>NC_079509.1:29980901-31180901 GCF_030052815.1 Hevea brasiliensis | reverse complement strand
AAAATGATTATGGTCTTTTAATCAAATTGGTCCTCCCACTAACTTAGCAAATCCTACACTTCCAAAGTAGAAAACGGAAATCCTAGTTGGATGGATTTCTAGTGGGTGATTGAATTCTTATAATTCTATTGATCATCCTCAGGTACATCCATTATTGGAATTACAATAAACTATAAGTGAGCAACTCCTTGCCCATCACATCTCATGTGAGGTTCAATCCTTTACCTAGCCCCTAATGCTCAAAATCTTAGGTACATCCATTATTGACTTATCTTGCATTAGTTAAGTTGATCTCATTGAGCAAGTAATTATGCAAATAATTTTAATGTCCTCAGGTACATCCAATATTGGCCACTAAACCATTTACATATTTACAACATCTCATGCTTAACAATTATTCTTAAGAAAATCTCTTAAATAAATTGCATCTTATGCAACTATTTAAAATTTCTTAAAATAATTGCCCCAATAGAGGGCCTATGTTATAATTACTTTAATTATAGCATTTCCAACTTAATCATTTGTTTGGAAGATTTTATGGTCATTCTATTTACTATTAAGGTCTCACTTTGCACATTATCTATTTAGCATGCATATATCATATAATTGCATACATTCCCATACATCTCATTCATTCATGGATAAGCAGTAAATATGGTATGATCATGGACTTTCTAAGGGATTCAATTCTGAGCCAACAAGAATTGAATCAGGGCATTCCTAGGTGCATTTCATTCATTCATTTTACAAGAGTTGCTGAAGGAGTACATAATCAACACTTGATCTTGAATTCCTCCCACTGGTCCCACCAATGCTCTTGACCTCCTTGAACTTCTTGCAATCCAATATTACATAGTAATCCTTGGCATGCCAAGGCGAATTTACAAGAACTTAAATAAATGAAATTACAACCCAAAAATTATTACAAATTTAATAATACATGCCCAAAATAAATTAAAATAAATTAATTAATTTACAATCCCAAAGAAACATAAAAGAAATAAATCCAATCACATTGGTCTTTTATAGTCCATGATCATCCATCATGCATATCACTATTTAACAATTAAATAAAACATACATACTTAAATTAAATTGAATATCTCATATTCAACTTAAAAATCCAGATTTGAATATGATTCAAATAAATTTAATAATTTAGATTTGAATCTCATTCAAACAAATTTAAAAATTCAGATTTGAATCACATTCAAACAACTTCAAAAATTCAGATTTGAATCACATTCAAACATTTTTTAAAAAATCAGATTTGAATCACATTCAAACATTTTTTTAAAAAATCAGATCTGAATTTTATTCAATCAATTTTAAAAAATCAGATTTAAATATGATTCAAACAACTTTAAAAATTCAGATTTGAATCACATTCAAACAACTTTTAAAATTCAGATTTGAATCACATTCAAACAATTTTTAAAATTCTGATTTGAATCATAATTTAATTATGTGATAAAAACTACTAATTAAACACTTTAATTAGTCAAAGAATAGGCCTTAGATCATACAACAATTGCAGAATTAAAAGCCAAACCTTAAACCACCCATGGAAGCCAAACCATGCGCACCATTGATGGTATTTTTTCAAGTATGCCGCCAACTTGCTTTGCAACCAGCAATGAACTTTTGATCTCATGATCAAACACACAATTAAATCATATAATCAACAATCTAAATGGCAAATATAGTGGCTCTGATACCAATTGAAGGAATGGAAGCGTGAAAAGCACAAGTTTATACCATTGAATTCAAAAATTTTCACCTAGGGTCACATGCATCATGCAAGATTTATTTTTATCTATTTGATTTCAATGATAAACAACATATTAAAACTCTTTTAATATGTTTTTGGATCTGTATTTTCCATTTAAGATTTTAAAATTAATCAGATTAATTTTAGAACCCTAGATTAAATCAAGAACGATTACACTAACCTCTTGATGCAATCGCAAATGTCTGCACCTTTGAGATTAGTCTTCAGGACACCAGATGTTGTCCCTCTAGCTTGTCCACACCAAGAACACCTATGGCAGCCCTTGAATAGCTTCTAAAGCTTTTTCTATTAATTAGAAAATCAAGTTCTGCCTTTTAAGAGATTAAAGATGTAAACAGGACACTAGAAACAATTTCTAGTGTTCTTAATTCAAGAGATTGATGGCTAATCTCTTTGAATTGATAAGAGATGAAGAAGAAGAGATAAAAACCCTCAAAGTGGCGTGACAAAGGAGTGTGGCTGCTGGTTGTATTTTATTTTCTCATAACAACACTTAAATAGCTAGGTTAACACATTAAACCCTTGCCACATGTCACCCTTTGATTAGCTCTAGGTTTAAGTGACCCAATCATATTGTGCCAAGTGTCAAACCTATATTTAATCTTGATTTTAATCATCTTACATGATTAAAAAACATTTGGCATGCTTATGTGTTATGCCATGTGTCACCATCTCATGGTGCCACGTGTCACTGCCGCAAAATGACCAAAATGCCCCTGTGTCTTAATTTTGAGTTCTTAACCCAAAATAATTATTTTCTTCTTCTAATTAATTTATATCAAATATAAATTAATTAATTAATCTCTATTAATTAATTTCTCATTAATTAAATTCATATTTAAACTCTTTAAATATAAATTTAACTTATATTATACATCCAATAATCTAGATTTGGTTTCAAGTCATGCTAGGGACTTTGCAATCTAATTGCAAACCAAACCTATTTAATTAATCAATTAAACTCTTTAATTAATTAATTAAATCATATTTAATTAGGTGATAACTTGTGTATGTGTGTGACTTACTAGGCTCATCACTAATTGGCAATGAGACATGATATCAACTCTTAATATCATCAGAACACTTTCTTACCATAAATGATTTTCTCTATATCATTTTATGAACCTCATAGACCATGGTTAACACCTAGCATAGCATGCCATGGCCACCCAATTAGGAATAAGGTTTACCTTAAATGAACCTATAATCATATGTTACCATGCACTAGAATCTCTCTGTTACAAAATGTGACACCACTTACCCGACTACAGTGTAGCAGAGCAAGTTATGCCACTCAGTGTGCCGAGCACTCTATTTTATCTTAATTCATTTTTATTCATCCTTTTGAATATAACTTGTGAAATATAATTTATTTAAGCCATTTATCGAAAGTATAATTTATTTAAGGTTCCGAAAATTTTAAAGAAAATCCGGCGGAGTACCGGCTAAAATTGGAGAAAACAGTTCTTCGGAACCTGTGAAAAACACTTCCAATATTCATATATTCGTATTCAATTACTCTCAAACTCCAATAATCATCATCTCAACATTTGTCAACCATTCATTTCTCAATTTCAATTTTCAATCATTCATCTCATTTGATAGTCATGTAACAATCACAGATCAATATTCACTTTTCCATTTACAAACACAAATTTGCATTATTTACATGAAAATCAAAATACGTTACATAAGTTTCATTACATATGAGAAAATCAAAATTTATTACAGAATGCCAAAATGACACCTAGTGTCCTACCAATGCACTGCAGAAGTTGAGGTGACACGGACACTATGCAGAACTGTGAATTGCCTTACCGAATCTGTGGTCTACTGGGCCCTCTGTCCAAATCTTCAGTACCTACGCGTTGCAAAAGCGACGCGCTAAGCATAAAGCTTAGTGGTGCCAATAATACAAGAAAATATAATATGCAAATAAAAATAATAATTTCCTTGCTATTGTGTTCATAAGAAATGAATAATTACTAACTTATTGTTTAGTCGAGGGCTAATCATGTTTTATGATATTAACTTCTTCATGCATTTCGTTAATTATTTTCTTCATGGTCTTGAGCTTCTTTGTATTTTTGTAATCATTCCTGATACTTAATTTTCGTATTTTCTTTAATAATTAGTTCAATCTCAGTTATACTTTTCCATGCCCAAGTAACCTATACTGGACGACTGGACTGGATAACGGGTCGTTGGCACTGGACACCGCGGTGCCTCGGGCCGTCATACCATGGGACGCAGAACGTCAACCATGTATGCAGTCAGTATGGCTAAAAAGCCATGATATCACATAATCGGGCATAAAAGCCATGAATACGGGCATAAAGCCATGAATACAGGCATAAAGCCTTTCGCAGTACTGCTAAAACAATACCCTATTGGCATGCCAACCTATCCAAACCAATCACATTAGGCCTACTAGGGCATTTTGCACTTTTAAGTTTCACAATTTTTGAATTTCAAGTTTTCATGTCACTATTCATTTCATTAGTCAACTAAAATATTGATTTTTGCATAAACAATAGGTACATTGGTTTTTGTACTCCCAACATACCACAATTTTGGTTTTGGTATCACTATTCACCTCATTGGTCAACAAAAATGTTGACTTTTGGATAGAAAATAGGTGTATTGGTTTTAACACCCCAAACATACCACATTTTGTATTTAAAACTTGTTGGTATTGGTTGCCAATACCATTTCTAAGCTTAATGCTAATTGAACAAAATTTTTAGATTTGGCGCTTCATCTTTACTGTTCCATTTGTTATTTTTACAGTGGGAATTTGAAGAAATGGTAAACATGAAAGTAGTTCCTTATTCTGTCTAGTTGAATTTTCTTTTTTGAATCACTCCATTTGGAGTTTTGCAGCTCAAGTTATGGCCAAAATAAGTTTACTGTTCACGTGCACTGTTCATGCTGCACTTTTGGGTTTTGGCAGATTTTGGTCCAACTTTGGTCAGTAATTTTATCAAGTTAAGTTCATAATTTGGCCTAACTTTCTTCATATGAAATGTTCTACTATGCCTTAGGTTTCCATCGGTTCAAGAATCGCCTAAATCCGAGTTTTCTAGAGGGAGTTATAGTCATCCAAACATTACTGTTCAAATGTAAATCTGCAGAGTTGCAGGTTTGATAACTTAACTTTGCCCAATCATTTGAATGGGTTAATGGCATTATTTGGGGTAGGTTTCTTCATGAAAGTTGTTTGTCTATATCTTTTCTTGTTGCTGTAAAAATTTCAAGTCAATTGACCATATCTACAGTGAGTTATGGCCAAATGAACAGTTACTGTTCATTTGGTCATTGCTGCAGGGGCTGTTTGCAGGGTATCCGGATTGGGGCCAAGTTTTGGTCCTCTTGCTTTGGTCTTTTGGGCATGGTTTCTTCAGCAAAAATGTGCCATTATAAGCCTAATTTCATGTCCAATTGGCCAAACATCAATTGGACCTACACAGCCAAAGTTATGGCAGTACAAGTGGACTGAATTTTCAGTCCCTCTGCTGCTGTCCTAGGGCAGCCTACAACTTCACTTTGCAATCCTATTTTTCAGTCCATAATATGGTCAAATTACCTAAAATGTTCACTAATTGACCATTAAAATGTGCTCTAACAATTTCATAAGCCAAATCAAATTTTCACTTCTCAAAACCCTAATGTCCAATTCAATTTGCCCATAAACCTCAATTAGCACACTAGTTCAACATCCATGCATATTCATACCTTAAACATCATTTCTATCCACTCTAAATTCATTAAAACAATCAAACTCATCCTTCCTTAGGGCTGCCAAAAATTCAAGGGATGCATACACTTAACTTTTATTCATTTAATTTACAATTTCTCACTTATTTCAAGCTTCTAACATGGAATCAAAGAAGTATATATATTAGTAGGCACTAACCTCACTTTAACCTCTTGTAGGGCAGATTTATCCAAGCTAAAACTTCACTTTCCTTCCTTTTCTAGGCTGCCAAACACTTCCCAAGAGGTAGAGACAAGTTTTTAGTGAAGGGACTTAGGAGTTTTGGGGTGAGGAAAGCATGGAAATTGAAGCTTTTAAGAACCAAAAATGGAGGAGCATGGGTGACGTTTTTTGAAGAGAGAAAGGGCTGCTGAAATTTCTAGAATTCTGCCTCATTTATCCCTTTTTATTGAATTTTAATTGTCTTGCTTTAATGTGATTGGCCATAGCATTTTTAATTACCTAAGCATGACATCATAATTCCCAATTTAGCTCATTTTTCTTTCTTTTCTTTTCTACTAAATTTCAATTTAATTTTTAGCAATATTTATTCATATTTTATGTCATAATAATTATTTACTTAACTGGACAAGTCGGCCAAAAATCACCTCTGAAGGCGAAATGACCAAAATGCCCTCCGTTTGGCTGAACGGGTCAAAATTGTCTGTATCGATTGAAAAATTTTTCTAGGTATTTTTTTGGCATTCTAATGATATGGGAACCTCAATGACCCTTCTTTGGAGTCCCAAAAATTATTTTATAAAATTTTCTCCAGGTCTAGAGCTCCTCGTTGCGAGAACCGCAACTTACCTCTGGGTTACCCATCGCTTGGGCACCGGCTCATTTGACTTAGTTGTATTTTATTTCTAAAATTTTTACTAAATTTTTCTTATTAATATTTGAGTTAATTATAGTTCCTGACTTTAGTTTAAATATTTTTTGGGACGTTCTAGCTGTCCGGACCGACATCGGTCACCGGAACAGTAGACTGTGCGGAATTGCTACCGGGAGGATGTTACAACTCTTCCCCTCTTATTTAAATTTCGTCCTCGAAATTTACCCAATGTAAATAGCCAAGGAGCTAATACCTCTTTATTTCTTCACCTTTCCGTGTTATCATACTTCACTTTCTCCTAGTCTCAATCCTATCCTCAAACAGTTATGTACTCATCCTTTTTCATCTTAAATACAGTATGCTTCTCATCTCCATTCGCTATCTCATTGTCTCTTCACTTTCTTATTCCATACCTTAACCTAAAATAAACGGGAAATACAGATCTGCAATAGTGTCACCTCGACTCTTATGAATGCAATGCATGATATGCAATCTATCTAGGTCCAGAAACGCCTAAACCGCACTCTGATACCACTAAATGTGACACCCCTTACCCGACTACAGTGTAACAGAGCAAGTTATGCCACTCAGTGTGCCGAGCACTCTATTTTATCTTAATTCATTTTTATTCATCCTTTTGAATATAACTCGTGAAATATAATTTATTTAAGCCATTTATCGAAAGTATAATTTATTTAAGGTTCCGAAAATTTTAGAGAAAATCCGGCGGAGTACCGGCTAAAAATGGAGAAAACAGTTCTTCGGAACCTGTGAAAAACACTTCCAATATTCATATATTCATATTCAATTACTCTCAAACTCCAATAATCATCATCTCAACATTTGTCAACCATTCATTTCTCAATTTCAATTTTCAGTCATTCATCTCATTTGATAGTCATGTAACAATCACAGATCAATATTCACTTTTCCATTTACAAACACAAATTTGCATTATTTACATGAAAATCAAAATACATTACATAAGTTTCATTACATATGAGAAAATCAAAATTTATTACAGAATGCCAAAATGACACCTAGTGTCCTACCAATGCACTGCAGAAGTTGAGGTGACACGGACACTATGCAGAACTGTGAACTGCCTTACCGAATCTGTGGTCTACTGGGCCCTCTGTCCAAATCTTGGCACCTACGCGTTGCAAAGCGACGCTCTAAGCATAAAGCTTAGTGGTGCCAATAATACAAGAAAATATAATATGCAAATAAAAATAATAATTTCCTTGCTATTGTGTTCATAAGAAATGAATAATTACTAACTTATTGTTTAGTCGAGGGCTAATCATGTTTTATGATATTAACTTCTTCATGCATTTTGTTAATTATTTTCTTCATGGTCTTGAGCTTCGTTGTATTTTTGTAATCATTCCTGATACTTAATTTTCATATTTTCTTTAATAATTAGTTCAATCTCAGTTATACTTTTCCATGCCCAAGTAACCTATCTTTGACGATCGATCGATAACGGGTCGTTGGCACTGGACACCGCGGTGCCTCGGGCCGTCATACCATGGGACGCA
Source organism: Hevea brasiliensis (assembly GCF_030052815.1). Lineage (NCBI taxonomy): Eukaryota > Viridiplantae > Streptophyta > Magnoliopsida > Malpighiales > Euphorbiaceae > Hevea > Hevea brasiliensis. The sequence goes on along the minus strand of NC_079509.1, from coordinate 31,172,976 downwards.
GAACGTCAACCATGTATGCAGTCAGTATTGCTAAAAAGCCATGATATCACATAATCGGGCATAAAAGCCATGAATACGGGCATAAAGCCATGAATACAGGCATAAAGCCTTTCGCAGTACTGCTAAAACAATACCCTATTGGCATGCCAACCTATCCAAACCAATCACATTAGGCCTACTAGGGCATTTTGCACTTTTAAGTTTCACAATTTTTGAATTTCAAGTTTTCATGTCACTATTCATTTCATTAGTCAACTAAAATGTTGACTTTTGCATAAACAATAGGTACATTGGTTTTAGTACTCCCAACATACCACATTTTTGGTTTTGGTATCACTATTCACCTCATTGGTCAACAAAAATGTTGACTTTTGGATAGAAAATAGGTGTATTGGTTTTAACACCCCAAACATACCACATTTTGTATTTAAAACTTGTTGGTATTGGTTGCCAATACCATTTCTAAGCTTAATGCTAATTGAACAAAATTTTCAGATTTGGCGCTTCATTTTTACTATTCCATTTGTTATTTTTACAGTGGGAATTTGAGGAAATGGTAAACATGAAAGTAGTTCCTTATTCTGTCTAGTTGAATTTCCTTTTTTGAATCACTCCATTTTGAGTTTTGTAGCTCAAGTTATGGCCAAAATAAGTTTACTGTTCACGTGCACTGTTCATGCTGCACTTTTGGGTTTTGGCAGATTTTGGTCCAACTTTGGTCAGTAATTTGATCAAGTTAAGTTCATAATTTGGCCTAACTTTCTTCATATGAAATGTTCTACTATGCCTTAGGTTTCCATCGGTTCAAGAATCGCCTAAATCCGAGTTTTCTAGAGGGAGTTATAGTCATCCAAACATTACTGTTCAAATGTAAATCTGCAGAGTTGCAGGTTTGATAACTTAACTTTGCCCAATCATTTGAATGGGTTAATGGCATTATTTGGGGTAGGTTTCTTCATGAAAGTTGTTTGTCTATATCTTTTCTTGTTTCTGTAAAAATTTCAAGTCAATTGACCATATCTACAGTGAGTTATGGCCAAATGAACAGTTACTGTTCATTTGGTCATTTCTGCAGGGGCTGTTTGCAGGGTATCCGGATTGGGGCCAAGTTTTGGTCCTCTTGCTTTGGTCTTTTGGGCATGGTTTCTTCAGCAAAAATGTGCCTTTATAAGCCTAGTTTCATTTCCAATTGGCCAAACATCAATTGGACCTACACAGCCAAAGTTATGGCAGTGCAAGTGGACTGAATTTTCAGTCCCTCTGTTGCTATCCTAGGGCAGCCTACAACTTCACTTTGCAATCCTATTTTTCAGTCCATAATATGGTCAACTTACCTAAAATGGTCACTAATTGACCATTAAAATGTGCTCTAACAATTTCATAAGCCAAATCAATTTTTCACTTCTCAAAACCCTAATGTCCAATTCAATTTGCCCATAAACCTCAATTAGCACACTAGTTCAACATCCATGCATATTCATACCTTAAACATCATTTCTATCCACTCTAAATTCATTAAAAGAATCAAACTCATCCTTCCTTAGGGCTGCCAAAAATTCAAGGGATGCATACACTTAACTTTTATTCATTTAATTTACAATTTCTCACTTATTTCAAGCTTCTAACATGGAATCAAAGAAGTATATATATAAGTAGGCACTAACCTCACTTTAACCTCTTGTAGGGTAGATTTATCCAAGCTAAAACTTCACTTTCCTTCCTTTTCTAGGCTGCCAAACACTTCCCAAGAGGTAGAGACAAGTTTTTAGTGAAGGGACTTAGGAGTTTTGGGGTGAGGAAAGCATGGAAATTGAAGCTTTTAAGAACCAAAAATGGAGGAGCATGGGTGACGTTTTTTGAAGAGAGAAAGGGCTGCTGAAATTTCTGGAATTCTGCCTCATTTATCCCTTTTTATTGAATTTTAATTGTCTTGCTTTAATGTGATTGGCCATAGCATTTTTAATTACCTAAGCATGACATCATAATTCCCAATTTAGCTCATTTTTCTTTCTTTTCTTTTCTACTAAATTTCAATTTAATTTTTAGCAATATTTATTCATATTTTATGTCATAATAATTATTTACTTAACTGGACAAGTCGGCCAAAAATCACCTCTGAAGGCGAAATGACCAAAATGCCCTCCGTTTGACTGAACGGGTCAAAATTGTCTGTACCGATTGAAAAATTTTTCTATGTATTTTTTTGGCATTCTAATGATATGGGAACCTCAATGACCCTTCTCTGGAGTCCCAAAAATTATTTTATAAAATTTTCTCCGGGTCTAGAGCTCCTCGTTGCGAGAACCGCAACTTACCTCTGGGTTACCCATCGCTTGGGCACCGGCTCATTTGACTTAGTTGTATTTTATTTCTAAAATTTTTACTAAATTTTTCTTATTAATATTTGAGTTAATTATAGTTCCTGACTTTAGTTTAAATATTTTTCGGGACGTTCTAGCTGTCCGGACCGACATCGGTCACCGGAACAGTAGACTGTGCGGAATTGCTACCGGGAGGATGTTACACAAAATCCCAACTCAAGCTGGAGTCATGGTTTATGTCAAACTCCATTTGCTATGAATATTATGTTCTCTTTTAATTCCAATTCTTGATTAAAAAGATTTTCTCATCAGACACTCTTTTCTGAATTAATCTATCTGTCCTGGCCAGGAACTTGAAACATCAAGAACAATTAAATGAACATAGGATTTCATCTCTATTTACTTAGAGGAACAGATTCCATCCTGATCAACACCTACCACCATATATAACTAGTAGGAGCCAACACATGCCCATATACCCATACACAGTACAAGTATGAAAGAAGTATCAAACTCAAACTACCTATATACAAGATAACTGTGCTATCTCAGGTCTAAAGATTATATGCACTGATATGATTTATGACAAAACATTGACAAGAGTAAACTCCATGTGCTTGTCATAAGTGTCACAGGTTCGGCCTACTTATCATTTATAAGTGCCTATCATGTTTGTTATATGGCATGAGACTCACCATTCCATCTTATTTATATCTCATATAAATAACTTGGGAACAAACATGAATACAATCTTTCTGGATAAGTCATGTCCTTATTATGAAGTATCCTCGATTGTGAACCTATTTATGATACTTTGTGCTAGAAATATTGTCACTCATATTCTTAACAACTTAAGAATAATATTTCTAACAAAATATCAATGGACCTTTTCTATTACACATAAATATATTATATAAACAGAAAAGTGGAAATGCCATTTATTAATAAAATATGTACAAGATACATACTAAATGATATGCTCTAGGGCATACTACTAACAAAAGGAGCCAGAACCACGGCGATGAGGGACCATACCGGGAAGTCACTGCGTAGACAGGTTGACGACCCCAGACCTACGAGGAACCTTAGGACATAATTTTTGGGACATAATTAAAGGTTTACTGAGGTATAAATGACATTGAAAATGTCAAAAAAAAAATAGTTAATTGGTAAAGGTAAAAATAAAAATGAAATAGACAGTATAAAAATTAAAGGAACCGTCGGATCGAGAATTTAATCGGTATTACCAAAAAAGGTTGACTATAACCTGAAGAGGGGCATTTTGATTATTTGGCATCTAAAGTTGACTTTTTACCTAAATGTCCATTAAAATGAGTGATATTTAAAATTTGAAAATCTCATGAAAATATGAAATTTTATGCAATGTAATTAAATGAAACATAAGGGGGCAATTATTAGAATTATTAAAACTTTAGGGGTTGAAATTAATAAACAAAAACTTAGTGGGATATAAATAGCCATAGGGTGACAAAACCATCCACTAACTTCATCTTCTTCCTTATTTCCTCTCAACTGACCGAATCCTTCTCCCATTGTTCCTCCATGGACGTTCTTCATGCAAGCTCTAAATCCCTCCCATTCTCACTATAAATCTCACAAGTTTCTTCACAAAAATTAATCACCACACCGTGGGAAGACTATAGACAGCCAAGAAAGAAAGGATTGGAAAAGTTTTAGCAACTTAAAGAATTGTCCATTAAAGTTTAGTACAAGCTTTCTTTTCCTTTTTTTTTGTTAAACCTTGAATTGAGATTGAAATGAGTGAGTTTGACATGAAATTCGAAGAAAATGATTGGTAATTTAGAACCCTAGATTTTGGCAGCTTTGAGATATATGGGAGTTTAATGTTTTCATGCATGTAAATGATGTTTAGTGTTATTAATGGATATGTACATGAAGTTATATGTGTAAGAAATTGATTGCGTGTGTATGTTGTGGTCGATAAATTAGAGTTAGGGTTTTGGTTTAACTATTGGAGACTTTGTGTTGTTGCTGGAATTTGATAGCATTGAGATGAATTGATGATATTAGAAGTGCCATGAATGTTGAATTATAGTTTGGGAGTTGGAGGAAATGAAAATTGGAAGTGTACTTTTCCATGCAGGTTGAGTCTTGAAACATCTAGTGAATAATTTGAGCCATAACTGAATTTGTGTTGCTCCAATTGGTATGAGGCTAATTAGAGATGAAACTAGACCTAAAATAATCCATTTTTAATGAAGAGACCATGCCCAAATTATGCCCAGAAATTCACCGAATTATTGTCCCAATCCGGATGACCAAATGATGAACCCAGAAAATTGACCAAATGAACAATACACATTCATTTGGCCATAACTCCCACTAGACAGCTTAAAATTATCTGAATTTTATACCATTGGAAAGCTTAGATATAAGAATACAACTTTCATGAAGACCACTGAGCCCAAAAGTGACACCCCGTACCCGTGTACAGTATACCCGAGTAAGTAATGTCACACGGTGTACCGGCACACTCTAATATACCCTAATTAATTTTCATCATAATTTTGAATATAACTTGTAAAATATAACTCATTTAAGTCATTTATTGAAATCATAATTTATTTGAGGTTCCGTAAAGTTTAAAGAAAATCCGGCAGAGTACCGGCTAAAAATGGAGAAAACAGTTCTTCGGAACCTGTGAAAAACACTTCCAATAAACAAATTCATTCATTCTCAACTCCAATATCATCACAAAACTCAATATCAAGATCTCACATTTCAATTTCAATTCTCAACCATCCATCACATGTGATGATCACATATAATTCATAAATAACCATTTACTTTTCCATTCACAAATACAATTTTCATAATTTACATAAACCTCAATATACATTACACAAGTTTAATTACATATGAGAAAATCAAAATTAAGTTATAAAATGTCAAAATGACACCTAGTGTCCTACCAATGCACTCCAGAAGTTGAGGTGACACGGACACTGAGCAGAACTGCAGGATAGACTCACCCAGTCTGTGGTCTACTGGGCTCACGATCTGTATCTCCAGTACCTACGCGTGGCAAAAGCAACGCGCTAAGCAATAATGCTTAGTGGTGCAATAATAAAATAAAAGAAAATAGCAAGAAAACAAATATGTAGGGAATGTGTATGATTCATTTGTTTAGTATGGGTATATACATTAATTCATTAACTTTGTTCACTTTCATTCATTTTGTTGCCCAAGTAACCTACACTAGACAACTGGACTGGATAACGGGTAAACTGGCACTGGGTACCTAGTACCTCGGGCCGTCACACCATCGGTCACATATCCATCTCCGGCAGGCAACAGTAATGCCTAATAAGTCAGATAACATCAGGCACAAGGCCAAGTCTCAATACAAAGTCAGAATGGCTAAAAGCCATAAAATCACCGAATGGCATATTGCCATGTGCAGTACTGCTAACTGAACCCTATTGGCATGCCAAACTATCCAAACCAATCTTGTTAGGTATACTAGGGCATTCGATACTTTAAAATTCTTCAATCTTTGGATTTCAAATTTTGGTGTTACTATTCAACTCTATGGTCAACTAAAATGTTGACTTTTAGGTAGAAATTAGGTACATTGGTTTTGGCACTCCCAACATACCACATTATGCTTTTAAAACTTGCTGGAATTGGTCACCATTACCATTTCTAACTTAAAACCAAGAGGGCAGAAAATTCCAGTTTTTGAAGCATATGTTTACTGTTCCATTAAGCACTGTTTCAGTGAGAATTTGAAGAAATGACAAACATGAAAGTTGTTCCTTATTTTGTCTAGTTGAATTTCTTTTTTTGAATCACTCCATTTGGAGTTTTGTAGCTCCAGATATGGCCCAAAGACCACAGCTGGCCGGATTTCCATTCTGCAGAAATTACCACATCTACAGTAACATGAACAGTGACTGTGATTGCATTTTTGAATTGGTTCTGGTCATAATTTGGGGTAGGTTCCTTCATGAAAGTTGTTTTTCTATGTCTTAACTTGTTGCTGTAAAAATTTCAGGTCAATTGACCAAATCTACAGTGAGTTATGGCCAAATGAACAGTTACTGTTCATTTGGTCATTTCTGCAGGTGCTGTTGCAGGGTATCCGGATTGGGGCCAACTTTTGGTCCTCTTGCTTTGGTCTTTTGGGCATGGTTTCTTCAGCAAAAATGTGCCATTATAAGCCTAGTTTCATGTCCAATTGGCCAAACACCAATTGGACCAACACAGCCAAAGTTATGGCTGTGTAATTGGACTGAAATCTCAGTCACCATTCTACTGTCTTTAGGTAGCCTACCATTCCACTTTGCCATGCCATTTTTCAGTCCAATTTATGGTCAACATACCTCAAATGGTCACTTATTGACCATTAGAGTGTTCTTTAATAGTTTGATAAGCCAATTCAATTTTTACTTCTCAAAACCCTAATGTCCAATTCAATTTACCCATAAACCTCAATTAGCATACTAGTTCAACATCCATGCATATTCATACCTTAAACATCATTTCTATCCACTCTAAATTCATTTAAACAATCAAACTCATCCTTCCTTAGGGCTTCCGAAAATTTGAAGATGCCCTAACATATATAATTTACTTCATTTTCTTACAATTTCTTAACTTAAAATGATGCTCTAACAAAGATTAAAGGAGTGAGAGTGAAAGTATAGCACTAACCTCACTTAGGAGCTTTTCAAAAGCTCAAATTCTTCACTTTCTTCTCTTCTTCTTGGCTGCCAAAAGGTTTTGCAAGGTGTAAGAACAAATTTTAGTGAAAGGTCTCTAGGGTTTTAGGGTGAAATGAAGGAGGAAATTGAGCTTTGGTTGAAGGATTAATGGAGGTTTAGGGCAATCAAAGGTTTCGGCTGCACTTGAGGAAAGAGGGATGGCTGCTGGTTTTTGGTCTTCCTTAGTCTTTATTTATCTCTTTAATTAGTTAGTCAAATGGTTGCTTAATTGTGATTGGTTGGTAATTTTAAATGACATCACAATGATGTCATAAATTGCATATATTGTATTTTTCTTTTCTTTCCTCCACTACTCATTTTCAATTTAATTTCTAGTAATGTTTGTTCATATTTTATGTCATAATAATTATTTACTCGACTGGACAAGTCGGCCAAAAATCACCCCTGAAGGCGAAATGACCAAAATGCCCTCCGTTTGGCTTAACGGGTCAAAATTGTCTGTACCGATTGAAAAATTTTTCTAAATATTTTCTTGGCATTCTAATGCCATAGGAACCTTAATGACCCTTCTCTGGAGTCCCAAAAATTATTTTATAATTTTTCCCCCAGGTCTAGGGCTCCTCGTTGCGAGAACCGCAACTTCCCTCTGGTTACCCATCGCTAGGGCACTGGCTCGTTTAACTTGTTTGTATTTTATTTCTAAAATTTTTACTAAATTTTTCTTATCAATGTTTGAGTTAATTATGGTTCCTCACTTTAGTTTAAATATTTTTCCGGACGTTCTAGCTGTCCGGACCGACACCGGTCACCGAAACAGTAGAATGTACGGAATTGCTATCGGGAGGGTGTTACAACTCTTCCCCTCTAATTTAAATTTCGTCCTCGAAATTTACCTGATGCAAACAGTTGAGGGAATTGTTGCCTCATCGTTTCTTCACTTTCCCAAGTTGCCTCCTTGGTGTTGTGGTCCCTCCAAAGCACTTTCACCAGTGGAATCTGCTTGTTCCTCAATTCTTTTACTTCCCGAGCTAGGATCCGTAGAGGTTCTTCTTCATATGTCAAATCCGGTTGTATTTCAATTTCTTCCCTGGAGATGACATGTGAAGGATCTGAGCGGTATTTTCTGAGCATAGACACGTGGAACACATTGTGGATCTTGTCCAGCTCTGGTGGTAAAGCTAGCCTATAGGCCACTGGACCAACACGTTCGATGATTTCAATATGGGCCAATGAACCTAGGGCTCAACTTACCTTTCCTTCCAAACCTCAATACCTTCTTCCATGGTGACACCTTGAGGAACACTTTGTCGCCAACCACATATTCTATTTCTTTCCTCTTTAGGTCGGCATAAGATTTCTGTCTGTCTGAGGCAACCTTTAAGTTGGCTTTGATTGATTTTACCTTCTCCTCAGCCTGTTTCACCAGGTCTGGCCCTACCAGTTTGTCTTCGCCCAATTCAGTCCAGCACACTGGAGTTCTACATTTTCTCCCATACAGTGCTTCATATGGGGCCATTTGGATGCTAGCTTGGTAGCTATTGTTGTATGCAAATTCTGCCAGTGGGAGGTATCTATCCCAACTTCCCTCAAACTCAATGACACAACTCCTCAGCATATCCTCAAGGACCTGACAAGTATTTCACGTTATTGTTATCATTTTAATTCAATATTTGTATCAATTCCATTGGTTTCAATTGTTTACCTGGATTACTCTTTCGGATTGCCCATCCGTCTGAGGATGGAAAGCTGTGCTGAAGTGGAGTTGTGTACCCAAGGATTCATGCAACTTCTTCCAAAATCTCGATGTAAACCTTGGGTCTCAATCAGATATGATGGAAAGTGGAATTCCATGCAGTCTAACTATCTCACTGATATACAATTCTGCTAACTTCTCGGTGAGTAGTCGGTCTAATCGCGAGAAAGTGTGCTGACTTTGTCAATCTATCCACTATCACCCATATTGCATCATGTTTCTTCCGGGTGAGAGGTAGACCACTTACAAAATCCATGGTGACCCGATCCCATTTCCATTCAGGTATGCGTATAGGCTGTAGCAAACCCGATGGAACTTGATGTTCTGCCTTGACTTGCTGACATGTCAAGCATTTAGTCACATAGTCAGCTATGTCCTTCTTCATACCAGGCCACTAATACTAAAGCTTCAAATCATGATACATCTTTGTACTTCCTGGGTGCATAGCATATACACTGGTGTGTGCCTCTTTTAGAATACTGGCCTTCAATTCCCCATCATCTGGTACACACAGTCTTCCTTTATAATACAGACACCCATCTGCCTTCACCTCATAGTCAGTTGCTTTTCCCTCTGAGATTTTGCTCATAATGGCCATTAACTTTCCATCTGCCTTTTGCCCATCTAAAATCTGTTGTAGCAGGTTTGGCCTCACTTGCAACTCAGCCAAAATAGCTCCATCTCGAACCAAAGTTAGACGGGCATTCAATGATCTCAAAGCTGTAATTGATTTTCTGCTCAAAGCATCAGCAACTACATTTGCCTTCCCAGGATGGTAGTTAATTACACAGTCATAATCCTTCAGGAACTCAATCCATCGCCTCTGTCTAAGGTTGAGCTCCTTCTGGGTTGGCAAGTATTTTAGGCTTTTGTGGTCCGTGTAAATGTAGCACTTTTCACCATACAAGTAATGCCTCCATATCTTCAGTGCGAAGATAATTGCTGCAAGCTCTATATCATGGGTAGGGTAATTCTGTTCATGTGGCCTTAGTTGCCTGGAAGCATAAGCGACCACCTTCCCCTCTTGCATCAATACACACCCTAACCCATTATGAGAGGCATCACTGTAGACCACGAAGTCCTTTCCTGACACTGGCTGTGTTAACACTGGTGCCTCTGTCAACATAGCCTTTAACTTCTCAAAACTGGTCTGACACTTGTCATTCCAGTCAAATCGGACATTCTTGTGTAACAACTTGGTCATTGGAGCAGCTATTAAGGAAAATCCCTTCACAAATCTTCTGTAATACCCAGCTAGCCCCAAGAAGCTTCTGACCTCAGTTGTGTTTCTGGGAGGCTTCCATTCCATCACTGCTTCTATTTTCTTAGGATCCACCCTAATCCCATCAGCTGACACTATGTGTCCAAGGAATGCAATCTCATTCAACCAAAAGTCACACTTGGACAACTTAGCATACAGCTTCTTTTCTCTCAGGGTTTGTAGAACAATCCTCAAATGCTCATCATGTTCTTCCTTGGTCTTGGAATACACCAAAATATCATCAATAAAGACCACTACGAGCCGATCTAGGTATGGATGGAAGACACGGTTCATAAGGTCCATGAATGCCGCTGGTGCATTAGTTAGGCCAAAGGGCATCACCAGAAACTCATAATGCCCATACCGGGTCCTGAATGCAGTCTTTGGCACATCTGCATCCTTCACCCTCAACTGATGATACCCTGATCTGAGATCAATCTTAGAAAATACTCCTGCTCCCTTCAACTGATCAAACAGATCATCAATTCTAGGCAACGGATATTTGTTCTTCACAGTCACTTTATTCAACTGCCGGTAATCAATGCAAAGCCTCAAAGTCCCATCCTTCTTTTTCACAAACAAGACCGAGCTCCCCATGGTGACACCTTTGGGCGTATGAACCCCTTATCAAGCAACTCTTGCAATCGAGTCTTCAACTCCCTCAATTCTGGGTGCCATCCTATAAGGAGCAATGGAAATGGGTCTTTGTGCCGCAGTTGTCTCAATAGCAAATTCAACTTCCCTTTCTGGTGGCAAACCAGGCAATTCTTCAGGAAATACTTCTGGGAAGTCTTTTACTATGGGTATATCACTCAGGTTTGGCTTAGCCTGCCTAGTATCCACCACATGTGCTAGGTAGGCTTCACAGCCTTTTCTCATCATTCTTCTTGCAACTGCGGCTGAGATAACATTGGACAAAAAATTCTGCCCTTTCCCCCACAACAGTGATCTCATTACCCTCAGAAGTTTTCAGAGAAATCCTCTTCAATTTGCAATCAACTATTGCCTGATGACGTGACAACCAGTCCATTCCCAAAATCACGTCAAACTCGTGGAAAGGCAACTCAATCAAGTCTGCCAAGAATTCATACCCCTGAATCCTTAACGGGCAACCCTTATATACTTTGTTCACTACCACACTGTGACCCAATGGATTAGTGACCAGAATGTCTTGGTCACTCTCCCCTACTAGTATCCCCCTTTCTACGGGTAAGTTGATGCAAATATAGGAATGAGTGGATCCTGGATCCACCAATGCATGCACAGGTGTAGTGTAAAGGAAGAACGTACCCCTGATGACGTCCGGGGCATCTTGCTCCTCCTGAGCTCTAATAGCATAATTTCTGGCAGGTGGTCTGTTATCTGGCCTCTCTGCTGGCTCAGATGCAGGCCTCTGTGATGGTCCCACTGCGTCAGACTTACCAGATTTTCTACCTCTCTGTGGTGCAAGAGTAGGTCTGTCTGCTTGTGTTGGAGCAGCTGTAGTAGTTCTGCATGGGCAGTTCCTCAGCTGATGTTCTGTCGACCCACACCTCAAGCAGGCACCAGTTACTCTCCAACACTCCCCCTTATGCCATTTCAGACAGTGTGGACATGCAGAAGATGTTGGGGCTGGTCCCCTGAACCCCATCCCTGGAGAGCTGCCCACTGATGGTGTGGACTGACCTCTCCTAGGGGTGAACTGTGGCACAGGCCTTAGACTGACCCTGACCATGTGGCTGACCTGAACTCTGTGCAGGTGGACCTTTGAACCTCTTCCCAGATGCAGGAGCTGAACTAGACTGACCTGGGCCCCTCTTCTGCTGTCTATCCCTTCTGGTCTGCTCACTGATTCTCACTTTTTCAACCCTTATTGTAGCTTCCACTAACTTGCTAAATTCTGTGATTCCCAAGGCAGTGAGCTGGATCTTGATGTTATCATTTAGTCCCTCTTCAAATCTCTTACACCTTTCAACTTCATTAGGGACTATCTCCCTTCCGTAGCGGCTTAATCGGACAAATTCCTTCTCATACTCGGCCACTGATAGCTGTCTCTGCCTCAGGTTAATGAACTCTCTTCTTCTCTCTTCCAGGTATACAGTACCCACATATTTCTTCTTGAATTCAGAGAGGAAGAAATCCCAAGTTCTGACTTCCGCTGCACTTCACTGGACACCGTGTCCCACCACTCATAAGCATCATCTTGCAGCAAAGATATGGCAGCTTCCAGGTTTTGCTCTGGAGTGCAGTGGAGTTGTTTTAGGACTCTGCCTGTTCTGTTCAACCAATTCTCGGCTGCAACAGAGTCATCTTCTCTCTTGCCATAGAAGTCCACAGCTCCAAACTTTCTTAGCCTTTCCAGGTGTGATTTCTGTGGAGTGGTGGTGGTGGTGGTGGTGCCGCATTACCCCACCATTTGTCTAAAGAAGTCGGCCATTTCTTTGAAACATGGCCTGTGGAGGCTGGCGAGGTGCTCGCTTGAGCTAGCGAGGCAGATTCTCTCATGCCCCAGCCTCACTTTGCAGTGGAGCATGACTCTCCACTTCCTCCTCAATGGCTCTCTGAGATGAAGGGTCCATATCCTATTCAAAATAAGAAAGATAAACAGATCTGCGTTAGTGTCACCTCGACTCTTACAAATGCAATGCATGGTATGGACTCAATCTAGGCCCAGAAACGCCTAAACCGTGCTCTGATACCACTAAATGTGACACCCGTGCAGGTACAGTATACCCGATTAAGTAATGTCACACGGATTACCGTCACTCTTTAATATACTCTAATTAATTTTCATCATATTTTTGTATATAAGTTGTAAAATATATCACTTTTAAGTGATTTTTTGAAATGTTTATTTATTTGTGGTTCGGTAAAGTTTAAAGAAAATCCGCAGAGTACCTGGCTAAAAATGGAGAAAGCAGTTCTTGAACCTGTGAAAAACACTTCCAATAAACAAATTCATTCATTCTCAACTCCAATATCATCACAAAACTCAATATCAAGATCTCACATTTCAATTTCAATTCTCAACCATCCATCACATGTGATGATCACATATAATTCATAAATAACCATTTACTTTTCCATTCACAAATACAATTTTCATAATTTACATAAACCTCAATATACATTACACAAGTTTAATTACATATGAGAAAATCAAAATTAAGTTACAAAATGTCAAAATGACACCTAGTGTCCTACCAATGCACTCCAGAAGTTGAGGTGACACGGACACTGAGCAGAACTGCAGGATAGACTCACCCAGTCTGTGGTCTACTGGGCTCATGATCTGTATCTCCAGTACCTACGCGTGGCAAAAGCAACGCGCTAAGCAATAATGCTTAGTGGTGCAATAATAAAATAAAAGAAAATAGCAAGAAAACAAATATGTAGGGAATGTGTATGATTCATTTGTTTAGTATGGGTATATACATTAATTCATTAACTTTGTTCACTTTCATTCATTTTGTTGCCCAAGTAACCTACACTAGACAACTGGACTGGATAACGGGTAAACTGGCACTGGGTACCTAGTACCTCGGGCCGTCACACCATCTGTCACATATGCATCTCCCGGTGTGCAACAGAACAACTAATAAGCTGTAATAACATCAGGCACAAGGCCAAGTCTCAATACAAAGTCAGAATGGCTAAAAGCCATAAAATCACCGAATGGCATATTGCCATGTGCGATCGCTAACTGAACCCTATTGGCATGCCAAACTATCCAAACCAATCTTGTTAGGTATACTAGGGCATTCGATACTTTAAAATTCTTCAATCTTTGGATTTCAAGTTTCGGTGTTACTATTCACCTCTATGGTCAACTAAAATGTTGACTTTTAGGTAGAAATTAGGTACATTGGTTTTGGCACTCCCAACATACCACATTTTGCTTTTAAAACTTGTTGGAATTGGTCACCATTACCATTTCTAACTTAAAACCAAGAGGGCAGAAAATTCCAGTTTTTGAAGCATATATGTTTACTGTTCCATTAAGCACTGTTTCAGTGAGAATTTGAAGAAATGACAAACATGAAAGTTGTTCCTTATTTTGTCTAGTTGAATTTCTTTTTTTGAATCACTCCATTTGGAGTTTTGTAGCTCTAGATATGGCCCAAAGACTACAGCTGCCGGATTTCCATTCTGCAGAAATTACCACATCTACAGTAACATGAACAGTGACTGTGATTGCATTTTTGAATTGGTTCTGGTCATAATTTGGGGTAGGTTCCTTCATGAAAGTTGTTTGTCTATGTCTTAACTTGTTGCTGTAAAAATTTTAGGTCAATTGACCAAATCTACAGTGAGTTATGGCCAAATGAACAGTTTCATTTGGTCATTTCTACAGGTGCTGTTGCAGGGTATCCGGATTGGGGCCAGCTTTTGGTCCTCTTGCTTTGGTCTTTTGGGCATGGTTTCTTCAGCAAAAATGTGCCATTATAAGCCTAGTTTCATTTCCAATTGGCAAAACACCAATTGGACCAACACAGCCAAAGTTATGGCTGTGTAATTGGACTGAAATCTCAGTCACCATTCTGCTGTCTTTAGGCAGCCTACCATTCCACTTTGCCATGCCATTTTTCAGTCCAATTTATGGTCAACATACCTCAAATGGTCACTTATTGACCATTAGAGTGTTCTTTAACAGTTTGATAAGCCAATTCAATTTTTACTTCTCAAAACCCTAATGTCCAATTCAATTTACCCATAAACCTCAATTAGCATACTAGTTCAACATCCATGCATATTCATACCTTAAACATCATTTCTATCCACTCTAAATTCATTTAAACAATCAAACTCATCCTTCCTTAGGGTTGCCGAAAATTTGAAGATGCCCTAACATATATAATTTACTTCATTTTCTTACAATTTCTTAACTTAAAATGATGCTCTAACAAAGATTAAAGGAGTGAGAGTGAAAGTATAGCACTAACCTCACTTAGGAGCTTTTCAAAAGCTCAAATTCTTCACTTTCTTCTCTTCTTCTTGGCTGCCAAAAGGTTTTGCAAGGTGTAAGAACAAATTTTAGTGAAAGGTCTCTAGGGTTTTAGGGTGAAATGAAGGAGGAAATTGAGCTTTGGTTGAAGGATTAATGGAGGTTTAGGGCAATCAAAGGTTTCGGATGCACTTGAGGAAAGAGGGATGGCTGCTGGTTTTTGGTCTTCCTTAGTCTTTATTTATCTCTTTAATTAGTTAGTCAAATGGTTGCTTAATTGTGATTGGTTGGTAATTTTAAATGACATCACAATGATGTCATAAATTGCATATATTGTATTTTTCTTTTCTTTCCTCCACTACTCATTTTCAATTTAATTTTTAGTAATGTTTATTCATATTTTATGTCATAATAATTATTTACTCGACTGGACAAGTCGGCCAAAAATCACCTCTGAAGGCAAAATGACCAAAATGCCCTCCGTTTGGCTTAACGGGTCAAAATTGTCTGTATCGATTGAAAAATTTTTCTAAATATTTTCTTGGCATTCTAATGCCATAGGAACCTTAATGACCCTTCTCTGGAGTCCCAAAAATTATTTTATAATTTTTCCCCCAGGTCTAGGGCTCCTCGTTGCGAGAACCACAACTTCCCTCTAGTTACCCATCGCTAGGGCACCGGCTCGTTTAACTTGTTTGTATTTTATTTCTAAAATTTTTACCAAATTTTTCTTATCAATATTTGAGTTAATTATGGTTCCTCACTTTAGTTTAAATATTTTTCCGGACGTTCTAGCTGTCCGGACCGACACCGGTCACCGGAACAATAGAATGTACGGAATTGCTATCGGGAGGGTGTTGCAAAAAGTGCATTAAACCAATCTAAATTCTTGGCCCAAGTTAGGTCACAAAACTGCCCATAACCATATTGCCTAAAAATTGCTAGATATAGGCTTACTTGACCAGTTTTGGCAAAGAAGCCATAACTTGGTTTACAAAAATCCAAATGCAATGAAACCAGTGGTAAAATGTCCAAAGACATCAATCTACAATATTGGTATTTTGACCAAAACCCAGAATTAAGAGAATTAGGTCAATTGGCTAGATCAAGTTAGTTTGCAAATTCTTGAAATTGCCTAAGTGACCATTTGACTCCAGAACAGTCTTTTAGTCATATCTCCCACTAGGAAACTCCAATTGGGATGAGCCATATTGTTCCTGAAACCTGAGAAATAGAGCTCCATTATTTTAGACACCTTCCTTAAATTATAAATGTAATAATCCCAAAAGTTGAGTCAAAGCTCCTGACTTAAACTGGGATCCTGTTGGCACAGGGTACTTGAATCCAGGCTAATTATTTGGCTACTGACCTAAATTAGGCCAATTGTTTCGCTGGTTTTATAACCCCGCAAGTGCACGGATCGCTAACAAGTAATAAAGTGATGAGTAGAGTATCGCTCCTATGAGCAATTTGATTAGTAAGTACCAATCTACACAGTAATTTTGACTGTCTAGGCTATCGAATGCTTAGGGAATGAAGTTTGTTAACCTTAAACACTAGAATGGTAAACTTAAAATGAAATGATTTATTTGAAACAATTCTGGAATTAAGATTTCACACTTGAATCTTACTAGGGATGTTATCTCATTTATTTACTGAATTGAGGATCGTTTTCCTTGATGGAAATCAGTCCTAAGTTATCCTAAATCCTCTCTCAAGGCACCTAGGGTGTATTCTAGTTAACTCAAACCCAACTTTCGTGGTGATCAAATTAATTAAAATCCTTTAAGATTTTTGACCAATTTTGAAGTTCCACAAAGGTATCAACCTATGTCTAGGTCAGAATTCCTAGGTTCAAGATCTTGATTTTCTAATATTAATCTTCACCTTTCAATCCTTCAATTAACATCTATAATCATGGCTGGTACTGATGTTTCTCTCTTCGAGACGGCTAGAGAGAGTGTAGAGTGTGGATTTCTCTCCTTCAAAACTCTTCAAAAGTGCTGTCAAAAGATAAAAGAGAGCCCCCTTTTTCTGATGTTTTCTCTTCTATTTATAATGGTTGCTCTAAGGTTAGGTTATTTTGAGTTCAAAAGGCTTTAGGAGTCTCATTTGAATCAGAAAACAAGAGCGGGAATTCGAGTTATAAAACTGGCTGCCACATAGTACACGGCTCGTGTGTCACTACACGGCCCAGGGCCGTGTAACTTACTTGAGTGGAATTGCGGAGTCTTGCATTGGCACAGAGAGTTACACCAGTCTGCACCAACTACATGGGCCGTGCACTTTTGTTCCTATAAAGTTCTTCAAGCTTGTATCTGGCAGAGACTTAAATGGGTCCCTGCAGATTACACGGGTCTAATTACACGACCTATGTACTTTTGTTTCTCCATTGGCTATCTGGCTTTCTTCTGGCAGAAGATTACACAGGTCTAGGGCTTAGCTTACATGACCCGTGTACTTTGTGTCAGCAGCAATACTCAGTCTCTTGACCTCTTCAAGCTTCGTTTTGCACTCCTATACTGTGGGGCTGTAACACCCCTATATTTGGTAGTGCGTTCTACTGTTCCGGTGACCAGTGTCTGTCCGGACAGCTAAAATGCCTAGAACTACACTTAAATGTTAGTGAGGAGACATAAAATAATGAAATACAATGAAGAAAAATACAAGAAAAATAAAGAAAAAATAAGAGTAATAAAATGTGATTAAGTTAAACGAGCCAAACCCGTAGCGATGGGTGACCACACCGGGAAGTTGCGGCGAGGACCGTTGACTAACCCTAGACCGTGGGGAACCCTGGGAAATATTTCTGAGACTTAAATAAATATCTATTGTGGTATAATTGACTTAGAAAATGTCAAAGAAAATTTAATTAGTTAGTACAAAGAAAAATAAAAAATCGAGAAACCGACAAAAATCGGTGTTACCAAAAAATCGAGAATACAAACCGACTAGGGGCATTTTGTTCAATTGACACTCGAGTTGACTTTTGACCTAAATGTCTACTAAAAATAAGTGACATTAAAGTTTGAAAACCCCATGAAAAATGAAATTACAAATGAAATGTATAAATAAGGAAAATGAGGGGGTAAGAATTTGAATAATTAAAAGTTGAATTAAATTAATGTTATTCCTAGATTAGTGGACCACTAAGCACTTTTTAAAGCATTAAAAATCTGGCATCTTCCACTAACATTTTGCAACACCATCTTCTTCCTCAAAACCTCTCTTGGCCGAACCCATTTCATTCCAAAGAACTCCATTGCCACCTCACAACCAAGCCCCCTCTCACCATGATCCAAGCTTCCATTTGTTAAAGTTCCTTCATTAAAGTTGGAGTACACATCTTGGGCAACATTTTGGGAGAAAAAAGGGAGAGATTTGAAGAAGTTTGACAAGCTCAATTTGAGGTATATGTCCTATTTTTCTTCCTTTCCTTGTCAAAGTTTGTGTTAGTGTTGTTGTGAGTTGATTTATGAAAGAAATTGGAAGAATTGATCAGTTAGGGAGGTGTTCATGGAAGTTCAAAGTGTTTAGCTTGCTTTTACATGTAATTGATGGGAAATCATGTTGATTAAGGTCATAAGATATTTTAGCCAATGTATTTTATATGTATGTGTGAATTGAGCAATTGAAATTAAGGGTTTGAAAGGGAAATTCAATACCTTAGTAAATTTCCATTTTTGGGCAGCCTTTAAACTCATTAATTTATGTATGATATCATGAAACTTATTAATGAATTCTAGTGGTGATGATTTAGAGGCAGTATGTATAATTGATGATGGAAGTTATATGTAATAATTGGGAGTGTTATATGTATACATTGTATAATTGGACTTTGTAATTTAGGATTATATTTAGTGTATTAAAGGTCATTGTATTCTGCCCAAAGTGACTATAATGTGAAGTGATAAATGAATTTGGTATGGTACCAAATCAAAATTAGGTATGAGAAGTTTAAATTTAGCAAGTTGAATGTATGTGTGATTGGAGTTTGAGGAAAGTGTAAAGGGCAATATGCATTTCAGCCTATAACCCCAAATGTGTGACCCCAATTGGTATGAGACTAATTGGAGGTGAAACTAGGCACAAAATGTGCTAACTTTCATGTTGGAAGTATACCAAAATTCTATTCGGAAAAGTGACACTAAAGCTGACCTAATCCGAAATTACAAATTTAGTAACCCAGAAATTGACCAATTAAACAGTAGTCAATCTTTTGGCCATAACTCACTCAAAATAGGTCCAAATGACCAAAAATTTATCATGTTGGAAAGCTTAGACATAGGGCTACATCTTTCATAGAGATCACAAAACCCAGAAATGGCCATAAGCAAGTCAAAATACTTGCACAATTTCAGATATAAAACCTGCCAAAATTGTAAATGACTTAAAAATGACCTAAGTTCACAATAAAAAGGAAATTTGACTGGCAATAGTAAAATGATCATAACTGTAACACCTCTATATTCGGTAATGCGTTCTACTGTTCCGACGACCAATCTCTGTCTAGACAGATAGAATGCTTGGAACTACATTTAAATATTAGTGAGGAGATATGAAATAATAAAATACACTAGAGAAAAATACAAGAAAAACAAAGGAAAAATAAGAGCAATGAAATGTAACTAAGTTAAACGAACCAAAAACCGTAGCGATGGGTGACCGCATGGGAAAGTTATAGCGCAGGCAATAGCCAACCCCAGGACTGTAGGGATCCCTCAGAATTTAGTTTTGAGACATAATTAAAGACTTATTGAAGTATAATTGACATTAGAAATGTCTAAGAAAAATTAATTAATTAGTACAAAGAAAAAATGAGAAATCGAGAAACTGATAAAAATTGGTGTTACCGAAAAATTAAGAATACAACCCGAATAGGGGCATTTTGGTCAATTGACACCTCGAGTTGCCTTTTGACCTAAATGTCCATTAAAAATAAATGATAATGAACTTTGAAAATGTCATGAAAATTAAAATTGTAGTACATAATGTAAATAATGGAAGAATGGTGGCAAATTGCAAAATTTAGAAACTTTGAATAAATTACTATTATAATTCATTTAGTGCTCTACTAAAATAGCATTTGGGACACCTAAAAGCTAAAGTGGACTGAAATGAGTCATCTTCAACCTCTCATAAACAAACTAGCCAAAAACTTCTAAGAAAAATCCTCCATGGCCGCACCTTATAGGTCCTCCATGCATCCATGATCCAAGCTTCCAATGGTTAAGGTTTCTTCATTAAAAGTGATCAACACACCTTGGGCAGCATTTAGGGAACAAGAAAGAAGAGATTTAGTGGAGTTTTGAGGAAGTCCAGAAGAGGAAAGTAACCATTTGTTCATCCTTTCTTTGTTAAAGCTTGTGTGGGTGTTGTGGTGAGTTAATTTATCAAAGAAATGTTGAGGTTTGATGAGTTAGGATGATGTTCCATTTTGGTAGCCATGGAAGTTCAACATGTTTATCTTGTTTTTACATATAAATGGTAATTTGAGGTGTTGATTTAAGTGCTTATATGTATATGAGTGATTTACCATGTATACAGTTTGAATTGTAAGTTTGAAAAGTTAAAATGAAAGCTTGATGTATATGTGTTACTTGGGCAGCCTCATGGTGAAGATTAGTAGTGTTTAAATCCATGAAAAGTTGTTGAATTATGATACAAAAAGTGGCAGCATATGTATATGAAATAGTAGTGATAATGTATATAATTTGGTAGTAGAAATTATATGTATTGGTTAGGAGTATTATGTGGAAAAATTATTTAGAATTGGATATTGTAAATTAGGAGTTGTATTTGGTGTATGTAAGGTCATTGTATTCTGCCCAAAGTTACTATAATGTAAACTAATGAATGGGTATGTTATGGTGCAAGTGCAAAATTGTTTGGGAAGTGAAGATATAGTTGGTGAATGTGTGAATGGTTAATGCTTCAAAAATGTGTTAAGGGTAGTATGTGTTTTAGGCTATAAATGGAATTGTGTGACTCCAATTGGTATGAGGCCAATTGGAGGTGAAACTAGGCACAAAATGTGCCAACTTTCATGAAGAAAGCCTACCTAAATTCTGTCCAGAAAGTGACATGAAAACTGACCAAATCCGGATTAGTGATATTGCAAATCTGAAAACTGACCATTTGAACAGTAGTTAGTATTTTGGCCATAACTCACTCAAAACAGGTCCAAATGACCTGAAACTTATACCATGAAAATCTTAGACATAGAGCTAGAACTCTTATGAAAACACCAAAGCCCAGAAGTAACCATAAGCAAGTCAAAATGCTTGCACAAATTCAGGTATAAAAACTGCCAGAATCAGAAATGACCTAAAAATGACCTAAGTATGCCATTTTAGTGCAATTTGTCCAACAATAGTAAAATGACCATAACGTGGTCTAGAAAACTCCAAATGACCTAAAATTTGTGGCAAAAGTTCACTAAAACATAGACCTACAAGTTTGTACTTCTGACTAGAACCCAAAAATTGAGGGAACTAGGTCATCCGACTAGGTTAAAACAGCATACCAAAATCTGATAAATTGCAATAAAATGCAATACACTTGAAAATGAATTTAGTAACATGTACCAACACTAAAGGACTATAAAATATAATATATTGGTAACTTTAAAATTTATTCCCCTAGAGTGCATCAAAGGTCAACATTATAGGTTGACTAATGAAAGCAATTGTATTAAATAAATTTAATTATTAAACCTTATTGTTGGAAACAATTTAACTGAGTACTGAAACACTTTACATTGTGTGTTTCAGTTAGCAAAGACTCAGGGAAGGGGAAAGAAACACTGAGTCAAGGCCAAGAGGCTACTCATTAGAGGTTTGTGTACAACAGTTATTTCTTTTGAATTTTCAATTGAAATAAATTATGATAATTTGTATGTTATTGCTTAAATTGTGGAAAATTTGTTTGAATGGAATTTGATGGATACTTATTGCTTGAAAATTATTGTAAATGGTTTGAAACCACAGCTATCATGTATATTTGATTGAATTCCTGGCTAACTTGTCTAGTGGGACGAATTGGCTTTGAATTTCCTCTCTGGCTGAAGTGTTGAGGTGTGTGCCAGTTGAGAATGAATAGAATGAGTACTCATATAATTGCTAGCTAGCTAAGTTATTCCTCACTAGCCATTGACTTTTGGGATGAAATGGACTTTGGATTCATGATTAAGTAGTGTGTGTGATTTATTGATATTCATTGATACATTGTGAAATCGAGTTTAAATTCTTTATGACATTCTCTGTCTTTTGAATTTAACTATGATTTTAAGTATCCACAGTTTATAGGATTTATGGTTTATGGTTTTAAATTGCATTTTCTTAATGTTGTGCACCACTGAGACATTGGCTCAGTGATAGCTTTTTTATTGCTGTCGTAGGTAGACAGATAGACAGAGCAGTAGAATTGGCTGCTTGTGCTACATTTTGGGATTCTGCCGAGTATATTGAGTATACCACCTTTTTGTAAATTTTGTTGTAATGTATGTGCACTGTATGTATATATTGTACTTGGTCTTAAGCAGTTGTAAACTAAAGTTGTAATATATTTATTTCTTATCTTAGCTTTTAAACTATTCAGTCATTTTGTAGTCTATCTTTGGAAATACTGAAAATTGATGTTGAATTGAGTTCAACAAATGTTGACAAAATTGATTTGTGTTGAGCCATACTGGAGTTTAGGATTGAACAAATAGATTGGAAGTGCTTTTTATAGGTTTTTGAAAAGCTATATTATTCAAAATACAGATGGCACTCTGCTAAAAGTTTTACAGAAATTACTGATACTTCATATTTGTTATTTGGGTTCACTTCAGTTAAAAAAAAAAAAATTCTAACACCTGTCTAAAGTGCTCACCACTGTAAAAAGGAATAAGAAAAGATTTAAAATCCCTTGTAATATATTTAATGGGTTATCAGTAGACGAAGTTTGGTAATTCATTAGGTATACTACGGGATCATGTTATGCCTTACGGAGGGGTAAGGTGTGACAATAACTTCATCCAGAAAACTCCAAATGACATGAAATTAGTGTCAAAATGTCACTAAGACATAAATCTAAATTTTGCTCTTTTGACCAGAACCTAAAAACTAAGGGAAACAAGACATTTAGTTAGAGCAATCTAGCATATAAAATTTAGAAAATGGCAATAAAATGCAATAAGCTTTAAAATAGAATTGGTAACATATCTAACACTTAGAGACTATAAAATGTGACAAAATGGGAACATTAGAATTGACTCACTTAGAGTGTATTAAAGGTCAACATTATAGGTTGACTAATGAAAGTAATAGTATTAATCAAATTTAATTATTGAACCTTATTATTAAACACAATTTAAATGAGTACTGAAACACTTTAAATTGTGTGTTTCAGTTAGCAAAGACTCAGGGAAGGGGAAAGAACCATTGAGTTAAGGCTTAGAGGCTACTCAACAGAGGTTTGTGTACAATAGTTATTTCTTTTGAATTTTCATTTGAAATAAATTATGACAATTTGTATGTTATTGCTTAAATTATGGGAAATTTGTTTGAATGAAATTTGATGGATACTTATCGTTTGAAAAATATTGCAAATGGTTTGAAACCACAGCTATCATGTATATTTGATTGAATTCCTCGCTAGCTTGTCTAGTGGGATGAATTGGCTTTGAATTCCCTCTTTGGCTGAAGTGTTGAGGTGTGTGCCAGTTGAGGACGAATAAAATGAGTACTCATATAATTGCTAGCTAGCTATGTTATTTCTCACTAGCCATTGGCTTTTGGGACGAATTGGACTTTGGATTCATGATTAAGCTGTGTGTGTGATTTATTGATATTCATTGATACATTGTGAAATGGAGTTTAAATTCTTTATGACATTCTCTGACTTTTGAATTTAGCTATGATTTTAAGTATCCACAGTTTATATGATTTATGGTGTATGGTTTTAAATTGCATTTTCGTAATGTTGTGCACCACTGAGACATTGGCTCAGCGATAGCTTTTTTATTGCTATCACAGGTAGACAGACAGACAGAGCAACAGAGTAGGCTGCTTATGCTACATTTTGGGATTATGCAGGGTATATTGAGTATACTACCTTTTTGTAAATTTTGTTGTAATATATGTGCACTGTATGTATATATTGTACTTGGTCTTGAGCAATTGTAAACTAAAGTTGTAAATTATTTTGGCCTGTAAAAATATTGTATTATACTTCTCTTATCTCAGCTTTTGAACTACTCAATCATTTTGCATTCTATTTTTGGAACTGCTGAAAATGAGGTTGAATTGAGTTTGACAAATGTTGAGAAAATTGATTTGTGTTGAGCTATATTGGAGTTTGGGAATGAAACAAATATATTAGAAGTGCTTTTTACAGGTTTTTGAAGAACTGTTTTATTCAAAATATAGATGGCACTCTGCTAAAATTTTTATAGAATCTATTGATATTGCAGATTTGTTGTGTAATTTAACTTTGAGTAAAAGGTTTTAAAACCTATAAAAAGTGCTCACTACTGTATAAAGACATATGAAATTGTTTAAAATCCCTTATAGTATATTTAATGAGTTATTAGTAGGCGAAGTTTGATAATTCATTATGTATACTCTAGGAATTTGTTATGCCTTATGGAGGGTAAGGTGTGACATGTTTTAGTGGTATCAGAGCTAGTTTTTAAATTTTGTTTTGACCTGTAATTTGAATATTCTTTCTTTATAGTACAACTGCTCAATGTCATGGTTTGATACATACAGTCCATTACATTATAAATATGCACTAACAGGAGGAAATCTTTTTGTGTTATTTGTTCAGGAGGTATAATATCCTCTAATTGACTATAGAAGAAGGAGACCATTCAGTTGATCAATCAGTAGAGGCAGAGGTACAAGGGGAAGCCCTAGCCCTTCATAATGTGAGTGGATAAGCCACACCAGCCCCCTCTGTACCACAGTTCCCTGCTCAATTTGCTCAGCAGATGGCTGCGATGTTCCAACAGATGGCTGGTAACATGCCTACTCAAGTCCCACTGTAGACACCAGTGGTACAACCACAACCTTCAACTAGGCAGTATGACAAGCTGATTAAATACGAGGCTACTGAGTTGAAGGGGACAGTAGATCCACTAGAGGTAGAACAATGGTTGGAGAGAATGGATAGAGTGTTCAAGAAACTACACTGCACAGACGAGCTAAGATTTGAGTATTCAGTGTCACTACTATAGGGGGATGCATATGACTAGTGGAAAACCATTCCCCAGAGTTTGGTGGAACCTCCAATGCTTACTTGGGATGATTTTCTTCTAGAGTTTAGACAAAAATATGTCCCAGATGCTGATGTGGAACAGAAGCTATAGGAATTTTTAAGTTTGAAACAAGGAAGTAGATCAGTGGCAGAATATGAAAGGGAGTTTTCCCGCCTGAGCCATTATGCAGAAAGTCTCCTTTCTACCAGCAGAGAAAGATGTAAGAGGTTTGAAACTGGCTTGAAGCCTAGTCTCAGAATATAAGTGGTCGGATTCAAACATAATAACTTCTCTGAGCTCATTTCTCAAGCACTTGAATTAGAAAGAATTGAGTCAGAAGCGGCCCCAAAGAAAAAGAAAATAGAGAAGACAGAAAAAGAGAAAGAGGAGAAGTTAGTAGACCAGAGTTCTAATGGTCCTACTGGGAAGAGAAAGAACTTTAGGGGACAAAACAGGGGTGGTAAAAAGTCTGGTAGGGGAAGATTTTTGGGACAGAGACCTCCTCTCTCTGGTCAGTAGACTACCAGAAGTTCCTACCCTACCCATCCATGTAAAACTTATGGTAGAAATCATGGTGGGATATGCTATAAGGCCATAGGAGCCTGTTATAATTGTAGGGGCACAGGACACTTTGCCAAAGACTGCACCAATACTCGTAGAGTTGGGCCACCTCCTATTACTGCAGAAGGGTCAGTTCAGAATCCTGCCACCAGAGGTTCATAAACACGTAGCAGAGGTAGAGGTAGGGGTAGAGGTAGTCCATCAGGCAGCCAAGGCACAGTAAATCAGTCAGAGTAAGACAGTGCTTCAGCTGGAGTCTACATAATGAGACAGAGAGAAGAGGCTGAGACATCTGATATTGTGGCTGGTACCTTCTCAACTTTTAATCAAGATGTGTTTGTATTAGTTGATCTAGGTTCTACCCACTCCTATGTGAGTGCTAGCATCATTGATTGCTTTGTTGTTCCATGTACGAAAATGGACTTTGAGGTGCTAGTAACAAGTCCGCTAGGACAAGAGGTCAGGGTCAATAAAATGTATAGGGATTGTCCTTTGGTGATCCAAGGACATACCTTTCTTTCTGATCTAATTGAAATGCCCTTCAGAGATTATGATATCATCTTGGGCTTGGATTGGTTAACCAAGCATCACGCCATGATTGACTGTAGACTGAAGATAGTCACTTTTGGTCTCCCTCAGTGCAATGATGTGGTAATACATGGGGAGAGGTAGCTATTGCCATCAAACATCATTTCAGCTGCACTAGCTAGAAAAAATGATCAGAAAGGGGTGTGAAGCATACTTGGAACATATGGTAGACACCCTAAGTGGAGAGTCCAGCATTGAGGGACATCCCTACAGTATGTGACTTTCCAGATGTGTTTCCTGATGAAATGCCAGGATTACCTCTAGAAAGAGAAGTATAGTTTGAGATTGATGTTATGCCTGGTGTGGATCCAATCTCTATAACACCATATAGAATGGCACCAGCAGAATTGAAGGAGTTGAAGGTACAATTGCAAGAACTACTTGAAAAGGGCTTCATTCACCCTAGTGTGTCACCTTGGGGAGCGCCAATATTATTTGTTAAGAAGAAAGATGGCACTCTCTGCTTATGTATTGACTACCGACAGTTGAATAAGGTGATAACAAAGAACAGATATCCATTGCCTCGCATTGATGACTTGTTTAATCAGTTGAAGGGTGCAGCTGTGTTCTTGAAAATTGATTTGCGATCTGGTTATTATCAGTTGAAAGTGCAAGAGCAGAGTATTCCAAAAACTGCTTTCAAAACTCAATATGGCCACTATGAATTTCTGGTAATGCCATTCGGGTTAACTAATGCTCCAGCTGCTTTTATGGATCTGATGAACACTCTCTTCAGACCACACCTCGACCAATTGGTGGTCGTGTTTATTGATGATATTTTGATATATTTGAGGAATGCAGAGGAGCATGATAGACATCTGTGGATTGTACTATAGACCTTAAGGGAGAAACAGCTATACGCCAAATTATCGAAATGTGAATTTTGGCTGAAAGAAATCTCTTTCTTGGGACATATTGTGTCAGCTGAAGGGATCAAAGTAGATTCCAGCAAGGTATAAGCTATCCTTAATTGGAAGCCACCCAAGAATATCACAGAAATTCGCAGTTTTTTGGGTTTAGCTAGATACTACCGCCGATTTGTGAAAGGGTTTTCTATGTTGGTATCTCCACTGACCAAGTTACTTCGGAAAGATATGAAATTTCAATGGACAGATAAATGCCAGTAGAGTTTTGATAAGTTAAAAAGGTGCTTGACTGAAGCTCCAATCCTTACTTTACCTACTCCGGGTAAAGAATACATAGTTTATAGTGATGCTTCTCACTATGGGTTAGGCTGTGAACTGATGCAAGATCGAAATGTCATTGTATATGCATCACGCCAACTGAAACCGCATGAGAGGAACTATCTAACGCATGACTTGGAGCTAGCAGCTATTGTATTTGCTCTAAAGATCTAGAGACATTACTTATATGGGGAGAAGTGTTATATCTACACAGATCACAAGAGCTTGAAGTACTTGGGCACCCAAAAGGAATTGAACTTGAGATTGAGGAGATGGTTAGAACTGATTAAAGACTATGTTGCTTAATAGACTATCAGGAAGGGAAAGAAAATGTGGTGGTTGACACCTTAAGTCGCAAGACTATGGCAAGTCTCAGAGTTTCTCCTTTGTCCATGGTACATGAGTTGAAGGCACAGCATTCTAGTTTAGAGATTGATGATGAGAGACAGACAGTAGTTGCATATCATGTACAGCCAATGTTGATTGATCATATTAAAATGGCTGCTCAGAATGATGAAAAATATCAGAAGCTACTGAAAGAAGTCCAATAGGGCAAGAAACCTGAATTTTCTGTGAGAGATAATGGTGTACTACTGCATCAGGGTAGAATGTGAGTTCCTAATGATGTGGAACTGAGACAGATTATTATGAAGGAAGCACATGAGTCTCCTTTTGCTATGCACCCTGGTGGAACTAAAATGTAGAGAGGACTGAAGGAGCATTACTGGTGGATGGGTATGAAAAGGGATGTAGCTGATTTTGTCTCCAAATGCCTAACTTGTCAGTAAGTGAAGGCAGAACATCAAGTACCAGCTGGTTTGTTACATCCATTGCCTGTACCAGAGTGAAAATGGGAACGGATAACTATGGATTTTGTTATGGGACTTCCAAGGACACAGAATAGCCATGATGTAGTATGGGTTATAATTGATAGACTGACCAAGTTTGCTCACTTTCTGCCAGTCCAGATGAACTATAGCTTGGAAAGATTGGCTAGATTGTACATAGATGAGATTGTAAGACTGCATGGAGTGCCAATATTGATTATATATGACAGAGATCCTAAGTTCACTTCTAGATTTTAGGGTAGCCTTTAGAGAGCCCTAGGAACTAGATTGAACTTCAGCATGGCATTCCACCCATAGACAGATGGCCATTCTGAGAGGGTAATTCAGATCTTGGAGGATATGCTATGAGCTTGTGTGATTGAGTTTGAAGGTGGTTGGGATACACACTTGCCTCTGATTGAGTTTGCTTATAACAATAGCTACCAATTAAGCATTGGGATGCCTCCATATGAAGCTTTGTATGGCAAAAAGTGCATAACTCCCCTATGTTGGGATGAAGTAGACGAAAGAAAGATGATTGGCCCAGAAATTGCTTAGCAGACAGAGGAAAAGATTAGACTGATCAGAGATTGACTCAAGGCTGCATCAGACCGTTAGAAGTCCTATATTGATATGAAGAGAAGAGATATTGAATATGCAGTGGGTGATAAGGTATTCCTCAAAGTTTCTCCTTGGAAGAGGATTATGAGATTCGGCAGAAAGGAAAAACTGAGTCCTTATTTCATTGGACCATATGAGGTTCTAGAAAGAGTGGGTCCTTTGGCATATCGGTTGGTATTACCTCCAGAGCTAGAAAGGATACACAGTGTCTTCCATGTGTCCATGTTAAGGAGGTACAGATCTGACTCATCTCATGTTCTATCAGTTGAAGAGATTGAGGTAATGTAACACCCCTAAGTTCGATAGTGTGTTCTACTGTTCCGGTGACCAGTGTTGTCCGGACAGCTAGAATGCCTAGAACTACACTTCGATATGAGTGAGAAAACATTAAATAATGAAAAAATTAATTTAGTGGTACCTAATGTAAATAACAAAAATGGAGTGTAAATGGAGTAATTATCACTTAAAACTTATTAAATGATTATCCTAGCATGAGTGGAGCACTATGGGAATTAAAAATTCACTAAGTGGGCAGATTACTCCACTAATGTCTTCTTCTTCCTCTCAAATCCTCACTTTGCCGAATTGAATTTTCTCTCCATTGTCCACCATGGCCACACTTTGCATGCAACCTCCACTCCTAATGATCAAGCCACAATTTCTCCAATTGTTCTTCATTAAACTTGTTCTACACATCATGGGCAGCATGTAGGAAGCAAGAAAAAGAAGTTTTGGTGAAGATTTAAGAAGTCTCATCCATAGGTAAGTTTGAGTTTTTGAATATTGCTTTGTTAAAGTTTGTAAGCATGTTATGGGTGTTTGAATTATGAAGAAATTTTTGAGGTTTGATGTTGAATGGGAATGTGTAATTTTGGCAGCCATGGAAATATCTTGAAGGCAGGTTATTTGTGCTTGTAAATGGTGAATTAAATGATTGATTAAATGTATATTGTGTAGGAAATTGTTTGGGTGATGTATACTTAGTGTATGTAAATGTAAAATGAGATTTAAAGCTTGGAAAGTAATGGAATGTAAGTGTACCATTGTGGCAGTTTGCTAACTATTGAAGAATGCTGGAATTCATGCTTGGTTTATGGAATAATGATGTTAAAATGTGTTGGTTGTTATGGCAGTTTGAGTGTATGTATAGTGGTGTGAAGGTTGGACATGTGAATGAGCTTGGTTATGGAGTTAAATTGTTGTAAATTGAGTTGGGCAAATTCTGCACTTGTTGGGGCACATTGAATGTAATTGTAAGCTGCCAAAATGATCTATAATGTGTTGTGAATTATATTTAGGTCATGGTACAACCAGAATTAGTTTGAATGTTAAGTTTGGTGAGTGTTAAAAGTGATGTTTGATATGTATGAAAGAATTGCAATAAGGCAGTTTGTGTTTTAGGCCTATAACTTTAAGTGTGTGACTCCAATTGGTATGAGACCAATTGAAGGTGAAACTAGGCACAAAATGTGCCAACTTTCATGAAGGAAGCTTGCCAAAATTCTGCTTGCAAGGTAGCTTGAAAAATGACCAAATCCGGATTAAGTGCAAATGAGGCCTGAAAATTGACCATTTGGGCAGCAGTTAGTGTTTAGGCCATAACTCACTCAAAACAGGTCCAATTGACCTGAAATTTTAACCATGAATAGTTAAGACCCATATCTACAAGTC
Source organism: Hevea brasiliensis (assembly GCF_030052815.1). Lineage (NCBI taxonomy): Eukaryota > Viridiplantae > Streptophyta > Magnoliopsida > Malpighiales > Euphorbiaceae > Hevea > Hevea brasiliensis. Next base: position 31,142,313 of record NC_079509.1, on the reverse strand, counting down.
TTATGAAGACACCAAAGGCCAGAAATGACTATAAGTAAGTCAAACAGCTTGCACAAGTTCGGATCCAAAAACTGGCCGAACCTAAAATGACCTAAAGTGACCTAAAGTGACCAATTTTGGTGCAATTTCACCAGCAATAGTAAAATGACCATAACTTGGTCTACATAACTCAGAATGACCTGAAATTTTGTCCCGCATGCAATAAGACATATATCTACAAGTTTTTAGTTTTGACCAAAACCCGAAAACCGAGGGAACTAGGTCGTCCGGCTAGGTCAAACTAGTATCCCGGAATTCAGCAAATCGCAAGAAAATGCCGTATACACGGAAATGAATTTGGTAACATGTACCAACCCTAAAAGACTATCGAATGTGACATATTAACGACATTAAAGCCTAAATTAACTAGAATGTACCAAGGGTTGACATAGTAGGTTGACTAAGCGAATAAATGAATTCAGTGAATTAATTATCAAGCATTATCGTTAGAGACAATTTAAATGAGTACTGAAACACTTCAAATTGTGTTTCTCAGTTAGCAAAGACTCAGGGAGGGGAAGGAAACACTGAGTCAGAGCCAAGAGACAATTATTAGAGGTTTGTGCATAATAAGTATTTCTTCTGAATTTTTTAATTGAAATAAATTATGATTATTTCTATGTTATTATTTTAAATTGTGTTTGTGCACAATAAGTTTGACTTCTCATTTTCTACTTAAAAATTTAATTCAACATTATAGTTTTAAATTGTGTCCGTGCACAATACTTTTATATTCACTGCTTTTACTAGCAAATTTATGTAGAGAAATGAGTTATGAATAAGTTTTGATTGCTTTGGTTTTGGGAATATTATTTGAAACTTATTGTATTGCCAACTTTGCAAATGGAAATTTTGAGATAAAATGTGATTTGTGGTTTGTATGAAATATTGTGATTTGAAATTGTTTTGATTCACATTTGGCATGACACTGTTGATATATTCCTCCCTCTTTGACTTATCAGTCTGGGGTGAGTGTGATTATGTTCCTCCCTCTCTGACTTGCCAGTCTGAGGTGAGTGTGGATGAGTACTCATTATTCAGCTAGCTTCCTCCCTCATTGATTTCGATTATTGAGGTGAGTGTGTCTTGTCGTGGTGTACAACACGGCATGTGTGGAAAAATTGTGTCATGGCCTAAATTATGTTATCGATTGGCAACATTGTATTATTCAGTTATTTGATCGAATTGTGTTATTGATTTGCAAAACGGTATTATTCAGTTATTTGATCGAATTGTGTTATTGATTTGCAAAACGGTATTATTCAGTTATTTGATCGAATTGTGTTATTGATTTGCAAAACGGTATTATTCAATTACTTGATCAAATTTGTGTTAGGTGAATTTTGTAAATTGTAAAATGGAATTGTGAATCATTTGATTTGTGAACTGTCAATAAAAGATTTATATATCGCATTTCAAATTGTTATTGTGCACCACTGAGTAAATTTTACTCAGCGATAGCTTTTCATTACTGTCGCAGGTAGACTGACTGACAGGGCAGCAGACTAGGCTGCTAGTACATTCAGCGAGAAATCATCGGGTATATTGAGTATACCATATTCTGCATTTTATATTGTAATGTATGTTCACTGTATGTATATAGTGTTCTTGGTTTTGAGCAGTTGTAAATTGAAATTGTACATTAAAGTTGTAAAATAAATTATGAGTTATTTGGACTTGTGAAAATTGTATTATATTTCTTGTATCTCAATCTTTGAAAAATTATTGTGGATTTGTGTTGAGAAACATGTTGGAGTTGAGATTTGGAAATATATATTGAAGTGCTTTTTACAGGTTTTTTCTGAAGAACTGTTTTATCCAAAATATAGATGGCACTCTGCCAAAAATTTTTACAGAAATTCCAAATAATTCAAATGTGTTAGTTCTATCACTTCAGTTCAAAAAGGTTTTTAACACCTGTAAATAGTGCCCACCACTGTAAAAGAAGTAAGAAAAGTTTTTAAAATCCCTTGTAGTGTATTTAATGGGTTATCAGTAAACGGAGTTGGTAATTCATTAGGTATACTATGGGATCATGTTATGCCTTACAAAGGGGTAGGGTGTGACATGTTTTAGTGGTATCAGAGCTAGTTTTTTTAAATTCTGTTTTCACATGTTACTTGAATATTCTTTCTTCATAGTACAACTGCTCAATATCATTGTTTGATACATACAGTACATTACATTACATTATAAATATGCACTAACGGGAGGAAATCTCCTTGTGTTATTTGTTTAAGAGGTCTAAGATCCTCGCATTGACTATGGAAGAGGGTGATCGTTCAGTCGATCAATCTATAGAGGCTGAGGTGTAAGGGGATGCCCCAGCCCTACATAATGTCAGTGGTTCAAAGACCACCCGCAGCGTCGCAGCCTGCTCGATTCGCTCAGCAGATGGCTGCAATATTCCAACAAATGGCTGGTAATGTGCCTACTCAAGCCCCAATACAGACACCAGTGGTACAACCACAGTCTTCTGCTAGACAATATGACAAATTGATGAAATATGGGGCTACAGAGTTCAAGGGTACAGTAGATCCTCTAGAGGCAGAACAGTGGTTAGAAAGGATAGATAGGGTATCCAAGAAACTGCACTGCACAGAAGAGCTCAGATTTGAATACTCAGTATCTTTGCTACAGGGGGATGCTTATGACTGGTGGAAAACCATTTCCCACAGTTTGGTAGAACTTGCAGTGCTAACCTGGAGTGACTTTCTCAGGGAATTCAGACAAAAATATGTCCCTGATGCTTATGTATATCAGAAACTGCAAGAGTTCCTAAGTCTGAAACGGGGGAGTAGATCAGTGGCTAAATATGAAAGGGAATTTTTCCGCCTGAGCCATTATGCAGTAAGTCTACTTTCTACCAGTAGGGAGAGATGTAAGAGGTTTGAAACTGGCTTGAAGCCTAGTATCAGATTACAAGTGGTCGGATTCAAACATAACAACTTCTGTGAACTTATTTCTCAAGCACTGGAATTAGAAAGAATTGAATCTGAAGCAGCTTTTGAGAAAAAGAAATCAGAGAAGACAGAAAAAGAGCGAAAGTTAGTAGAACAGAGTTCTAGTGGTCTTACTGGAAAGAGGAAAAACTTAGGGGGATACAACAGAGATAGTAAGAAGTCCGGTAGAGATAGATCTTCTGGACAGAAACCACCTCGATCCGATCTGCAAACTCAACAGAAACCCAGGAATGCGCTGTCAGATCGACTTTGTGAAACTTGTGGTAAACCACATAGTGGGGTATGTTATAGAGCTGTAGGAGCATGTTTTAACTGTGGAGAGACTGGCCATTTTGCTAGGGATTGTGTAAATCCAGGTCGTTCTGGATCATTTACTACACCAAAGGGATCAACCCAAGTTTCTACCCCAAAGAGTTCACCACCAGTTAGTAGAGGCAAAGGTAGAGGTAGGGGTAGTACACCTAGAAGTCAGAGTACTGTGAATCAGCCAGAACAGGGTGATGCTCCAGCTGGAGTATACGCTATACGGCAGAGAGAAGAGACTTAGACTTTTGATATTATTAAAAGTTGAATTAAATTAATGTTATTCCTACATTAGTGGACCACTAAGCACTTTGTAAAGCATTAAAAATCTGGCATCTTCCACTAACATTCTGCAACACCATCTTCTTCCTCAAAACCTCTCTTGGTCGAACCCATTTCATTCCAAAGAACTCCATTGCCACCTCACAACCAATCTCCCTCTCACCATGATCAAAAGCTTCCATTTGTTAAAGTTCCTTCATTAAAGTTGGACTACACATCTTGGGCAGTATTTTGGGAGCAAAAGGGAGAGATTTGAAGAAGTTTGATAAGTTCAATTTGAGGTATATGTTCTATTTTTCTTCCTTTCCTTTTTAAAGTTTGTGTTAGTGTTGTGGTGAGTTGATTTATGGAAGAAATTGGAAAAATTGATGAGTTAGGGAGGTGTTCCATTTTCGGCAGCCATGGAAGTTCATAGTGTTTAGCTTGCTTTTATATGTAATTGATGGGAAATCATGTTGATTAAGGTCATAAGATGTTTTAGCCAATGTATTTTATGTGTATATGTGAATTGAGCAATTAAAATTAAGGGTTTAAAAGGGAAATTCAATACCTTAGTAAACTACCATTTTTGGGCAGCCTTTAAACTCATTAATTTATGTATGATATCATGAAACTTATTAATGAATTCTGGTGGTGATGATTTAGGGGCAGTATGTATAATTGATGATAGAAGTTATATGTAATAATTGGGAGTGTTATGTGTATACATTGTTATAATTGGACTTTGTAATTTAGGATTATATTTAGTTTATTAAAGGTCATTGTATTCTGCCCAAAGTGACTATAATGTGAAGTGATAAATGAATTTAGTATGGTACCATATCAAAATTAGGTATGAGAAGTTTAAATGTAGCAAGTTGAATGTATGTGTGATTAGAGTTTGAGGAAAGTGTAAAGGGCAGTATGCATTTCAGCCTATAACCCTAAATTTGTGACCCTAATTGGTATGAGACTAATTGGAGGTGAAACTAGGCACAAAATGTGCCAACTTTCATGCTGGAAGTATACCAAAATTCTGTCCAGAAAGTGACACTAAAACTGACCTAATCCGAAATTGCAAATTTGGTAACCCAGAAATTGACTAATTGAACAGTAGTCAATCTTTTGGCCATAACTCACTCAAAATAGGTCCAAATAACCTGAAATTTATACTGTTGGAAAGCTTAGACATAGGGCTACATCTTTTATAGAGATCATAAAACCCAGAAATGACTATCAGCAAGTCAAAGTGCTTGCACAAGTTTGGGTATAAAACCTATCAAAATTGGAAATGACCTAAAAATGACCAAAGTTCACAATAAAAAGGCAATTTCATGAGCAATAGTAAAATGACCATAACTTGGTCCAGAAACTCCAAATGACATGAAATTATTGCCAAAATGTCACTAAGACATAAATCTATAATTTTGCTATTTTGACCAGAACCTAAAAACTAAAGGAAATAAGATATTTAGCTAGAGCAATCTAGCATACTAAGACATAAATCTACAATTTTGCTCTTTTGATCAGAACCTAAAAACTAAGAGAAACAAGATATTTAGCTAGAGCAATCTAGCATATAAAAATTGGAAAATGACAATAAAATGCAATAAGGTTTAAAATGAAATTGGTAACATATACCAACACTTAGAGACTATAAAATGTGACAAAATGGGAACATTAGAATTAACTCACTTAGAGTGCATCAAAGGTCAATATTATAGGTTGACTAATGAAAGTAATAGTATTAATAAAATTTAATTATTGAACCTTATTATTAGAAACAATTTAAATGAGTACTGAAACACTTTAAATTGTGTGTTTCAGTTAGCAAAGACACAGAGAAGGGGAAAGAACCACTGAGTTAAGGCCAAGAGTGTCACACCCTACTCACCCGTAAGATGTAACATGATCCCGTAGTATACCTAATGAATTACCGTACTTCGCCTACCGATAACCCATTAGATATACTACAAGGGATTTTAAAATAATTTTCGTGAAATTTAAATCATCGATTAAAATCTAGTGTTATAAAATTTTTTTCAAAATTTCGGCGAAGTGCCGGCTATATTTTGAGAAAACAGTTCTTCAATACTGCAAAAGAAAATGCTCCCAATATGTTTTCTCAAATACAATTCCAATAACTTCATTTCAATTCACAATTCAATTCTCAATAAACAATCAATTCATTTTCAAACTAATCTCATCATAAAGAAACATTTCATTGACTACAAGACTCAAAATTTATATTACAAACTATTCAAGTAAATGAAATCTCAAATTTACATTTACAATAATTTACATTTAATTACATACCAAAATGTTTTACAAGAGTTTTTATACAACTGCTCAAATAATTCACATACATATTATTACATGCATACATCAAAACCTGTGTATATGGTTATACCTGGAGCTAATCTGAATGTCGCTTCAAAGAAGTTTACTCAATTACTCTATGCTCTTTTCACCTACGACAGCATACAGAGCTATCGCTGAGTGGTGAACTCAGTGGTGCATAACTATAATTTAAAACATAGTAAAATATACACTGACAAAATTCACAGCAAACAATTTGGAAATCTGAATACTCATCAAATTCCAAAACTCAAAATATTCATTGCCAATAAAGTAAATCATTTGTATAAAATGACTTTAATCACGAAATTCAATTTATCAAATCATAACTAACCATTTAAGGTAATTTCAACAAAATCAATTATACATAAATTATAATTAAAATCACAATTCTTTACTATTCAAAAACATTTTGTATCTCAAAAACCATTCTGTATCTCAAAAATCATTCTTTATCTCAAAAACCATTCTTTATCTCATAACTATGCAAGACTAATCCGAAAGGGCCATCTTCGAGGTGATTCTAACTCCCTATGGTCGGGGAGGTCGAATCATCGTGCACGGTACAAATCACAATAATGAATCTTCCACAAGGGCCATAACATAAAACTGAGATCTGACCTCTAATAAGAGGAGAATCTAAGCCTGTGCACGTACCATGGTAATCAAAACACAGCTAACTCCATTGTCTTCTCAACAAGTGAGAGAGACGGGTAATAACCTAGTCAAGCATCTATAGTGAGATATAAAACAATATCACAATCCTTTTAGTGAGCATAAATCACAATACAATTCGATTCAAAGTCAATTCCAATATACAATAATTTTTATGCTCATCACAATTCAAATCATAAATTTGTATTTTTTCCATGCAAATTGCCCATCACAATTCAAAACGTGTTCTATCACAATTTTCCAAAACATAATTTGTTCAATTTGCAACAATGCTTAATACTTGTGGAAATACCTATTCACAAAGTTAAATTCATACATACTATAACAACTTCAATAATCATTGAATTAAATCCAATACTTGTTAAACAAAATACATAAGAAAAATATGTCATTTAATCATATGAAATATTCAGAACAAAATCAGTTAAAAACCAGTTGTGCACAAACCTCTGATAACTGTCTCTTGGCTCTGACTCAGTGTTTCCTTCCCATTCCCTAAGTCTTTGCTAATTGAGAAACACAATTTGAAGTGTTTCAATACTCATTTAAACTGTCTCTAATGATAATGCTTAATAATTAATTCATTGAGTTCTATTATTTCCTTAGTCAACCTAAGATGTCGACCCTCTATGCATTCTAGGTGAATTAGGTTTTAATGTTACCAATATGTCACATTTGTAGCCTTTTAGGGTTGGTACATGTTACCCAATTCATTTCCAAGTATATTGCGTTTTATTGCAATTTGTCGGATCCTGGTATACTAATTTGACCTAGCCGGACGACCTAGTTTCCTTGGTTTTCGGGTTTTGGTCAAAACCACAAACTTGTAGATCTATGTCTTATTGCACGTAGGGCAAAATTTCAGGTCATTCTAAGTTTACTAGACCAAGTTATGGTCATTTTACTATTTCTGGTCAGAATGTACCAAAATTGGTCACCTTAGGTCATGTTAGGTCATTTTTGGTTCGGCCAGTTTTTGGACCCGAACTTGTGCAAGCTATTTGACTTGCTTATGGTCATTTATGGGTTTTGGTGTCTTCATAAGACTTGTAGATATATGTCTAAAATATTCATGGTAAAAATTTCAGGTCAATTGGAGCTGTTTTGAGTGAGTTATGGCCAAAACACTAACTACTGCCCAAATGGTCAATTTTCAGGCCTTAAATGCACTAATCCGGATTTGGTCATTTTTCAAGTTACCTTCCAAGCAGAATTTTGGTAAGCTTCCTTCATGAAAGTTGGCACATTTTGTGCCTAGTTTCACCTCCAATTGGTCTCATACTAGTTGGACCCACAAAATTAAGGTTCTAGGCCAAAATGCACACTGCCCTATTGCAACACTCTTCATCACATACCAAATACACTTTTAACACTTACCAAGTTACACATTCATGCCATTTCTGGTTTGTACCATAACCTAAACACATTTCACAACACATTTTTGGTTATTTAGGCAGCTTATAACCACACTCAATATGTACATTATAGTCCAGAATTTACCAAGTCCAAATTACACACAATTTAACTACATAACAAGCTCATTTACATGCCCAAACTCAAACCCTTATACCTATACACAAGCTGCCATAACAAGTACCATAATTCAACCATGTAATTTCATAAACCAAACCATGAAATACATATTTTGGGTTCACACTTCAAGTTGCCGAATTGTAGTCTTCATCAATTTGCTTTCCAAGCTTCCAAAGTCAAGTGTACATTCACATATACATCTAATATACACCACCCAATTTATTCCTACACACATAAACACTTAATCAACCCTTTAATCTACCATTTACAAGCAAGGATAAACTGCCCTTAAGGAGTTTCCATGGCTGCCAAAAATACACATCTCCCTTTAAACATTAAACTCTAAAAATCTTCCCATAATTCAAGTACCCATAACATCCACAGAAACTTTAATGAAGCAAGCATAAAAAATACCTACTTACCACTTTGGAAACTCTTCAAAACCTCACCAAAACTTGATCTTCTTACTGCCTATCTATTGCCCATGGTGTGAGGATTAACTTTAATGAAGACAACTTGTGAAGATCATGGCTTGAAGGTGGTGCTTTTGCCCTTGCATGGTGGACGTCATGGATGTTTCCATGGAAGAAAGATTTCGGCAATGAAGAAGATAGAATAAGGAAGAAGAAGGCAATGGTTCTACACCTGTCCCACTTTAGTTTTTAGGTGTCCAAATAAAATTCTAGTGGAGCACTAATTAACTTAATATAATTGTTTATTTAAAGTTTCTAAAATTTGCAATTTGGCCACCACACTTTCATTAATTATATTAGGTACCACTCTTTTAATTCTCATGACATTTTCAAAGTTTAATATCATTTATTTTTAATGGACATTTAGGTCAAAAGATAACTCAGGGTGTCAAATGACCACAATACCCCTGTTCAGGTTGCATTCCCGATTTTTCGGTAATACTGAGTTTTGTCCGTTTTTCGATTGCGTGAAAAACACAAGTTTAAACCATTGAATTCAAAAATTTTTATCTAAGGTCACATGCATCATGCAAGATTTATTTTTATCTATTTGATTTCAATGATAAACAACATATTAAAACTCTTTTAATATGTTTTTGGATCTGTATTTGCCATTTAAGATTTTAAAATTAATCAGATTAATTTTAGAACCCTAGATTAAATCAAGAACGATTACACTAACCTCTTGATGCACTGCAGCGTGTGTGCGCCTTTGAGATTCGTCTTCAGGACACCAGTTGTTGTCCCTCTAGCTTGTCCACACCAAGAACACCTATGGCAGCCCTTGAATAGCTTCTAAACCTTTTTCTATTAATTAGAAAATCAAGTTCTACCTTTTAAGAGATTAAAGATGTAAATAGGACACTAGAAACAGTTTCTAGTGTTCTTAATTCAAGAGATTGATGGCTAATCTCTTTGAATTGATAAGAGATGAAGAAGAAGAGATAAAAACCCTCAAAGTGGCGTGACAAAGGAGTGTGGCTGCTGGTTGTATTTTATTTTCTCATAACAACACTTAAATAGCTAGGTTAACTCATTAAACCCTTGCCACATATCACCCTTTGATTAGCTCTAGGTTTAAGTGACCCAATCACATTGTGCCAAGTGTCAAACCTATATTTAATCTTGATTTTAATCATCTTACATGATTAAAAAACATTTGGCAAGCTTATGTGTTATGCCATGTGTCACCATCTCATGGTGCCACGTGTCACACTGCAAAATGACCAAAATGCCCCTGTGTCTTAATTTTGAGTTCTTAACCCAAAGTAATTATTTTCTTCTTCTAATTAATTTATATCAAATATAAATTAATTAATTAATCTCTATTAATTAATTTCTCATTAATTAAATTCATATTTAAACACTTTAAATATAAATTTAACTTATATTATACATCCAATAATCTAGATTTGGTTTCAAGTCATGCTAGGGACTTTGCAATCTAATTGCAAACCAAACCTATTTAATTAATCAATTTAAACTCTTTAATTAATTAATTAAATCATATTTAATTAGGTGATAACTTGTGTATGTGTGTGACTTACTAGGCTCATCACTAATTGGCAATGAGACATGATATCAACTCTTAATATCATCAAAACTCTTTCTTACCATAAATGATTTCTCTAAATCATTTCATGAACCTCATAGACCATGGTTGACACCTAGCATAGCATGCCATAGCCACCCAATTAGTAATAAGGTTTACCTTAAATGAACCTATAATCATATGTTACCATGCACTAGAATCTCTCTGTTACAAAATCCCAACTCAAGCTGGAGTCATGGTTTATGTCAAACTCCATTTGCTATGAATATTATGTTCTCTTTTAATTCCAGTTCTTGATTAAAAAGATTTTCTCATCAGAAACTCTTTTCTGAATAAATCTATCTGTCCTGGCTAGGAACTTGAAACATCAAGAACAATTAAATGAACATAGGATTTTATCTCTATTTACTTAGATGAACAGATTCCATCTTGATCAACACCTACCTCCATATATAACTAGTAGGAGCCAACACATGCCTATATACCCATACACAGTACAAGTATGAAAGCAGTATCAAACTCAAACTACCTATATACAAGATAACTGTGCTATCTCGTGTCTAAAGATTATATGCATCGATATGATTTATGACAAAACATTGACAAGAGTAAACTCCATGTGCTTGTCATAAGTGTCACTGGTTCGGCCTACTTATCATTTATAAGTGCCTATCAAGTTTGTTATATGGCATGAGACTCACCATTCCATCTTATTTATATCTCATTTAAATAACTTGGGAACAAACATGAATACAATCTTTCTGGATAAGTCATGTCCTTATTATGAAGTATCCTCGATTGTGAACCTATTTATGATACTTTGTGCTAGAAATATTGTCACTCATATTCTTAACAACTTAAGAATAATATTTCTAACAAAATATCAATGGACCTTTTCTATTACACATAAATATATTATGTAAACGGAAAAGTGGAAATGCCTTTTATTAATAAAAATATGTACAAGATACATACTAAATGATATGCTCTAGGGCATACTACTAACAATCTCCCACTAGCACTAGAGCCATTCATTACAATATCTTAGACCTATCTTCTCAAGATGTCGGTCTAACTGAGTCTGTGACATAGGCTTAGTGAATGGATCAGCTGGATTTTCAGCTGATGCTATTTTCTGCATGGCTACATCGCCTCGCCCAACTATTTCTCTGATAATGTGGTAGCGCCTTTCTATGTGTTTGGATTTTGGGTGAGACCTTAGTTCCTTAGCCTGTATGACTGCTCCATTATTGTCACAGTGTAGTGGAACTGCTGACTCAATGGAAGGAACTACTGTAAGTTCTGTCACGAACTTCTTTATCCAAACAGCTTCCTTTAATCAGCCTCAGTAGTGGAATCTGCAGTCGTGCTCTGTTTGGAACTCTTCCAACTGACTGCACCTCCATTACAAATGAACACATATCCAGAGGTAGACTTTCTATCATCGATATCTGATTGGAAATCAGAATAAGTATAACCATCCAATTGCAAGTCTCCACCTCTATAAATCAAGAATAAATCCTTAGTTCTTCTCAAGTACTTAAGAATATTCTTGTGACTATCCAGATGTTCCAAACTGGATTGGATTGATACCTGCTAGTCAAACTAACAGCATATGCGATATCCGGCCTAGTACACAACATTGCATACATTAAACTTCCAATAGCCGAAGCATATGGAATCCTGGCCATCTTATCTCTTTCTTCAGGTGTCTTTAGAGACATCTCTTTAGAAAGATGGATACCATGTCTCACTGGTAACAATCCTCTCTTGGAATCAAGCATGTTAAACCTCTTTAACACCTTTTCCAAGTATAGACTTTGGGATAAACCAATTATTCTTTTCGCTCTATCTCTATAGATGCGAATCCCAAGAATATAGGTTGCCTCCCCTAAGTCTTTCATGAAGAATGTATTTGACAACCATACCTTTATAGTCGTCAACATACCTGTGTCATTACCCATCAACAATATGTCATCCACATATAAGACAAGGAAAGTGATAGCACTGTCACTAACCTTCTTATATACATATGGCTCATCCTCATTTTTGATAAAACCAAAGGATTTAATGGCTTCATCAAAACGAATGTTCCAACTCCTCGAAGCTTGTTTCAACCCATAAATGGATCGCTTTAGCTTGCATACCTTGGAACCATCTTGGGATTCAAATCCCTTAGGTTGTTCCATGAAAATGTTTTCTTCAATGTATCCATTGAGAAAAGCTGTTTTGACATCCATCTGCCAAATCTCATAATCATAGTACGCAGCTATTGCTAATAAAATCCTAATTGATTTAAGCATGGCAACAAAGCAGAAAGTCTCCTCATAGTCGATTCCGTGCCTTTGGCGAAACCCTTTCGCTACTAGCCTTGCCTTATAGGTCTCTACCTTTCCATCAGAACCAATTTTCTTCTTGAAAACCCATTTGTTCCCTATAGGTACAATACCTTCAGGTGGGTCAATAAGATCCCAAACTTGATTCTTATACATGGAATCAATCTCGGATTTCATAGCATCAATCCATTTTGAAGAGTCTATATCTGATATAGCTTCTTCATAGGTAAGTGGATCATCCCCATGATCTACTTCTTCATGAGTAGACAACTCTTGTTCTTCTTCATGAAGAAAACCATATCTCACCGGTGGGTGAGATACCACAGTTATTCTACGAGGAGCAGTGTAGATGTTTCATCAGGGTATTGGTTGACTAGATGGATCTATATCCATCGATCTGATTAGTTGGTCGAATTCTCCAATTCTAACACTATTTGCCTTCCTTTGCCTCCTTCTTGAACAAACTGTTGTTCAAGAAATGTGGCATCTCTACTTATCACAACCTTTTGTGAAGTAGGCAAATAAAAATAATATCCAAAACTATCTTTTGGATATCCAACAAATCGACCTTTTACGATCGGTCTCCAATTTATCGGTGTTCACTTTTGATATAAGCTGGACAACCCCAAATCTTAACATGCTTAAGACTTGGTTTTCTTCCATGCCATATCTCATAAGGTGTGGAAGAAACTGATTTTGATGGAATCCTATTCAGAATATACAAAGTTGATTCTAATGCAAATCCCAAAAATGAGATTGGCATATCAGTATAGCTCATCAGACTACGTACCATATCCAATAGGGTACGATTTCTCCTTTCAGATACACCATTCAGCTGTGGCATTCCTGGAGGAGTCAGCTGAGAAACAATGCCATGCTCTCTCAAGTATTCATCAAATTCAGTACTCAAATATTCACCTCCACGATCTGATCGAAGAGCTTTAATATTCTTTCCTGTTTGATTTTCTACTTCAGATTTAAATTCTTTGAACTTTTCAAAAGATTCATGTTTGTATTTCATCAAATACAAATACCCAAACCTTGATTTATCATCAGTAAAGGTAATAAAATAATGAAAACCCCCTCTAGCCATTTCTTTAAATGGACCACATACATCACTATGTATTAGCTCCAAAATATTTTCAGCTCTTAGCCCCTGTCCAACAAAGGGTGATCTAGTCATTTTGCCCCGAAGGCAAGATTCACAAGTTGGAGTAGGCTCAGAGCCCAATGAGGATAGAATCTCCATTTTCTCCAGTTTTGCAATCCTATCTTCTGCAACATGACATAACCTTAAGTGCCAAATATATTTTGAACTTGAGTTGGTTTTCACCATGGCATTGCATTCTTTTAGATTGCTATACTCTGGCCAGTGGAAACATTTTCTTATTGGCAATGGAAACACTTTCCTTTGCCACCATCAGCTTTAGTCTTCCTTTTCTATTTAGCTATTTTCTTGGAAGGACCAGGAATCTGAGGTTTCTTTTTCTTATTGCCCTTCTTCTTGTTGGACTTTCCAGTAGAAGAAGATGCAACCAAAGCTACCTCTTTTCCTTTATTGCCTGGCATATTCTTTTGGGCAATAACCAGCATGTTGAGTAAACTAGCTAAGGTGCATTCCTATTTAGTCATATGGAAATTTGTCACAAAATTCCCAAAAGACTCAGGAAGGGACTGAAGGATTAAATCCGTCTGTAGTTGGAAATCCATGTTAAAGTCAAGATTGTAACACCCCTGAGTTCGGTAGTGCGTTCTACCGCTCCGGTGACCAGTGCTGTCCGGACAGTTAGGATGCCTAGAACTACACTTCAATATGAATGAGGAGACATAAATAATGAAATACAAGAAAAGAAAATACAAGAAAAACAGAGGAAAAATCATAGCAAAGAAATGTAACCAAGTTAAGCGAGCCGAAAACCCTAGCGATGGGTGAACGCACCGGGAAGTCACGGCGTGGACCGTTGACTAGCCCTGGACTGCGGGGAACCCTGGAAAACATTTTAGGACTTAAATAGACCCTTGTTGAAGAATAAATATCATTAGAAATATTAAAGAAAAATTAAATAATTAGTACAAAGAAAAGTGAGAAATCGAAAAACAGACAAAACCTGGTATTACCGAAAAATCGGGAATGCAACCCGAACAGGGGCATTATGGTCATTTGACATCCCGAATTGTCTTTTGACCTAAATTTCCATTAAAAATAAATAATATTATATTTATAAAATAAAATAAAAAATTAGTTTAGTGGTACCTAAAGTAAATAGCAAAAATGAAGGGTTTAATTTGGAATAAGTGGAAATTCAACATATTATATGATTTAAAGTAAGTAAGTGGACCACTAAGAATCATAAAATGAATTAAAAATAAGCATAAGTGGGCAGATTGCTCCACTAAAAGATCATCTTCAACATTGAAACCTCCATTTGCCGTGAATGAAAAACTCCCCAAAATCCTCCATGGCCATTTTTCAATCAAGCTCCATGCACTCCTCCATTTCAACTCCAATCACCTAGGGTTCTTCATTAAATTTGTCTACACATCACAAGGAAGAGTTTGATACCAAATTTAAGAAGTTTAAGCAAGGTTTAACAAGCTCCAACCATAAGGTAAGTTAGCATTTTTGAAGATTTCTTTGATAAACTTTGTATACATGTTATAGGTGTTGGTTTTGTGAAGGAAATTGTTAAGTTTGAAGAGTATTGAGATATCCATTTTTGGGCAGCCATGTAATCATGTATTGATGAAGTAATTGTACATATATTTGATGAGAATTATGTTAGTTATGATGATTTAATAAACCTAGTGAATTACTTCATATTTATATGGTGATTTTTGGCACTTGGATGGGAATTGATGAATTGTAGGAAAATTTGGTGTTGAAGAAGATTTTTAGCAGCTTGGGGACACTTGAATAAATGTATGTATTCATGGAAGTGTTGGCAGAATATTGACATAGAAGGATTGATGGATATGTATATGAACTTGTTGTGTAAAGTATATGCAAAAATTTGTAATGGTTAGGTGTGTATGTGATTGTACTTAGAACTTGTAAATTGAGTGTTAATTGGTGTATTGAGGATAATTGTAATCTGCCCAAAATGATGTTAATGTAAAGGGGAATGTGTTTTTGGTAATGTACCAAAACAGATTTGGTAGGGAAATAAACATATTGCAAGGTAAATGTGTGTAATTGATGTGTGTTAAGCAAAGTAACCAAGGGCAGTGTACATTTTAGCTAATAAGTTTAAATGTGTAACCTCAATTGGTATGAGACCAATTGGAGGTGGAACTAGGCACAAAATGTGCCAACTTTCATTGAGAAAGCATACCAAAATTCTGCTTGCAAGGTGACCTAAGAAAATGACCAATTCGGATTAGGTGCAATTAGGACCTGAAAAATGACCAATTGGGCAGCAGTGAGTGTTTAGGCCATAACTCACTCAAAACAGGTCCAATTGACCTGAAATTTTAACCATGAATAGTTAGGACCCATACCTACAAGTCTTATGAAGACACAAAAACCCAGAAATGACCATAAGCAAGTCAAAAAGCTTGCACAAGTTCGGGTCCAAAAACTGGCCGAACCAAAGTTGACCAAATTGACCTAAAATTGACCTAATTTGATGCCATTTGACCAGCAATAGTATAATGACCATAACTTGGTCTACTTAACTCGGAATGACCTAAAATTTTGGACCGCGGTCCATAAGGCATAGATCTACAAGTTTGTAGTTTTGACCGAAACTCGAAAATCGAGGGAACTAGGCCATCCGGCTAGGTCAAACTAGTATCCCGGAATCCAGCAAGTTGCATTAAAATGCACTAAACAAGGAAATGAGTTTGGTAAAACGTACCAACCCTAAAACCCTATCAAATGTGACATATTAATGACACTAAAACCTAATTTACCTAAAACGCATCGAGGGTCGTTATATTAGGTGATTAAGAAGATAAAGGTACTCAGTGAATTGTTTATCGAACATTATCGTTAGAGACAATTTAATTTAGCACTGAAACACTTCAAATTTGTTTCTCAATTACTAAAGACTCAGGGAAAGGGAAAGAAACACTGAGTCTAGACCAGGGAGACAGTCATCAGAGGTTTGTGCACAACAACTATTTCTTTTGAATTTTTTAATTGAAATAAATATTGACTATTTGTACATTATTGTTTTAAATTGTGAAAATGTGTTTGAATGGATATTTATTGCTTGAAAAGCATTGTAAATGATTTGAAACTGTGAGAAATTGTTTGAATGATATTGATGGATACTCATTGCTTAAAAAGCATTGTAAATGGTTTGAAATTGTGGAAAAATCGGTTTAGTGTGATTTGTGAAAATTGAAGTTAATTATGAATTGTGTTGCCATTTTGTGAATGAAATTGTGACTTGGGAAATTTATTGGATTCTCACGAATCATTTGAATAAAATGTTTGGAATTGATTTTGTGTTCACACTTAGCATGACAATATCATATCATTCCTTCTCCATTTATGGAGTTGTGATCGTTTATTTCCTTCTCCATTTATGGAGTCGTGATCGTTTATTTTTCCCTCTCTGGTTTACCAGTTGAGGTGATCGGATGAGTACTCATTATGTAGCTAGCTCCCTTCCTCATTGATTTCGATTAGTGGGGTTGTGATTGCTTTGTCGTGGTGTATAACGCGGCATTGATCGGAAATTTGTGTCATGGCTTAAGATGTGAATGAATTGGCAACACTGTATTCTTAAATTATTTTGACTAAATTGTGTTATTATGCGATTTGATAATTTGTGAAATGGAGTTTAAATTCTTATTGACATTACTGTCTTTTGAATTTAACTATGTTTCGATTACTGAGATTTAATGTGATATTGTGTCAAATTCTTTATGACATTTATTGTCTTGAATTTAATTATGGTTTTACGTATCCATTATTTAAATGGTTTATGAATTGTGATTTAAACTTGTATCTGGTTAATGTTGTGCACCACTGAGACATTGTCTCAGCGATAGCTTTTTATTGCTGTCGCAGATAGAGAGATGGACAGGGCAGCAGACTAGGCTGCTAGCACCACCAGCGAGAGATTTTTGGGTATAGTGAGTATACCACATGTGGCATTTTGTACTGTAATGAATATTCACTGTATGTATATTTTGTTATTGGTTTTAAGCAGTTGTAAATCCAAATTGTAAATTTGACTTGTAAAATAATTATGAGTGGTTTTGGCTTGTACAAATTGTATTATATTTCTCATATCTCAATCTTTGAAAAATCACTATGGAATTGAGTTGATAAATTGTTGTGTTGAAAAATGTATTGGAGTTGAGATTTGAAAATATATTGAAGTGCTTTTTACAGGTTTTTCTGAAGAACTGTTTTATCTAAAATACAGATGGCGCTCTGCCAAAATTTTTACAGAAATTCCAGATAAATCAAATGAGTTAGTTGTTTCACTTCAGTTCACCAAAGTTTTTAACACCTGTAAATAGTGCTCACCACTGTAAAAGAAGTAAGAAAAGTTTTTAAAATCCCTTGTAGTGTATTTAATGGGTTATCAGTAGACGGAGTTGGTAATTCATTAGGTATACTACGGGATCATGTTATGCCTTACAGAGGGGTAGGGTGAGACAAAGATGTACCAACTGCTCAATCATCCGAATCATCTTGTGGACATGATCCCCAACATTCTGTCCCTCAGACATCCTGTAACACCCTCCCCGTAGCAACTCCGTACATTCTACTGTTCCGGTGACCGGTGTCGGTCCGGACAGCTAGAACATCCGGAAAAATATTTAAACTAAAGTCAGGAACCATAATTAACTCAAATATTAATAAGAAACACTTAGAAAAAATTTTAGAAATAAAATACAACCAAGTGAAATGAGCCGGTGCCCAAGCGATGGGTAACCGGAGGGAAGTTGCGGTTCTCGCAACGAGGAGCCCTAGACCCGGGGGAAAAATTATAAAATAATTTTTGGGACTCCAGAGAAGGGTTATTGAGGTTCCCATGGCATTAGAATGCCAAGAAAATACTTAGAAAAATTTTTCAATCGGTACAGCCAATTTTGACCCGTTGAGCCAAACGGAGGGCATTTTGGTCATTTTGCCTTCAGAGGTGATTTTTGGCCGACTTGTCCAGTTAAGTAAATAATTATTATGATCTAAAATGTGAATAAATATTGTTGAAAATTGAATTGAAAATGATTAGAAAAGAAAAGGAAAGAAAAATCCATAAAAAGCAATTTATGACATCTTTATGATGTCACTTACAAGTCCCCACCAATTGCATTCAAACAAGCATTTTTAAAACACTTAAAAGAGACTGAAAAATGGACTAAAGGGAAAGAAAAACGTGAGCAGCAGCCATTCTTCTTCTTCTTCACCAAAACGTGATTTTCCCCTCCCTCCATTAATGAGCTGGGCAAGCTCATGAAGCCCTAAACTCCCACCATATTTCCTCAAGTTCTCAACACAAAAATTTATTCTAGAAGCTTTCTAAGGTGTTTGGGAGCAAAAGGGAGAAGAGAAATTAAAGTTGGCAAGCTTGGAGATTCTTCAAGTTGAGGTTAGTGCAACTATAAACATAAAACTCTTAAATTTCATGATTTTGGACTTGAAATTTAGTAAGACTTGTAATTTAAATGAACAAAAACCTATGTGTATGAGCTTTTGAATGTTGGCTGCCCTAGAAAAGGAATATGTAGGAGTATTTGATGAGCTTAGAGTGAAATAGAAACCATGTTGAAGTTATAAACATATAAGCAATGCATTGGTAGTTACTAAGATACATGGCATAAACCATAAATTTGAATTAGGGTTTGGAAAGGTGAAAATGTGACTTGGCTTAGGAAATTATTAGAGAGCATTTTAATGGTCAATTAGTGACCATTTTAGGTAATTTGAACAACAAATGGACAGAAAAATGAGATTGCAAAGTGAGGATTGCAGGCTGCCCTAGGACAGCAGCATAGGGACTGAAAATTCAGTCCCTTTGCACTGCCATAACTTGTGCTGTGTTAGTCCAATTGATGTTTGGCCAATTGGACATGAAACTAGGCTTATAATGGCACATTTTTGCTGAAGAAACCATGCCCAAAAGACCAAAGCAAGAGGACCAAAACTTGGCCCCAATCCGGAACCCTGAAACTGCCTCTGCAGAATTGACCAAATGAACAGTAACTGTTCATTTGGCCATAACTCACTGTAGATTTGGTCAATTGACCTGAAACTTTTACAGCAACAAGTTAAGACATAGACAAACAACTTTCATGAAGGAACCTACCCCAAATTATGGCCAGAACCAATCCAAACAAGTGGTTCCAGTCACTGTTCATGCATTGTAGATATGGTAATTTTCTGCAGAATGCATATCCGGACAGCTTGGGTTTTTGAGCCATATCTGGAGCTACAAAACTCCAAATGGAGTGATTCAAAAAAGGAAATTCAACTAGACAAAATAAGGAACAACTTTCATGTTTTACATTTCTTCAAATTCCAACAGTAACAGTGTCCAATGGAACAGTGAAGTTGACTCACCAAAACTGAAAATTCTGCTTGTGTTGGTTTAAACTTAGAAATGGTATTAACACTTAATGCCAACAAGTTTTAAACACCAAATGTGGTATGTTGGGAGTGCCAAAGGCAATGTACATATTTTCTACCCAAAAGTCAACATTTTTGTTGACCAATGAGGTGAATAGTGACATCAAAACCAAAAAATGGCAATTTTGCCAAAATGACCTAAGCTTTGAGAAAGTGACCAAAACTAACAAGTTTTAAATGCAAAATGGGGTACATTGGGAGAGTTAAAACCAATGCACCTATGTTCTATGCAAAAGTCAACTTTTTGTTGACTATTGAAGTGAATAGTGACATAAAAACTTGAAATTCAAAAAAATTGAAGAATTCAAAAGTTTCAAATGCCCTAGTAGGCCTAATGTGATTGGTTTGGATAGGTTGGCATGCCAATAGGGTTCTGATAGCAGTACTGCGTATGATATATGGCTTCATTGCCATTCTGTGATGTGATAGCCTATGGCTATACTGATTATGATGTTTTACTTGGCTTTATGCCTTATTGCTTATATGGCTTATTAGCCATTCTGTTTGCACACCGGGAGACACATTGTGACCGATGGTGTGACGGCCCGAGGTACCTGGTACCCAGTGCTAGTTTACCCATTTATCCAGTCCGGTCAATTTGTATAGGTTACTTGGGCATGGAAAAGTATAACTATAATTGAACTGATTGTTAAAGAAAATACGAAAACTAAATATCAGGAATGATTACGATAGAATACAAAGAAATTTAAAATTCATGAAGAAGTTAATATCATAAAACGTAATTAGCCCTCGACTAAACACTAAGTGAGTAATTATTCATTTCTCATGAACGCAATAGCAAGGAAATAATGATTTTTATTTGCATATTATTTCTTTCTATTTTATTATTTGCACCACTAAGCTTTATGCTTAGCGCGTCGCTTTTGCAACGCGTAAGTACTGAAGATACTGATCGAGAGCCAGTATACCACAGATTGAGTAAGTCCATCCTGCAACTCTGCATAGTGTCTGTGTCACCTCACTGTCAGCAGTGCATTGGTAGGACGCTAGATGTCATTTTGGTATTTTGTAATTGATTTTATTTTCTCATATGTATTTGAACTTATGTAATATATTTTGATATTCATGTAAAT
The DNA here is from genome assembly GCF_030052815.1 of Hevea brasiliensis. Classification (NCBI taxonomy): domain Eukaryota; kingdom Viridiplantae; phylum Streptophyta; class Magnoliopsida; order Malpighiales; family Euphorbiaceae; genus Hevea; species Hevea brasiliensis. Next base: position 31,121,135 of record NC_079509.1, on the reverse strand, counting down.
AATGAAAAGTGTGGTTGTAAATGGAAAAGTGAATGTTTATCTATCATATATGGATGGTATCATATGAGATGGATGAATGATTGAGAAATGAATGGTTGACAAATGTTGAGAACTGAAATTGAGAAATATTGATGAGATTTTGATATTGGAGTTTGGAAATGATTGAATGTGAATATTGGAAGTGTTTTTCACAGGTTCCGAAGAACTGTTTTTTTTCATTTTTAGCCGGTACTCTGCTGGATTTTCCATAAAATTTTTGGAACCTCAAATAAATTACAATTTCAATAAATGAATTATATTTCATAAGTTATATTCAAAAGGAAGAATAAAAATGAATTAAGATAAAATAGAGTGTTCGGCACACTGAGTGGCATAACTTGCTCGGCTACACTGTAGTCGGGTAAGGGGTGTCACACATCCTCATACGGAATAACTGTCTAGATATCTCATACCTAGCATTCCTACTGTGCTCACCATACAACTCTTGTAGGTGAAGGAGGATCTCACTCGCACTCTGCATGTTCTCATGTTGCTTCCGTAACTTATTACTCATGGAAGCAAGTATGTAACACTTAGCTCTCATATCATGCTCCTTCCACTTGTCCGAAGTTTCATGTTCCTCTTGTGTGGCCTCTGGAGGTAAGGGACCAGGAACATTTGAATCTAGAACATATCCTATATGTTCAAGGTTCAGGACAAGTTTCAAATTTCTTAGCCAATCAGACAGATTAGGTCCTGTCAACCTATTGTGATCAAGTATGCTTGCAAGGATATTGGATGGTGGTGGTTGTTCTGTGCTCATTTTTATCAGAAAATTAACTGCAGAAAATAACCAGATTAATTAGTAAATGTATCATGTAATTAACCAAAATGATTATGGTCTTTTAATCAAATTGGTCCTCCCACTAACTTAGCGAATCCTACACTTCTAAAGTAGAAAACGGAAATCCTAGTTGGATGGATTTCTAGTGGGTGATTGAATTCTTATAATTCTATTGATCATCCTCAGGTACATCCATTATTGGAATTACAATAAACTATAAGTGAGCAACTCTTTGCCCATCACATCTCATGTGAGGTTCAATCCTTTACCTAGCCCATAATGCTCAAAATCTCAGGTACATCCATTATTGACTTATCTTGCATTAGTTAAGTTGATCCCATTGAGCCAGTAATTATGCAAATAATTTTAATGTCCTCAGGTACATCCAATATTGGCCACTAAACCATTTACATATTTACAACATCTCATGCTTAACAATTATTCTTAAGAAAATCTCTTAAATAAATTGCATCTTATGCAACTATTTAAAATTTCTTAAAATAATTGCCCCAATGGAGGGCCTATGTTATAATTACTTTAATTATAGCATTTCCAACTTAATCATTTGTTTGGAAGATTTTATGGTCATTCTATTTACTATTAAGGTCTCACTTTGCACATTATCCATTTAGCATGCATATATCATATAATTGCATACATTCCCATACATCTCATGCATTCATGGATAAGCAGTAAGTATGGTATGATCATGGACTTTCTAAGGGATTCAATTCGAGCCACCAAGAATTGAATCAGGGCATTCCTAGGTGCATTTCATTCATTCATTTTACAAGAGTTCTGAAGGAGTACATAATCAACACTTGATCTTGAATTCCTCCCCTTTGGTCCCACCAATGCTCTTAACCTCCTTGAACTTCTTGCAATCCAATATTACATAGTAATCCTTGGCATACCAAGGCGAATTTACAAGAACTTAAATAAATGAAATTACAACCCAAAAATTATTACAAACTTAATAATACATGCCCAAAATAAATTAAAATAAATTAATTAATTTACAATCCCAAAGAAACATAAAAGAAATAAATCCAATCACATTGGTCTTTTATAGTCCATGATCATCCATCATGCATATCACTATTTAACAATTAAATAAAACATACATACTTAAATTAAATTGAATATCTCATATTCAACTTAAAAATCCAGATTTGAATATGATTCAAATAAATTTAAAAATTCAGATTTGAATCTCATTCAAACAACTTCAAAAATTCAGATTTGAATCACATTCAAACATTTTTTAAAAAATCAGATTTGAATCACATTCAAACATTTTTTAAAAAATCAGATTTGAATTTTATTCAATCAATTTTAAAAAATCAGATTTAAATATGATTCAAATAACTTTAAAAATTCAGATTTGAATCACATTCAAATAACTTTTAAAATTCAGATTTGAATCACATTCAAACAATTTTTAAAATTCTGATTTGAATCATAATTTAATTGTGTGATAAAAACTACTAATTAAACACTTTAATTAGTCAAAGAATAGGCCTTAGATCATACAACAATTGCAGAATTAAAAGCCAAACCTTAAACCACCCATGGAAGCCAAACCATGCGTACCATTGATGGTGTTTTTTCAAGTATGCCGCCAACTTGCTTTGCAACCAGCAATGAACTTTTGATCTCATGATCAAACACACAATTAAATCATATAATCAACAATCTAAATGGCAAATATAGTGGCTCTGATACCAATTGAAGGAACGGAAGCGTGAAAAACACAAGTTTATACCATTGAATTAAAAAATTTTCATCTAGGGTCACATGCATCATGCAAGATTTATTTTTATCTATTTGATTTCAATGATAAACAACATATTAAAACTCTTTTAATATGTTTTTGGATCTGTATTTGCCATTTAAGATTTTAAAATTAATCAGATTAATTTTAGAACCCTAGATTAAATCAAGAATGATTACACTAACCTCTTGATGCACTGCAGCGTATGCGCCTTTGAGATCGTCTTGAGGACACGGATGTTGTCCCTCTAGCTTGTCCACACCAAGAACACCTATAGCAGCCCTTGAATAGCTTCTAAAGCTTTTTCTATTAATTAGAAAATCAAGTTCTGCCTTTTAAGAGATTAAAGATGTAAACAGGATACTAGAAACAGTTTCTAGTGTTCTTAATTCAAGAGATTGATGGCTAATCTCTTTGAATTGATAAGAGATGAAGAAGAAGAGATAAAAACCCTCAAAGTGGCGTGAAAAAGGAGTGTGGCTGCTGGTTGTATTTTATTTTCTCATAACAACACTTAAATAGCTAGGTTAACTCATTAAACCCTTGCCACATGTCACCCTTTGATTAGCTCTAGGTTTAAGTGACCCAATCACATTGTGCCAAGTGTCAAACCTATATTTAATCTTGATTTTAATCATCTTACATGATTAAAAAACATTTGGCAAGCTTATGTGTTATGCCATGTGTCACCATCTCATGGTGCCACGTGTCACACTGCAAAATGACCAAAATGCCCCTGTGTCTTAATTTTGAGTTCTTAACCCAAAATAATTATTTTCTTCTTCTAATTAATTTATATCAAATATAAATTAATTAATTTCTCATTAATTAAATTCATATTTAAACACTTTAAACATAAATTTAACTTATATTATACATCCAATAATCTAGATTTGGTTTCAAGTCATGCTAGGGACTTTGCAATCTAATTGCAAACCAAACCTATTTAATTAATCAATTTAAACTCTTTAATTAATTAATTAAATCATATTTATTTAGGTGATAACTTGTGTATGTGTGTGACTTACTAGGCTCATCACTAATTGGCAATGAGACATGATATCAACTCTTAATATCATCAGAACTCTTTCTTACCATAAATGATTTCTCTAAATCATTTTATGAACCTCATAGACCATGGTTAACACCTAGCATAGCATGCCATAGCCACCCAATTAGTAATAAGGTTTACCTTAAATGAACCTATAATCATATGTTACCATGCACTAGAATCTCTCTGTTACAAAATCCCAACTCAAGCTGGAGTCATGGTTTATGTCAAACTCCATTTGCTATGAATATTATGTTCTCTTTTAATTCCAGTTCTTGATTAAAAGATTTTCTCATCGAAACTCTTTTACGAATAAATCTATCTGTCCTGGCCAGGAACTTGAAACATCAAGAACAATTAAATGAACATAGGATTTTATCTCTATTTACTTAGAGGAACAGATTCCATCTTGATCAACACCTACCTCCATATATAACTAGTAGGAGCCAACACATGCCCATATACCCATACACATTACAAGTATGAAAGCAGTATCAAACTCAAACTACCTATATACAAGATAACTGTGCTATCTCAGGTCTAAAGATTATATGCACTGATATGATTTATGACAAAACATTGACAAGAGTAAACTCCATGTGCTTGTCATAAGTGTCACTGGTTCGGCCTACTTATCATTTATAAGTGCCTATCAAGTTTGTTATATGGCATGAGACTCACAATTCCATCTTATTTATATCTCATATAAATAACTTGGGAACAAACATGAATACAATCTTTCTGGATAAGTCATGTCCTCATTATGAAGTATCCTCGATTGTGAGCCTATTTATGATACTTTGTGCTAGAAATATTGTCACTCATATTCTTAACAACTTAAGAATAATATTTCTAACAAAATATCAATGGACCTTTTCTATTACACATAAATATATTATGTAAACGGAAAAATGGAAATGCCTTTTTATTAATAAAAATATGTACAAGATACATACTAAATGATATGCTCTATGGCATACTACTACAGCAGAAAAGAGGTCAGGGTCAGACCAGTGCATCTTCTGCCCCTAGTAAGAAATTCAGAGGTTCGCCTACTCAGAGTTTTAGTAGAGCGCCAAGTCAGGGTTAGTCATAGAGGCCCAAATCTCAGTTTACACTGAGGAGAGGCCAGTCCACACCTTCAGTGGCTAGCTCTCCAGGGACAAGGTTCAGGGGACCAGCCCTAACAGTATCTATTGCTTACCCACATTGCCAAAAATGGCATAAGGGGGAATGTTGGTGGATGATAGGTGCTTGTTTACAGTGTGGGTCTACAGACCACCTAATCTGAGATTGTCCTCAGAAAACTGCTACATCTACTCTGGTATCAACTGATAGGCCTGCCCCTCCAGCTCTAAGTGGTAGAAAGCCGGGTAAGGCTGAGGCAGACAGTACTTCACAAAAACCTGTATCAGAGTCTGTGGAGAGAGCAGAAGGTAGGAAACCAGCAAGAGCCTATGCTATAAGGGCACAGGAGGAACAGGATGCTCCATATATCATCAAAGGTACGGTCCTCCTCTATAATACTTTTATGCATGCATTAGTGGATCCTGGATCTACTCATTCATATATTTGTATCAAGCTGCCTGTAGAAAAGGGAATACCAATAGAGGAAAGTGACCAAGATATCCTGGTCACAAATCCGCTGGGCCACAGTGTGGTAGTAAACAAGGTATATAAGGACTGTCCATTGAAGATTCAATGAAAAGAGTTCTCAGCAGACTTAATCGAATTGCCTTTCCATGAGTTTGACGTGATTTTGGGAATGGACTAGTTATCCCATCATCATGCAATGGTAAATTGTAAATTGAAGAGAATCTCTCTGAAAACTGCTGAGAATGAAGAAAAAACAGTTGTGGGTAAAAGGACAGATTTCTTGTCCAATATCATCTCAACTACAGTTGCAAGGAGATGGATGAGAAAAGGTTGTGAAGCCTACCTGGCACATGTAGTTGACACTAGGCAGGGTAAACTTGACTTGTCTGACATACCCACAGTAAGGGATTTCTCTGAGCTATTTCCTGAGGAATTGCCTAGCTTGCTACTAGAAAGGGAAGTTAAATTTGCTATTGAGATTATGTCGGGTACAGCTCCGATTTCAATTGCTCCATATAAGATGGCACCTACTGAATTGAAAGAGTTAAAAATCCAGTTGCAAGAATTACTAGAAAAGGGGTTTATACCCCTCAGTGTGTCACCGTGGGGAGCTCCAGTGCTATTTGTAAAGAAGAAAGATGGGACACTGAGGTTATGTGTTGACTACCGGCAGTTAAACAAAGTAACAGTGAAGAACAAGTATCTGTTGCCTAGAATTAATGATCTGTTTGATCAGTTGAAGGGAGCCGGTGCGTTTTCTAAGATTGATCTCCGATCAGGGTATCATCAGCTAAGGGTAAAGGATGCAGATGTGTCTAAGACTGCATTCAAAACCGGGTATGGGCATTATGAATTCCTGGTGATGCCATTTGGGTTAACAAAAGCTCCAACAACATTCATGGACCTTATGAACCGTATCTTCCATCCATACTTAGATCAATTCGTAGTGGTCTTCATTGATGACATCTTGGAGTATTCCAAGGATAACGCAGAACATGATGAACATTTGAGAATTGTTCTGCAGACTCTAAAAGAGAAGAAACTATATGCTAAATTATCCAAGTGTGAGTTCTGGTTGAATGAGATTGCATTCCTTGGACATGTAGTATCAGCTGAAGGGATTAGAGTGGATCCCAAGAAGATTGAAGCAGTGATAGAATGGAAGCCTCCTAGAAATACAAATGAGATTAGAAGTTTCTTGCGGTTAGCTGGATATTATAGAAGATTTGTAAAGGGATTTTCCTTAATAGCTGCTCCAATGACCAAATTACTACACAAGAATATGAAATTTGACTGGAATGATAAGTGTCAAACCAGTTTTGAGAGGCTGAAGGCTATGTTGACAACGGCACTAGTGTTAACACAGCCAGTGTCAGGAAAAGACTTTGTAGTCTATAGTGATGCCTCACATAATGGGTTAGGGTGTGTACTCATACAAGAAGGGAAAGTGTTCGCATATGCTTCTAGGCAGTGAAGGCCACATGAAAAGAATTACCCTACCCATGATTTGGAGTTAGCAACTATTATCTTCGCATTGAAGATATGGAGGCATTACTTGTATGGAGAAAAATGTTACATATACACAGACCATAAGAGTCTGAAGTATCTGCCAACCTAGAAGGAACTTAATTTGAGATAGAGGCGATGGATTGAATTCTTGAAAGATTATGATTGTGTGATTGACTACCACCCTGGGAAGACAAACATAGTCGCTGATGCCTTAAGCAGAAAATCTATTGTAGCATTAAGATCTCTGAATGCCTAACTGTCCTTAACTCATTACGGAGTTATTTTGGCTAAGTTGCAAGTGAAGCAAAATCTGTTACAACAGATACAGGATGGGCAGAAGACAGATGAGAAATTAATGGCTGATATGGGCAAAATCACTGAGGGAAAGGAAACTGAATATGAAGTGAAAGAAAATGGGTGCCTGTACTATAAAGAAAGATTATGTGTACTAGATGACAAAGAGTTAAAAACCAGTATTCTGAGAGAAGCACATAACAGTGTGTATGCTATGCACCTAGGAAGCACAAAAATATACCATAACCTGAAACTTCGATACTGGTGGCCAGGTATGAAGAAGGATATAGTTGACTATGTAACTAGATGCTTGACATGTCAGCAAGTCAAAGCAGAATATCAAGTTCCATCAGGTTTGTTACAGCCTATAAACATACTTGAATGGAAATGGGACCGAGTCACTATGGACTTTGTCAGTGGTCTACCTCTCACTCAGAAGAAGCATGATGCAGTATGGGTGATTGTGGATAGGTTGACCAAATCAGCACATTTTACATCGATCGGAATCGACTACTTCTTTGGAAAAGCTAGCAGAATTGTATATCAGTGAGATAGTTAGACTATATGGAATTCCACTTTTCATTATATCTGATAGAGACCCGAGGTTTACATCTAGATTTTGGAAAAAATTACATGAATCCTTGGGCACACAACTCCATTTTAGTACAGCTTTTCATCCTCAGACAGATGGACAGTCAGAAAAAATAATCCAGGTAAATTTTGAAACTCATTGAGTTATTGCAAACAATAAATTGAACTGATAATGATAATAATAACCAAACATATGTGATAGGTCCTTGAGGATATGCTGAGGAGTTGTGTTATTGAGTTTGAGGCAAGTTGGGACAGATACCTTCCACTGGCAAAATTTGCATACAATAATAGCTATCAAGCTAGCATACAAATGGCACCCTATGAAGCACTGTATGGGAGAAAATGCAGAACACCTGTATATTGGACTAAATTGGGTGAAGATAAGCTAGTGGGGCCAAACCTGGTAAAACAGATAGAGGAAAAGGTGAAACTGATAAAAGTCAATTTGAAAGTTGCCTCGGACCGACCGAAATCTTATGCTGACTTGAAAAGAAAGAACATTGAGTACAAATTTGGCGAGAAGGTATTTCTCAAAGTATCACCGTGGAAGAAAGTGTTGAGATTTGGGAAAAAGGAATAATTAAGCCCTAGGTTCATTGGCCCATATGAAGTTATTGAACGTGTGGAACCAGTAGCCTATAGATTAGCCTTACCACCTAAGTTGGACAAGATATATAATGTGTTCTATGTCTCGATGCTCAGAAGATATAGATCAGATCCTTCACATGTCATCTCAGCAGAAGAAATTGTTGTACAACCTGACCTGACATATGAGGAAGAACTGATTAAAATCTTGGCATGAGAGGTAAAAGAGCTCAAAAACAAGATAATTCCACTAGTGAAAATCCTATGGAGGCACCACAACATGGAAGAGGCAACATAGGAGAGCGAGGAGACAATGAGGCAACAGTTCCCTCAGCTCTTCATATCAGGTAAATTTTGAGGATGAAATTTTTATTTAGAGGGGAAGAGTTGTAACATCCTCGTACGTATTCTGCATGTTCTATTGCTCTGGTGACCTAATGTCAGTCCGAGCAAGTTAGGATATCTAGAACTACACTTCGATGATAGTGAACAGACATATAATGATGAAATAAATAAAAAGAAAATACAAGAAAAATTTAAGAAAAAGTAAAAAGAGGAAATGAAACAAGGTTAAACGAGCCGGCACCGTAGTGATGGGTGACCGCACTGGGAAATTACGGCAAAGGTAATTGTCGACCTAGGACCGCGGGGAACCATCGGAATTAAATTTCGAGACATAATTAAAGGTTTATTGAAATGTAATTGACACTAGAAATATCAAAGAAAAATTAATAAATTAGTATAAAGAAAAATGAAAAATCGAGAAACAGACAAAAATCGGTGTTACCAAAAAATCGGGAATACAACATGAAGAAAGGTATTTTGGTTATTTGACACCTAGAGTTGCCTTTTTACCTCAATGTCCGTTAAAAATAAATGATATTATACTATGAAAATGTCATGAAAAATAAAAATGAGATACATAATGTAAATAAAGAAAGAATGATGGTTAAAGTGTAATTTAGGAAACTTTGGATAATTAATTCTTTAATCCAAGTTAGTGCTCCACTAAATCCTAATTTGGGACACCTAAATAAGCCTTTGGGATAGCAAAACCACTTCATCATCAACCTTCCACAAAACCAGCCGAATTCCTCCATGAAATAACTCTATTGCCGTACCTTGCTCCACCTCCATGCAATCATGTTCTAGCCATTATTTCCACTTGGTTTCTTCATTAAACCTTGCATAATCAGCTTGGGGAAGACATTGGCAGTAAAAAGAAGAACTTTAGTGAGGTTTGAGCAAGCTACAAAAATAGATAAGTGTCCAAATTGTAACACCCCTATGTTCGATAGTGCGTTCTACTGTTCTAGTGACTAGTGTCTGTCCAGACAGCTAGAATGCCTTGAACTATATTTAAATGTTAGTGAGGAGGCAGAAAATAATGAAATACAAGAAAAGAAAATACAAGAAAAACAAAGGAAAAATAATATCAATGAAATGTAACCAAGTTAAACGAGCTAAAAACCGTAGCGATGGGTGACCGCATCGGGAAGTTGAGAAATACTTTTAAGACTTAAATAAACATTTATTGAAAAATAAATAGTATTAGAAATGTCAAAGAAAAATTAAATAATTAGTACAAAGAAAAACGAAAAATCGAGAAACTGACAAAAATAGGTGTTACCAAAAAAGCCAAAAAGCAACCCGAATAGGGGCATTGTGGTCATTTGACATCTAGAGTTGCCTTTTGACCTAAATGCCCATTAAAAAAAAGTAATATTAAATATTGAAAATGTCATGAAAAATAAAAATATGGTACATTATTTAAATAGTGAAAGAAATAAGGCAAATGTGCAAATTATGGAACTTTAACTAATTAAATCATTAATTTATGGTTAGTGTTCCACTAAGTGGGATTAGTGGACATATAAAACCAAGTGGACAGCATGCAAAGTCACTTTCCCCCTCATTTTTTTCACTTTGCCGAATTGCTTTCTCAAGTTCTTCCATGGCCAAATGTTCTTCCAAGCTTCCTCCATGGCCATTCATGCATAAGCTCAAATCTACCATGATTCAAGCCATATTTCTTCAAACTCCCTTCATTAAAAGTGGTCTTCACACCATGAGCAGTACATGGGCAGCGAAAAAGAGAGGAAATTCTATGGATTTGTGAAGCTCAAGTTGAGGTTAGTGCTTAATCTTTCCATTTACCTTCTCTAATCCTTATATTGAGCTTTGGGTAAGTTGAATTGCTAAGACAAATTGAGGTTTGATGAATTATTGGTGATGGAGCATTTTGGCAGCCATAAAACCTCACCATGAACAGCTTGTCCTTGCATGTAAATGGTTGTTTGGATGTTGATTTAAATGTTTAATTATATTGAAGTTGAATTCCATGTGTAAAGTTTGATTTGTAAGCTTGAAAAGTGAAAATGGAAGTTGATGGGTATGTGTAAACTTGTAGCAGCCTCATGAAGAAGATTGAAGTGTTTAAGTTCATGAAATATTGTTGAATTATGTTGCTTATGGTGGCAGCATGTGTATGTGAATAATTGTTTGGATTTGGACATGTAAATGGGGTATGTTCATGTGGTTAAATTATTGTAATTGGACTTTGAAAATTCTGAGTTATAATGTGTATGTTGAGAGTCGTTACAAGCTGCCCAAATTGACCAAAATGTGATGTAAAGTTTGTTAATGTTATGGCACCAAATCAGAATTGGCATGAAAGGTAAACTTGGTAAGTATTGAGTGTATAATTAGTAAGTGTTGAATTATGTGTAACAGGGCAGTGTACACTTTAGCTTAGAACCTTAAGTGTGTGACTCCAATTGGTATGAGACCAATTGGAGGTGAAACTAGGCACAAAATGTGCCAACTTTCATGAAGGAAGCTTACCTAAATTCTGCCTAGAAGGTAACTTGAAAAATGACCAAATCCAGATTAGTGACTTGAAATCCTGAAAATTGACTATTTGGGCAGCAGTTAGTGTTTTGACTATAACTTACTCAAAACAGGTCCAATTGACCTAAAATTTTTACTATGAATAGTTTAGATATAGATCTACAATTCTTATGAAGACAACAAAGTGCAAAAATGGCCAGAACAAAGCCAAATAGCTTGCACAAATTCAGGTACCAAAACTGGCCGAACGAAAAGTGACCTAAAAATGACCTAAGCCTACCATTTTAGTGCATTCTGTCCAGCATTGGTAAATTGACCATATCTTGGTCTACACAATTCAGAATGACCTAAAATTTTGCCTCGTGTTCAATAAGACATAGACCTACAAGTTTGTAGTTTGGACCAGAAATCGAAAATAGAGGAAACTAGGTCGTCCAGCTAGGTCAAAATAGTACATCAAAATCCAGTAAATTGCAATAAAATGCAATACACTTGAAAATGAATTTGGTAACATATTGGTAACATTGGAATTGACTCACTTAGAATGCATCAAGGGTCAACATTATAAGTTAACTAATGAAATGAATTGAAGGGAATTGTACTAAGAAAATTTAGATATTGGATTTTATGGTTGGAAACAAATTCATTGAGTACTGAAATACTTTAAATTGTGTGTTTTAGTTGATAAGGATATTGGGGAGCATAAGGAACATTGAGTCAAGGCCTAGGAGCGACTCAAATCAGGTTTGTGCACAACTAGTTTTTAACTTATTTTGTTCTGAATATTTCATACGATTAAATGACATATTTTTCTTATTTATTATGTTTAACAAGCATTGGATTTAATTCAATGATTATTGAAATTGTTATAGTATGTATGAATTTAGCTTTGTGAAATGGTATTTCTACAAGTAATAAAAATTATTGCGGATTGAATAAATTATGTTTTGGAAAATTGTGATAGAACATGTTTTGAATTGTGATGGGCAATTTGCATGGAAAAATGTAAATTTATAATTTGAATTGTGATGAGCATAAAAATTACTGGATATTGAAATTGACTTTGAATCGAATTGTATTTTGATTTATGCTCACTAAAAGGATTGTGATATTGTTTTATATCTCACCATAGATGCTTGACTAGGTTATTACCCATCTCTCTCATTTGTTGAGAAGACAATGGAGTTAGCTGTGTTTTGATTACCATGGTACGTGCACAGGCTTAGATTCTCCTCTTATTAGAGGTTAGATCTAAGTTTTTTTATGTTATGGCCCTTTCAGAAGATTTATTATTGTGATGTATACTGTGCACGACGATTCGACCTCCCCGACCATAGGGAGTTAGAATCCGATTCGATCTTCTCGACCATATGGAGTTAGAATCTCCCCGAAGATGGCCCTTTCGGATTAGTCTAGCATAGTTAGTGAGATAAAGAATGGTTTTTGAGATAAAGAATGATTTTCAAGATAAAGAATGGTTTTTGAATAGTAAAGAATTGTGATTTCAATTATGATTTATGTATAATTGGCTTTTGAGGAATTAATCTGTAATTCCAATAAATTGTTCGAATTACCTTAAATGGTTAGTTATAATTTGATAAATTGAATTTCATGATCAAAGTCATTTTATACAAAATGATTTATATTATTGGCAATGAATATTTTGAGTTTTGGAATTTGATGATTATTCATATTTCTAAATTTTTTTGCTGTAAATTTTGTTAATATATATTTTACTATGTTTTAAATTATAGTTGCGCACCACTGAGTTCACCACTCAGCGATAGCTTTGTATGCTGTTGCAGGTGAAAAGAGCATAGAGCAGTTGAGTAAGCTTCTTTGAAGAGACATTCAGATCAGCTCCAGAATATCATAGGTATACCCATGTACATAGGTTTTGATGTGTGAATGTAATAATATGTATGTAAATTATTTGAATAGTTGTATAAAAACTCTTGTAAAATATTTTGGTATGTAATTAAATGTAAATTATTGTATTGTAAATTTGAGATTTCACTTACCTGTATAATTTTGTAATACTAATTTTTTAGTCTTGTAATCAATGAAATGTTCTTTATGATGAGATTGATTTGAAAATGAATTGATTTGATTATTGAGATTGAATTATGAGTTGATATGAAGTTATTGGAATTGTATTTGAGAAAACATATTGGGAGTGTTTTTCTTTTCAGGTTTGAAGAACTGTTTTCTCAAAACACAGCCGACACTTTGCCGAAAATTTGAAAAAAATTTTATGACATCAGATTTTAATCGATGATTTAAATTTCACGAAAATTACTTAAAATCACTTGTAGTATATCTAATGGGTTATCGGTAGGCGAAGTACGGTAATTTATTAGGTGTACTACGGGATCATGTTACATCTTATGGGGGAGTAGGGTGTGACATGTTTTGTGGTATCAAAGCAATGGTTTTAAAGTAAATTTTAATCTGTGAATTTGAAATCATTTTGTCGGTAACTACAACTGCTCAAATGTTTGATACATATAGTACATTTATATCATAAATATGAACTAATGGAGAGAAATCTCCTTATGTTGGTTGTACAGGAAATAGAAAATCCTGTGAAAAGATATGGAAGAGAAGAATGAGACAATAGAACAGTCTGTAATGGCAGAAGTATAAGTTGAGGCCCTAGCTACACAAAGTGTCGAAGGCCCGACTGTACCAGTTTTATCGGTACAAATTACTGCACAAATGGCCTCTTTCTTTCAACAAATGGCTAATACTCTGTTAGCTCAAGCTCAAACACAAACCCAAACCCCACAAGGGCAGTGTGAAATAAAGAAGAGGGAGAAACCTATGGATCAGAGCTCGAACAGTAATTTGGGGAAGAGAAAAGAATTTGAGGAACCCCGAGCTCAGGGATATGACAGAGGCAGATCATCAGGGCAAAGAACACCAAGATCTAGTCGTCGAACAACCAGAAGTTCCTATTCTGCCCATTTCTTCCATGTTTATGGTAAGCTACATGGAGGTATTTGTCGTAAGGCCTCTGGAGCCTGCTACAATTGTGAAAAACTTGGACACTTTGTTAAAGATTGTACTAGAGCACCTCGATCTACTCTCCAAAGTTCACAGATAGTCAGTAAAGGTCGAGATAGAAATAGAGTTGGTACTCCTCACAACCATAACATAGTGAATCAACCCGAACATAGTAGTGCGTCAGTTAGAGCATCCACTATGTCCCAAGGGGAAAACACAGAAATTTTGGATGTAGCTGCTGGTAAGCTCTTAATTTTTGAAAGAAATAATTAATTATTTTTGTTTTATCCCAGCACTACTTAGTTGTATGTTAGTATTAGAACTATATATTTTGTTGTTATTCCTTTACATGGGAATAAATTTTGATGCAGTAGTGATTAGTCCTTTAAGATAAGGATTGTGATAATAAGCGAAATTAGTTTTGGAAAAGTTATCAGAGAAAAGTATTTTCTAACACACCATAAAGTATAAAGCTAAACGGTAAGCCTACTTAATGTAAGGCAAGAGGACATAAAAGTAAGTTGCGGTAATAGACTTACTCTAGATGAGGGCAAAGATGTTACAGTTAGTAATTGTCAGTGGATATCGTAATCAGAATAAGTTTCGAATATTAGTGAATTCGAAAAGGATAAAAGATAGGAAAGTTTGATCTATTGGAATGTATCGTAGTAACTATGCAATATTCTTGATGTTTATACTATAAGTTGTAGATTACAGTACTGACTTTAGATTATTGTGTAGAGCTACGTACTACGGATAGTGCACAAAGATGAGAATAGTTGCCAATGGCATCTGTATTGGTATAGTTATGTTAGGACAAAATTTTATTGTTAGAAATGAGTTTGGAAATCATATTTAGGGATTTAAAACTCAAAAGTTAGAATATCGAAAGGTTATAGTTTAGTACAAAAGGAAGTAAGTTATAGAATATTATAGATAAAAAGAGTTGTGGAAGTAAAAATTTGAGCAGTTGATTCAGATATAAGTTGATGGGTATGTGTAAACTTGTAGCAGCCTCATGAAGAAGATTGAAGTGTTTAAGTTCATGAAATATTGTTGAATTATGTTGCTTATGGTGGCAGCATGTGTATGTGAATAATTGTTTGGATTTGGACATGTAAATGGGGTATGTTCATGTGGTTAAATTATTGTAATTGGACTTTGAAAATTTTGAGTTATAATGTGTATGTTGAGAGTGGTTACAAGCTACCCAAAATGACCAAAATGTAATGTAAAGTGTGTTAATGTTATGGTACCAAATCAAAATTGGCATAAAAGGTAAACTTGGTAAGTATTGAATGTGTAATTGGTAAGTGTTGAATTATGTGTAACAGGGCAGTGTACACTTTAGCTTAGAACCTTAAGTGTGTGACTCCAATTGGTATGAGACCAATTGGAGGTGAAACTAGGCACAAAATGTGCCAACTTTCATGAAGGAAGCTTACCTAAATTCTGCCTAGAAAGTGACTTGAAAAATGACCAAATCCGGATTAGTGACTTGAAAGCCTGAAAATTGACCATTTGGGCAGCAGTTAGTGTTTTGATAATAACTTACTCAAAACAAGTCCAATTGACCTGAAACTTTTACCATGAATATTTTAGACATAGATCTACAATTCTTATGAAGACACCAAAGCCCATAAATGGCCAGAAAAAAGCCAAATAGCTTGCATAAGTTCAGGTACCAAAACTGGCCGAACGAAAAGTGACCTAAAAATGACCTAAGCCTACCATTTTAGTGCATTCTGTCCAGCATTGGTAAATTGACCATATCTTGGTCTACACAACTCAGAATGAACTGAAATTTTACCCCATGTGCAATAAGACATAGACTTACAAGTTTGTAGTTTGGACCAAAAATCGAAAACCGAGGAAACTAGGTCATCCAGCTAGGTCAAAATAGTACACCGAAATCTAGTAAATTACAATAAAATGCAATACACTTGAAAATGAATTTGGTAACATATAGCAATACTAAAGGGCTATAAATTGTGACATATTGGTAAAATTGGAATTGACTCACTTAGAGTGCATCAAGGGTCAACATTATAAGTTGACTAATGAAATGAATTAAAGGGAATAGTACTAAGAAAATTTAGATATTAGATTTTATGGTTGAAAACAAATTCATTAAGTACTGAAACACTTTAAATTATGTGTTTCAGTTGATAAGGATATTGGGAAGCATAAGGAATATTGAGTAAAGGCCTAGGAGCGACTCAAATCAGGTTTGTGCACAACTACTTTTTAACTGATTTTGTTCTGAACATTTCATATGATTAAATGACAAATTTTTCTTATGTATTATGTTTAACAAGCATTGGATTTAATTCAATAATTATTAAAATTGTTATAGTATGTATGAATTTAGCTTTGTGAAATAGTATTTCCACAAGTATTAAGAATTGTTGCGGATTGAATAAATTATGTTTTGGAAAATTGTGATAGAACATGTTTTGAATTGTGATGGGCAATTTGCATGGAAAAATGTAAATTTATAATTTGAATTGTGATGAGCATAAAAATTATTGGATTTTGGAATTGACTTTGAATCGAATTGTATTGTGATTTATGCTCACTAAAAGGATTGTGATATTGTTTTATATCTCACTATAGATGCTTGACTAGGTTATTACCCATCTCTCTCATTTGTTGAGAAGACAATGGAGTTGTGTTTTAATTACCATGGTACGTGCACAGGCTTAGATTCTCCTCTTATTAGAGGTTAGATCTAAGTTTTTTATATTATGGCCCTTTCGGAAGATTCATTATTGTGATGTGTACTGTGCACGATGATTCGACCTCCCCGACCATAGGGAGTTAGAATCACCCCGAAGATGGCCCTTTCGGATTAGTCTTGCATAGTTAGTGAGATAAAGAATGGTTTTCGAGATAAAGAATGATTTTCGAGATAAAGAATGATTTTCGAGATAAAGAATGGTTTTTGAATAGTAAAGAATTGTGATTTCAATTATGATTTATGTATAATTGGCTTTTGAGGAATTAATCTTTAATTCCAATAAATTGTTGGAATTACCTTAAATGGTTAGTTATGATTTGATAAATTGAGTTTCGTGATCAATGTCATTTTATAAAAATGATTTATATTATTGGCAATTAATATTTTGAGTTTTGGAATTTGATGATTATTCATATTTCTAAATTTTTTACTGTAAATTTTGTCAATGTATGTTGTACTATGTTTTAAATTATAGTTGTGCACCACTGAGTTCACCACTCAGCGATAGCTTTGTATGCTGTCGCAGGTGAAAAGAGCATAGAGCAATTGAGTAAGCTTCTTTGAAGAGAAATTCAGATCAACTCTAGGTATATCATAGGTATACCCATGTACATAGGTTTTGATGTATGAATGTAATAATATGTATGTAAATTATTTAAGCAGTTGTATAAAAACTCTTGTAAAATATTTTGATATGTAATTAAATGTAAATTATTTTAATGTAAATTTAAGATTTCACTTACCTATATAATTTTGTAATATTAATTTTTGAGTCTTGTAATCAATGAAATGTTCTTTATGATGAGATTGGTTTGAAAATGAATTGATTTGATTATTGAGATTGAATTATGAGTTGATATGAAGTTATTGGAATTGTATTTGAGAAAACATATTGGTAGTGCTTTCCTTTTCAGGTTTGAATAACTGTTTTCTCAAAACACAGCCGGCACTTTGCCGAAAATTTGAAAAAAATTTTATGACACCAGATTTTAATCGATGATTTAAATTTCACGAAAATTGCTTAAAATCCCTTGTAGTATATCTAATGGGTTATCGGTAGGCGAAGTACGGTAATTCATTAGGTGTACTACGGGATCATGTTACATCTTACGGGGGAGTAGGGTGTGACACAAATCCTCTCCTTTGCTTTAGTAAGATTCATGTTTAGGTTGAGGTGAGTTGAATGGTGAAGAGAAAGGAAATATTTATTGAGTTATGGTATTGTTCAATTTTGGCAGCCATGAGAACCTATGTTGCTTGAGTTTTTCTTACCTCTAATAGATGGAAAGTAATGTTGATTTAGTCATTTTAAAGTTGTAGCAATTTAGTTTCCATTTATATGTACATTGAGTACTTGAAAGGTTTGGAAAACAATTTGTATACCTTAGTAAACTGCCACTTTTGGCAGCCTTTAAATTCATGAATTAGTGTTTATGGTGAAGATGAATTGAGGGCAGTGTATGTGAAGTAATGGTTGGGAGGTATATGTTATAATCAAGTGTTTTCATGTATACATTATGTTGAATTTAACTTTGCAAATTAGGGTTGTATAATGTATATGGAACACTTGTATATTCTGCCCAAATGGACATGATTAGATATGAAGAATGGTATAGAAGTGTTATAAATGTATATTTGTAGTTTTGGGAGGAGGAGAAGTGTCATTTGGAAGTGTTCTTTGTGTGCAGATTTTATGTTGTGAAGGCAGTAGGTAAATTAAACAATAAGTGACAATTGGTGACCCCAATTGATATGAGGCCAATTGAAGGTGAAACTATACATAAAATAGGCCAACTTTCATGCAGAAATGTTACTAAAATTCTACCTAGAAACTGACCTTAAAAATGACCTAATCAGGAATTGGTAAGTGCAAACCCAAATTTTTGACCATATGAACAGTAGTTACTAAGATGACCATAACTCACTCAAAACAAATCCAAAAGACCTGAACATTTTACCATGGAAAGCTTAGACATAGAGCTACAATTCTTATGAAGGCACCAAAGCCCAAAAATGGCCAGAACTAGGTCAAATTGCTTGCCCAAATTAGGGTACCAAAACTGCCAGAACTGAATTTAACCTAAAATTGACTAAATTTTACACTAAAGATGCAATCTGTCCAGCTTTAGTAAATTGGCCATATCTTGGTCTATAAAATTTAGAATGACCTGAAATTTGTGCCAAAAGTTCAATAAGACATAGAGTTACAATTTTGCTTCTTTGACCAGAAGTTAAAACCAAGAGAAATAGGACATTAAGCTAGACCAATCTAGCACACTAAAACTGAAAATTTGATTGTAAATTGAAGATGGACTGGTTATCCCATCATCATGCAATGGTAGATTGTAAATTGAAGAGAATCTCTCTGAAAACTGCAGAGAATGAAGAAATAACAGTTGTGGGTGAAAGGACAAATTTCTTGTCCAATGTCATCTCAGCTACAGTTGCTAGGAGATGAATGAGAAAAGGGTGTAAAGCCTATCTGGCACATATAGTTGACACTAGACAGGGTAAACTTGACTTGTCTGACATACCCATAGTAAGAGATTTCTCTGAGGTATTTCCTAAGGAATTGCCTAGCTTTCCACCAGAAAGGAAATTTGAATTTGCTACTGAGATTATGCCGAGTGTAGCTCCAATTTCAATTGCTCCATATAGGATGGTGAAAGGAACGGAAGCGTGAAAACACAAGTTTATACAATTGAAATTCAAAATTTTTCACCTAGGGTCACATGCATCATGCAAGATTTATTTTTATCTATTTGATTTCAATGATAAACAACATATTAAAACTCTTTTAATATGTTTTTGGATCTGTAGTTGCCATTTAAGATTTTAAAATTAATCAGATTAATTTTAGAACCCTAGATTAAATCAAGAACGATTACACTAACCTCTTGATGCACTGCAGCGTGTCTGCGCCTTTGAGATTCGTCTTCAGGACACCAAATGTTGTCCCTCTAGCTTGTCCACACCAAGAACACCTATGGCAGCCCTTGAAAAGCCTCTAAAGCTTTTTCTATTAATTAGAAATTCAAGTTCTGCCTTTTAAGAGATTAGAGATGTAAACAGGACTCTAGAAACAATTTCTAGTGTTCTTAATTCAAGAGATTGATGGCTAATCTCTTTGAATTGATGAGAGATGAAGAGAAATAGCTGGAGAGGCTCAAAGTGGCATGACAAATGAGAGGAGAGGCTGCTGGTTATTTTTTCTTTTCATAACCACACTTAAATAGCTAGGTTAACACATTAAACCCTTGCCACATGTCACCCTTTGATTAGCTCTAGGTTTAAGTGACCCAATCAAATTGTGCCAAGTGTCAAACCTATATTTAATCTTGATTTTAATCATCTTACATGATTAAAAAATATTTGGCAAGCTTATATATTATGCCATGTGTCACCATCTCATGATGCCACGTGTCACACTGCAAAATGACCAAAATGCCCCTGTGTCTTAATTTTGAGTTCTCAACCCAAAATAATTATTTTTCTTCTTCTAATTAATTTATATCAAATATAAATTAATTAATTAATCTCTATTACTTAATTTCTCATTAATTAAATTCATATTTAAACACTTTAAATATAAATTTAACTTATATTATACATCCAATAATCTAGATTTGGTTTCAAGTCATGCTAGGGACTTTGCAATCTAATTGCAAACCAAACCTATTTAATTAATCAATTAAACTCTTTAATTAATTAATTAAATCATATTTAATTAGGTGATAACTTGTGTATGTGTGTGACTTACTAGGCTCATCACTAATTGGCAATGAGAAATGATATCAACTCTTAATATCATCAGAACTCTTTCTTACCATAAATGATTTCTCTAAATCATTTTATGAACCTCATAGACCATGGTTAACACCTAGCATAGCATGCCATGGCCACCCAATTAGTAATAAGGTTTACCTTAAATGAACCTATAATCATATGTTACCATGCACTAGAATCTCTCATTACAAAATCCCAACTCAAGCCGGAGTCATGGTTTATGTCAAACTCCATTTGCTATGAATATTATGTTCTCTTTTAATTCCAGTTCTTGATTAAAAGATTTTCTCATTAGAAACTCTTTTACGAATAAATCTATCTGTCTGGCCAGAACTTGAAACATCAAGAACAATTAAATGAACATAGGATTTTATCTCTATTTACTTAGAGGAACAGATTCCATCTTGATCAACACCTATCTCCATATATAACTAGTAGGAGCCAACACATGCCCATATACCCATACATAGTACAAGTATGAAAGCAATATCAAACTCAAACTACCTATATACAAGATAACTGTGCTATCTCAGGTCTAAAGATTATATGCACTGATATGATTTATGACAAAACATTGACAAGAGTAAACTCCATGTGCTTGTCATAAGTGTCACTGGTTCGGCCTACTTATCATTTATAAGTGCCTATCATGTTTGTTATATGGCATGAGACTCACCATTCCATCTTATTTATATCTCATATAAATAACTTGGGAACAAACATGAATACAATCTTTCTGGATAAGTCATGTCCTTATTATGAAGTATCCTCGATTGTGAACCTATTTATGATACTTCGTGCTAGAAATATTGTCACTCATATTCTTAACAACTTAAGAATAATATTTCTAACAAAATATCAATGGACCTTTTCTATTACACATAAATATATTATGTAAACGGAAAAGTGGAAATGCCTTTATTAATAAAAATATGTACAAGATACATACTAAATGATATGCTCTAGGGCATACTACTAACAGATGGCACCTGCTAAATTGAAAGAGTTAAAAATGTAGTTGCAAGAATTACTAGACAAAGGGTTCATACGCCTCAGTGTGTCACCGTGAGGAGCTCCGGTACTATTTGTAAAGAAGAAAGATGGAACACTGAGGTTATGTGTTGACTACCGATAGTTAAACAAAGTAACAGTGAAGAACAAGTATCCGTTGCCTAGAATTGACAATTTGTTTGATCAGTTGAAGGGAGCCAATGTGTTTTCTAAGATTGATCTCCGATCAGGGTATCATCAACTAAGGGTTAAGGATGCAAATGTGCCTAAGACTGCATTCAGAACCCGGTATGGGCATTATGAATTCTTGGTGATGCCATTTGGGTTAACAAATGCTCCAACAACATTCATGGACCTTATGAACCGTATCTTCCATCCATTTTAATTAGGGGTGGCTAAGGCTTAGTGAGGCTATAGTAAAGAATGCCTTAATCATTTCTTCATCAAGCATATGCTAGGATTTCACCTTGATAGGTCCAAGAGATATGTTCTAGAGCTAGTGAGGCATTTTTTAGGTTTGCTAGTACTTCAAAAATTGTTCTCCTTATTTTATAAGTTCAATGTGATAAATTAATAGTTATGAAGAGGTTTAACTAGTCTAGTTCCATTAAAGAGATTAGTTTCTTCACAAACCACATGTTAGAATCCCTTTTTGCCTATCTAGATACATTCATTCCTCTATCCTGCGGAGTCCAATTATTAACTTACTAGAATTTGGTTATGGTGCTAAGTTTCACAATTTAAAGTCCAAAATTTTTCAAAAATTTTCAAAAATTTTGATACACAAGAATAATGTAGCTGAATTTAAACAATGTAATGATGTGCATGTAATAATATGCAAATGTAATGATATGCAATGCACTTGTATTCCCCCCCCCCCCCCCAAACTCAAACCAGACATTGTCCTCAATGTTAAAATAATATGCAAAATCAGAGAAAATGTACAAAGATTATAAGGAAGCATATTATTTATTAGATATTGAAAAGTTTGGACATTAAGCATATAAAAGAGACCTATGATTGCAACTTAGGACTAAGGCATGTAAGATATTATAATAAAGATCCTATCCTATAGTCCTACCTCTAAAAGACCTCTGATGGTGATGATGGCGATGTTGGCTCCTCCTCCTCATCATCTAGCTTCTCCATTAGCATGTCCAATTTGTTGTGGGCTTCTTGGAGGCTTTCCTCGATTGCTCGCATTCTGCTATATATGGTGGTCTCCATGCACTGTAAGTATACGAGGACTGGATCTGTTGGTGGTGTTGTGTATGGAGGCACTCGAACGGGGGACTCTTGGAACATCCACTCTTGGCCTTCTTCTTGAGGCTGCGAAGTCTTGCCAAGTCCTTCTCGTGCTTCGTCTCTCCGAGGGATGGCATTCCCTTCGACATCCAGCAGGTAACATGTGTTGTCACACCCTACCCCTCTGTAAGGCATAACATGATCCCGTAGTATACCTAATGAATTACCAACTCCGTCTACTGATAACCCATTAAGTACACTACAAGAGATTTTAAAAACTTTTCTTACTTCTTTTATAGTGGTGAGCACTATTTACAGGTGTTAAAGACTTTGGTGAACTGAAGTGAAACAACTAACTCATTTGGTTTATTTGGAATTTCTGTAAAAATTTTGGCAGAGTGCCATCTGTATTTTGGACAAAACAGTTCTTCAGAAAAACCTGTAAAAAACACTTCAATAATTTTCCAAATCTCAACTCCAATACATTTCTCAACACAACAATTTATCAACTCAATTCCATAGAAATTTTTCAAAGTCTGAGATAAGGAAATATAATACAATTTTTACAAGTCAAATAACTCATAATTAATTTTCAACTTCAAGGTACAATTTGAATTTACAACTGCTCAAAACCAAAAACAAAATGTACATACAGTGTCATACATTACAGTACAAATGCAAAATATTGGTATACTCATTATACCAGGTAATCCCTCACTGGATGTACTAGCAGCCTAGTCTGCTGCCCTATCGGTCTGTCTACCTGCGACAGCAATAAAAAGCTATCGCTGAGACAATGTCTCAGTGGTACACAACATTAACCAAATACAATTTAAATCACAATTCATAAGTCATGTAAATAGTGGATACTTAAAATCATAGTTAATTTCAAGACAATAATTGTCAAACAGAATTTAAACTCCATTTCTCAATATCACAATAATTTCAATAAGCCAGATCATGGTTGAATTCAAAAGACAGTATATGTCAATAAGAGTTTAAATTCATTTCACAATCTCACAATACATTTCAATAAATCACACACAGCTTAATCATGTTTCAAAGTTCAATTCGTCCCAAAAGCCGATGGCTAATGAGGTATTCAATTCGTCCCAAAAGTCGATGACTAATGAGGAATAACATAGCTAGCTAGCAAAAATATGAGTACTCATCCAATTCGTCCTCAACAGGCACACACCTCAACACTTCAGCCAGAGAGGGAATTCAATTCGTCCCACTAGACAAGCTAGCGAGGAATACAATCAATATACATGATAGCTGTGGTTTCAAACCATTTCCAATGCTTTTCAATCAATAAATATCCATTCAAACACATTTTCACAATTTAAAACAATAATGTACAAATAGTCATAATTCATTTCAATTGAAAAATTCAAAAGAAATAGTTGTTGTGTACAAACCTCTGATATTTGTCTCCTGGTCTTGACTCAGTATTTCTTTCCCTTTTGCTGAGTCCTTGTTAACTGAGAAACACAATTTGAAGTGTTTCAGTGCTAAATTAATTTGCCTCTAACGATAATGTTCGATAAACAATTCACTGAATACCTTTATTTGCTTAATCACCTAATATACCGACCCTCGATGTTTTCTAGGAAAATTAGGTTTTTGTGTCCTTTATATGTCACATTCGATAGGGTTTTAGGGTTGGTACGTGTTACCAAACTCAATTCTATGTATATTGCGTTTTCTTGCATTTCATTGCAAATTGCTGGATTTCGGGATACTAGTTTAACCTAGCCGGACGACCTATTTCCCTCAGTTTTTGGGTTTCGGTCAAAACTACAAACTTGTAGATCTATGTCTTATTGCACGCGGGGAAAAATTTTAGGTCAATCCGATTTAAGTAGACCAAGTTATGGTCATTATACTATTGCTGGTCAAATGGCATCAAATTAGGTCAATTTTAGGTCAATTTGGTCAACTTTGGTTCGGCCAGTTTTTGGACCCGAACTTGTGCAAGTTGTTTGACTTGCTTATGGTCATTTCTGGGTTTTAGTGTCTTCATAAGACTTGTAGGTATGGGTCTTAACTATTCATGGTTAAAATTTCAGGTCAATTGGACCTGTTTTGAGTGAGTTATGGCCTAAACACTCACTGCTGCCCAATTGGTCATTTTTCAGGTCCTAATTGCACCTAATCCGAATTGGTCATTTTCTTAGGTCACCTTGCAAGCAGAATTTTGGTATGCTTTCTCAATGAAAGTTGGCACATTTTGTGCCTAGTTCCACCTCCAATTGGTCTCATACCAATTGAGGTTACACATTTAAACTTATTGGCTAAAATGTACACTGCCCTTAGTTACCTTGCTTAAACACACATCAATCACACACTTACCTTGCAATATGTTTACTTCCCTACCAAATCTGTTTTGGTACATTACCAAAAACATATTCCACTTTACATTAACATCACTTTGGGCAGATTACAATTATCCTCAACACACCAAATATAATTCTAATTTCCAAAGTCCAAATACAATTACACATACACATAAACATTACTAGTTTTTACATACACTTTACACAACAATTTCATATACATATCCACCTATCCTTAATGCCACAATTCTGCCCATATCTTCATGAACACATATACTTATCCAAGAGTTCCAAGGCTGCCGAAAATGTCCCTCAACACCAAAGTGTCCTACAATTCATCAATTTCCATTCTAAATGCAAAATCACCATATACATATGAAGTAATTCACTAAGTTATTAAATCACCATAACCAACATCATTTCCCATCAAATATATGCACAATTATCTCATCAAATACATGACTACATGGCTGTCCAAAAATGGATATCTCAATAACTCTTCAACTTAAAAATTTCCTTCACAAATTCAACACCCATAACATGCACACAAAGTTTAACAAAGCTATCTTCAAAAATGCTAACTTACCTTATGGTTGGAGCTTGTTAAACCTTGCTTAAACTTCTCAAATTTGGTATCAAACTCTTCCTTGTGATGTGTAGACAAAGTTTCATGAAGGAACCTAAGTGATTGAAGGTGAAATGGAGGGATTAGATGAGCTTGAGAGCAAACGGCAATGGTGGTTTTCTTCTTTCTCAAATCGGCATGAAGGAATTCAAATGAGGAAGATGAAGTGCAGATGGGATAATGGGTGTACACCTGCCCCATTATGCCTTTAGTTTATTCCTTTAGTGGCCCACTCACATTATTTAATCATATTATAAGTTTAATGTGTCATTTACACCATTTCCACTCCATTTTTGGCTATTTACTTTAAGTACCACTAAATTAATTTTTCATTTCATTTTCTAAGTGTAATATTATTTATTTTTAATGGACATTTAGGTCAAAAGACAATTCGGGATGTCAAATGACTATAATGCCCCTGTTCAGGTTGCATTCCCGAATTTTCGGTAACACCGGGTTTTGTCTGTTTTTCGATTTCTCACTTTTCTTTGTACTAATTATTTAATTTTTCTTTGCTATTTCTAATGATTTTTATACTTCAATTGATGTCTCTTTAAGTCCAAAAAATATTTTCTAGGGTTCCATGATCGAGGCTAGTCAACGGTCCACGCCGTGACTTCCAGTCTGATCACCATCGCTAGGTTTCCCGGCTCGCTTAACTTGATCACATTTCTTTGCTATTATTTTCCTTTGTTTTTCTTGTACTTTCTTTTCTTGTATTTCATTATTTTATGTCTCCTCACTCATATTGAAGTGTAGTTCTAGGCATCCTAGCTGTCCGGACAGCACTGGTCATCGGAATAGTAGAACGCACTACCGAGCTTAGGGGTGTTACATGTGTTGCCCACCTTCTTACATATGCCCATGGATATGCAGATTGTTTGATCTATTCTTGACGTTCCAGTGACAGAGCGCAGCCTGTGATGTCCTAGAATGAAGCTGAAGTGGAGGGCAATGGTTGTGATAAGGCCACCAAGCACAATGTGTCCGGTAGACTGATGACAGAGGCAGCGGAGATGGTTGCACAAAAAGAAGCCAGTGCTACAATGCTATCCAGTGACCATACACCACAAGAAGAATAGCTCGTTGGCATTTACAATGCCAGGGCTGTCGCCATAGCCCATGACGGTGTGGGCGGCGAATCGATGCATGTAGCGCAGAGCTGGACTTGTGATGCCCATGGATTTGGACTTGCTGGAGTTATATGGCTCTGTGTTCAGGGCAATGGAACTCTAGAAGTTGATGCTATTGTAGAGCATGTGGTTCCTAGGGATCTCCTAGTGGCCGGTGCTATCAAAACCGAAGATGTAACACCCCTATGTTTGGTAGTGCGTTCTATTGTTTTGGTGACCAGTGTTGTCCGGACAGCTAGGATGCCTAAAACAACACTTCAATATGAGTGAGGAGACATAAAATAATGAAATACAAGAAAAGAAAATACAAGAAAAACAAAGGAAAAATAATAGCAATGAAATGTAACTAAGTTAAGCGAGCCGAGAACCCTAGCGATGGGTGAGCGCACCGGGAAGTCACGGCGTGGATCGTTGACTAGCCCTGGACCGCGGGGAACCCTGAAAAATATTTTTAGGACTTAAAGAGACATCAATTGAAGTATAAATATCATTATAAATATCAAAGAAAATTTAATTAATTAGTACAAAGAAAAGTGAGAAATCGAAAAACGGACAAAACCCGATGTGACCAAAAAATCGGGAATGCAACCCGAACAGGGGCATTGTGGTCATTTGACACCCCGAGTTGTCTTTTGACCTAAATTTCCATTAAAAATACATGATATTATATTTGGAAAATGTCATGAAAAATTAAATTAGCGGTACATAATGCAAATAGCAAAAATAGGATATAAATTGAGTAAATAACACTTTAAAACATATAATATAATTAATTTGTGGTGAGTGGAGCATTATGCATTAAATTAAACATTAAGTGGGCAGGTTTACTTCCACTAAAACTTCATCTTCTTCATTCCTCCTTCCATGCCAAAATGAAGAGCTTGAAAATCCTCCATGGCCGATTTGCTTGAAGCTTCTTAATCTCCATCATTTCCACCTCCACACACCAAAGTCATTTCACTAATTTTGATCCCCACCTCACAAGGAAGAAGTAGATACTAAAATCAAGGGAGTTTGGTGAAGATTTAACATGCCTCATCAATAGGTAAGTTTGTGTTTTTGATTTTTGTTTTATTAAACTTTGTAAGGATGTTATGGGTATTTGATTTATAGAGATTTTTTAGGTTTGATGTTTAAAGGGGGATGTGTACTTTTGGCAGCCATGGAAACTCCTTGAAGACAGTTTATATTTTCTTGTAAATGGTGGATTAAAGGATTGATTAAATGTTTATGTGGTAGGAAATTATTTGGGTGATGTATACTTAGTATATGTGAATGTGTATTTGAAATTTGAAGCTTGGGAATTAATGGAATGTAAATGCATGAATCGGCAGCCTAGTTTGGTGAACCATAAGGATGTTATTTTATGTTTGGATTATGGTATAATAATGTTGAATTGTGATGGTTGTTATGGCAGCTTGGGTATATGTGTGATGGTGTGAGGTTGGACATGTAAATGAGCATGAATAGGTGGTTAAATTGTTGTAATTGAGTTTGACAAATTCTGCACTTTATGGTGTATGTTGAATGTGATTATAAGCTGCCAAAATGATCAACAATATGTGGGAAAATATGTTTAGGTTATGGTACAAACCAGAATGGGCATGAATGTAAAGTTTGGTAAGTGTTAAAGGTGACCTTTGATGAGTATGAACAAAATGCAATAGGGCAGTTTGTGTTTTGGGCTTAGAACCTTAAATGTGTGGCTCCAATTGGTATGAGACCAATTGGAGGTGAAATTAGGCACAAAATGTGCCAACTTTCATGAAGGAAGCTTGCCAAAATTCTGCTTGTAAGGTAGCTTGAAAAATGACCAAATCCGGATTAGTGCAATTAAGGCCTGAAAATTGACCAATTGGGCAGCAGTTAGTGTTTAGGCCATAACTCACTCAAAACAGGTCCAATTGACCTGAAATTTTGACCATGAATAGTTAAGACCTATATCTACAAGTCTTATGAAGACACAAAAGCCCAGAAATGACCATAAGCAAGTCAAATAGCTTGCACAAGTTCGGGTCCAAAAACTGGCCGAACCTAAAATGACCTAAAATGACCAATTTTGATGCATTTTGACCAGCAATAGTAAAATGATCATAACTTGGTCTACATAACTCAGAAGGACCTGAAATTTTGCCCCACGTGCAATAAGACATAGATCTACAAGTTTTTAGTTTTAACTGAAACTCGAAAACTGAGGGAACTAGGTCGTCCGGCTAGGTCAAACTAGTATCACGGAATCCAGCAAATTGCAAGAAAATGCAAGATACATGGAAATGAGTTTGGTAACATGTACCAACCCTAAAAGACTATTGAATGTGACATATTAGTAACATTAAAACCTAATTTACCTAGAATGCATCGAGAGTCAACATATTAGGTTGACTAAGCAAATAGTAGAATTCAGTGAATTAATTATCAAGTATTATCGTTAGAGACAGTTTAAATGAGTACTGAAACACCTCAAATTGTGCTTCTCAGTTAGCAAAAACTCAGGGAAAGGGAAGAAAACACTGAGTCAAGGCCAGGAGACAGTTATCAGAGGTTTGTGCACAACAGTTATTTCTTTTGAATTTTTCAATTGAAATAAATTATGACTATTTGTATATTATTGTTTTCAATTATGAAAATGTGTTTGAATGGATACTTATTGAGTGAAAAGCATTGTAAATGGTTTGAAACTGTGGAAAATTGATTTAGTGTGATTTGTAAAAATTGAAGTTAATTATGAATTATGTTACCATTTTGTGAATGAAATTATGACTTTGGAAATTTATTGGATTCTCAAGAATCATTTGAATAAAATGTTTGGAATTGATTTTGTGTTCACCCTTAGCATGATAGTATCACATCATTCCTTCTCCATTTATGGGGTTGTGATCATTTATTTTTCTCTCTCTCTGGTTTACCAGTTGAGGTTGTAGATCGAATGAGTACTCATTATATAGCTAGCTTCCTTCCTCATTGATTTCGATTAGTGGGGTTGTGATTGCTTTGTCGTGGTGTACAACGCGGCATTGATCGGAAAATTGTGTCATGGCTTAAGTTTTGTATGAATTGGCAACACTGTATTCATAAATTATTTGACTAAATTGTGTTATTATGAGCTTCAATAATTTGTGAAATGGAGTTTAAATTCTTATTGACATTCACTATCTTTTGAATTTAACTATGTTTTGATTACTGAGATTTATTGTGATATTATGTTAAATTCTTATTGACATTCACTGTCTTTTGAATTTAACTATGTTTTGATTACTGAGATTTATTGTGATATTGTGTTAAATTCCTTATGACATTCATTGTCTTGAATTTAACTATGGTTTTACGTATCCATCATTTATATGATTTATGAATTGTGATTTAAAGTTGTAATTGGTTAATGTTGTGCATCACTGAGACATTGTCTCAGTGATAGCTTTTCATTGCTGTCGCAGGTAGACAGACGGACAGGGCAGCAAACTAGGTTGCTAGTGCATTCAGCGAGAGATCATCGTGTATATTGATACCACATTTTGTATTTTGTACTATAATGTATGTTCACTGTATGTATATATTGTTCTTGGTTTTGAGCGGTTGTAAATTAAAATTGTATATTGAAGTTGTAAAATAAATTATGAGTTATCTTGGCTTGTAAAATTTGTACTGTATTTCTTTTATCTCAGTCTTTGAAAAACTATTGGGGATTTAAGTTGAGAAATATATTGTGGTGTTCAACTGTTGGAGTTGAGATTGAGAAAAATATTGAAGTGCCTTTTACAGGTTTTCTGAAGAACTGTTTTATCCAAAATACAGATGGCACTCTGCCAAAATTTTTACAGAAGTCACTAATAGTCCAAATGTGTTAGCTGTTTCATTTCAGTTCAAAAAGGTTTTTAACACCTGTAAATTGTGCTCACCACTGTAAAAAGAAGTAAGAAAAGTTTTAAAATCCCCTGTAGTGTATTTAATGGAATCCCTTATAATGTATTTAATGGATTATCAGTAGATGAAGTTGGTAATTCTTTAGGTATACTACGGGATCATGTTATGCCTTACAGAGGGGTAGGGTGTGACAGAAGATGGCATTAAACTCATCTATGTTCATCACCTGGTCAACACTGAAGAGGCGAAATTCAATCCTGCCCCTATCCTCCCTATCGGTAGGCCATAAAGTAGCCTTAAAACTACTTAAAAACTCCAGTGTGGTGTCCCAGTATGCTAGAAATTAGAGTTGGGAGAACCTTGTCCACCCGATGCTTATTTTCCGGGTGTGAAAGCGAGTGCACATTGCCTTGTGGGCATCATCAGAGAATCCCCAAGGAATGGAGATTTTGAGTTGTGAAGCGGCTTGTGGTTGGGGTTGCGGTGGAGGATGGGCTTGTTGAGATGGTTGGGTAGAGGCTACCCTTGTTCTTGGGCATTGGGGTGGCGGCTGAGGTGGAGAAGATGAGCATTCTCCTCTTTGCCTCGAGGAAGAGCCAATTCTTCTCGTAGATCGCTTTGCAGGAGCCATTAATGAGTTTTTGGGAAGGAGAAGAGTAGGGTTTAGTGAAGGGAGATGAGATTTAAGGGGTTTTTATAGGCTAAGAGGGGTGGAGATGAAGGTTTTGCCTTTATGAATGGTTTTAATGCGAGGGGTGCATTTAAAGAGCCATTAGGACTCTTCGTTTTGCGCATTTTGCGCTCCAAGAGTCACGTCTGCGACATGATACACAGGTTGTGTATCACTGCACGGATCCCAACATGTAGGGTCGTGTAAATTTTCACCTAAAAATTTCAAATTCTGTCATAGTACACGGCTCGTGTAAATGAGCTTTGGGACCCGTGTAACTTTCTATCTCCCGAGTTGCTTTACTGGATATGTTACAAGGCCCATGTCAAATACAAGGAGGCCCGTGTAACTCCCTGGCTTTAAGTTCTTCTGCTAGAGACATTACACAGTCCGTGTAAATTAGGCTATGGACCCATGTAACTTTCTATCTCCCTCAGAGTTAAAAATGCAAGAAATTTACGAACTTTTAGAAAGTTACACGGGGCGTGTAAAACCAGTACACGACTTGTGTAATTTTCTGATTTTCTAGATTTTTGTCAAATGAAAAATTTTTATCATCACAACACATGAAATGGATGTAAAGTTTAGCAATAGAGCTACTTCCCTGGTTTTGTCCAATTTTCCCTTTTGTGGTTTTGACTTGGTGATTCCTTTCCTCTCTTGTTCTCTACTCCCCTTTCCAAAAAATGCTACAAAATGAAATACTAATGGGTACGAAACAAAAATCAATATGAAAAAGGAGAAAAAAGAAAAGTTCAGAAAAATTTTTGGGTTGCCTCCCAAAAAGCACTTGTTTATAGTCTTTAGCTGGACTTTGCTTATTTATGGTCTGTCAATAGGATGGTCGAGGGTGCAATTGACTCCCATTTCTATGGGTTCTCCATGAAAGTAAGGCTTCAACCTCTGCCCATTGACCTTAAATGCACCTGAGGTTTCGCTCCACACTTCTACTACTCCATGTGGGAAGACTTAGGTGACCTTGAAAGATCCGGACCATCTTGATTTAAGCTTCCCTGGAAAGAGTTTAAATCTAGAGTTAAATAAGAGGACAAGATCTCCTTCTTTTATTTCTTTCTTTGCTATGCACCTGTCATGCCATCTTTTGGTTTTATCCTTGAAAATTTTGGCATTTTCACATGCATCCTGTCGGATTTCTTCCAACTCATTCAGTTGTAGGAGTCTTTTGGCATCAGCAGCTTTGAGGTCAAAGTTTAGGATTTGAATTGCCCAGTAAGCTTTATGCTCAAGTTCAATAGGGAGATGGCATGATTTTCCATAAACTAGTCGAAAGGGTGTTGTGCCAATTGGGGTTTTATATGCAATGCGGTATGCCCATAGTGCATCATCTAACTTCATGCACCAGTCCTTCTGGATCATTTCTTCGCTTTCTCAGAATGCCTTGATTCCTATTTGATATTCTACTTGACCACTGGTTTGGGGATGATAAGGTATGGCCACCTTGTGAGTGACTAACAAATTATTTTATGGTAGGGTTTTAACCCTAACATGTTACTAAACACTGAATTACATCAAATAGGTATGTGGGACCCACTTTTCCACTATAAAGTGATATGAAATTTCTAATAAGTAATTGTCAATGCTTAATTACCCAAAGTAAACCTAAGCTTATGTATATAGTTTGGATCGATTGATATACCAATTAGGGACTACAGATAGCAGTACTACCTATATAAATAATCATTGATCGACAAAATATGTCTGCTATGATTGTTCTACAGGCTATATGCCTGTCCGTTGGCCATTGTGCCTAATTTCATTTATGGCTTTAATAGCTTGCCCGCTGACCTTATGCCTGACATAACAATTGTATACAGGGTGGACATATGATTGTCTAACCAGTATACTCCCGTGTATCCAACCTTATAGTCTGTTATAGGTTACTTGGGCACTGTTATAAATTAATTAAGACTAAAAATATGAGAAATGAACAGAAAAGATACTCATAAATTTAATTGTTTCCAAAGTGCAAAAAATTCATAACTGACTTAGAATTTATGAAATTAGCCAAGAACTACTATTTTTAATTACTCAGTTATTTTACTTTAAAGTTATGCACCGCTAAGCAATTCCATTTATGCGTTGGTTTTCCATTGCGTAGGTACTGGAGACTAGGCATAGCCACAGCAGTAGCCACAACAGTAGTGCCCTGACAGAGATTTGATCAGATCTGACAGTGTCTACTAGTCACCTCAGCAGAGTAGTTTTGGTAGAGCCCATGTATATATAGTTTTGCATTTTTTTTATTGCACATAAGCAAATGATGTAAATCTTTTTTTAGAATTGTAATTATATTTTGGATTGTAAATAAAGTTGTGAACTTTTGTATATAAACTTCCATATGAATGAATGAATGAAAAATATATTTTATTGAAATTATATAAGCAGAAATGATATGATAAGACATGATATATATGTAAATATGAGATAGATATGAAATTGTTTTTAACAAGTGAATATTGGAACCTGCCAGATGCTAATAAAATAGAGGAAGCTCTGCCCGGATCTCCACATAAATAATATATATATATATATATATATATATATATTGCTACATATTTTCTATGAAGTACATATTTTTTATGAAGTTTAAAATTAACAATGAACAAGACAAGATAAGATAGGATGCTCCGACACCGAATGTGGCACATTTTACTCAGCTACACTATAGACGGGTATTGGGGTGTCACAAGACCACTTCGCGGAACTAATTGGAAGTGTTAGAAGGCAAGGCTCAATAATACTTTAATCTTTTGTAGTCTTTGGGGGTCAATGACCATCAAAGTAAGGCCAGCAAAATGACCCAAGAAATGTCCTTTCTCACAGCTACCATAGGCATCCTCCCATAGCAAGGAAACCCAAAACAAACCAAGCTCTTGCAAAAAACCAGAGCAGACCAAGCTCCTACATGCAATATCTCAATAATATAGAAAGTCATATCTAAAGAAACCCACTCTAATATTTTAGCAGAAAAACCATTTATTTTATTTATTCATAACTCTACTTAGAGGTGGGGAGGAAAAATCCACTTCTGAAGTAAGGGAAGTCCACACTTCCTGGATAGAGTAGTGGAGGCCACTTGAAAATAAGGATGAAGCTAAACCTCAAATGAAGAAAACATGGAAAAAAGGGAAAAGTTCTCTCTTTTAGAAAGAAGAACCAACCATTCATAAAAAAGGTTACCTAACTAGCTTTAAAGGTGAAATGAAAATTATTGTATGATATGATGTTAATTATGAGCTTCTATAAAAACTAGGTTAATCTTATTATTCATTGTGTGACAATGATTTTCTAGAACCTAAAGAGAAGTTCTTCCCTACTAAAAGACATTGCCAAGGAGATCTTTTATCTTCATATGTATTTATTATTTGTGTTAAAGGCTTATTCTTAATGGTTTGAGTTTCGAAATAAAATGGTACTATTCATAATATCTGGGTAGCTATTGGAGCTCTTATAATTTCTCACGTATTTTTTTTTACATATAATATTATTATCTTTATATATGCTACTAGACCAAGCCATGGTACAGTTTAATACCAAAAACCTATTAAAACCAATTCAATCAAAATCGATCAGTTTGATTTAGTTCAAAAATCATATTTTTCTCTTTTTAGAAAGCAATTAAGAACACTTTTGAAAATTAAGTCTTATTTAAGGTAAGTAGCATATTTACATTTTATTTCCCTGTTTACATAAGCAGCTTAAAATTTATATCTTTATAATGGTATAGAATTTAAAAATATTTTTAGATAGATTCAATCTACCACATTATATTTTGACTAAATTAATTAAGTCACTTTATATCATTGATACTCTTGTATTATATAGGTACTTTAAGACACCTTTGCATTGCATTTCATAGCATTTAGGTAGCTAACTTCATAAATTTTGTTTAGTTTCATCAATTTTTTTTTCATTTTGATAGTCTCTGCTTAATTTTATGTTTTTTGTATCTTTTCAAGTGATTTAATAAAGATCCAAGGCATAGAAGTCAATTGAGTGGGTTGAAAAGTCAGAAAAGCATGCTGTAAAAAGCACATGGGCCGTGTAAAAACAAAACCCACCCCGTGTAACCTTCTGGCTTAGAGAACCTAAAGAACTATGGAAGAACTCAAGTACACGGGCCATGTACTTGACACCGTGTAATATACCCTGCCCCCTTTAACTTTCTGTTCTCCCTAAAACAAGACATGCAAAGTGGTCCATAAACTTACACGGGTCAGGCCATGTAGTTCCACACAGGCTGTGAACCTTACGAGAGATAAGACTTCTAATTCGACTTGGATTCTACTACACTCGTACCAAATAGACTTCTAAGGCTTTTGGGACTCTGAAATAAGAAATACTAGAAAACAAAAATAAGCAGAAGAGAGTTTTTTTTTACTTTTAACCCTATTTTTCTAAGTAATTTAGAGAGTCTGCACTGAAGCTCAAGGAGAAGGATTCTCAATTGAAGTTTCAAAAGTCCAAGGCTGCAAATTCTTGTTTTGGGCTCCTTTGTTTTATTCCTTCAGATTGTTTTATGTTATTTAATTTTAATTACATTATATTTGTTAAACTTACCATGAGTGCATAGTTTGTTTAATTATAGGCTTAAGGGAGTAGCACTCTCAAATTCTATTGTGGATTTATACTAAAGTTATTTAATGAATTTGAGTTTTGTTCTTTGATTCAATCTTCTATGATCTTAATGCATGCTATGTGTTGGTACCTACCTAGTTATGATATAAGACTCTAATTGAAGAACTGAAAGGTAAATATTAGTATTAGAAATCAGAATTTTGAACCTAAAAAATCTCACCTAGAGATAGGCTGAAATCCTTTGTGGAGTTCCATAATTAATCAAAGAGCTTAAAGGGTTTTAATTAAGATTGATCACCATGAAAGTAGGGCTCAGATTAATTAAAATACACCTTAAGTATCTTGAAAGAGGACTTAAGATATCTTAGAATTAATTTTCATCAAAGGAACAATTCTCAATTTGTTGAATAAGTAAGGTTAAGTCCATAATAATGTTAAAGTGTAAAATCCTAATTCTGGAATTGTTTTCGTAAATTGCTTTTTAAGTTTGAGTTTATTAATTTGCCTTCTTTTATTCTCAACATCATTAGTTAGTTTAATTTGGTTTGATTTAAATCTCTTTTATCATATTCGGTAGTGTAAATAGTCAAAGTTATTATCTAGCTTGGTACTTATAAATTACTCATGGGAATGATACTCTATTCACTATTATATTACTTGTTAATAATCTTTGCACTTGCGAGATTGTAAACTAGCAAACAATCATCAATGTTTATCTATAATTATATAAACATGAAATGATAATTGAAAATTAAATCATATGTTTATCCATTGTTATATTAAGAAAACTCTCTTTTCTTTTATCTCCTTTTTTTTCTCTATTTCTATTCTCTTCCTCCCTTTTTATTTATTTTGGGGTGAACTCACTGGCGGTTATCCCTCTAACCATTTTTCTTTTTTTTTTAATGTTTTTCCAAATAATTCTTAATCTTTGTCCTTTTGAAATGGAATTAGAGTATATGTATTCATCATATCTATTCTTGTTAATAGATTTTAAGTTATTTGCTTCCTCCTTCTTGGAAAGGATTTATCTTTTTTTTATCTTCATTTTTATGTAGTTAATTGAGGATATTATGTCTCTATTTTATCAAGTATTTGGATTTGCTATTTTATTATTTATATCGGAGTACAGTACAATATGCAAATTTTTTCTCCAGTAAGAGGCTAAAATTTGAAGGTTATCAAACTGTACTTGCGAGAAGACCATGAAGTCAAATAGTGTTCATTATTGCCGCTGAGTAAAACATGTTTCTCGTCAATTTGTCAAAGTTAAATGCATTGTCAACATGACCAGATCCTTCAAATTAAATAATTATTTTTATTTTTTGTATAGGTGATTTATATTGAATTACTTATGCAAAAATATAGTATCACGATGATTTATACTTTAAATTTGTATTATATTTTCAATTAATAAAATACATTTTCTTCTATTAAAAAAAATCCACAATTGTGTTACCATAAAATGATTTTATTGACTTGGTCTATAATTAAGGTGGTAGACTAAGTCTACTTAAGAATTTCACCAAAATTAAAAAAATTAGAATTACCAAAATGAAAACAAAAAAAAAGGAAATTTGATGAAAACATTAAACAAAAATTTTCAATTTGTACTTAATTATTAGGAAAAATTACAAAAAAAGTACAATATAGTTTCACTTATTTTCATTTCAAGGTCTATGGTTCATTATGTGACAAAATAGTACCATAAGGTATAGCACTACTAGTAAATGATGACTTTTCGTCTTCTTTCTGTAGAAAGCTACTGATGTGGAATAGAAATCTGCTAACATGGAATAAAAAAGTAGAAATTACAAAAACATATTTATGGTTTCACTTATTTTCACTTCAAGGTCTATAGTTTATTTTAGGACGTGGTACCCTGAGGTTTTGCACTATTAGCAAAATAAGTAAACTATTTAAATCTTATAAACAATCAGAATATGAGATCATTCACTTTTGGAATACCATGGAAAATTTTTTGCTTGTTCTCTTTGAAAAACTTAATTTGCCAGTTTTAGCATTTTTTTATAGCCAAGTCTCTAGGCCAAAAGAATCTAACACAGTGTCCAGAAGTGCAAAAGAGTTCAGGAGGCAGCTTCAACTATTAACTCCTCAAGCCAATACTGATGAAAGTCATGTCCAAAATGAAGAAAGGTATTAGCCACCTCATAGAATGCAGGAAAATGTGGCTAGCCGGCTAAGAACATTGATTTAATCTAACCGCTTAAGCAATAAAACTTTTGCTCCTACTCAAGTTCTCAGTGATACTAATCCAATAACTCACTTGAGAGTTCATGCTACATTAATGATCCTTAATAATGATTTTGAAAGTGAAGATGCAACTCTAGGTTCAGAAATTTGTTAATAATGATTCTGAAAGTTGGGGTCTTCATGCAAAATTTCATATTATTATACCTTTACTTTCGGAATCATCATACCCAAAATAAATAAAGTTTTTTTTTTTTTACAGGAAATATCTTAGTGCCTGTGAATTATTTTTTTCTTTGTTTATTTTTATTATTAAAAATAATTAAAAATATTATTTTAAGATCACATCAGTGAAAATTGATAGCATCAGACAAAATGTTGTGATTTGTTAACAAAGTGTTATCACAAAGTACTAGTTTATTATAAAATAAACCTCATACCTAAAATAAAAAATGGATAAACCACACGGTACTTTTTATAATTTTTTATTATTTTATATTTCATATCAATAGTTTTCTCTTACATGTCAGCAACTTTTGATAAAGAAAATATGAAAAGTTGTCATTTATTAACGGTGTGCAACTTAGGAACCACTTATCACAAAGTGTACCATAAACTCTAAATGAAAAAAATGAGTAAAATCACATGTTACAATTTTGTAATTTTCAGGTAGTGGCAGGCTTAATCACATAAATGGGCCATAATAGCCCAATCCATAGTTCATATATTTTTCTCCAGTAGAGAAACTAAGCATGGAGGAAGAAATCAAGCAGCAGATACTGTAGCTAGCTAAAGCCTAGAGCTCTAAAGCTATGGCCATGGACACCGAGGTCCTCTCTAAATCTAGTGAAGCTTGCTATGAAGTACTCTGCTTTTTGTCTTTTCTTTTTAGCTCTTCATAGCATTGTGAATAGGGATCTAATATGGCAAAATTTATCTATTTTTATCAGGTTCATGATGTCTTTATGCTTACTTGGAGAAGGAATCTAGTAAGAAACCAATGGAAATTGGGTCGGTGGGAATTCTCTACCCATTTGAATATAAAAGTTTGAGAGAGGAATTTGAGAAGAATTGTTGCATTTCTTGGGTAAAACTAACAGCCTATTTGGCATTGAGTTTTGAAGGCTGAAACTGCTTTTCTGAATAAAAGTACTATTTTAGATGCTGTTGAAAAAAGCAGTTTGGAAAAAGTTGTTTTGTTATTTTAGCATTCTTATGACTAAAATTGATCAAATTTAATTTTTAATTATTTTTTAATACCTTTAACTAGTATATTTAAAAAAGTGATTTTCTCAACAGCTATTTCAATAGCAATACCAAACGAGCTTTAAGATGATGAAATCTCATTTTCATTATTTTCAGTTTTTCTATCCATTTTGCTATTTTAATATTTATTATTTATTTATGTATTTTAAATTTAATTTTGAGCCATAGTTGAAGCATTTCGATCGGCTATACTGCAAGAACAAGAGGGTGCAGAGGTTATTGGATGACTAAGACTCCAGGCGAGTTCCATTATCGCTTCCACAGCCTTATACGTTCAAACCCACCAATAGTTAATTTTTTATCTTTATTTTTTAAGGTTTTGGTTTTCTGGGTTGTCTTTGAACTATTGTTCTCTTTGTTGGGTAGTTGATGAATTTAGAGTTATAGAGTGATGATATTTTATTTTACTTGCAATTGAGCCTGACTATACAAAAGTCTTATAAAGTGTTAAAATTGGATATATGATAAAGCTTTGACATGAATTTAGATTTGCTGCATTCTTTTTTGATACTATTTTGATACCACTAAGTGATTATGCATAGCAAACTTGCTAACTAGAAGTAGATGAACAAATGATCTCGCTTGTCCCTTTAGGAAGATGGAAGCTAGCGTAGTGGCTAAGTTATCAGGTAAGACTAAGAAATGATCGAATAAAATTAATGTGTGCTGTAATCATACTGAGTCTCTCACTAGCATTAGAATGAGTGTTTGATTTGGTACTTAAAATGCACTTTTTAACTTATAAATCAATTTAAAAATAAATGGTTGAGTGTTTGGTAAAACTATTTAAAAGTAACTTTTAAGTCGTTTAAGTGTTTGGTTAACAAGTGTCTACAAGTAACTTAATTTGTCAAAATTACAAGGGGTGTATTTAGACCTGCAAGTGATGCTGACTACTGAACACTGAAAGTAGGATAAATTAGTGGTTAAGGATGTAATTTTTGTTTGAATTGTCAATTACTGTTTACGTTTTCCATCTTTTTCATTTTTAGTGTTGTTAGGATGCCTAATTTTACAAATAGAGGTAATTAAAACAAACAAGGGTTCGATTAGTTGCGATTTCAATTCCTGTGTTATTACTTTTAATCTCTAGCGGCTATATGTTAACTTATGTGAGCACATGCATAATTAATGATGTTG
The DNA here is from genome assembly GCF_030052815.1 of Hevea brasiliensis. Classification (NCBI taxonomy): domain Eukaryota; kingdom Viridiplantae; phylum Streptophyta; class Magnoliopsida; order Malpighiales; family Euphorbiaceae; genus Hevea; species Hevea brasiliensis. The sequence goes on along the minus strand of NC_079509.1, from coordinate 31,080,427 downwards.
TCCCTCTACTTCATGGTCATGTACAATTAAAATATTACCTTAATATGTTTTTATGATTTGATTTTTTTATTTTAAACCCATTAAAACTAATATTCAGCCAATATCAGTGGTAACAATAAAGTAGACAATAAAGATTGATCCCCTTCTCTCTTCCCCATTTAGAAGGCAAGGTGTTTAAGATTTTTTTTTTCAGGGGGTTGGGTGGGGGGGTGGAGAGGGTGGAATTTGCTAGCATGGAATAAGCAGATAACAACCTACTATAAGACAAAGAGGAAAAAGAAAAATATCTAGTAGGGTCGGAGAGGTTAGGAATCTAAGTCAGTGCACTAGTTTTTCCATTAAATTGTTTTTGTTCAATTACATATTCTCCTTCTAAGTCGAGGCCTATTAAGTGATCTGGGGAGTGCTTCTGTAATAACCCTTACCCGTCTATAGTATAGCTGAGCAAGGCATGTCACACAGTGTACCAGAGCAACTTATCTTATCTTATTTCAATTTCAAGTTCTTAATTTATTGATTAAAAGGATTTTAAGTGAAACTCATACCATTTATATCATTTATTGAAATTTTGATTTAATTTGAAATTTCAAAAAAATTTACAGAAAATCCAGCAGAGTGCCGGCTAAAAATTGAGAAAACAGTACTTCGGAACCTATTAAAAACACTCCCAATAGACATATTATATCCTCATCTCCAATGAACATCAACACAATTTCATTAATTCCCAATATTCTCAAACTCAATTTCATACATTTCATTCATCACATACTTAAGCTCAATTTTATGAAGAAATACCCAAATTTTATTTATAAACAAAATTTATAACTAATTACATTAGCCTGTAAGTACATGAGTTTAATATTTACAAGACAAAAACTAACATCTATTACAAAATGCAAAATATAAAAGACAAAAGGAAGCCTAGTGGTCCTACCAAAATGCACTGTAGTGAAGATGACTCGGGACTCAACGTAAATCTGTACTCTCACCCAGTCTTAGGTCTGCTGGGCTCTCCATCCGTGTCTCCAGTACCTACGCGCGTGGCAAAAAGCGACGCACTAAGCAATACAACTTAGTGGTGCCAATATAATGTAAAAATATACCAATAAATAAATATGTAGAAATTATATTGATATACTATGCAAATTAAAATTTTTGGTAATTATTAATAATATTATTAATTTAGTACTTTTTATTGGTAATAATTTATTAAGACTTATTTTAGTTGTCCAAGTAACCTATATCAGTCAACTAGACTGGATAAATGGGTAAACTGACACTGGGTTCCAAGTACCTTGGGCCGTCACACCATCGCTCACAGAGTCTCTCCAGGTGTGCAACAGAATGGCTAATAAACCATAGTAATAGACGGGCATAATGCCAAGTGTATCGAATGTATCAAAATGGCCAAAAGCCATATTATCACAATTGGCCATTAAAACCATAAATCATGGAAAGACATAAAGTCATAGGCAGTACTGCAAATTGAAACCCTATTGGCATGCCAACCTATCCAAACCAATCATACTAAGCATACTAGAACATGTTAACAAAGTTAATAGTTTAATTCTTTGTATTTGATGCTTAGTGGTTACTGTTCACCTTACTATTCAAGCAAAAATGTTGATTTTTCTTAAATAATAGGTAAGCTAATTCTAATTACAACAACATACCACATTTTGGATGCTATATGTGTTGGCATTGGTTGCCAAATTCAATTCAAAGTCAAATGGAAGTTATTTCAAATTTTCAGTTTTGGTCACCTAGGTTTACTGTTCTATTGGACCTTTCTATAGTAAAAATTTGGCTAAACTCTCTTCACCAAAGTTGTTCCTTAATGTGCCTTGTTTAATTCTCTTTTTGAATCACTCCATTTGGAGTTTTGTAGCTCAAGTTATGCCATTTTTATTAAGGCTGGCCGGTTTGGCTATTACCTAGAATTTCTAGGCAAATTTGGTTCTGGCAGTTTTAGTGTCCTGAACTTGATTAGAAATTCAAATAGGTTATGGTCAAAATTTGGTTTTCTGTTTTTCATGAAAGTTGTTTTAAATTGTCTAAGCTTTTCATGGCCACAAATATCAGGTCATTTGGACCTCTCTAGACAGAGTTATGGCTATATGAACAAACACTGTTCATATGGTAAATTTCAATGTCCAGATTTTTGGTTACCCGGATTTGGACAGATTTTAAGTCATCTTAAGTTGATTTTCTGGGCAAAGTCCATTCATTTGCCTTGTACTAATTGGAGCAACATAGCTCAAGTTATGGCCAATTGAACACTTTGGACACAGGCTATTTGCTAAATCATACATCAATTAAATCATAAGAATTCAAATCCTCAAATTCAAAAAATCCTAACTTAATTTGCTAAAATTTCAGAATCCAAAAGATCTAATAGCACTAACCTTGTTTTCTAGGTTCAATCAACCTCAATTCACCCTTCCAATCAACCAAAGCTTGAATCCCTTCTTGGTTCCTCTTTCAGCCGAATTCCTTGCCGCCCAAATGCTCCAAATTCCCTTCTTTTCTTGGCTGGATTCTTCAAATTGATGCTCAAGGTCAGTTTTACTCTTAATTTCCTAAGTTTGATGGTGGGAGACTAGGGTTTTGGAGCTTGAATTGCGTAACAATGGAGGAAAGAAAATGGGTGAGGGAGAGAGAGAATTATGGACAGCTAGCTGCTAGAAGAAGACCAAATTTTTTGATTTTTTTTGCCATTTTAATGATATTTATATTATTTAATAACACAATGGCATACTTGTAATTAAAGAGAAATGGCAATTTTATAATTACCTTGAATTTCCTAATCATTTTAGTTTGACTCTTTATTTAATAATATTTATTTTTATAATCTCAATTAATTAAGCTAATTTAGCTTTATGACTTAATAAATTTCATTCTTGGTCAATGTGGGACTTCAAAATTTCATTGACTGAATTTTCACTCTTACCGAGTTTTCGGCTCGCCTTTTTCTTTAATATCCGATAAGTCTTTCTTTTAAATTCTTTTTTCATATCTTTTCTTGGCATTCTATTGCCATCTAAGCCTCAATAATTCTTCACTAGAGTTTCAAAAATTATTTCACAGGGTTTCCCACAAGTCTAGGGTCACTAACTGTCTTCGCAGCTGCTTCCCGAAACTGCTGCTCATTTAACCTTAGGGCATTTCATTTCTAAAATTTTTCCTTAATTTTTCTTATCATTATTTAGACTATTTATGACTTTTCACTCTAATTTAAATATAGTTTCAAGCATTCTGACTATCAGGACTGACATTAGTCGCCAGAATAGTAGAATGTACGGACTAGCTAAAGTGAACTTGTTACAGTTCTTCCCCACTAACAAAAATTTCATCCTCAAAATTTACCTGATGCAAACAGTTGAGGCAACTGTTGCCTCATCATCTCTTCACTTTCCCAGGTTGTCTCTTCAATGTTGTGGTGCCTCCAAAGAACTTTCACTAGTGGAATCCACTTATTCCTCAATTCCTTTACTTCCCGACCCAGGATCCTTATGGGTTCCTCTTCATATGTCAAATCTAGTTGGATTTCAATCTCTTCTGTGGAGATGACATGTGAAGGGTCTAATCTATACCTTCTCAGCATGGACACGTGAAATACATTGGAGATCTTGTCCAGCTCTGGCGGTAAAGCTAGCCTGTAGGCCACTGGACCCACACGTTCAATGACTTCATATGGGCCAATGAACCTAGGGCTTAACTTACTGTCACACCTTACCCCTCTGTAAGGCATAACATGATCCCGTAGAATACCTAATAAACTACCGAACTTTACCTACCGATAACTCATTAAGTACTCTACAAGGGATTTTAAAACATTTTTCTTACTTTTATAAGTGGTGACCTTTTTCTAATAGGTATTAAAATCATTTAATTAAAGTTGAAAACTAGTTAAGATTTTTAGCCCATTTTATTTTTCCACAAAATTTATAGAAATTTCGGCAGAGTGCCATCTATATTTTGAGAAAACAGTTCTTCAAATACCTGAAAAAAAAAAATACTTCTAATAATTTTTCTCAACAACTTTTTCAAATTCACAATCATCCCAACCAATTTCAACGTTATTTATCAATTTTCAAAAATTCAAATCCACAATATCCAATTCAAATACCATCCAAAATTTTACTAATTACTTTCATTCAAATTAGAATAAAATACTTCCATTCATATATAATTAAATGTAAAACAACTTATATACATCATACTAAAAATTTACATTAGAAAAAATCAAACTGAAATTTATTACAAACTTTGTACAAACTGCTCAAGACCAATTTCACATGTTCATACCTTTACATACATTATATGCATCAAAATAAATTTTTATAGTCAGGGTATAAAATATACCCGATAAGTTCAAGCAGGTAGGTCTTCAATCCTTAGCAGCTCAGTCTGCTGCTCCTCTAGTCTCTAAATCTATGACAGCAATAATAGCTATCACTGAGTACTAGGACTCAGTGGTGCACAATATACTAAAATAATCTTTATGCAGAAATTAAATCATATTTATTCAAAAATTTGACTGAACATGAGAGTTAAACACAAAACATAAATTATGAGATTTTAATCCAAACAATTTCATTTTGAAGTGTCAAAACCAATTTCATAAAACCCACAGTTATATCATGCCATTCGAAACAAATATAATCTCAATAGCCAGAGGCCAAGGAGAAGTCACATCACGAGGCTAGCTAGCTCAAATATATGGATATCCATTCAATTTCTTCTTCTACTGGCACACACCTCAACACTTCAGCCAGAGAAGGAATCAAAATTCGAAACTGATTACCCCCACTAGTCATGCTAGTGAGGTGTTCAAATATATGGTCATGACACTGTGGTTTCAAAACTTATCATAACAATTTACTAAACATTTATGCCATCTCAAACATACACAATTAACTTCCAACAATTTAAATCAAAAGCATTATAAATACTTCATCATAATAATGTCACAATCCAATATTTCAAATTATTCAAAACAATATGCGTAAGATAATTTAAAGAAATTATACATTATGCACAAACCTTAAGCGAGTTGCCTCTTGGCCTTGACTCGATTCCTCGGGTTCTTTCCCGGTGTTCTTTTCAACTGAAACACACAGTTTCACAGTATTTCAGTATCATAACTTAGCATAAATCTAAAAAGAAATTTAATTTCACTTTTACCTAGCTCTAATGTGCTAAACTTGACGTTCTTTAAAACTTGTGTTTCGGGTTACTATTCACTACACTATTCAAGTCAATTTGTTGACTTTCTAAGGCTTTATAGGTATAGGAATTCCAACTTCACTCACATACCACATTTTGATAACTAAATTTGTTGGTTTTGGTTGTTTACTCAAATTCTAAGTCTTTTAGGCAAATTTGCAAATTTTTAGTTTTGGTGTCTTAAGTTGCACTATTCTATTGGTCATTTTTCTGTTAGAATTTGGCAAAACTTTCTTCATAGAAAATGTTCTCTATTATCTTAAATTTATTCTCCTTTTTGAATCACTAAATTTGAAGTTTTTTAGCTCAAGTTATAGGCATTTGAATCATGGCTGCCGGATTGGACTTAACCCAGATTTTCAGGGCAAATTCTGGTTCTGGCAGTTTTAGGTCACCAATTTTGGGTGGCCAAATGACTTGGTTAAGGACATAATTTGGGTTGATATTCTTCATGAAAGTTTTAGGCTATATCTCAGCTATCCACTGATAAAATTTCAGGTCATTTAGAGCTGTCTAGCCCAAGTTATGGCCAAATGAACAAATACTGTTCATTTGGTCATTTTTGTATAGGTCAGACTGCAAAAATCCGGATTTGGTCAATTTATTCACTAGGTTTTGGTCACTTTTTAGGCATGATTCCTGAATGAAAAATGTGTCATTTTGTGTCTATTTTCATTCCCAATTAGTCTCATACCAATTGGACTTGTAAATTTTCATTTTTGGTCCCTCAAAGGGACCTTGGTCTTGCTGCCAACAACATGACCATTTTCAATCCGAATTTAAACTCACCTCTAACACTTTCAACACATCTCAATTAGTCACAAATGACCATTTCTCACCTCAAACTAGGTCAAACACATCATTTCACAATTTCTCACATTTTTGACTCCTAAACCCTAAGTGTCCAAAACCCTAACTCATGCAAAAGGCTCAATTAGTTAAATCAAAGTGCAATTAAAGTGTCTAAACATTGTTTACATACTTTACCAAGCTTAATTGTATCTTTAATTGCATCCATATCACTCACATACTAAATCTTATATGTTGACCGAATTTCACATATACTCTACACACTTGGTTTCTTTCATTTCTTTTATCAATTCTAAATTTATATTCTACTACATAAATAAAACTTTAAATAGAATTTGAAGGGAATAAGCACTAACCTCTTCTTTGTAATTCAATCTTCCAACCCTCCAATTTTTCTTTAATTTCACTTCTTCCAAACTCCTCCTTGAAGCTTAATTTGAGGATTTCTACTAATTTTCTAAGGGACTTATGGAGGGTTTTAAGATCACAAAAGCTCAAAGGAAAGCTTTAATGGAGGAAAAAAAAATTTAGAGAGAGAGAATGAAGAGTGGCGGCCTAAAGTGATGAAAAGACCAAATTTTTATTTTCTTTATTTAGTTATTTTTATTGTTTATTTATTCAATTTTTGACTTAGTCAACAAAAATTAAATGTAATTATTTTTATGATCATGCTTAGGTCACCACATGATGTCATTATATTCTTTTCTTCTTTTTTTTTGAATTTTTTTATCTCTTTTTTTTTAGTTCTTTAATTTAATTCCTGCTTCTAAAATTTTCTTTTCTCCGATTTTATTTGATAGTTAGGTCAGGAGTCAGCTCTCGGGGTCAATTGACCAAATTGCCCCTCGCCAGTTCAAACCGGTTTGCAGATAATTCAATATTTATTTCGGCTCCCTGACCTAATTATTTGACTGGCTTAACAACCTTTTTTCATGATTTTCTCTTTTCCACTGTGTTCGTAATAGTCCTAAGGACCGCAGCGTCACATTTTACTGTTCAAAATTCGAGTTTAAATCGACTTCGCAATCCTTCCCGAGAAGGTCACCCATAACTTCTTATGTTCTGTTTTTCTTATTCATACTTAACTAATTAGCAATTACTAATTATTTGTGTTTATGGCTTCTCTAGTTATCTTAAGTGTGGTTCTAATCCCCTTAATTGTCCGGACTGGCTCCGATCATCAAAATAGTGAAATATACCAGGCTATGCAAATAGGGGTGTTACAATTCTCCCCCCTTTAAAATAAATTTCGTCTCGAAATTTTACCTGGTATCAATCTCTGAACAGCTGTGGGTGCTGTCTCCTCATGTCCTCCTCTTGTTCTCAAGTAGCCTCTTGGCCCGAATGGTGGTTCCATAGCACTTTAACTAACAGTATTTGCTTGTTCCGTAGCTGCTTCACCTCATAAGCCAGAATCTTTATGGGTTCTTCATCATATGTGAGGTCTGGATTCACTTCAATTTCCTCTACTGGTAGTACATGAGATGGGTCTCATCGATACCTCCTCAACATAGACACATGAAAGACATTATGTATCTTCTCTAACTCTGGAGGTAGTGCCAATCGATATGCCAAAGGACCCACTCTTTCCAGAACCTCATATGGCCCAATGAAACGAGGACTCAGTTTCCCCTTTCTGCTGAATCTCATATTTCTCTTCCAAGGAGAAACCTTGAGGATATTTTCTCACCCACTGCATACTCAATATTTCTTCTCGTCAAATCAATATAGGACTTCTGACGATCTGATGCAGTCTTAAGTCGATCTCTGATCACCCTGATCTTCTCCTCTGTCTGCTGAACAATTTTGGCCCCAATCATCTTCCTTTCACCCACGTCATCCCAACACAATAGGGTTTTACATTTTTTGCAATACAAAGCTTCATATGGAGGCATCCCAATGCTTGATTGGTAGTTATTGTCGTAAGCAAACTCAATCAAAGGCAAGTGTGTGTCCCAACTACCCTCAAACTCAATCACACAAGCCCGTAGCATGTCCTCCAATATCTGAATTACTCTCTCGCTATCAAGCATGCGTGGGTGGAATGCACGATGAAGTTCAATCTAGTTCCTAGGGCTCTCTGAAGTAGAAAATCAAATAGGAAAAAGTATTAAAACTCTTCGATCAGATCGTGGAGGTGAATACTTAAGTACTGAATTTGATGAATACTTGAAAGAGCATGGCATTGTTTCCCAGCTGACTCCTCCAGGAATGCCACAGCTGAATGGTGTATTTGAAAGGAGAAATCGTACCCTATTAGATATGGTACGTAGCATGATGAGTTATACTGATATGACAATCTCCTTTTTGGGATTTGCATTAGAATCAACTTTGCATATTCTGAATAGGATTCCATCAAAATCAGTTTCTTCCATACCTTATGAGATATGGCATGGAAGAAAACCAAGTCTTAAGCATATTAAGACTTGGGGTTATCCAGCTTATATCAAAAAGCTGAACACTGAAAAATTGGAAACCAGATAAGAAAAGGGTCGATTTTTTGGATATCCAAAAAAAAGTTTTCGATATTATTTTTATTTGCCTACATCACAAAAGGTTGTGGTAAGCAGAGATGCCATATTTCTTGAACAATAGTTTATTCAAGAATGAGGCAAAGGAAGGCAAATAGAGTTAGAATTGGAGAATTCTGACCAACCAACAGATCAAATGGATATAGATCCATCTAGTCAACCTACACCTATTAATGAAACATCTACAGTAATTCCTCGCAAATCAATCAGGATATCTCATCCACCAGCGAGATATGATTTTCTTTATGAACATGAACAAGAGTTATTTACTCATGTAGAAGTAGATCATGGAGATGATCCACTTACCTATGAAGAAGCTATATCAGATATAGACTCTTCAAAATGGATTGAAGCTATGAAATTCGAAATTAATTCCGTGTTTAAGAACTAAGTTTGGGATCTTGTTGACCCACCTGAAGGTATTGTACCTATAGGATATAAATTAGTTTTCAAGAAGAAAATTTGTTCTGACAGAAAGGTAGAGACCTATAAAGCAAGGCCAGTAGCGAAAGGGTTTTGCCAAAGGCAAGGAATCGACTTTGAGGAGACTTTCTTGCCTTTTATCATGCTTAAATCAATTAGGATTCAATTAGCAATAGCTGCATACTATGATTATGAGATTTGGCATATGGATGTCAAAATAGCTTTTTTCAACGGATACATAGAAGAAAACATTTTTATGGAACAACCTAGGGGTTTTGAATCCCAAGATGGTTCCAAGGTATGCAAGCTAAAGCGATCCATTTTTGGGTTAAAACAAGCTTCGAGGAGTTGGAACATCCGTTTTGATGAAGGCATTAAGTCATTTTGTTTTATCAAAAATATGGATGAACCATGTGTATATAAGAAGGTTAGTGATAGTGCTATCACTTTCCTTGTCTTATATGTGGATGACATTCTGTTGATAGGTAATAACATAGGTATGTTGACAACTGTCAAGGTATGGTTGTCAAATACATTCTCCATGAAAGACATAGGGGAGGCAACCTATATTCCTGGAATTCGCATCTATAGAAATAGAGCGAAAAGAATAATTGGTTTATTCACTTCCACCAAAATTCAACATATCTCTATGTCAATATTACACATACACTTCAATATAATCATACTTCAATATCACTTACACATGCTGTCCACAATTTAACACTAGCATATTTCATTAATAAACTACATATTCACACACAAATTCATGATTTAATAAGCTACCAAACATGGCAGTTTGCCCAAAGCATTAAGGTTCCATTTCACACCCTTAATTCAAGCACTATATGCACATACTTAGATTTTAACTTACTACATCCTCCATTTGAGTTAATCAACCATAATTTCCATCCATTAGAGGTAAGAAAACTCAAATATAACACATATTCATGGCTGTTGAAAATGGACCATTTCATTTCTCAAGGTTTTCTTCATTTCTCTTCACCAAAATACTCACCATAACCTAAACACAAGGTTTACTAAAGCAAGGGAGAGGTTTTGGACACTTACCACTTTTGAAGCTTATCAAAACTTCACCAAATCTTATTTTTCTTATTGCCAATATCTTCCCCAAGGTAAGTAGGCAAGCTTTAATGAAGGAACCAAGTAGAAATGGTGGCTTGATCATGCACCCATGGAGGTTGCATGTAGGGCGGCCATGGTGATTTCCATGGTGAACTTCATTTCTCTCGGCTGGTTATTTCTCAAGGTTGAAGATGATGGTTTTTGTCCACAAATGACTTGTATAGCTATCCCAAATTAGGAGTTAGTGGAGCACTAGGTAATAGTTTAATGTTTAATTAGTTAAAGTTCTAATATTTGCACATTTAGCTAAATTCTTTTAGTATTTACATATTGTATCCTATTTTAATTTTTCATGACATTTCCTAAGTGCAATAACATTTATTTTTAATGGAAATTGAGGTCAAAAGGCAACTCTAGGTGTCAAATGACCAAAATGCCCCATTTCGGGTTATATTCCCAATTTTTCGATAACACCTATTTTTGTCTGTTTCTCGATTTTTTATTTTTCTTTGTACTAATTTATTAATTTTTCTTTGATATTTCTAGCATCAATTACATTTCAATAAACCTTTATTTTTGTCTCAAAATTTAATTTTGAGGGTTCCCCGCAGTCTTAGGGTCGGCAACGGCCTTCCCGGTGCGGTCACCCATCGCTGCAGTGCCAACTCATTTAACTTAGCTTCATTTTCTCTCTTTCACTTTTCTTTGATTTTTCTTGTATTTTATTTTCATTTATTTCATCATTATATGTCTGTTCACTATCACCGAAGTGTAGTTCCAGACATCCTCACTTGCCTGGACTGATATTTGGCCACTGGAGCTGTAACATGCTCACTGTAGCAATTCCGTACATTCAACTGTTCCGGTGACCGGTGTTGGTCCGAACTGCTGGAACGTCTGCAAAAATAATTAGACTAGAGTGAGGAGTCATAAATAACTCAAATAAGTATAAGAAAAATTAAGGAAAAATTTTAGAAATAAAATACAACCAAGTTAAATGAGCCGATGCCCTAGCGATGGGTAACCTAGTGAGAAATTGCGGTTCTCGCGACTAGGAGCCCTAGACCCGGGAGAAAATTATAAAATAATTATTGGGACTCCAGAGAAGGGTTATTGAGGTTCTTATGGCATTAGAACGCCAAGGAAATGCTTAGAAAAATTTTTCAATCGGTACAGACAATTTTGGTCTGTTAAGCCAAACGGAGGGCATTTTGGTCATTTCGCCTTCAGAGGTGATTTTTGGCCGACTTGTCTAGTTAAGTAAATAATTATTATGATCTAAAATATAAATAAATATTGCTAAAAATTAAATTTAAAGTGAGTAGAGAAGAAAAGAAAAAGAAAATGAAAGAAATTGGGAATTATGACATCACATGATGTCATTAACAATGCCTCCACCCAATCACCATTTGACAAACTAATAAAAATGGATAAAATGTGAATAAATATTGATAAAAGATTAATTAAAAATAAATAAAAAGAAAGTGGATGGAAAATGGAAAAATTAGTTACATATTTTAAATAAAAATTAATTAGCAAATTTGCCTAATAAGACAAATACATTATTTAATATTTAAATTTATATAAATATCTTATAATAATGAAAGAAAACAGATTTTTCTCTTCTTCTCTACTACTTTGCCGTCCCATATTCCCATTTCTCTCTCAAAACAAAATTTCCTCCATTGAAGCTTGCTTAAAGCTTCCAAACCATGCAAATTTCTTGACCAAAATTCTTAGAAATTTAAAGAAAAACCTTCATCAAGGAATGAACTCCAAGAATAAGCAAGAAAAACTAAGAAAAAGAAGGAAGAAAAAGAAGAAAGAAATTTCAGTGGGCAGCCCAAGGAAGAAGATCAAAGTATTTTGAATGAATTCAAGATTAATTGGAGTAGCTTGGAGTTGATTGAAGCTAGCACACAAAGGTTAGTGCTAGAAATTCTCTTGGAATTTAAAATTATTGCAAGTTGATTTAGGGTTTGCTCAAATATGGAATTTTGTGTTGTGACTTGAATTTGATGATGTTGAGGTTGATTATTGACTATTAGAAGTGTTATAAATGTGAATTGAAGTTTGGAAGTTTGGTGAAATTGAAAATTGGGAGTGCTTCTCTTATGCAGGAAATTCGGACCTATCAGTCCAAGGTATTGTTTGACCTATAACTGAAGTTGTGTGACTCCAATTGGTATAAGGCCAATTGGACGTGAAACTAGACACATAATGGCACAACTTTTGTGAAGAAACCATGCCCAGAAAACCAAACCAAGTGGACCAAAAGTTTGCCCTAATCCGGGTGACCTGCAATCTGCCTGGGCAAAATGACCAAATGAATAGTATTTGGTCATTTGGCCATAACTCAATGTAGCAAGGTCCAATTGACCTAAAATTTTACCAGAAATAAGTTGAGATATAGACCAACAACTTTCATGAAGAAACCTGACTCAAATTATGACCATAACCTAGTCAAATTGCCAACCAAACTCGAGTTACCAAATCTGCCAGAAACAATTTTACCCAGAATTTTGGGTTCTGCCCAATCCGGCCAGTCATGGTTTTTAGGCCATAACTTGAGCTACAAAACTCCAAATGGAGTGATTAAAAAAAATAAATTCAATTAGACAAAATAAGGAACAACTTTCATGTTGAACATTTTTCCAAATTCCAACTGCAAAAATGACTAATGGAACAGTAAAATAAGGCATGAAAACTGAAAATTCTGCCCAATTAATATTAAGCTTGGAAATGGTATTGGCAACCAATACAACAAATTTTAAATGCAAAATGTGGTATCTTGGAGAACTTAGGTTCAATAAAATTATTATGTATTAAAAAGTCAACATTTTGGTTGACTAGTAAGGTGAATAGTAATCAAAATGATTAGCAAACTAAGATTAAGACTTAGAACCAATTCTAAGCTTAAATGCTTAGAATTGTATGAAAAATGTGGACTATGCATCTTAGTCAAAATTGTAAAAAGGAAATTAAGACCATAAATTTGAAATCCATGAAATGTTCATTGATTACTTGAAACATGAAAAATAAGTCACCTAATTGATGTGAATAGATAGTTAGGGCTTATTTGCCCATCACAAATGGAATTCATAAAATATTAGTAACTCAACTTGAAATATAAAATTTGTAATTACATAAGTAGATTCTTGATTGTATAAATGAGAAAGGAAAAATGTTTTGAATACAATGGTACATGTGAACCATTGTTTAGAAATGTGATCAATATGAATAACATAATGAATGAATAAATGAACCATATTAATGTATGAATGAGACATTAGTTCTCATTATTGTAGAGAGGAGAAGTATTTTGAGTACAATGGTATAAAAGGATAATTGATGTGAATTGTGATCATATAAATGATCAAATGAATGTATGAATTATAATTGAAATTTATCATGAAATAATGAAGTCATAAAATACAATATATTAATATTTAATAATATTATGTGCCCTTGTATTGCCTAGACATGTGTGTTAGATTGGATAGTTTAACATGCCAATAGGGTATTGTTTTAGCAGTACTGCGAAAGGCTTTATGCCGGTATTCATGGCTTTATGCCCGTATTCATGGCTTTATGCCCGTATTCATGGCTTTATGCCAACATTCATGGCTTTTATGCCCGATTATGTGTTAACATGGCTTTTTAGCCATACTGACTGCATACGTGGTTGACGTTCTGCGTCCCATGGTATGACGGCTGTCCAGTGCCAACGACCCGTTATCCAGTTTAGTCAGCCTGTCATAGGTTACTTGGGCAATGAAATTTATTGAGATAAGTTAAGAATATTAGCAATTAAAAATATTAGAATTTAAATAAAATAAATGAGTAAGATGACCTAAAATAAATTAGAATAGTTATTTATTAGAAAGAATCGAAATGAACTGGATCGATATCAAAATTTACTTATTATGAAATAATTTGAGACAACCTAGAAAGTATTGAGAAAATGCTAAAAGATTAGCAATGAAAATTATAACATTCATAAATATTGCAAATGTCACTTACATGATAATATAAGCATAAATTTATTATTTTTAGATCATTTTTCTTTGTACATTATTACTGTACATTAGCGAAATAAACACTTTCAAAGAAGACTAAATTAGGATAAAACATATAAAATTTTAGAAACCGCATGTGAAGTATAAATAAATCTTAATTATTTGAATTATATTTTATTTCTATCTTTATTTGTATATTATTTCCTTGTTATATTATTGCACCACTAAGCAGCAATGCTTAGCGCGATGGAATTGTTTCCTTCGCGCACGTACTAAAGCTAGAACCCAATGGACGTTTGACTAGAAATTTTGGGAGTTCTGATCTGCAGAAGTGTCTGAAGTATTCAAGGTTGTCACCTCCTCAGCAATGCATCTAGATAGGGCCCATATAGATCATATTTTATATTTTGTATAAAATGCTAGATATTGTATTATAATGTAGATTATGAACAGATAATTAATAGAAATGTGATGTAAATTAATAAATTAGCTTTTTCATATATAATTAATTTATATATTATGTAAATTATGAAATTTTGTAATTATTTTATAAATTATGTAAATTAAGGAAATTTGAAAATTTTGCTTATGTAATTTGAGAATGTTTACATATGAATTGAGTATGAATGAAAATGTATGGAAATGATTATGAAATTGAAATGTATGGATGAGATTTGAAATATGAGAAAATTATGAGAATGATTGATGAGATAATTATGATTAGCATGGATAAGATTTTATTTTAGAAATATTGTTGAATTTCAAACAGGTGAATATTGAAATACGCCAAACGATAATAAAATAGGGAAAACTTCGCCGGTTTCTCCGTCGAAAAATAATTGATGTTAAATTAAACGAATTCAAAATTATTAAAAAAAAATAAAGTAAGATAAGTTAGGGTGCTCCGGCACCGATTGTAGCACTCCTTGCTCGGCTACACTGTAGTCGGGTGAGGGCTGTTACATTTATTGGTATCAGAGCATGGTTTAGGCGTTCCTAGGCATAGATAGATAGAATGAGATAGTGTGCATAACATGCATTGCATTCATATGAGTTGAGGTGACACTAATGCAGATCTATTTTCTTGGTTATTTTAGGTTAAGGTATGGACTCAGAATCGCAGAGGGCAGTAGAAGAAGAAGTAGTAAGCCGTATTCCGACTGGGAGTGATATTGGAAATCGGGGAGATCTTGCTCCACTAGTGCAAGAGGTGCCTGTACAACCCCAACAGGCCTTGTTTGAGCAGATGACTGGATTCTTTCGACAGATGACTGGGGTTATTCCACCACTGTCTCAGCAGAAATCACCTCTAGGAAAAATTAGAAAGTATGGAGCTGTAGATTTCAATGGTAGAAAGGAAGACGATTCTTCAGCGGCAGAGTATTGGTTAGAAAGGACTGAAAGAGTCCTACAGCAGCTCCATTGCACACCAGAACAAAGTTTGGAGTGTGCAGTTTCATTGTTACAAGAAGCTGCATATCGGTGGTGGAATGTTGTAACCAAGGTAGTGCCACCAGTCGACGTAACTTGGGAATTCTTTCTGATAGAGTTCAGAAAAAAATATATTAGCTGTGTTCATGAAGAGGAACAGAAGAGGAGTGCTGATCAGCAAAAGAGGAAATTTGGACAGTCTAGTAATAAGAGGCCAAGAGAACAGTTAAGTTAGACATCTGATCAAAGTAGGAGATCCAGACCCAGACCTATACCCAGAAGAGATCAACCAGAAACACTAGTAGTGAGTGCGCCAGGACTAGCAAGAAAATGTGGCCATTGTAACAAGTGGCATAAAGGTGAATGTAGGGGATTAACTGGAGCCTATTATAGATGTGGGGCCATAGACCATCGTCTGAAAGATTGTCCTAAGAGGAATTTACCACGGACCCAGACAGAGGCCGTGGAAGGACCAAGTACAACATTAACACCACTTCCAAATGTCACCCAAGCCGGAGAGGAGCAAGAAGCCCCAGATGTGAATTTGAGGTAAAGTATTTCCTTTATGATATGCCTAAGTGTATAACCATATATTTGAAAAGACTAAATAGTGTTAGTAGTATGCCCTAGAGCATATCATTTAGTATGTATCTTGTACATATTTTATTAATAAAAGACATTTCCACTTTTCCGTTTACATAATATATTTATGTGTAATAGAAAAGGTCCATTGATATTTTGTTAGAAATATTATTCTTAAGTTGTTAAGAATATGAGTGACAATATTTCTAGCACAAAGTATCATAAATAGGTTCACAATCGAGGATACTTCATAATAAGGACATGACTTATCCAGAAAGATTGTATTCATGTTTGTTCCCAAGTTATTTATATGAGATATAAATAAGATGGAATGGTGAGTCTCATGCCATATGATAAACATGATAGGCACTTATAAATGATAAGTAGGCCGAACCAGTGACACTTATGACAAGCACATGGAGTTTACTCTTGTCAATGTTTTGTCATAAATCATATCAGTGCATATAATCTTTAGACCTGAGATAGCACAGTTATCTTGTATATAGGTGGTTTGAGTTTGATACTGCTTTCATACTTGTACTGTGTATGGGTATATGGGCATGTGTTGGCTCCTACTAGTTATAGATGGAGGTAGGTGTTGATCAAGATGGAATCTGTTCCTCTAAGTAAATAGAGATAAAATCCTATGTTCATTTAATTGTTCTTGATGTTTCAAGTTCCTGGCCAGGACAGATAGATTTATTCAGAAAAGAGTTTTTGATGAGAAAAATCTTTTAATCAAGAACTGGAATTAAAAGAGAACATAATATTCATAGCAAATGGAGTTTGACATAAACCATGACTCCAGCTTGAGTTGGGATTTTGTAACAGAGAGATTCTAGTGCATGGTAACATATGATTATAGGTCCATTTAAGGTAAATCTTATTACTAATTGGGTGGCCATGGCATGCTATGCTAGGTGTTAACCATGGTCTATGAGGTTCATAAAATGATTTAGAGAAATCATTTATGGTAAGAAAGAGTTCTGATGATATTAAGAGTTGATATCATGTCTCATTGCCAATTAGTGATGAGCCTAGTAAGTCACACACATACACAAGTTATCACCTATTTAAATATGATTTAATTAATTAATTAAAGAGTTTAATTGATTAATTAAATAGATTTGGTTTGCAATTAAATTGCAAAGTCCCTAGCATGACTTGAAACCAAATCAAGATTATTGGATGTGTAGTATAAATTAAATTTATATTTAAAGTGTTTAAATATGAATTTAATTGATGAGAAATTAATTAATAGAGATTAATTAATTAATTTATATTTGATATAAATTAATTAGAAGAAGAAAATAATTATTTTGGGTTAAGAACTCAAAATTAAGACACAGAGGCAGTTTGGTCATTTCACGATTGTGACACGTGGCACCATGAGATGGTGACACATGGCATAACACATAAGCTTGCCAAATGTTTTTTAATCATGTAAGATGATTAAAATCAAGATTAAATATAGGTTTGACACTTGGCACAATGTGATTGGGTCACTTAAACCTAGAGCTAATCAAAAGGTGACATGTGGCTAGGGTTTAATGTGTTAACCTAGCTATTTAAGTGTGGTTATGAAAAGAAAACAGAACTAACAGCCTCTCCTCTCAATTGTCACGCCACTTTGAGCCTCTCCAGCTATTTCTCTTCATCTCTCATCAATTCAAAGAGATTAGCCATCAATCTCTTGAATTAAGAACGCTAGAAATTGTTTATAGTGTCCTGTTTACATCTCTAATCTCTTAAAAGGCAGAACTTGAATTTCTAATTAATAGAAAAGGCTTTAGAAGCTGTTCAAGGGCTGCCATAGGTGTTCTTGGTGTGGACATGCTAGAGGGACAACATCTGGTGTCCTGAAGACGAATCTCAAAGGCGCAGACACGCTGCAGTGCATCAAGAGGTTAGTGTAATCGTTCTTGATTTAATCTAGGGTTCTAAAATTAATCTGATTAATTTTAAAATCTTAAATGGAAAATACATATCCAAAAACATATTAAAAGAGTTTTAATATGTTGTTTATCATTGAAATCAAATAGATAAAAATAAATCTTGCATGGTGCATGTGACCCTAGGTGAAAATTTTTGAATTCAATGGTATAATCTTGTGTTTTTCACGCTTCCGTTCCTTCAAATAGTACCATATATATAAAAGAAGTAGACAGAGGGAGCAATAGAAAGGTAAAAGAATTATCTTAGATACCTACACCCAGTAAATTTCGAGGATGAAAATTAAATTAGAGGGGAAGAATTGTAACACGCTCACTGTAGCAATTCCGTACATTCAACTGTTCTGGTGACCGGTGTTGGTCCGAACAGCTAGAACGTCTGAAAAAATAATTAGACTAGAGTGAGGAGTCATAAATAACTCAAATAAGAATAAGAAAAATTAAGGAAAAATTTTAGAAATAAAATACAACCAAGTTAAATGAGCCGGTGCCCTAGCGATGGGTAACCTAGTGAGAAATTGCGGTTCTCGCAACTAGGAGCCCTAGACCCGGGGGAAAATTATAAAATAATTATTGGGACTCTAGAGAAGGGTTATTGAGGTTCTTATGGCATTAGAATGCCAAGGAAATGCTTAGAAAAATTTTTCAATCGGTACAGACAATTTTGGTCTGTTAAGCCAAATGGAGGGCATTTTGGTCATTTCGCCTTCAGAGGTGATTTTTGGCCGACTTATCTAGTTAAGTAAATAATTATTATGATAAGTGATACCACTTGAATATGAAATGTACTTTACATGAATAGATTATTGAATGTATAAATGAAATAAAAGTGTCATTTGGGATTTAGGTTCCCATCAAGAGAGAAAGGATAGATGTTTGAATGTAAATGGTACGTGAAATCAAATGAATGTGAATTGAAATTAGTATGAATATTACAATGAATGCATAAATTACCTAGAAATGTGAATTTAGAAATTATGCTTCCTCTGTAAACAAAATTAGAATGCTATAAAAGTATAAATGAAAAATATAATGAAATGATGAAACATATAGACTCCTAATGGTACTATGTGCCCATGTATTGCTTAGGCATGTGTTTCAAATTGGATAGATTGGCATGCCAATAGGGTATTATTTTAGCAATACTGCGAAAAGCTTTATGCCTGTATTCATGGCTTTATGCCCGTATTCATAGCTTTATGCCCGCATTCATGGCTTTATGCCCGCACTCATGGCTTAATGCCCGATTATGTGTTATCATGGCTTTTTAGCCATACTGACTACATACGTGGTTGACATTCTGCGTCCCATGGTATGACGGCCCGAGGCACCGCGGTGTCCAGTGCCAACTACCCGTTATCCAGTTTAGTCAGCCTGTCATAGGTTACTTAGGCAGTCTAATTTATTAAAATAAGTTATGAATATTAGCAATTAAAAATGCTAGAAAGTAAATAAATGAGAAGAAGTTCTTAAATAAATTAGATTAGCTCCAAAAATTTATTCCTTCAAATGATTTGAAGTAAATTAAACTAGTTCTATAAATTTTAAATATTACGAAATGATTATAAACAACTTAGAAAGTATCAAGGAAGTGATAAAAAGACTAGTAGAATAATTATAACTTAAATAACATTACAAATGTGACTTTCATAAGAATATAAATACAATTATAAATTTTAGTATTATTTATACATTATATAAATTATTATTGTAAACTTATGAAAGAAGTGATCTAAAGAGCAACATAAATGACGAAAGATATATTGTATGGAAATTTTCATATTAACCCAGTAAAATTCTTGAGTATAGAAAATATGCTCCAATTATTTTTACTTATTATATTATTTCCTTATTATATTATTGCACTACTAAGCAGCAATGCTTAGCGCGATGGATTTGTTTCCTCGTACAGGTACTGAAGTTAAAGCCCAGCGAATACCAAACAGAGATTTTGGAGTTTTGATCTGCAGAGTGTTCAAGGTTGTCACCTCCTCAGCAATGCATGTAGATAGAGCTCATATAGATCACATTATGTATTTTGTACATTATAATTAGTTATTATTTGTAATGTAAACTATGAATTGTATCTTGAAATATAGATTATAGAACTGTAATTAATTTGTAGATCATATAAATTATGAAATTATGTAATCAGTTTGTAGATCATATAAATTAATGAAACTTGACAATTTATATATATAAATTGTGCATGAATGGAAATGCATGGAAATGAATATAAAATTGAGATATATGAATGAGATGTGAATTATGAGATAGTTAAGAGAACAATTGATGATATTTTTATTTTAAAATATTATTGAAAATTTCAAGCAGGTGAATAGTAAAATATGCCAACTGATAATAAAATAAGGGAAACTCCATTAGTTTCTCCATCGAAAAATAATCGATATTAAATATAATGAGAACAAAATTTTTAAAGAAATAAAGTAAGATAAGTTAGGGTGCTTTGGCACCGAATGTAGCACGCCTTGCTCAGCTACACTGTAGTCAGGTGAGGGGTATTACATTTATTGGTATCAGAGCACGATTTAGGCGTTCTTAGGCATAGATAGATAGAATGACATAGTGTGCATAACATGCATTGCATTCATATGAGTTGAGGTGACACTAATGCAGATATGTTTTCTTGATTATTTTAGGTTAAGGTATGGATTCAGAATCGCAGAGGGCAGTAGAAGAAGAAGTAGTAAGCCGTATCCCGACTAGGAGTGATATTGGAAATCAGGGAGATCCTGCTCCACCAGTGCAAGAGGTGCCTGTACAACCCCAACAGGCCTTGTTTGAGCAGATGACTGAATTCTTTTGACAGATGACTGGGGTTATTCCACCACTGCCTCAGCGGAAATCACCTCTAGGAAAAATTAGGAAGTATGGAGCTGTAGATTTCAATGGTAGAAAGGAAGACGATTCTTCAGCGGCTGAGTATTGGTTAGAAAGGACTGAAAGAGTCCTGCAGTAGCTCAATTGCACACCAGAACAAAGTTTGGAGTGTGCAGTTTCATTGTTACAAGAAGCTGCATATCGGTGGTGGGATGTTGTAACCAACATAGTGCCACCAGCTGACGTAACTTAGGAATTCTTTCTGATAGAGTTCAAAAAGAAATATATTAGCTGTGTTCATGAAGAGGAACAGAAGAGGAGTGGTGATCAGCAAAAGAGGAAATTTGGACAGTCTAGTAATAAGAGGCCGAGAGAACAGTTAAGTCAGACATCTGATCAAAGTAGGAGATCTAGACCCAGGCCTATACCCAGAAGAGATCAACCAGAAATACTAGTAATGAGTGCACTAAGACTAGCAAGAAAATGTGGCCATTGTAACAAGTGGCATAAAGGTGAATGTAGGGGATTAACTGGAGCCTATTATAGATGTGGGGCCATAGACCATCGTCTGAAAGATTGTCTTAATAGGAATTTACCACGAACCCAGATAGAGGTCATGGAAGGACCAAGTGCAACAGTAACACCACTTCCAAATGTCACCCAAGCCAGAGAGGAGCAAGAAGCCCCGAATGTGAATTTGAGGTAAAGTATCCTTCCTTTATGATATGCCTAAGTGTATAATGATATATTCGAAAAGACTAAATAATACCATATATATATATATATAAAAGGAGTAGACAGAGGGAGCAATAGAATGGTAAAGGAATTATCTCAAATACCTACACCGAGAAAATTTTGAGGACGAAATTTTTGTTAGAGGGGAAGAATTGTAACACCCTCACTGTAGCAATTCCGCACATTCTACTGTTTCGGTGACCGGTGTCCATCTGGACAATTAGAACATCTGGAAAAAAATATTTAGATTAGAGTGAGGAGTCATAAATAACTCAAATAATAATAAGAAAAATTAAGAAAAAATTTTAGAAATAAAAGACAACCAAGTTAAATGAGCCGGTGCCCTAACGATGGGTGATTTATGCGGGAAGTATCGAGAAAAAGCGATTCGATCCGGACTCGGGAGAAAATTCATGAAATAATTTTTAAGACTCCAAAGAAAAATCATTGAGGTTTCTATAGCATTAGAATACCAAGAAAAGGCTTAGAAAAATTTTTCAATCTGTACGGACGATTTTGGCTCAATAAGCCAAACGGATGGCATTTTGGTCATTTCGTCCTCAGAGATGATTTTTGGCCGATTTGTCTAGTTAAGTAAATAATTATTATGACATAAAATATAAATAAATATTGCTAAAAATTAAATTGAAAATTAGTAGAGAACAAAAGAAAAGAAAATAAAAGAAAATGCCAATTATGACATCATCATGATGTCATTTAAAAAAATTCTACCAATCACGTTTAATCACCACTTAATTAACTAATAAAAAAGGATAAATGACATAAAAAAAAAAAACAGCAGCTTCTTCTTCAAATAAACCGATCCATAGAGAGAGAGAGAGAGAGAGAGAGAGAGAGAGAAGAGGTTCCTCCATTGATGTATCTTTAAGCTTCATTTTCCCATCAAAACCTTACATATTTTCCCAACCTCCAAACACAAAAACTTGATATCTAACCTAGCTAAAGTGACTAGAGGCAAAAAGAAGTGGAGGAGTTAAGGAATTAGAAGACCTAGAATCTTGCCATTTGAGGTTAGTACATTAATTCATTTTTATTTCTCTTCTAAGCATGACAAGCTTGCTAAATTAAGTTAGATTGATATGAAATTAAAAGAAATTCATAGGGATAGGAAATTATGAAATTTCGGCAGCCATGATAAGAGTTGTAGTTTGATGGTTTTGATGAAATTATTTGTGTTGATTAGTGGTATTGATGAGTAATTGTGATGAACAAATTGATTGGCATATGTTTATATGAATTGAGGAATTTGAGTTAGGGTTTTTTACTTAACTTTGGGGAAATTGATGTGTGTCTTGAATTTGATGATGTTGAGATGATTTAATGACCATTAGAACTGCCAAATATGTCAAATGAAGTTTGTCGAGTTGGGAGAATTGAATTTGGGAGTGTTGATTCTTATGCAGGAAATTCGAACCTTTGAGTTCAATGTATTATTTGAGCTATAACTAGAGTTGTATTGCTCCAATTGGAGATGAAACCTAGGGTAAAATACCCCATTTTTCATGAAGAAACTATGCCCAAATTCTGTCCAAATCTTAAAAAATTTACTGTCTCAATCCGGAAATTCAAACACTAAACCCAGAAAATTGACCAAATGTCTGTTCATTTGGCCATAACTTCCTCTAGACAGGTCCAAAGGACCTGATTTTTTTGTCATTGGAAAGATTAGACATAGGACTACATCTTTCATTCAAAACACCAAGCCCAGAAATGCCTCTAACCAAATGAAATTGTTGGCCCAAGTGAGGTCACCAAACTGACCAAAACCATTCTGCCTAGAATTTCCTAGGCTAAAGCTCACCCGACCAATTTTGGCAAAATGGCCATAACTTGGTCTACAGAAATCCAAATGCATTGAAACCAATGGAAAAAGTTTTATAAGACATAATGGCACAACTTTGGTGTAGAAACCCTGCTCAGAAAACCAAACCAAGTTGACCTAAAAATTACCCTAATTCGGGTGACCAGCATGCTGCCCCTGGAAAATGACCAAATGAACAGTGTTTGTTCAAATGGTCATAACTCAGTGTAGAAAAGTTCAATTGATCTGAAATTTTACCAAAAGAAAGATGAGACATAGCCCTACAACTTTCATGAAGAATATAAATCCAAATTCTGACCACAACCTAGTCAAATTCACAACCAAACTTACGTCACCAAATTTAGCAGAACCAAATTGCTCAGAAATTCTGGGCACAGGTCAATCCGGCCAATTATGGTAAAATGACCATAACTTGAGCTACAAAACTCCAATTGGAGTGATTGAAAAAGAAAATTATTTTTACTTGTTATATTATTTCCTTGTTATATTATTGCACCACTAAGCAGCAATGCTTAGCACGATGGATTTGTTTCCTCATGCAGGTACTGAAGTTAAAGCCCAGTGAATACCAAACAGTGATTTTGGAGTTCTGATCTACAAGTGTTCAAGGTTTTCACCTCCTCCTCAGCAATGCATGTAGATAGGGCTCATATAGATTACATTGTGTATTTTGTACTTTATAATTAGTTATTATTTGTAATATAAATTATGAATTGTATGTTGAAATATAGATTATGGAACTGTAATTAATTTGTAGATCATATAAATTATGAAATTATGTAATCAGTTTGTAAATCATGTCAATTAATGAAACTTGACAATTTATATATATAAATTGTGCATGAATGGAAATACATGGAAATGAATACGAAATTGAGATATATGAATGAGATGTGAATTATGAGATGGTTATGAGAATAATTGATGATATTTTTATTTTAAAATATTATTGAAAATTTCAAGCAGGTGAATAGTAAAACATGCCAATTGATAATAAAATAGGGGAAACTCTGTTAGTTTCTCCATCGAAAAATAATCAATATTAAATATAACGAGAACAAAATTTTTAAAGAAATAAAGTAAGGTAAGTTAGGGTGCTCCGGCACCGAATGTAGCACGCCTTGCTTAGCTACACTATAGTCGAGTGAGGGGTGTTATAGCTTAAGCCACTATGCTAGGAATCTCCTGTTTACCAACAAAGAAAGGTGCAAGAGATTTGAGACAGATTTGAAGCCCAGTTTGAGGATGCAAGTAGTGGGATTCAGACACAGTAACTTCTCTGAGCTCATCTCTCAATCACTTAAGTTAGAAAGAATTAAATTAGAAGTGACACCAGTGAAAGAGAAATCAGATAAGACTGAGAAATCAAAGAAAGATAAAGGCGAAAAGTCAGTAGAGAAAAGTTTCAGTGGTACATCTGGAAAGAAGAATTTGGGGGACCAAGCGGAGGTAGAGGTGGAAGGTTTGGAAAGGGCAGATTCTCTGGACAGAGACCCCTTAGATCTGGTAAGTAGTCGACCAGGGGTTCATATCCTCCCCGCCCCTGTGAGACACGTAGCAAGATTCATGGGGGAGAATGTTATTGGGCAACAAGAGCTTGCTTTAACTGTGGAGGCAAAGGCCACCTCGCTAAGGACTGCACCAGTGCCCCTAGATTTGGTCCAGCTCCTACCATTGCAGAAGGATCCATTTAGAGTCTTGCTACCAGAGGTTCACAACCGATTAGTAGAGGAAGAGGTAGAGGTAGAGGCAATGCTTCTGACAGTCAGGGTACTGTTAACCAGTTAGCACAAGGAAGTGCTCCAGCCAGGGTTTATACGATGAGACAGCGGGAAGAGGCTGAGACTTTTGATGTTATAGCCGGTACATTCTCTATCTCTGATCAAAATGTATTTGTACTATTTGATCTGGATTCAACCCACTCGTATGTTAGTGCTAGCATAGTTAGTTCTCTTGCAATTCCGTGTGCCAAAATGGATTTTGAAGTGCTAGTAACTAGTCCGTTAGGACAAGAGGTCCTGGTCAACAAAGTCTATAGAGATTGTCCTTTGGTGATGCAAGGACACACTTTTCTATCAGATTTGATTGAAATGCCCTTCAGAGATTATGATATCATCTTGGGCATGGATTGGTTAGCCAGGCATCACACCATGATTGACTGTAGACTGAAGACAGTCACTTTTAGTCTCCCTCTGTACGGTGATGTGATAATACATGGGGAGAGGCAGTTACTGCCATCGAACATCATTTCGGCTGCACTAGCCAGAAGGATGATCAGAAAGGGGTGTGAAGTATACTTGGCACATGTAATAGACACCCAAGTGGGGAGTCTAGCACTGAGGGACATCCCTACAGTATGTGACTTTCCGGATGTGTTTCCTGATGAGTTGCCAGGGTTACCTCTGGAAAGAGAGGTGCAGTTTCAGATTGATATTATGCCAGGTGTGGACCCAATTTCTATAACCCCATATAGAATGGCACCTGCAGAATTGAAAGAGTTGAAAGTGCAGTTGCAATAGCTGCTTAATAAGGGCTTTATCCGCCCTAGTGTGTCACCTTGGGGAGTGCCAGTATTGCTTGTTAAGAAGAAGGATAGCACTCTCTGGTTATGTATTGACTATCGACAGTTGAATAAGGTGACAATAAAGAATAGATACCCATTGCCCCGCATTGATGAATTGTTTAATCAGTTGAAGGGTGTAGCTGTGTTCTCCAAAATTAACCTAAGATCAGGTTATCATCAGCTGAAAGTATAAGAGCAGAGTATTCCTAAAACTGCCTTTAGAACCCGCTATGGCCATTATGAGTTCTTGGTCATGCCATTCGGGTTAACTAATGCTCCGGCTGCTTTTATGGATCTGATGAACACTATCTTCATACCATACCTCTGATGGAACGGAAGCGTGAAAAACACAAGTTTATACCATTGAATTCAAAAATTTTCACCTAGGGTCACATGCATCATGCAAGATTTATTTTTATCTATTTGATTTCAATGATAAACAACATATTAAAACTCTTTTAATATGTTTTTTGGATCTGTATTTGCCATTTAAGATTTTAAAATTAATCAGATTAATTTTAGAACCCTAGATTAAATCAAGAACGATTACACTAACCTCTTGATGTGCTGCAGCGTGTCTGCGCCTTTGAGATTCATCTTCAGGACACCAGATGTTGTCCCTCTAGCTTGTCCACACCAAGAACACCTATGGCAGCCCTTGAATGGCTTCTAAAGCTTTTTCTATTAATTAGAAAATCAAGTTCTGCCTTTTAAGAGATTAAAGGTGTAAACAGGACACTAGAAACAATTTCTAGTGTTCTTAATTCAAGAGATTGATGGCTAATCTCTTTGAATTGATGAGAGATGAAGAGAAATAGCTGGAGAGGCTCAAAGTGGCGTGACATATGAGAGGAGAGGCTGCTGGTTGTGTTTTCTTTTCATAACCCCACTTAAATAGCTAGGTTAACACATTAAACCCTAGCCACATGTCACCTTTTGATTAGCTCTAGGTTTAAGTGACCCAATCACATTGTGCCAAGTGTCAAACCTATATTTAATCTTGATTTTAATCATCTTACATGATTAAAAAACATTTGGCAAGCTTATGTGTAATCCCATGTGTCACCATCTCATGGTGCCACGTGTCACACTGCAAAATGACCAAAATGCCCCTGTGTCTTAATTTTGAGTTCTTAACCCAAAATAATTATTTTCTTCTTCTAATTAATTTATATCAAATATAAATTAATTAATTAATCTCTATTAATTAATTTCTCATCAATTAAATTCATATTTAAACACTTTAAATATAAATTTAACTTATATTATACATCCAATAATCTAGATTTGGTTTCAAGTCATGCTAGGGACTTTGCAATTTAATTGCAAACCAAATCTATTTAATTAATCAATTAAACTCTTTAATTAATTAATTAAATCATATTTAAATAGGTGATAACTTGTGTATGTGTGTGACTTACTAGGCTCATCACTAATTGGCAATGAGACATGATATCAACTCTTAATATCATCATAACTCTTTCTTACCATAAATGATTTCTCTAAATCATTTTATGAACCTCATAGACCATGGTTAACACCTAGCATAGCATGCCATGGCCACCCAATTGGTAATAAGATTTACCTTAAATGAACCTATAATCATATGTTACCATGCACTAGAATCTCTCTGTACAAAATCCCAACTCAAGCCGAGTCATGGTTTATGTCAAACTCCATTTGCTATGAATATTATGTTCTCTTTTAATTCCAGTTCTTGATTAAAAGATTTTTCTCATCGAAACTCTTTCTCGAATAAATCTATCTGTCTGCCAGAACTTGAAACATCAAGAACAATTAAATGAACATAGGATTTTAACTCTATTTACTTAGAGGAACAGATTCCTTCTTGATCAACACCTACCTCCATATATAACTAGCAGGAGCCAACACATGCCCATATACCCATACATAGTACAAGTATGAAAGCAGTATCAAACTCAAACTACCTATATACAAGATAAGCGTGCTATCTCAGTCTCAAGATTATATGCATCGATATGATTTATGACAAAACATTGACAAGAGTAAACTCCATGTGCTTGTCATAAGTGTCACCGTTCGCCTACTTATCATTTATAAGTGCCTATCAAGTTTGTTATATGGCATGAGACTCACCATTCCATCTTATTTATATCTCATATAAATAACTTGGGAACAAACATGAATACAATCTTTCTGGATAAGTCATGTCCTTATTATGAAGTATCCTCGATTGTGAACCTATTTATGATACTTTGTGCTAGAAATATTGTCACTCATATTCTTAACAACTTAAGAATAATATTTCTAACAAAATATCAATGGACCTTTTCTATTACACATAAATATATTATGTAAACGAAAAGTGGAAATGCCTTTTATTATTAAAAATATGTACAAGATACATACTAAATGATATGCTCTAGGGCATACTACTAACAATCTCCCACTAGCACTAGAGCCATTCATTACAATATCTTAGACCTATCTTCTCAAGATGTCGGTCTAATCGAGCTTGTGACAAATGCTTAGTGAATGGATCAGCGGGTTTTTCAGCTGATGTTATTTTTCTGCATGGCTATATCGCCTTTGCCCAACTATATGTCTGATAATGTGGTAGTGCCTTTCTATGTGTTTGGATTTTGGGTGAAACCTTAGTTCATTAGCTCAGATGATCGCTCCATTGTTGTCACAGCAGTAGTGGAACCGCGACTCAATGGAAGGAACTACTGTAAGTTCTATCACGAACTTCTTTATCCAAATAGCTTTCCTTGCGATTCGATGCGAGAATATACTCGACCCTGTAGTGGAATCTGTGATGCTCTTTTGGAACTCTTCCAACCGATCGCACCTCCATTAAAAATGAACACATATCTAGAGGTAGACTTTCTATCATCGATATCTGATTGGAAATCAGAATCAGTATAACCATCCAATTGCAAGTCTCCACCTCCATAAATCGAGAATAAATCCTTAGTTCTTCTTAAGTACTTAAGAATATTCTTGTGACTATCCAAATGTTCCAAACTGGATTGGATTGATACCGCTAGTCAAACTAACGATATGCGATATCCGGCCTAGTACACAACATTGCATACATTAAACTTCCAATAGCCGAAGCATATGGAATCCTGGCCATCTTATCTCTTTCTTCAGGTGTCTTTGGAGACATCTCTTTAGAAAGGTGGATACCATGTCTCAGTAACAATCCTCTCTTGGAATCAAGCATGTTAAACCTCTTTAACACCTTTTCCAAGTATAGACTTTGGGATAAACCAATTATTCTTTTCGCTCTATCTCTATAGATGCGAATTCCAAGAATATAGGTTGCCTCCCCTAAGTCTTTCATGGAGAATGTATTTGACAACCATACCTTTATAGTCGTCAACATACCGTATCATTACCCATCAACAAGATGTCATCCACATATAAGACAAGGAAAGTGATAGCATGTCACTAACCTTCTTATATACACATTGATCATCCTAATTTTTTATAAAACTAAATGACTTAATGGCTTCATCAAAACGGATGTTCCAACTCCTCGAAGCTTGTTTCAACCCATAAATGGATCGCTTTAGCTTGCATACCTTGGAACCATCTTGGGATTCAAATCCCTTAGGTTGTTCCATGAAAATGTTTTCTTCAATGTATCCATTGAGAAAAGCTGTTTTGACATCCATCTGCCAAATTTCATAATCATAGTATGCACTATTGCTAATAAAATCCTAATTGATTTAAGCATGGCAACAAAGTAGAAAGTCTCCTCATAGTCTAGACCTTGCCTTTGGCGAAACCCTTTCGCTACTAGCCTTGCCTTATAGGTCTCTACCTTTCCATCATAACCAATTTTCTTCTTGAAAACCCATTTGTTCCCTATAGGTACAATACCTTCAGTGGGTCAACAAGATCCCAAACTTGATTCTTATACATGGAATCAATCTCGAATTTCATAGCATCAATCCATTTTGGAGAGTCTATATCTGATACAGCTTCTTCATAGGTAAGTGGATCATCTCCATGATTTACTTCTTCATGAGTAGACAACTCTTGTTCTTTTCATGAAGAAAACCATATCTCAGTGGGTGAGATACCCCGTTGTTCTACGAGGAACACTTTAGATGTTTCATCAATGGGTATAGGTTGACTAGATGGATCTATATCCATCGATTGGTTGGTCGAATTCTCCATTTCTAACTCTTTTTGCCTTCCTTTTCCTCCTTCTTGAACAAACCGTTGTTCAAGAAATGTGGCATCTCTACTTATCACAACCTTTGTGAAGTAGGCAAATAAAAATAATATCCAAAACTATCTTTTGGATATCCAACAAATTGACCTCTTTACGATCCGGTCTCCAATTTATCGGTGTTCACTTTTGATATAAGTGGACAACCCCAAATCTTAACATGCTTAAGACTTGGTTTTCTTCCATGCCATATCTCATAAGGTGTGGAAGAAACTGATTTTGATGGAATCCTATTCAGAATATATAAAGCTGATTCTAATGCAAATCCCCAAAAGGAGATTGGCATATCAGTATAGGTCATCATACTACGTACCATATCCAATAAGGTACGATTTCTCCTTTCAGATACACCATTCAGCTGTGGCGTTCCTGGAGGAGTCAGCTGAGAAACAATGCCATGCTCTCTCAAGTATTCATCAAATTCAGTACTCAAATATTCACCTCCACGATCTGATCGAAGAGCTTTAATACTTTTTCCTGTTTGATTTTCTACTTCAGATTTAAATTCCTTAAACTTTTCAAAGGATTCATGTTTGTATTTCATCAAATACAAATACCCAAACCTTGATTTATCATCGAAAGGTAATAAAATAATGAAAGCCCCCTCTAACCATTTCTTTAAACGGACCACATACATCACTATGTATTAGTTCCAAAATATTTTCAGCTCTTAGCCCTTGTCCAACAAAGGGTGATCTAGTCATTTTGCCTTGAAGGCAAGATTCACAAGTTGGAGTAGGCTCAGAGCCCAATGAGGATAAAATCCCCATTTTCTCCAATTTTGTAATCCTATCTTCTGCAACATGACATAACCTTAAGTGCCAAATATATTTTGAACTTGAGTTGGTTTTCACCATGGCATTGCATTCATTTAGATTGCTTTACTCCGGTGGAAACACTTTCATCGACAATGGAAACACTTTCTGTTGGCAATGGAAACACTTTCCTGGCGGTGGAAACACTTTCCTTTGCCTTCATCGCCTTTAGTCTTCCTTTTTCTGCTTAGCTATTTTCTTGGAAGGACCGGGAATCGAGGTTTCTTTTTCTTATTGCCCTTCTTCTTGTTGGACTTTCCAGTAAGAAGATGCAACCAAAGCTACCTCTTTTCCTTTATTGCACGCATATTCTTTTGGGCAATAACCAGATGTTGAGTAATTCACTAAGGTGCATTCTGTTTAGTCATATGGAAATTTGTCACAAAATTCCCAAAAGACTCGGGAAGGGATCAAGGATCAAATCCGTCTGTAGTTGGAAATCCATGTTGAAGTCAAGATGTTCCAACCGCTCAATCACCAATCATCTTGTGGACATGATCCCCAACATTCGTCCCTCGACATCCTCATACGGAATAGCTCTAGATATCTCATACCTAGCATTCTCTTTGTGCTCACCATACAACTCTTGTAGGTGAAGGAGGATCTCACTCGCACTGCATGTTCTCATGTTGCTTCTGTAACTCATTACTCATATAAGCAAGCATGTAACACTTAGCTCTAATATCATGCTCCTTCCAATTTTACAAAGTATCATGTTCCTCTTGTGTGGCCTCTGGAGGTAAGGGACCAAGAACATTTGAATCTAGAACATATCCTATATGTTCAAGGTTCAAGACAAGTTTCAAATTTCTTAGCCAATCGAATGATTAGGTCCTGTCAACCTATTGCGATCAAGTATGCTTGCAAGGATATTGGATGGTGGTGGTTGTTACGTGCTCATTATTATCGTAAAATTAATTGCGAAATAACCAGATTAATTAGTAAATGTATCATGTAATTAACCAAATATGATTATGGTCTTTTAATCAAATTGGTCCTCCCACTAACTTAGCGAATCCTACACTTCCAAAGTAGAAAACTAAATCCTAGTTGGATGGATTTCTAGTGGGTGATTGAATTCTTATAATTCTATTGATCATCCTCAGTACATCCATTATTGGAATTACAATAAACTATAAGTGAGCAACTCCTTGCCCATCACATCTCATGTGAGGTTCAATCCTTTGCTAGCCCCTAATGCTTAAAATCTCGTGTACATCCAATATTGACTTATCTTGCATTAGTTAAGTTGATCCCATTGAGCCAAGAATTATGCAAATAATTTTAATGTCCTCAGTACATCCAATATTGGCCACCAAACCATTTACATATTTACAACATCTCATGCTTAACAATTATTCTTAAGAAAATCTCTTAAATTAATTGCATCTCATGCAACTATTTAAAATTTCTTAAAATAATTGCCCCAATGGAGGGCTTATGTTATAATTACTTTAATTATAGCATTTCCAACTTAATCATTTGTTTGGAAGATTTTATAGCCATCCTAATTACTATTAAGGTCTCACTTTGCACATTATCCATTTAGCATGCATATATCATATAATTGCATACATTCCCATACATCTCATGCATTCATGGATAAGCGATAAATATGGTATGATCATGGACTTTCTAAGGGATTCAATTCGAGCCACCAAGAATTGAATCGGGGCATTCTAGGTGCATTTCATTCATTCATTTTACAAGAGTTGCTGAAGGAGTACATAATCAACACTTGATATTGAATTCCTCCCACTGGTCCCACCAATGCTCTTGACCTCCTTGAACTTCTTGCAATCCAATATTACATAGTAATCCTTGGCATACCAAGGCGAATTTACAAGAACTTAAATAAATGAAATTACAACCCAAAATATTATTAAAAACTTAATAATACATGCCCAAAATAAATTAAAATAAATTAATTAATTTACAATCTCAAAGAAACATAAAAGAAATAAATCCAATCACATTGGTCTTTTATAGTCCATGATCATCCACCATGCATATCACTATTTAACAATTACATAAAACATACATACTTAAATTAAATTGAATATCTCATATTCAACTTAAAAATCCAGATTTGAATATGATTCAAATAAATTTAAAAATTCAGATTTGAATCTCATTCAAACAAATTTAAAAATTCAGATTTGAATCACATTCAAACAACTTCAAAAATTCAGATTTGAATCACATTCAAACATTTTTTAAAAAATTAGATTTGAATCACATTCAAATATTTTTTAAAAAATCAGATCTGAATTTTATTGAATCAATTTTAAAAAATCAGATTTAAATATGATTCAAACAACTTTAAAAATTCAGATTTGAATCTCATTCAAACAACTTTTAAAATTCAGATTTGAATCACATTCAAACATTTTTTAAAATTCTGATTTGAATCATAATTTAATTGTGTGATTAAAACAACTAATTAAACACTTTAATTAGTCAAAGAATAGGCCTTAGATCATACAACAATTGCAGAATTAAAAGCCAAACCTTGAACCACCCAAGGAACCATTGTTGCCGCCACCAATGGTGGCTTCACCATGTGTGCCGCCACATCTCATGATCCAACCAGCAATGAATCTCTTGATCTCATGATCAAACACACAATTAAATTATATAATCAACAATCTAAATGGCAAATATAGTGGCTCGATACCAATTGATGGAGCAGGCGTGAAAAACACAAGTTTATACCATTGAATTCAAAAATTTTCACCTAGGGTCACATGCATCATGCAAGATTTATTTTTATCTATTTGATTTCAATGATAAACAACATATTAAAACTCTTTTAATATGTTTTTGGATCTGTATTTGCCATTTAAGATTTTAAAATTAATCAGATTAATTTTAGAACCCTAGATTAAATCAAGAACGATTACACTAACCTCTTGATGTCTTTGCAGCGTATGCGCCTTTGAGATTCGTCTTCAGGACACCAGATGTTGTCCCTCTAGCTTGTCCACACCAAGAACACCTATGGCAGCCCTTGAATGGCTTCTAAAGCTTTTTCTATTAATTAGAAAATCAAGTTCTGCCTTTTAAGAGATTAAAGGTGTAAACAGGACACTAGAAACAATTTCTAGTGTTCTTAATTCAAGAGATTGATGGCTAATCTCTTTGAATTGATGAGAGATGAAGAGAAATAGCTGGAGAGGCTCAAAGTGGCGTGACATATGAGAGGAGAGGCTGCTGGTTGTGTTTTCTTTTCATAACCCCACTTAAATAGCTAGGTTAACACATTAAACCCTAGCCACATGTCACCTTTTGATTAGCTCTAGGTTTAAGTGACCCAATCACATTGTGCCAAGTGTCAAACCTATATTTAATCTTGATTTTAATCATCTTACATGATTAAAAAAACATTTGGCAAGCTTATGTGTAATCCCATGTGTCACCATCTCATGGTGCCACGTGTCACACTGCAAAATGACCAAAATGCCCCTGTGTCTTAATTTTGAGTTCTTAACCCAAAATAATTATTTTCTTCTTCTAATTAATTTATATCAAATATAAATTAATTAATTAATCTCTATTAATTAATTTCTCATCAATTAAATTCATATTTAAACACTTTAAATATAAATTTAACTTATATTATACATCCAATAATCTAGATTTGGTTTCAAGTCATGCTAGGGACTTTGCAATTTAATTGCAAACCAAATCTATTTAATTAATCAATTAAACTCTTTAATTAATTAATTAAATCATATTTAAATAGGTGATAACTTGTGTATGTGTGTGACTTACTAGGCTCATCACTAATTGGCAATGAGACATGATATCAACTCTTAATATCATCAGAACTCTTTCTTACCATAAATGATTTCTCTAAATCATTTTATGAACCTCATAGACCATGGTTAACACCTAGCATAGCATGCCATGGCCACCCAATTAGTAATAAGATTTACCTTAAATGAACCTATAATCATATGTTACCATGCACTAGAATCTCTCTGTTATAAAATCCCAACTCAAACTGGAGTCATGGTTTATGTCAAACTCCATTTGCTATGAATATTATGTTCTCTTTTAATTCCAGTTCTTGATTAAAAAGATTTTCTCATCAGAAACTCTTTTACGAATAAATCTATCTGTCTGGACAGGAACTTGAAACATCAAGAACAATTAAATGAACATAGGATTTTAACTCTATTTACTTAGAGGAACAGATTCCTTCTTGATCAACACCTACCTCCATATATAACTAGCAGGAGCCAACACATGCCCATATAACCATACATAGTACAAGTATGAAAGCAGTATCAAACTCAAACTACCTATATACAAGATAACTGTGCTATCTCGTGTCTAAAGATTATATGCATCGATATGATTTATGACAAAACATTGACAAGAGTAAACTCCATGTGCTTGTCATAAGTGTCACCGTTCGACCTACTTATCATTTATAAGTGCCTATCAAGTTTGTTATATGGCATGAGACTCACCATTCCATCTTATTTATATCTCATATAAATAACTTGGGAACAAACATGAATACAATCTTTCTGGATAAGTCATGTCCTTATTATGAAGTATCCTCGATTGTGAACCTATTTATGATACTTTGTGCTAGAAATATTGTCACTCATATTCTTAACAACTTAAGAATAATATTTCTAACAAAATATCAATGGACCTTTTCTATTACACATAAATATATTATGTAAACGGAAAAGTGGAAATGCCTTTTATTATTAAAAATATGTACAAGATACATACTAAATGATATGCTCTAGGGCATACTACTAACAACCTCGACCAGTTTGTTGTGGTATTCATAGATGATATATTTGTCTACTCAAGGAATGCAGAAGAGCATGATCGACATCTGCAGATTGTACTGCAGACTTTGAGAGAGAAACAGCTATACGCCAAATTATCGAAGTGTGAATTTTGGCTGAAGGAAATATCCTTCTTGGGGCATGTAGTATCGGTAGAGGGCATCAAGGTAGATTTAAGTAAGATAGAAGCTATCCTTAATTGGAGGCCACCCAGAAATATCACTGAAATTTGCAGTTTTCTAAGTTTAGCTAGATACTACTGTCGATTCATGAAAGGGTTCTCCATGTTAGCATCTCCATTAACCAAATTACTTCGAAAAGATGTGAAATTTCAGTGGATAGATAAATGCCAACAGAGTTTTGATGAGTTAAAGAGATGTATAACTGAGGCTCCAGTCCTTACTTTACCTACCCTGGGTAAAGAGTATATTGTTTACAGTGACGCTTCTCACAATAGGTTAGGCTGTGTACTGATGCAAGAATGGAATGTCATTGTCTATGCATCACGCCAGCTGAAATCGCATGAGAGGAACTATCCGACACATGACTTGGAGCTTGCAGCTATTGTATTTGCTCTTAGGATCTGGAGACACTATTTATATAGAGAGAAGTGCTATATCTACACAGATCATTAGAGTTTGAAGTATCTGGGCACTCAGAAGGAGTTGAATTTGAGACAGAGGAGATGGTTAAAGTTGATAAAAGACTATGATTGTCTGATAGACTATTAGCCAGGGAAAGCTAATGTAGTGGTTGACGCCTTAAGTCGTAAGACTATGGCAAGTCTACGAGTTTCTCCTTTATTTATGGTACATGAGTTGAAAGTATTGCATGCCAGCTTAGAGATTAATGATGTGGGGCAAACAGCAGTTGCATGGCATGTACAGCCAGTGTTGATTAATCAGATCAGAATGGCTGCTCAGAATGATCAGAAGTATCAAAAACTGTTAGAAGAAGTCAGACAGGGCAAGAAACCAGAATTCTCAGTAAGAGATGATGATCTATTGCTACGTCAGGGCAGAATGTATGTCTCTAAAGACGTTGACTTGAAACAGATCATTTTGAAGGAAGCACATGAGTCTCCTTTTACCATGCACACTGGTGGTACAAAAATGTATTGAGGGCTGAAAGAGCACTATTGGTGGATGGGTATGAAAAGAGATGTGGCAGAATTTATTTCCAAATGCCTAACTTGTCCACAAGTAAAGGCAGAGCATCAAGTACCAGCTGGTTTGTTACATCCACTACCAGTACCGGAATGGAAATGGGAGAGAATAACTATTGATTTTGTGATGGGACTTCCGAGGACACAGAAGAGCCATGATACAGTATGGGTCATTGTTGACAGACTGACCAAGTCTGCTCATTTTTTGCTTGTCTGGATGGACTACAGTTTAGAAAGATTGTGTAACACCCCTGTTTGCATAGCCTGGTAGATTTCACTGTTCCGGTGACCGATTTCGGTCCGGACAATTAAGAGGATTAGAACAATACTTAAGACAACTAGAGAAGCCATAAACACAAATAATTAGTAATGTTCAATTAGTTAAGTATAAATAAGAAAAATAAAACATAAGAAGTCAAACGATCCGAGAGTCACAGCGATGGGTGACCTCCTTGGGAACGGCTGCGAAGTCGTTTTAAACTCAAATTTCGAACCGTAAAATGTGACGCTGCGGTCCTTAGGACCCTTATGAACACAGTGGGAAAGAGAAAATCACGAAAAAGAACTGTTAAGCTAGTCAAATAATTAGGTCAGAGAGCCGGAAGAAATATGGAATTATTTACAAACCGGGTTGAACCGGCGAGGGGCAATTTGGTCAATTGACCCCGAGAGCTGACTCCTGATCTAACTGTCAAATAAAATTGGAGAAAATAAAATTTCGGAATCGAGAATTAAATTAAAGAACTAATAGAAAAAAATAAATAGAAAAAAAAAAGATGGAAAAGTCAAAGGTGATGACATCATGCATGATGTCATAAAGGATTAATTAATTTATTTTATTAATTTGGCATTTTTGGTCTTCAAAAAGGGGATAAGACTAAAGAAAATAAAACAAAAAAAAATTAGAAAAGTGTCTTCTTCTTCCCTTGGTTTGCCGCCCCACCTTCTCCCTCTCATCTACATGGAATTCTTCCATTTAACTTAATCAACATAACTCCCTTAAATACCTCACTAGAACTTGTAATCTCAACTTAGGAAGAAGAATATAAGAAGAAAGAAGGGCTAAAACTAGAGATTGAAGCTTTAAGTTAAGGTTAGTATGTTAACTCCTTATTTTTTTTTTTTTATTTAAATGCATAATTAGTGTTTGAAATGAGCTTGGAACTTGATTAAATGAAACAAATATGGGGGAAGGACCATTGCTGAAATTTTGGTCTGGTTGAAGGGAGTATGAATTGCATGAATTTAATGAGTTTGAATGAGTTTAGAAACCTTAATTAGTTGAATGATTAGCATTAAAACCATTAATGTAGTTAAATACAATGAATTAGTGAGATTAGGGTTTGAATGTTAGGGTTTGTGAACCAAATTTTGGAGAAATGCATAAATGATATCTTTGACCAATTGTGGACTGAAAAATGGTCAATAATGACCAAAGGAAATGTATGGGAATTGTTAGAATGGAAGACAAATTCGTAGGTCAATTGGTCATGCTGCTGGCAGCATGGCCAAACCAACTTTGAAGGACCAAAACAGAAATTTTACAAGTCCAATTGATATGCCACCAATTGGAGATGAAAATAGACATAAAAGGGCACAATTTTCATTAAGGAACCATGGCCAAAAAATGACTAAAACTTGGTGAACCAATTGACCAAAGTGAAATGAGAGTAGGCTACCACTGCACAAACTGACCAAATGAACAGTAATTGTTCATTTGGTCATAACTCGAGCTAGGAAGGTCAAAATGACCTGAAATGTTACCAGAAATTACATAAGATATAGATCTAAAACTTTCATGAAGAACACCACCCCAAATTATGCCATTAACCTAGTCAAATTATTGAGCAAAGTTGAATTATTGAACCTGCAACTCTGCAGAATTGCCATTGAGCAGTAAAGTTCCAATGGTTATAACTCTCTCTATAAAACTCCGATTTAGGCGATTCTTGAATCGATGGAAACCTAAGACATAGTAGAACATTTCGTGTGAAGGAAATTAGACCAAATTATGGACTTAACTTGATCAAATTATTGAATGAAGTTGGACCAAAAAACTGCCAGAACCAAAATTGCAGCATGAACAGTGCACGTGAACAATAATTGTATTTTGGCTATAACTTGAGCTACAAAACTCCGATTGGGATAATCCAAAAATGAGAATACACTTAAGACAATAAAGAACATTTTCTATGAAGGAAGTTTTGCCAAATTCCAACAGTAGATTGACCAATGGAACAGTGCAACTTTGGAGCACCGAAACCGAAAATTGGCAATTTTGCCAAAATGACCTAAGCTTTGAGAAAATGACCAAAACCAACAAGTTTAATGATCAAAATGTGGTATGTGGGTGAAGTTGGAGTTCCCATACCTATTAAGCCTTAGAAAGTCAACTATTTGACTTGAATAGTGCAGTGAATAGTAACCCAAAACACAAAATTTAAAGAACGTCGAATTTAGCACGTTAGAGCTAGATAATTGTGAAGCTAAATTTATTTTGGATTTATGTTAAGTTCTAGTACTGAAACATTGTAAAATTGTGTGTTTCAGTTGAAAAGAATATCGAGAAGGAACCCGAGGAACCGAGTCGAGGCTAAGGGACGACTCGCTTGAGGTTTGTGCACAATAAACCCTATTTAAGCATTTTATCCTTGAAAAATTGATTTAGTACGCATTATGAATTTATGAACTTTTGTGTTGCCACCTTGTGATCAAATTGTAACTTTGGAAATTGATTTGATTTTTGTATGCAATATTTGAATGAAATGTTTGAAATGGATTTTTGATTCACACTTAGCATGACAGTTACTTATTATTCCTCCTCCATTTATGGGGTTGAGATCGTTTATTTTCCTCCCTCTCTGGCTTGCCAGTTGAGGTTGTAGATCGAATGAGTAATCATTAGCTAGCTAGCCACCTCCCTCATTGATTTTCATTAATGGGGTTGAGATTGCTTTGTCGTGGTGTACAACGCGGCATTGATTGGAAATTTTGTGTCATGGCTTAAGTTGTGTATGACTTTGGCAACACTGTGTTTATGAAATTATTTAACTAAACTGTGTTTAATAGATTATTTGACAAAATGGTGTTATTATGAACTTTGATATTTGTGAAATGTGATTGAGAAATATTTGAATTGTGTTTGGCAATGAATGATTTATTTATTGTATTTTAAATTTTTATTGTGCACCACTGAGTATTTTTATACTCAACGATAGCTTATTTTGCTGTCGCAGATAAAAGTAAGGAGAAAGCAGCAGAGTGAGCTGCTGTTAAATCGAGGACTACTCTGACCATTTTTGTACGGGTATTATTTTATACCCTTGTAGATAATCTTGATGTAAATATAAAAATGTTGTATGTATCAATGTAGTTGAGCAGTTGTAAATAAATTGTAATAATATTTTTTTTGGATCTCCTTCTGTAAATTAATATTTGTACTTATGAATTTCTTACTTTATGCTTTGTGATTAGAGATATTAAATATTTTGAGATGAGAAATCTTGATTTGTATTGTGAAATTATTTTGAAGTGCATTGAATTGAGATGATTGAGTTATTGAAGGTTGGGAGTTATGAAATATTTTTGGAAGTGTTTTTTTTAGGTATTTGAAGAACTGTTTTCTCCAGTTTTAAACGGAACTCTGTCAAAATTTTTATAAAATTTGTGGCAAAATTTAAATGGACAAAAATTTTTACTAGTCTTTAAGCTTTGAATAAATGGTTTTTAATTCTCACTAAAATGCTCATCACTTCCAAAATGTAAGAAAATCGTTTTAAAATCCCTTATAGGGTACTTAATGAGTTATCGGTAGGTGAAATTCGGTAGTTCATTAAGTATTCTACGGGATCATATTATGCCTTACGGAGGGGTAAGGTGTGACAGATTGGCCAAGTTGCACATTGATGAGATTGTGAGACTACATGGAGTGCCAATATCTATTGTATCAAACAGAGATTCCAGGTTCACTTCTAGATTTTGGGGTAGTCTTCAGAGAATCCTAGGAACTAGATTGAACTTTAGTACGACATTTCACCACAGATAAATGACCAGTTTGAGAGAGTAATTCAGATCTTGGAGGACATGCTACGACCTTGCGTGATTGAGTTTGAGGGCAGTTGGGACACAAACTTACCTTTGATTGAGTTTGCTTACAACAATAGCTACCAATCAAGCATTGGGATGCCTCCATATGAAGCTTTGTATGGCAAAAAATATAGAACCACATTATGTTGGGATGAAGTGGGTGAAAGAAAGATGATTACGCTAGAAATTATTCAGCAGACTGAGGAGAAAATCAAATTGATCAAAGATCGACTTAAGATTGTATCAGACTGTCAGAAGTCCTATATTAATCTGAAGAGAAGGGATATTGAATATGCCGTGGGTGAGAAAGTATTCCTCAAGGTTTCTCCTTGGAAGAGAATTATGAGATTTGGCAGAAAGGGGAAACTGAGTCCTCGTTTCATTGGGCCATATGAGGTTCTGGAAAGAGTGGGTCCTTTGGCATATCATTTGGCGCTACCTCCAGAGTTGGATAAGATATATAACGTCTTCCATGTGTCTATGTTGAGGAGGTACAGATCTGACCCATCTCATGTACTACTTGTGGAAGAAATTGAAATGAATCCAGACCTCACATATGTGGAAGAACCCATAGAGATTCTGGCTTATGAGGTGAAGCAGCTACGGAACAAGTAGATACCGTTAGTGAAAGTGCTGTGGAACCATCATTCAAGCCAGGAGGCTACTTGGGAACGAGAGGAGGACATGAGGAAACAGCATCCACAGCTGCTTAGAGACTGATACCAGGTAAAATTTTGAGATGAAATTTATTTTAAGGGGGGGAGAATTGTAACACCCCTATTTGCATAGCCTGGCACATTTTACTATTTTGGTGATCGGTGTCTGTCTGGACAAGTAAGAGAAGTAGAACCACGTCTAAGACACCTGGATAAGCCCCGAACATAAGTAATTAGTAATTGCCAAATAGTTAAGTATAAATAAGAAAAACAGAACACAAGAAGTTAAATAAGCCGGGAGTCACAGCGATGGGTGACTTTCTCGGGAATGACTGCAAGGTCAATCTAAACTCAAATTTTGAATCATAAAATGTGATGCTACGGTCCTTAGGACTATTGCAAACACAGTGGAAAAGAGAAAATCATGAAAAAGAATTATTAAGCAGGTCAAATAATTAGGTTAGGGATCCGAAAGAAATATCAAATAACTTACGAACCGGATTGAACCAGCGAGGGACAATTTGGTCAATTCACCCCTAGAGCTAACTCCTGACCTAACTGTCTAATAAAATTGGAGAAAAAAAAAATTTGGGATCAAGAATTAAATTAAAGCACTAATGGAAAAAAAAATAAATGTAAAATAAAAAAAGAAGAAAGAAAGAAAAAGGTTTATTTACATCATGCATGACATAAGCATGATGCAATAAATCTAATATTTAAAAATTGAAATTTTAGGATAATTATGAATTAATAAAGTTGAAAATTTTAAAAAAAATAAAATTGTTTCCTTCTTCTTCTTTTGGACGTCCACCTTCACTTTCTCTCCCTTCTCTCACTAAATCTCCATTAAAGCTTGGACAAAGCTTGATTCCACCCATTAAACCTTCCCTTGCCCCAAAATTCTCCATTACAACTTGATAACTTCATTTGAGAAGGTGATTGAAGAAGAAAAGAAAGAGAAAAAGGGAAGAAATTGAAAAATCGAAAGTCAAGTGGAGGTAAGTGATTGAATTTGAAAATCTTAGTTTATTTATTGTGTATGTAGCTCACTTAACTTAGAAATTGTGTAAACTCAAACAAAAATAATTATTGAGGGACCAAATAAGAAATTTGGCCAGCTAGGATTAGGGTTTGATATGAATGAGTTTGATGGTTTTGAATGGTTATTTGAGGTGAATTAGGTGTGTAGATCATGAATGTACACTTTGAAATGCATTAGATTGAACTTTGTGTGTAGCTAGGGTTTTGAGCATGTGAAAAATTGAAGAAAATTTTGAGAATTGGCCAAATGATGTAGTTGACCTTATTTGAGTTGAGAAATGGTCAATTGTGACCATTTGTGATGTGTATGAATTGTTGGAAACAAGTTCCAATTCGAATTGGTTAGGGTCAATCTGCAGGCAGCTTGACCTAGGTCCCTTTTAGGAACCAAAACTAAAATACCAATCCAATTGGTGTGAGGCTAATTGGAAATGAAACTAGACACAAAATGACACATTTTTTTATTTAGGAATCATGCCCAGAAAGTGACCATAACTTAGTGAACAATTAGGCTAAATCTGGAATTGGGCACACTGACCTGTACAAAAATGACAAAATGAACAGTAGTTATGTAAATCACTATAACTTGGTCTAGGAAGGTCTAAATGACCTGACTTTTATACCGATAGAAATCCGAGACATAGTCCTACAACTTTTACGAAGAAAACAAACCCAAATTTTAACTATAACCTATTTGAAAAATCACCTGCAGTTAACCCACAAAAATTGCCAAAATCCAGAATTTGCTCAGAATTCTGGGTAGCACTAAATTCGGCCAGCCATGTTCAAATGGCTATAACTTAGGCTAAAAAACTCCAAATGGAGTGATTCAAAAAGGGAAATAAAGTTAAAACAATAAGGAACAACTTCTATGAAGAAAAATTAGCCAAATTACCACAGCAACAT
Source organism: Hevea brasiliensis (assembly GCF_030052815.1). NCBI lineage: Eukaryota > Viridiplantae > Streptophyta > Magnoliopsida > Malpighiales > Euphorbiaceae > Hevea > Hevea brasiliensis. Next base: position 31,036,674 of record NC_079509.1, on the reverse strand, counting down.
GACCAATGGAACAGTGCAAAACAGGGTACCAAATCTAAAATTTTGGAATCTCACCTAAGAGACTTAAGATTTGAGGAAAACAACCAAAACCAACAAGTTAGGTAACTAAAATGTGGTATGTAGATGAAATTAAAATTCCCATACCTATTAAGCATGAGAAAGTCAACAAATTGACTTGAATAGTGTCATGAATAATAACCCCAAAATGTAAAATTCAAAGAACGTTAATTTAAGTACATTAGAGTTAGAAATAAATAGATGTGAAATTAGAAATAAATAGATGTGAAATTTTATGGAATTTATTATAAGTTATGATACTGAAACACTGTGAAATTGTGTGTTTCAATTGAAAAGAATACCGGGAAAGAAACCGAGGCATCGAGTCAAGGCCAAGAGGCGACTCGCATAAGGTTTGTGCACAACATAAACATTCTTTAAAATTCCTTTACAAAGTGCATGAAATGATTTGTGGTTTATTTATATTGCAAAATAATGATTGAAATGTACACTATGCTTTTGATCTAAATTGTCAAAAATTTGATGATATGTGATTTGATTGTCAGTAAATGTTTGATAAATTGATAAGATAGTTTTGAAACCACAGTGTCATGACCATATATTTGAATGTCTCACTAGCATGACTAGTAGGAGAAATTAGTTTTGAATTTTGATTCCTTCTCTGGCTGAAGTATTGAGGTATGTGCCAATAGAAGAAGAAATTTGAATGGGTACCCATAGATTGAGCTAGCTAGCCTTGTGATTTCTCATAAGTGTCTGGCTATTGAGATGAATATTGTTTCGAATGGCATGATATAACTATGTGTTTTTATGAAATTATTTGGACCAAAAGTTTATAAATCATGTTTTGTATTTGTTTTTATGTTCAGTTCAATATTTGAATAAATGTGATTTGAATTACGCGTAAATGTTATTTTAGTATGTTGTGCACCTCTGAGTCATAGTACTCAACGATGGCTGTTATTGCTATCCCAGATATAGAGACTAGAGGAGCAGTAGAGTGAGCTGCTGAGGATCTTGGAGCTACATCCCTGAAGTTTTATCGGGTATATTTTATACCCTGATTACTTATTTTGATATAGGTAAATATATGTACATGTAATAACTGGTCATGAGCAGTTGTATAGAGTTGTAAAAATATTATTTTGGATTTCCTAATGTAAATTTTGGATTGATGTATGTAAATTATTTTGACTTTAATGAAAAATGAATGGAATTATTGAGTACTATATTTTATGATAATTGAATTGAGAAATGATGTTGAATTGTATAGATAGTAGTGAGTTTGATGAAAAAGAATTATTGGAAGTGTTTTTACAGGTATTTGAAGAACTGTTTTCTTAAAATACAGACAGCACTCTGCCAAAATTTTTTCAAAAATTTACATAAAAATGTTAGTAGTATGCCCTAGAGCATATCATTTAGTATGTATCTTGTACATAATTTTATTAATAAAAGGCATTTCCACTTTTCCGTTTACATAATATATTTATGTGTAATAGAAAAGGTCCATTGATATTTTGTTAGAAATATTATTCTTAAGTTGTTAAGAATATGAGTGACAATATTTCTAGCACAAAGTATCATAAATAGGTTCACAATCGAGGATACTTCATAATAAAGACATGACTTATCCAGAAAGATTGTATTCATGTTTGTTCCCAAGTTATTTATATGAGATATAAATAAGATGGAATGGTGAGTCTCATGCCATATAACAAACATGATAGGCACTTATACATGATAAGTAGGCCGAACCAGTGACACTTATGACAAGCACATGGAGTTTACTCTTGTCAATGTTTTGTCATAAATCATATCAGTGCATATAATCTTTAGACCTGAGATAGCACAGTTATCTTGTATATAGGTAGTTTGAGTTTGATCTGCTTTCATACTTGTACTATGTATGGGTATATGGGCATGTGTTGGCTCTGCTAGTTATATATGGAGGTAGGTGTTGATCAAGATGGAATCTGTTCCTCTAAGTAAATAGAGATAAAATCCTATGTTCATTTAATTGTTCTTGATGTTTCAAGTTCTGGCAGAGACAGATAGATTTATTCGAAAGAGTTTACGATGAGAAAAATCTTTTAATCAAGAACTGGAATTAAAAGAGAACATAATATTCATAGCAAATGGAGTTTGACATAAACCATGACTCCGGCTTGAGTTGGGATTTTATGTAGAGAGATTCTAGTGCATGGTAACATATGATTATAGGTTCATTTAAGGTAAATCTTATTACTAATTGGGTGGCCATGGCATGCTATGCTAGGTGTTAACCATGGTCTATGAGGTTCATAAAATGATTTAGAGAAATCATTTATGGTAAGAAAGAGTTCGATGATATTAAGAGTTGATATCATGTCTCATTGCCAATTAGTGATGAGCCTAGTAAGTCACACACATACACAAGTTATCACCTATTTAAATATGATTTAATTAATTAATTAAAGAGTTTAATTGATTAATTAAATAGATTTGGTTTGCAATAAAATTGCAAAGTCCCTAGCATGACTTGAAACCAAATCTAGATTATTGGATGTGTAGTATAAATTAAATTTATATTTAAAGTGTTTAAATATGAATTTAATTGATGAGAAATTAATTAATAGAGATTAATTAATTAATTTATATTTGATATAAATTAATTAGAAGAAGAAAATAATTATTTTGGGTTAAGAACTCAAAATTAAGACACAGGGACATTTTGGTCATTTTGCAGTGTGACACGTGGCACCATGAGATGGTGACACATGGCATAACACATAAGCTTGCCAAATATTTTTAATCATGTAAGATGATTAAAATCAAGATTAAATATAGGTTTGACACTTGGCACAATGTGATTGGGTCACTTAAACCTAGAGCTAATCAAAAGGTGACATGTGGCTAGGGTTTAATGTGTTAACCTAGCTATTTAAGTGGGGTTATGAAAAGAAAACACAACCAGCAGCCTCTCCTCTCATATGTCACGCCACTTTGAGCCTCTCCAGCTATTTCTCTTCATCTCTCATCAATTCAAAGAGATTAGCCATCAATCTCTTGAATTAAGAACACTAGAAATTGTTTCTAGTGTCCTGTTTGCATCTCTAATCTCTTAAAAGGCAGAACTTGAATTTCTAATTAATAGAAAAGGCTTTAGAAGCTGTTCAAGGGCTGCCATAGGTGTTCTTGGTGTGGACAAGCTAGAGGGACAACATCTGGTGTCCTGAAGACGAATCTCAAAGGCGCAGACACGCTGCAGCACATCAAGAGGTTAGTGTAATCGTTCTTGATTTAATCTAGGGTTCTAAAATTAATCTGATTAATTTTAAAATCTTAAATGGCAAATACAGATCCAAAAACATATTAAAAGAGTTTTAATATGTTGTTTATCATTGAAATCAAATGGATAAAAATAAATATTGCATGGTGCATGTGACCCTAGGTGAAAATTTTTGAATTCAATGGTATAATATTGTGTTTTTCACGCTTCCGTTCCTTCAAAAAATAAAATGGACAAAAATTTAAACTAGTTTTTAAACTTCTATTAAATGTAAGAAAATGCTCACCACTTCTAAAAAGTAAGAAAATGGTTTTAAAATCCCTTGTAGGGTACTTAATGAGTTATCCATAGATGAAGTTCGGTAGTTCATTAGGTATTCTACGGGATCATGTTATGCCTTACAAAGGGGTAAGGTGTGATAGGGTGTCACTGTTTACCTGTTAAAAACAAATTATATCCATTTCATTTTCCTTAAACCATGTCATATCATCACAATACTTATAATCATTTTAAGTAAATAAAATACTTTATTGCATTCATATAAACTCAAGTACAATATTTATAATTTTATTTACAATCACAAAATGACTTACACTGTTTACTTATATACAATAACCAAAATATAAAATTTAACTATACTTGAGCCCTACCAAAATAATAGTCTGAGGTGACAATCACACTGTAGCAGATCTGATCAGAATCCTATCTAGCACTACTGCTACTGATGCTGCTACTGCTGCTGCTCTCCTGTACCTACGCAATGGAAAAATCAACATGCTAAGCATAACGCTTAGCGATGCATAAAATAAACGAAAAATAACTAAACAATTTAAAATAATTATTCTATGTATAATTTCATAAGTTTCTAAGTTATTTACATATTTTATGAAATTTGGGAGCAAGTAAATTAATATGATCTTCTTTGGTCATTTATGTCATTTTCAATCTCATTGCTCATCTCAGTGATGTCTTCATGTAATTATTTAAATTTAAAACTTATTATTCATATCTGTGCCCAAGTAACCTATAACAAAATATAAAAACTGGATACATGGGAGTATACTTGTTAAACATCCGTATGTCTAACATGTATACATCTGTCATGTCAGGCACAAGGCCAGTGAGCAGGCATAAAGCCAAAAATAAAACTAGGCACAATGGCTAACGGGCAGGCATAAAACTAGTAGAACAACCATCTTAGACATATATTATCTATCAATGATTATTCCTGTGGGCAATACTGCAATCTGTAGTCCCTAATTGATATACCAATTGATCCATACTATATAAGTAAGTCTAGGTACACTTTGGGCAAATTAATATTATTAAGTATTTATTAACATTTTCATTTTACTTATGATGGGAAACACAAGTCCCCCATGCATATTCATGTCACTTTTATGTTTAACACTTCATTTTAATCAACTTTATGTCATATAACAAGTCATTTTATGAACATTTCTCAAGGTCCAGATTTGATATCTTAACTTCACCTAACAAATAAGTCAAGATGTGGCCACTGTTTGGCCATACATCCTTCATGGGAATTGTTCCTCTATGTGTTTTCTTTATTTTTCTTTTTGAATCATGTCATTTGAAGTTTTAGAACTCAAGTTATGGTCAAATAACCAAAACTGGTTCCTTACTCACTCAAGTTCCAGAACTAGGCAGATTGTGGAGTCAATCTTTTCCTAATTACTTGGACATGTTACAGCCACTTTCAAGCCTAATGTTCTTCATGGAAGTTGTTACCCTATGTTTTTCATATTTTTGAATTACAATTTTCAAGTTTTTTAGAATTAATTATAACCAATTAACTAGCTTGGACTCAGATACCCTGTGCCAATAGGATTCCAGTTCAGGTCAGTGGCTTTAACTCCAATTTCAGGGTCCTTACACTCATAATTTGAGGGAGGTTCCTAAATCAAAGTTTGAACCCTGTCTCTTAGATTTCCAGAACAGTTTGGTTCATCCCATTTGGGATTTCCTAGTGGGAAATATGGTTTAAAAACTGTTCTGGGGTCAAGTGGTCACTTAGACAATTTCCAGAATTTGTATGCTAAATTTAACTAGCCAATTGACCTAGGTCCCTTGATTTCTGGATTTTGGTCAAAATATCAATATTTTATATCTATGTCTTGTGGAAATTTTATCACTGGTTTGACTGCATTTGGATTTTTTTAGACCAAGTTATGGTTTTTTTTCCAAAACTGGTCAGGTATGCCTAAGTACAAAATTTCTAGACAATTTGGTTTTGGACAGTTTTGTTAACCTAAATTGTGCTAGCAATTTGGATTGGGTAGAGGCATTTTTGGGTTCTGTGTTCTTCATGACAATTGTAGTCCTATGTCTAATCTTTCTAATGGTATAAAATTTAGGTCATTTAGACCTGCCTAGAGGGAGTTATGGACAAATGAACATGTACTGTTCATTTAGTCATTTTTCTGGGTTTAGGGTATGTTCAGCCAGATTAGAAGAGTAATTTAGTCAAGTTTTGGAAAGAATTTGGGCATGGTCTCTTCATGAAAAATGTGGCAAATTGTCCTAGGTTTCATCTCCAATTAGCTTCACACTAATTGGAGCAACACAATTCAACTTATCGCTTAAAAACCACACTGGACTTAAGGTTCAATTTCCTGCACAGAAAAATCAGCACTCCCAATTTCAAATCCTCCCAACTCCCAAACTTCATTTCACATTCATAGCACTTCTAATAGTCAACAATTCATCTCAACATCATCAATTTCAAGCCTTACACAAAATTCCCAAATTTTCACCAAAACCCTAACTTCAAATTTCCAATTCATGGCATACACATACCAACTCATACTAATCACTTTATCCACCATCTATACTCATCAATAACATAAATAAACCACTTAATTTCATCAAAAACCAATAATTCCCAAACTTTCTCATGGCTGCCAAAATTTAGAGGTTCTATTTACTCATAGTTTTCTTTTGATTTCATGCAATTTCTACTTGATTTAGCATGCTTACAAAGATTAAAGAAGGAAAAGAACTTGTTTAGTGCACTAACCTTGTGAGTAGAATTTTCCCAAGTTTTAAATGTCACTTTATTTGGTTTTCTTGGCTGCCAAATACTCTAGGAGGATCCAAAAGTTACTTTTAGTGTTGGGGCTTTGGGTTTTTGGGTGAAGAATAAGGATATTCAAGCTAGAAAAAAAAATAAAAATGAAGAAGATGAGGGGACCTGGTTCAGCCAGCTGAAGAAGAAGAAGATAATGGACTGATTTTTCTTTATTTTTGTCTCTTTTTATGTCTTTTATAAATGCTTGTTGAATGGTGATTGGTTAGAAAAATTTTAATGACATCATTCATACTTAATGCTTGTGTAATAATTCAATTAAACTTTATTTTCTTTTTCTTTCTTTTCTAATCATTTTTAATTAAATTTTTATCAATATTTATTCATATTTTATGTCATAAGTCTCACTTGCTTGAATGGAAAAATTGGTCAAAAATCATTTCTGAAGGTGAAATGACCAAAATGCCCTTCTTTAGCTTATCGGGTTAAAATTGTCTATACTGATTTACAAAATTTTTCCAACATTTTCTTGACATTCTATTGCCATCGAAACCTCAATGACTCTCCTCTAGAGTTCCAAAAATCATTTCATAAGGTTTTCCCATGGGTATAGGTTCGATAACTGTTTTCACAATCGCTTCCCATTAGGGTCACCCATCGCTGTAGCTCTGGCTGATTTAACCTTTCTCCATTTCATTTCTTAAATTTTTCTTTAATTTTTCATATTATTATTTAAGTTATTTATTACTCCTCACTCTAGTTTAAATATAGTTTTAGACATTCTGGCTGTCCGGACAGACGTTAGTCATCAGAACAATGGAATGTACGGACTATCTAAAGTGAGGGCGTTACACATAGTGCCCATACCAGGTCCTGAATGCAATCTTAGGCACATCTATATCCCTTATCCTTAGCTGATGATACCCTGATCTGAGATCAATTTTTTAAATACGTCTGCTCCTTTCAATTGATCAAACAAATCATCAATTCTGGGCAATGGATACTTGTTCTTCATAGTCATTTTATTTAACTGACGGTAATCAATGCATAGCCTTAAATTCTCATCCTTCTTTTTCACAAATAGCACCGGAGCACCCCACGGTGACACACTGGAGCGTATAAACCCCTTATCTAGTAACTCCTGCAATTGGATTTTTAACTCCTTCAATTCAGTGGGTGCCATCCTATAAGGAGCAATACAGATTGGTGTTGTACCCAAAAGGACCTTAATGGCAGATTCTACTTCCCTTTCTGGTAGCAAAGTAGGCAATTCTTCAAGAAACACATCAGGGAAGTCACTCACAGTGGGAATGTCATGGAGACTAGATTTAGCCTTTCTACTATCAACCACATATGCCAAGTACGCTTCACAACCCTTCCTGATCAGTCTCTTTGCAGCAGTGGCTGAGATGACATTAGACAGAAAATCTATCCTTTCCCCCATAACTGTTATTTCTTTAGTCTCAAAAGTTTTCAATGTTATCCTCTTCAATCTATAATCCACTATTGCTTGATGACATGACAACCAGTCCATTTCCATGATCACGTCAAACTCGTGAAAGGGCAATTCAATTAGGTCTTCCGATAACTCATACCCCTGAATCCTCAACAAGCAACCTTTGCACACTCTATTTACCACCACACTGTGGCCTAGTGGGTTAGTGTCTAAAATTTCTTGGTCACTTTCCTCTACTTGAATTCCCCTTTCCATGGTAATTCGATGCAGATGTATGAATATGTGGATCCTATTAGTAGTATGCCTTAGAGCATATCATTTAGTATGTATCTTATATATATTTTATTAATAAAAGGCAATTTCACTTTTTCGTTTACATAATGTATTTATGTGTAATAGAAAAGGTCCATTGATATTTTGTTAGAAATTCTATTCTTAAGTTGTTAACAATATGAGTGACAGTATTTCTAGCACAAAGTATCATAAATTGGTTCACAATCGAGGATACTTCACACAGGACATGATTTATCTAGAAAGATTATAATCATGTTTGTTCTCAAGGTATTTATATGAGATATAAATAAGATGAAGTGGTGAGTCTCATGCCACATAACAAATATGATAGGCACTTATACATGATAAGTAGGCCAAACCAGTGATGCATATGACAAGCACATGAAGTTTACTACTGTCAATGCATTGTCATATATCATATTAGTGCATATAATCTTTAGACCTGTGATAACACAGTTATCTTGTATATAGGTAGTTTGAGTTTGATACTACTTTCATACTTATACTATGCATAGGTATATGGGCATGTGTTGGCTCCTACTAGTTATATGTGGAGATAGGTGTTGATCAAGATAAAATCTGTTACCCTAAATAAATAGGGATAAAAACCTATGTTCATTTAATTATTCTTGATATTTCAAGTTCCTAGCCAGGATAGACAGATTTAGTCAGAAAAGAGTTTCTGACAAGAAAATCTAATTAATCAAGAACTAAAATTAAAAGAGAACATAATATTCATAGCAAATGGGGTTTGACATTAACCATGACTCCAGCTCGAATTGGGATTTTGTAACAGAGAGATTCTAGTGCATGGTAACATATGATTAAAGGTTCATTTAAGATATTCCTTATTACTAATTGGGTGGTCATGGCACGCTATGCTAGGTGTCAACCATGGTCTATGAGATGCCTAAAATGATTTAGAGAAATCATTCATGGTAAGAAAGAGTTCTGATGATATTAAGAGTTGATATCATATCTCATTGCCAATTAGTGATGAGCCTAGTGAGTCACACACATACACAAGATAATCACCATGTAAAATGTGATTTAATTGATTAATTAAAGAGTTTAATTAATTAATTAATTAGATTTAGTTTGCAATGAGATTACAAAGTTCCTAGCATGGCTTAAAATGAAATTTAGGTTATTGGATGTATAGTATAAGTTAAATTTATATTTAAAGGGTTTAAATATGAATTTAATTGTGAAAAATTAATTAATAGAGATTAATTAATTAATATTTGATATAAATTGATTAGAAGAGGAGAAATAATGATTTTGGGTTGAGAACTCAAAATTACAACATAAGGGTAATTTGGTGATTTCACATGGTGACATGTAGGACCATGAGATGGTGACACATGGCATCATATAAGTTAGCCATTTATCTTCCTGTCATGCAAGGTGATCAAAGTCAAGATTAAGTCTAGCTTTGACACTTGGCTTAATGTGATTAGGTCAATTAAAAATAAGATGCAATGTGGTGGTGACATGTGGTAAAGGGTATAAGTGACTTAATGACCTAATTATAAAAGGGAAAGAAAGAAGAATAAAATATAACATTCTCTCTTCCTCAAAGGTGGCAGCACACTTTTTTGTCCCTCTCCTCTTCTTGCTTTCTCATCAATTCAAAGAGAATTACTCCATTCCCTTTGAATTAAAATTGCTAGAAATTGTTTCTAGTGCCCTGTACACACATACAACCTCTCCAAAGGCAAAACTCAAATTATAATTGGTTGGCAAGGCTTGAGAAGCTGATTTGGGAGCTGCCCATTGGTGATCTTAGTGTGGACAAGCTAGAGGGACAACACTTGGAGTCCTAGGTGCTTCCTAAAGGTGCCAATTGTATCCATAGTGCATCAAAGAGGTTTGTGCTCAACTCTTCTTTTAAACTAGGGTTTAACTGAATTAATTTGTTAATTCACAATCTTGAATGGCAAACATAGATCCTAATATATATTAAAAGTCATGATGCATGTAACCCTAGAAGAAAATTTTTGAAATTCAATGCTCCTATGAACCAATCACCATGCTTCTGCTCCTTCAATTGGTATCAGAGCCATTATATTTGCCATTAGGATTGTTTATTGAGATTTAATTGTGTGATTTGATAAAATTTAGATTGATTCAAAGTTGTTTGGATTCACCATGGTAGCGGCATCAAGAGAGCTCTCAAAGGTGGCGGCATCAAGAGAGTCCTCAAGATGCGCATGGTTGTTGGGCTTCAATATAAAATTGTTGTATATCTTTAGGCCCATACCTAATTAAATTGTTTAATTAGAAATTTTAATCGCACAATTAATTTATGAAAATTGATTTCATTGAGTTAAATTTGGAAAAGGGTTTCTAAATTTAATTTGTTTGAATGAGATTTAAATCTGAATTTTTTTGTTGAATATGTGATATTCAATTTAATTTTTTAGTATGTATATTTTATTTAATTGTTAAATTTTAATATGCATGATAGATGATCATGGACAATAAAAGACCAATGTGATTGGATTTATTTCTTTTATTTTTCTTTGGGTTGTAAAATAATTAATTTTATTTTAGTGGCATGTATTATAAGTGTTGTAATAATTTGGGTTGTAATTTCATTTATTTGAGGACTTTAAAGTCCATATTCTTGTAAATTTGCCTTGGTAAGGCAATGATTACAATGTAATTGGATTGCAAGAAGATCAAGGAGGTCAAGAGCGGTGGTGGGACCAGAAGGAGGAAATCAAGATCAAGTGTTGATTATGTACTCCTTCAGCAACTCTTGTAAAATAAATAAATGAAATACACCTAGGAATACCCTAATTCAATTCCTGGTGGCTCATAATTGAATCCGTTAGAAAGTCCATGATCATACCATATTAATTGTTTATCCATGTATGCATGAGATGTACAGAAATGTATGCAAGTATATGATATATGCATGCTAATTGGATAATGTGCAAAGTAAGGCAATAATAGTAATTAGGCCGACCACTAAATCTTCCAAACAAATTATTCAGTTGGAAATGGTATAATTAAAGTAATTATAGCATGAGCCCTCCAATGAGGCAATTATTTTAAGAAATTTTAAATACTTGCATGTGATGCATTTAATTTAAGAGATTTTCTTAAGAATAATTGTTAAGCATGAGATGTTGTAAATATGTAAATAGTTGATGGCCAAAAATGGATGTGCCAGAGGACATTAAAATTATTTGCATGTTTACTGGCTCAATGGGATCAACTTAACTAATGCAAGATAAATCAATAATGGATGTGCCTGAGATTTTGAGCATTAGGGGCTATATAAATGATTGAACCTCACATGAGATGTGATGGGCAAGGAGTCGCTCACTTATAGTTTATTGTAATTCCAATGATGAATGTGCCTGAGGATGATCAATAAGACTATAAGAATTCAATCACCCACTAGAAATCCATCCAACTAGAATTTCCGTTTCCTACTTTGGAAGTCTAGGATTCGCCAAGTTAGTGGGAGGACTAATTTGATTAAAAGACCATAATCATTTTGGTTAATTACTTGATAATTTACTAATTAATCTAGTTATTTTCTACAGTTAATTTTTTGATAATAATAAGCACACAATAACCACTATCACCCAATATCTTTGCGAGCATATTTGATCACAATAGGTTGACAGGACCTAATCTTTCTGATTAGTTAAGAAATTTAAAACTTGTCCTCAACCTAGAACATATTGGATATGTTCTAGACTCAAAGGTTCCTGGTTCCTTACCTCCAGAGGCCACTCAAGAGCAACATGATACTTTGGACAAGTGGAAAGAGCATGATATGAGAGCCAAATGTTACATACTTGCTTCTATGAGTAATGAGTTACAGAAGCAGCATGAGAACATGCAAAATGCAAGTGAGATCCTCCTTCACCGGCAAGAGTTGTATGGTGTGAAGGAGCGGAAGCATGAAAAATACAAGTTTATACTATTGAATTCAAAAATTTTCACCTAGTGCCACATACATCATGCAAGATTTATTTTTATCCATTTGATTTCAATGATAAACAACATATTAAAACTCTTTTAATATGTTTTTGGATCTGTATTTTCCATTTAAGATTTTAAAACTAATCAAATTAATTTTAGAACCCTAGATTAGATCAAAAACAAATACACTAACCTCTTGATGCACTGTAGTGTATTTGTGCCTTTCATATGCGTCTTCAGGACACCAGATGTTGTCCCTCTAGCATGTCCACACTAAGAACACCTATGGCAGCCCTTGAACAACTTCTAAAGCTTTTTCTATTAATTAGAAAATCAAGTTCTGCCTTTTAAGAGATTAAAGATGTAAACAAGACACTAGAAACAATTTTTAGTATTTTTTATTCAAGAGATTATTTGCTAATCTCTTGGAATAGATAAGAAGAGAAGGAGAGCTTCAAAGTGGTGGCACAAAGGAGGAGGAGCTGCAGGTTGTATTTTTTCTCTTCATAACTGTCACACCCTACCCCTCTGTAAGGCATAACATGATCCCGTAGTATACCTAATGAATTACCAACTTCGTCTACTGATAACCCATTAAATACACTACAAGGGATTTTTAAACTTTTCTTACTTCATTTTATAGTGGTGAGCACTATTTACAGGTGTTAAAAACTTTTTGTGAACTGACTTGAAACAGTTAACACATTTAGACTATTAGTAATTTCTGTAAAAATTTTGGCTGAGTGCCATCTGTATTTTGGATAAAACAGTTCTTCAGAAAACCTGTAAAAGCACTTCAATATAATTCTCAATCTCCACTTCAACAGTTAAACAACACAATTTCTTTTTCAACTCAAATTCACAATAATTTCTTAAAGACTAAGATAAAAGAAAGATAATACAATTTTTACAAGTCAAAATACTCATAATTTACTTTACAACTTCAATGTACAATTTTAATTTACAACTGCTCAAAACTAAGAACAATATATACATACAGTGAACATACATTACAGTACAAAATGCAAAATGTGGTATTCTCAATATACCCGATGATCTCTCGCTGAATGCACTAGCAGCCTAGTCTGCTGCCCTATCCGTCTGTCTACCTGCAACAGCAATGGAAAGCTATCGCTGAGACAATGTCTCAGTGGTGCACAACATTAACAAATACAACTTTAAATCAATTTTCATAAATCATATAAATGATGGATACATAAAACCATAGTTAAATTCAAGACAATGAATGTCATAAGGAATTTAACACAATATCACATTAAATCTCGATAATCAAAACATAGTTAAATTCAAAAGACAGTGAATGTCAATAAGAATTTAAACTCCAATTCACAATATCACAATAAATCTCAATAGTCAAAACATGGTTAAATTCAAAAGACAGTGAATGTCAATAAGAATTTAAACTCCAATTCACAATATCACAATAAATCTCAATAGTCAAAACATGGTTAAATTCAAAAGACAATGAATGTCAATAAGAATTTAAACTCTATTTCACAAATTATCAAATCGCTTAATAACACAATTTAGTCGAATAATTTAAGAATACAGTGTTGCCAATTCATTCACAACTTAAGCCATGACACAAAATTTCCGATCAATACCGCGTTGTATACCACGACAAAGCAATCACAACCCCACTAATCGAAATCAATGAGGAAGGGAGCTAGCTATATAATGAGTACTCATCCAATCACCTCAACTGGTAAACCAGAGAGGGAGAAAAGTAAACGATCACGACTCCATAAATGGAGAAGGAAAATAAACGATCACAACCCCATAAATGGAGAAGGAATGATATGATACTATCATGCTAAGTGTGAATACAAAATCAATTTCAAACATTTTATTCAAATGATTCGTGAGAATCCAATAAATTTCCAAAATCATAATTTCATTCACAAAATGGCAACACAATTCATAAGTAACTTCAATTTTCACAAATCACACTAAATAATTTTTTCCACAGTTTCAAACCATTTACAATTTTTTTCAAGCAATAAGTATCCATTCAAACACATTTCCATAATTAAAAACAATAATATACAAATAATCATAATTTATTTCAATTGAAAAATTCGAAAGAAATAACTATTGTGCACAAACCTCTGATATCTGTCTCTTGGTCTTGACTCAGTGTTTCCTTCCCTTTCCCTGAGTCTTTACTAACTGAGAAACACAATTTGAAGTGTTTTAGTACTTAATTAAACTGTCTCTAACGATAATGCTTGATAATTAATTTACTGAATTCTATTATTTGCTTAGTCAACCTAATATGTCGACCCTCGATGCATTCTAGGTGAATTAGGTTTTAAGGTTACCAATATGCCACATTCGATAGTCTTTTAGGGTTGGTACATACTACCAAGTTCATTTCCATGTATCTTGCATTTTCTTGCAATTTGCTGGATTCCAGGATACTAGTTTGACCTAGCCGAACGACCTAGTTCCCTCGGTTTTCAGGTTTCGGTCAAAACTACAAACTTGTATATTTATGTCTTATGGAACGCAGGGCAAAATTTCAGGTCATTCTGAGTTATGTAGGTCAACTTATGGTCATTTTACTATTGCTGGTCAACTTGCACCAAAATTAGTCACTTTAGGCCATTTTAGGTCAATTTTGGTTCGGCTAGTTTTTGGACCCAAACTTGTGCAAGCTTTTTGACTTTCTTATGGTCATTTCTGGGCTTTGGTGTCTTCATAAGACTTGTAGATATGGGTCTTAAATATTCATGGTCAAAATTGCAGGTCAATTGGACCTGTTTTGAGTGAGTTATGGCCTAAACACTAACTGCTGCCCAAATAGTCAATTTTCAGGCCTTATTTGCACTTAATCCGGATTTGGTCATTTTTCAAGCTACCTTGAAAGCAGAATTTTGGCAAGCTTCCTTCATGAAAGTTGGCACATTTTGTGCCTATTTTCACCTCCAATTGGTCTCATACCAATTGGAGCCACACACTTAAAGTTATAGGCCTAAAACACAAACTGCCTTATTGCATTTCTTTCATACACATCAAGCATCACTTTTAACACTTACCAAACTTAACATTCAAGCCAATTCTGGTTGTACCATGACCTAAACATAATTCACAACACATTATAGGTCATTTTGGCAGCTTACAATTACATTCAACATACACCATAAAGTGCAGAATTTTTCAACTCAATTTACAATCAATTCAATCACCTAACCATAACACCTTTTTCATGTCCAACTTCACACCATCATATATACACTCAAACTGCCCTAACATCCAACACAATTCAATATTAATATACCATAAACCAAGCATGAATTCCAGCATTCTTCAAGAGTTAACAACCTGCCGCAATGGTGCCTTTACAATCCATAAATTCCCAAGCTTCAAATTTCAATTCACATTTACATATACTAAGTATACATCACCCAAACAATTTCCTACACAATATATATTTAATCAATCATTTAATTCATCATTTACAAGAAAAAATAAACTGCCTTCAAAGTGTTTCCATGGCTGCCAAAAGTACACATCCCCATTCAACATCAAACCTCAAAAATTTCTCCATAAATCAAATACCCATAACATCCTTACAAACTTTAATTAAACAATAATCAAAAACACAAACTTACCACTTTGGAAATTCTTTAAAACTCCACAAAAAATTTCATTTCTTGCTGCCTATCTACTGCCCATGGCGTGAGGATTAACTTTAATGAAGGAAAGTGCATGGAAAGTGGCTTACATCAAGCTTGCATGAAGCTTCCACCCAAGCGTCCATGGAGGAATTCCATTCTTGGTTTCGGCTGCCCTTTGGAAAGGTTGAAGATGAAGTTTAAATCTGTCCAAATGCATTATAAAGGTGTCCCACAATG
Source organism: Hevea brasiliensis (assembly GCF_030052815.1). Taxonomy (NCBI): domain Eukaryota; kingdom Viridiplantae; phylum Streptophyta; class Magnoliopsida; order Malpighiales; family Euphorbiaceae; genus Hevea; species Hevea brasiliensis. The sequence continues at coordinate 31,020,763 of NC_079509.1, read as the reverse complement.
TGAGTTAGTGGACCACTAACTTTAGGAAATGACTTATTTAATTAAAGTTACCAAATTTACAATTTTGCCTCATTATTTCCACTTTTATATTATGTACCATATTTTTATTTTTCATTGCATTTTTAAAGTTTAATATCATTTATTTTTAATGAAAATTTAGGTCAAAAGACAACTCGAGATGTCAAATGACCACAATGCCCCTGTTCGGGTTGCATTCCCGATTTTTCGGTAACACCGGGTTTTGTCCGTTTTTCGATTTCTCACTTTTCTTTGTACTAATTATTTAATTTTTCTTTGATATTTCTAATGATATTTATACTTCAATAAATATTTATTTGAGTCCTAAAAATATTTTTCAGGGTTCCCCGCGGTTCAGGGCTAGTCAACGGCCCACGCCGTGACTTTCCGGTGCAGTCACCCATCGCTAGGGTTCTCGGCTCGCTTAACTTGCTTACATTTCTTTGCTATTATTTTTCCTTTGTTTTTCTAGTATTTTCTTTTCTTGTATTTCATTATTTTATGTCTCCTCACTCATATCGAAGTGTAGTTCTAGGCATCCTAGCTGTCCGAATAACACTGGTCACCGGAACAGTAGAACGCACTACCGAACTTAGGGGTGTTACAATAACAACGCTTATATAGCTAGGTCAACACATTAAACCCTTGCCACATGTCACCCTCTGATTGGTTCTAGGTTTAATTAACCCAATCACATTGTGCCAAGTGTCAAACCTATATTTAATCTTAATTTTAATCATCTTACATGATTAAAAAAACATTTGGCAAGCTTATGTGCAGTGTCATGTGTCACCATCTCATGGTGCCATATGTCATACTGTGAAATGACCAAAATGCCTCTGTGTCTTAATTTTGAGTTCTCAACCCAAAATAATTATTTCTCTTCTTCAATTTATATCAAATATAAATTAATTAATTAATCTCTATTAATTAATTTCTCATTAATTAAATTCATATTTAAACACTTTAAATATAAATTTATCTTATACTATACATCCAATAACCTAGATTTGGTTTCAAGTCATGCTAGGGACTTTGCAATCTAATTACAAATCAAACATATTTAATTAATCAATTAAACTCTTTAATTAATTAATTAAATCATATTTAATTAGGTGATAACTTGTGTATGTGTGTGACTTACTAGGCTCATCACTAATTGGCAATGAGATATGATATCAAATCTTAATATCATCAGAACTCTTTCTTACCATAAATGATTTCTCTAAATCATTTTATGCACCTCATAGACCATGGTTGACACCTAGCATAGCATGCCATGGCTACCCAATCAATAATAAGGTTTATCTTAAATGAACCTATAATAATCATATGTTACCATGCACTAGAATCTCTCTGTTACAAAATTCCAACTCAAGCTGAAGTCATGGTTTATGTCAAACTCCATTTGCTATGAATATTATGTTCTCTTTTAATTCCAGTTCTTGATTAAAAAGATTTTCTAATCAGAAACTCTTTCTGAATAAATCTATCTATCCTGGCCAGGAACTTGAAACATTAAGAATAATTAAATGAACATAGGATTTTATCCCTATTTACTTAGAGGAATAGATTCCATCTTGATCAACACCTACCTCCATATATAACTAGTAGGAGCCAACACATGCCCTTATACCTATACACAGTACAAGTATGAAAGCAGTATCAAACTCAAACCACCTATATACAAGATAATTGTGCTATCTCAGGTCTAAAGATTATATGCACTGATATGATTTATGACAATGCATTGACAAGAGTAAACTCCATGTGCTTGTCATAAGTGTCACTAGTTCGGCCTACTTATCATGTATAAGTGCCTATCATATTTGTTATATGGCATGAGACTCACCATTCCATCTTATCTATATCTCATATAAATAACTTGGGAACATATATGAATACAATTTTTCTGGATAAGTCATGTCCTTATTATGAAGTATCATCGATTGTGAACCTATTTATGATACTTTGTACTAGAAATACTATCACTCATATTCTTAATAACATAAGAATAGAATTTCAAACAAAATATCAATGGACCTTTTCTATTACACATAAATATATTATGTAAACGGAAAAGTGGAAATGCCTTTTACTAATAAAAACATGTACAAGATACATACTAAATGATATGCTCTAGGGCATACTACTAATATGGTGAGCATAGCAGGAATGCTAGGTATAAGATATCTAGGAAGCTATTTTGAATGAGGATGTCTGAGGGACAAAATGTTGGGGATCATGTCCACAAGTTGATTCGACTTATAGAGCAGCTAGAACATCTTAACTTTAACATGGATTTCCAACTGCAGACGGATTTGATCCTTCAGTCTCTACCTAATTCATTTGGGAATTTTGTGACAAATTTTCATATGACTAAGCAGGAATACACCTTGGCTAGTTTACTTAACATGCTTGTTATTGCCCAAAAGAATATGTCGGGCAATAAAGGAAAAGAGGTAGCTTTGATTGCATCTTCTTCTGCTGGAAAGTCCAACTAGAAGAAGGACAATAAGAAAAGAAACCTCAAGTTCCAGGACCTTCCAAGAAAATAGCCCAACAGAAAGTGAAGACTAAAGCTGATGGAGGCAAAGGAAAGTGTTTCCACTGCCAGAAGGATGGGCACTGGAAAAGGAACTGCCCAGAATATCTTGCTTCTCTGAAGGACAAGAAGGATACACCTTTAGAAGGTATGTCTATATCTTGTTATTTAGATGCTGATGATGCTCATAGTTCATCTACAGCTTGGGTTTTAGATACTGGTGCCAGTTCTCACATTTCTTATGATATGTAGGAACTAGCAAACAGTAGCAGCTTGCATGCTAGAGATGTTAGACTCCGAATTGGTGATGGCTAAACTGTTGAAGCTTTAGCCATAGGATCTAAATCTTTTTGCATGTGTGGACATGTTTTGTGTTTAAATAATATTTTGTATGTACCTGATGCTTTTAAAAATATTATTTCTATATCTAGTTTGACTAGAAACGGTTATGAATTTCAATTCACACAAGATGTTTGAAATATTTATTTTGGAAATAAATATGTCAGCTCAGGTTATATACATGATGGTCATTATTATTTGGATAATAATAATAAACACAAATTGAATGAAAGCAATCTAAATGAATGCAATGCCATGATGAAAATCAACTCAAGTTCAAAATATATTTGGCACTTAAGGTTAGGTCATATTGCAGAAGATAGGGTTGTAAAGCTGGAGAAAATGGGGATTTTATCCTCATTAGGTTCTGAACCTACTCCAACTTGTGAATCCTGCGTTCAGGGAAAAATGACTAGATCGCCCTTTTTTCGATAAGGACTAAGAGCTGAAAATATTTTGGAGATAATACATAGTGATGTATGTGGTCCATTTAAGGTAATGGCTAGAGGCGGTTTTCATTACTTTATTACCTTTACTGATGATAAATCAAGGTTTGGGTATTTGTATTGGATGAAATACAAACATGAATCCTTTGAAAAGTTCAAAGAATTTAAATCTGAAGTAGAAAATCAAACAGGAAAAAGTATTAAAACTCTTCGATCAGATCATGGAGGTGAATACTTAAGTATTGAATTTGATGAACACTTGAAAGAGCATGGCATTGTTTTCCAGCTGACTCCTCCAGGAACGCCACAGGTGAATGGTGTATCTGAAAGGAGAAATCATACCCTATTAGATATGGTACGTAGTATGATGAGCTATACTGATATGCCAGTCTCCTTTTGGGGATTTGCATTAGAATCAACTTTGCATATTCTGAATAGGATTTCATCAAAATCAGTTTCTTCCACACCTTATGAGATATGGCATGGAAGAAAATCGAGTCTTAAGCATGTTAAGATTTGGGGTTGTCCAGCTTATATCAAAAAGCTAAACACTAATAAATTGGAAACCAGATTAGAAAAAGGTCGATTTGTTGGATATCCAAAAGAAAGTTTTGGATATTATTTTTATTTGCCTATATCACAAAAGGTTGTGGTAAGTAGAGATGTCACATTTCTTGAACAACAATTTATTCAAGAAAGAGACAAAGGAAGGCAAATAGAGTTGGAATTGGAGATAAAGGAAGGCAAATAGAGTTAGAATTGGAGAATTCTGACCAACCAACAGATCAGATGGATATAGATCCATCTAGTCAACCTACACCTATTAATGAAACATCTACAGCTGTTCCTCATAGATCAACCAGGGTATCTCACCCAACAGTAAGATATGGTTTCCTTCATGAAGTAGAACAAGGGTTGTCTACTCATGAAGAAGTAGATCATTAAGATGATCCACTTACCTATGAAGAAGCTATATCAGATATAGACTCTTCAAAATGGATTGATGTTATGAAATCCGAGATTGATTCCATGTATAAGAATCAAGTTTGGGATCTTGTTGACCCTTCTGAAGGTATTGTACCTATAGGGAACAAATGGGTTTTCAAGAAGAAAATTGGTTCTGATGGAAAGGTAGAGACCTATAAAGCAAGGCTAGTAGCGAAAGGGTTTCGCCAAAGGTAAGGAATAGACTATGAGGAGACTTTCTCGTCTATTGCCATGTTTATATCAATTAGGATTCTATTAGCAATAGCTGCATACTATGATTATGAGATTTGGCAGATGGATGTCAAAACAACTTTTCTCAATGGATACATTGAAGAAAACAATTTCATGAAACAACCTAGGGGTTTTGAATTCCAAGATGGTTCCAAGGTATGTAAGCTAAAGCGATCCATTTATTTGTTGAAACAAGCTTCGAGGAGTTGGAACATCCGTTTTGATGAAGCCATTTAGTCACTTGGTTTTATCAAAAATGAGGATGAGCTATGTGTATATAAGAAGGTTAGTGATAGTGCTATCACTTTCAATGTCTTATATGTGGATGACATTCTGTTGATGGGTAATGACACAGGTATGTTGACAACTGTAAAGGTATAGTTGTCAAATACATTCTCCATGAAAGACTTAGGGGAGGCAACCTATATTCTTGGGATTCGCATCTATAGAGATAGAGCGAAAAGAATAATTGGTTTATCCCAAAGTCTATACTTGGAAAAGGTGTTAAAGAGGTTTAACATGCTTGATTCCAAGAGAGGATTGTTAATAGTGAGACAAGGTATCCACCTTTCTAAAGAGATGTCTCCAAAGACACCTGAAGAAAGAAATAAAATGGCCAGGATTCCATAAGCTTCGGCTATTGGAAATTTGATGTATGCAATATTGTGTACTAGGCCGGTTATCGCATATGTTGTTAGTTTGACTAGCAAGTATCAATCCAATCCAGGTTTGGAACACTAGATAGCTATCAAGAATATCCTTAAGTACTTGAGAAGAACTAAGGATTTATTCTTGATATATGAAGCTGGTGAACTGCAATTGGATGGTTATACTGATTCTGATTTCCAATCAGATATTGATGATAGAAAGTCTACCTTTGGATATGTGTTCATTTGTAATGGAGGTGCAGTCAGTTGGAAGAGTTCCAAACAGAGTACGACTGCAGATTCCATTATAGAGGCCAAGTACATTGCGGCATCAGATGCTACAAAAGAGGTTGTTTGGATGAGGAACCCCAGTCTCACCAGAAATCCAAACACATAAAAAGGTGCTACCACATTATCAGAGAGATAGTTGGGCAAGGCAATGTAGCCATGCAAAAAATAGCATCAGCTGAAAATCCAGCTGATCCATTCACTAAGCCTTTGTTACAAGCTCTGTTAGACCAACATCTTAAGAAGATGGGTCTAAGGTATTGTAATGAATGGCTCTAGTGCTAGTGGGAGATTATTAGTAGTATGCCCTAGAATATATCATTTAGTATGTATCATGTACATATTTTATTAATAAAAGGCATTTTCACTTTTCCATTTACATAATATATTTATGTGTAATAGAAAAGGTTCATTGATATTTTGTTAGAAATTCTATTCTTAAGTTGTTAAGAATATGAGTGACAGTATTTCTAGCACAAAGTATCATAAATTGGTTCACAATCGAGGATACTTCATACAGGACATGACTTATCCAGAAAGATTATATTCATGTTTGTTCCTAATGTATTTATATGAGATATAAATAAGATGGAATGGTGAGTCTCATGCCATATAACAAACATGATAGGCACTTATGCATGATAAGTAGACCGAACCAGTGACATTTATGACAAGCATATGGAGTTTACTCTTGTCAATGCATTATCATAAATCATATCAGTGCATATAATCTTTAGACCTGAGTAGCACAGTTATCATGTATATAGGTGGTTTGAGTTTGATACTGCTTTTATACTTGTACTGTGTATGGGTATATGGCATGTGTTAGCTCCGACTAGTTATATACGGAGGTAGGTGTTGATCAAGATGGAATCTGTTACCCTAAGTAAATAGGGATAAAATCCTATGTTCATTTAATTGTTCTTGATGTTTCAAGTTCCTGGCCAGGACAAATAGATTTAATCAGAAAAGAGTTTCTGATGAAAAAATCTTTTTAATCAAGAACTGGAATTAAAAGAGAACATAATATTCATAGCAAATGGGATTTGACATAAACCATGACTCCAGCTCGAATTGAAATTTTATAACAGAGAGATTCTAGTGCATGGTAACATATGATTATAGGTTCATTTAAGGTAAACCTTATTACTGATTAGGTGGCTATGGCATGCTATGCTAGGTGTTAACCATAGTCTATGAGGTGCCTAAAATGATTTAGAGAAATCATTTATGGTAAGAAAGAGTTCTGATGATATTAAGAGTTGATATCATATCTCATTGCCAATTAGTGATGAGCCTAGTGAGTCACACACATACACAAGTAATCACCAAGTTAAATGTGATTTAATTAATTAGTTAAAAAGTTTAATTGATTAATTAAATAGGTTTGGTTTGCAATTAGATTGCGAAGTCCTTAGCATGACTTAAAACTAAATCTAGGTTATTGGATGTATAGTATAAGTTAAATTTATATTTATAGTGTTTAAATATGAATTTAATTATGAGAAATTAATTAATAGAGATTAATTAATTTATTTATATTAGAAGTAGAGAAATAATTATTTTGGGTTGAGAACTCAAAATTATGACACAAGGGTCTTTTGGTCATTTCACAGGGTGACCTGTAGCACCATGAGATGATAACACATCGCACTACATATAAGCTTGCCATTTGTCTTTTAACCATGTAAGATGATCAAAGTCAAGATTAAATCTAAGTTTGACACTTGGCACAATGTGATTGGGTCAATTAAACTAAGAGCCAATCAGAAGGTGACATGTGACAAGGGTTTTATGTGGTGACCTAGCTATATAAGGGAAATGATGAAATAACAAAAGATAATCTGCTGTTTCTTCCAAAGGTGCCACCACCCTTGCCTTGTTCTTCCTCTCTTATTTTTCATCTCTCATCAATTCACAGAGAATTGCCAACATTCTCTTGAATTAAAAATACTAGAAATCGTTTATAGTGTCCTGTATGCATCTATAACATCTCTAAAGGCAAAACCTAAATTTCTAATTGATTGGAAAGGCTTAAGAAGCTATTCAAGGGGCTGCCATTGGTGATCTTTGTGTGGACAAGCTAGAGGGACAACATTTGGTGTCCTAGGCGCATCCCAAAAGTGCCAAATACAACTATAGTGCATCAAAAGGTTAGTGCACTTGTTCTTGATTTAATCTAGGGTTCTAATGAACTAATCTGTTAATTCTAAAATCTTAAATGGAAAATATAGATCCAAAAATATATTAAAAGTGTTTTAATATGCTATTTATCATTGAAATCAAATAGATAAATAATGAATCTTGCATGATGCATAAGACCCTAGAAGAAAAATTTTGAATTCAATGATCTAAACTTATGTTTTACATGCTTCCGCTCCTTCAGGTGGAGCAGGTTCTCCCCTGCCTCCAGCTTTAGCCATAGTTAGAGCATGACTCTCCACCTCTTCCTCAACTGCTCTCTGCAATGTCGGGTTTATATCCTAACCAAAATAATCAAAAACAACAGATCTGCATTAGTGTCACTTCGACTCTTACAAATACAATGCATGGTATGGACTCTATCTAAACCTAGAAACGCCTAAACCATGCTTTGATACCACTAAATATAACACCCCTTACCCGTCTACTGGAGATACAGATAAAGAGCCCAACAGACCTCAGACTGGGTGAGAGTAAAGATCTGCGTTGAGTCCTGAGTCACCTCCACTACAGTGCATTTTGGTAGGACCACTAGGCTTCCTTTTGTATTTTGTATTTTACATTTTGTAATAGACGTTAGTTTCTATCTTGTAAATGATAAACTCATATACTTACAAACTGATATAATTAGTTGTAAATTTTGTTTATAAATAAAATTTGGGTATTTCTTCATGAAATTGAGCTTAAGTATGTGATGAATGAAATGTATGAAATTGAGTTTGAGAATATTAGGAATTAATGAAATTGTGTTAATGTTCATTGGAGTTGAGGATATAATATGTCTATTAGGAGTATTTTTAACAGGTTCCGAAGAATTGTTTTCTCAATTTTTAGCCGGCACTTTGTCGGATTTTCTGTAAAATTTTTCAAAATTTCAAATTAAATCAAAATTTCAATAAATGACATAAATGGTTTGAGTTTCACTTAAAAGCCTTTTAATTAATAAATTAAGAACTGGAAATTAAAAAAAGATAAGATAAGGTGCTCCGCCACAATGTGTGACATGCCTTGCTCGACTACACTGTAGCAAAAAGTGACGCGCTAGGCAATACAGCTTAGTAATGCCAATATAATATAAAAATAAACCAAATAAATAAATATGTAGACATTATGTTGATATACTATGCAAACTGAAATTTTTGATAATTATTAATAATATTATTAATTTAGTACTTTTTATGTTCATTAATTGGTAATAATTTATTAAGACTTATTTTAGTTGTCCAAGTAACCTATATCAGTCGACTGGACTGGATAATTGAGTAAATTAACACTGGGTATCAAGTACCTCAGGCTTTCACACTATCGGTTACATAGTGTCTCTAGGTGTGTAACAGAACGACTAACAAGCCATAGTAATAGACAGGCATAATGCCGAGTGTATCAAGTGTATCAAAATGGCCAAAAGCCATATTATCACAATTGGCCATTAAAACCATAAATCATGGAATGACATAAAGTCATAGGCAGTACTGCAAATCGGAACCCTATTGACATGCCAACCTATCCAAACCAATCATACTAGACATACTAGGGCATGTTAACAAAGTTAACGGTTTAATTCTTTGTATTTGATGCTTAGTGGTTACTATTCACCTTATTATTCAAGCAAAAATGTTGACTTTTTCTTAAATAATAGGTATGCTAATTCTAATTACACCAACATACCACATTTTGGATATTATATGTGTTGGCATTGGTTGCCAAATTCAATTCAAAGTCCAATGGAAATTATTTCAAATTTTCAGTTTTGGTCACTTAAGTTTATTGTTCCATTAGACCTTTCTACAATAAAAATTTGGCTAAATTCTCTTCAACAAAGTTGTTCCTTAATGTGTCTTCTTTAATTCTCTTTTTGAACCACTCCATTTGTAGTTTTGTATCTCAAGTTATGCTATTTTTACTAAGGCTGGCCTAAAATTTCTGGGCAAATTTGGTTCTGACAGTTTTAGTGTCCTGAACTTGACTAGAAATTTGAATAGGTTATGGTCAAAATTTGGGTTTCTATTCCTCATGAAAGTTGTTCTACATTGTCTAAGCTTTCCATGGCCACAAAAATCAGGTCATTTGGACCTCTCTAGATAGAGTTATGGCAATATGAATGGTAAATTTTCAGGTCTAGATTTTTGGTTACCCAAATTTGGACAGATTTTAGGTCATCTTAAGTTGATTTTCTGGGCAGGGTCCCTCATAAAAAATGTGGCTTAAGGTCTTAAATTTCACTTCTAATTGGCCTTGCACCAATTGGAGCAACATAGCTCAAGTTATGGCCAATTGAACACTCTAGACACAGGCTATCCAGAATCAGTCTCATTGCACAACCTTACATACCTTTAATTGTTTTGTTATCTCATCAATATATATCAACAAACACATGCCAAATAGTCTTAATTTAGGCTTAAATACATCAATTAAATCATAAGAATTCAAATTCCCAAATTCAAAAAACCCTAACTCAATTTGCTAAAATTTCATAATCCAAAAGATCTAATAGCACTAACCTTGTTTTCTAGGTTTAATCAACCTCAATTCACCCTTCCAATGAACCAAAGCTTAAATCCCTTCTTGGTTCCTCTTTCTTTAGAATTCCTTACTGCCCAAATGCTCCAAATTCCCTTCTTTTCTTGGCTGGATTCTTCAAATTGATGCTGAAGGTCAGTTTTTCTCTCAATTTCCTACAAGTTTGTTGGTGGGAGACCAGGATTTTAGAGCTTGAATTGTGTAAAAATGGAGGAAAGAAAATGGGTGAGGGAGAAAGAGAATTATGGACCGCTAGCTACTGGAAGAAGACCGAATTTTCTGATTTTTTTTTCCTTTTTAATGATATTTATATTATTTAATAACATAATGTCATACTTGTAATTAAAGAGAAATGGCAATTTTGTAGTTACCTTGAATTTCCTAATTATTTTAGTTTGACTATTTATTTAATTATATTTAATTTTTATAATCTTAATTAATTAAATTAATTTAGCTTCATGAATTAATAAATTTCATTCTTGGTCAATGTGGGACTTCAAAATTTCATTGACCAAATTTTCACTCTTACCGAGTTTTCGGTTTGCTTTTTTTTTAATATCCGATAAGTCTTTCTTTTAAATTTTTTTTTTCTTAGCTTTTCTTGGCATTCTATTATCATTTAAACCTCAATAATTCTTCACTAGAGTCTCAAAAATTATTTCATAGGGTTTCTCATGAGTCTAGGGTCGCTAACTGTCTTCGCAGCCGCTTCCCGTTAGGGATACCCATCGCCCGAACTACGGCTCATTTAACCTTAGTGAATTTCATTTCTAAAAGTTTTTCCCTCATTTTTCTTGTCATTATTTAGACTATTTATGACTCCTCACTCTAGTTTAAATATAGTTCTAGACATTCTAGCTATCCGGACTGACATTAGTCAGCAAAACAATAGAATGTACGAACTAGCTAAAGTGAGATTGTTACAACTTCACATTGTTGCCTGTTGGTGTTAATCTTGTTTTGATTTGTACTCAATTGTTAGTGATGTAGAACAAAGAGAAAGAACCAAGAAGAAGGAGAATTTAAGGACCAATCCTTGAAAAGAGAACTAATGCTTAAGGTATTATTGATCTCATAAAAATTATTATAACAAAACTTATCTAATAACAATAGAAACCATAAGTCTTATTTATATAATTAGGAATCCCAATTACATTAGAATTTTAGAACCCTAATTCAATCCTAATTAGGAATACTAAATTAAATCAAAATAAACTAGGAAATAATAAAATTTCTAAATAATAGACCAAATAAGAATAAAATTCCTAAAGAATAAAACTCTTAAATTTCCTAATTTTATATGGAATATAATTCCTAAATTGTATTAGAAATATCATCTTCCTATTCTGCATTATTCTCCCTTGATTGGAAAAAACTAGTCATCGAGTCTTGAAGTGCAAGAGAATTAGAAACTACATTAGGAGAACAATCAATTCTTGATTCTTGTATGATAGCAACAAGCTTGAAATCAAGCACTTCATGCTTTCCTTTGCATCTCTAAACAGATCTGGACAAATAAAATCAATCTTATTAATAGTTGAAAAGCTCTTCAAATCATTAGGAATAACTTGATTTTCTTCAATCTCCATTGAAGTTTCCATAGAGTGATCTTCTTTGTTCCGCAATTTCTCCTCCTTAAGCTTTACTTGTGCATTTTCATCAACTTCTTGCTCTAGAATATGTTCTTCAACATGTGAATGTTCAAGACTCGAATCTTTAGATCCTTCAATCTCATACTTTTCATTCTCATCTTCAAGCTGCTCTTTGAATTCTTCTTCTTGTAAATCTTCAACTTCAAGCTTTTTCCCTTGATTTATAATATGAATTTCTTCTTCAAGTCATTGCGAAGCTACTAATAATTCATTAAACTCTACTTCTAATAACTTATTAAGCTTTTTTTTAATTACTTATCAAACTATGCATTTAATTTTTTTTTACAATTGAAATTACAAGTTCTTTCTCGCATTCTTCAAGTTCTCTTTCCTTAACCTCTAAGAATTATTGTAAAACTTCATATTCTCTTTCTTTATCTAGTAAAATCTAACTTCTTGATATTCACTATATAAGAAAGAGCACCTTTCAATATCAAATCTATTACTATAATTATCTAATCAATGATATAGAGATAATAATTGACCCTTATGAAATCTGATGTCATAATTAATTTCTTTAAGAATATTTTTGTAGTAATTGATCTCCTCTTCTAACCTCTTAATATAAGTTTCCATAGTATTTGAAGAAAACATGCCTTAAGGGGGAAAAATCACAAAATTCAGCTTTAACGAGTTATTTCCTCACAAAACGGGCTACAAAATTAGATGCAAGACGTCAAACTTAGCAAAGTAGGGTATTGTTGAAAATTACAGACATGGCAAGGGCAATGATGTGGAAGTGATGTGGCCAAAGAGAGCTGATGTGGCAATTATTGATGCAGCAGAAATATGATGCAAATAGGAGTACAGAAAGACTTGGTGAGCACAACTTGGTTTGGGAAGATTTGACCTGACTTGTCAGGTTTTAAAGCTGGAGGTGTCGGAATGAGTTTATGATCGCGGAATGGGCAGATCAAAGATAGGAGAGCTATTGGAATGATCAGATGCCGAAGAAATATTGAAAATTTGCGAGTCCAGATTTGGGTAAAGATCTGGCTCAATTAGATCTTTTCTAGGCAACTACAGGTGATTGGAACGTCGCTGAAAAGGTCGCCTGGACGTCATCGGTGGATTGGTAATGGCAGTGGGTCTTTTTGGTGAACAGATGGTGATTGGTGTTGAATGGATAGCGGCTATAGCATTTTCCATTTCTTGGCAAATCTATTTTCTTTTTTTTTATTTTGGTAAATGTAAACAGTAGGCAGTAAAGATTTTGAAAGGACGAGCATTGGTTTGAAGGCTTGTAAGTTTGCATAAGCTAAAGAAATTTGGATTTATTTTGGGCTTTGATACCAAAATTGATGTAGAACAAAGGGAAAGAACCAAGAAGAATGAGAAATCAATGACTAATCCTTGAAGAGAGAACTAATGCCTAGCATATTATTGATCTCATAAAAATTGTCATAATAAAGTTTATCTAGTAACAATAGAAATCATAGGTTTTATTTATAGAATTAGGAAAACATTAGGATTTTAGAACCCTAATTCAATCCTATTTAAGAATACTAAATTAAATCAAAATAAACTATCAAATAATAAAATTCCTAAATAATAGACCTAATATGAATAAAATTCATAAAGAATAAAACTCTTAAATTTCCTAATTTTACATGAAATATAATTCCTAAATTTTATTAGGAATATCATCTTCCTATTCTGCATTAGTTAGCCTCTTTAATGAGATCATTCTTCTTGTTTGCTGGATTAAATATTTGACGATTGAAGTGATAATTCATGATCAGGTTCTTCAGTAAAGTGGATGCTTTGCAGACGGCAAATTTTAGAATCGAAGGGGTTAGAATTATTTGTCATATTTTGACTTTGGATAGTAAAATTTTGATCAAAGGATATGAAAGTTTTAGGTAACTGTTATTATTACCTATAAACTTGCACAAATCTGACTTCTTTATCTTGGTTGCAGTTTGACTGTTCAGTCAGAAAATTTCTAGGTTCCAAAATTTTCTTCTATTTTTATTGGCCATTATTTTTGAATCCTTAGAGAAAATGCACTACATTTGGAAATGGGCAGTGAAGAAGACTATTTATAAATGTCTCAAAATGATGCCAGTTGGGGACCAATGAGTCAAGTGAATAGCTAGGGCTACATCAAACATGTTAACAAAAGGATAAACAATTATGGCATTGAGTAAAAATCTTACGAAAAATTATTTGCTTATTCAACTTGCTTTATTTCTGTTTTAAAATTATCTATATTTTAATAGATAAAGCATGCTAAATTTGTAACAAAAAATAATTATTGAACACCAAACAAGTGGCATGTTGCATCCTGTAGTATTGGGGAATTAGCGTATGTTGCTTGTACAAAGCTCATGTCTATAGATGAATCTTGTTCAAAGCTTGCCCATACAAATTGAGCTAAAATGGCTGACAATAACTTGGAGTTTGTGTTCTGCTATGTATTGCAATGGATATGTCATGGGATGAAATTGTAACACCCCTAATGGCATAGCCTGGTATATTTCACTATTCCGGATAATTAAGGGGATTAGAACCACATCTAAGACAACTAGATAAACCCTGAACACAAATAATTAGTAATTGTCAATTAGTTAAGTATAAATAAGAAAAACAGAACATAAGAGGTTAAATGAGCTGAGAGTCACAGCGATGGGTGACCTTCTCGGAAAGGATTGCTAGGTCGATTTAAACTCAAATTTGAATCGTAAAATGTGACGCTGCGGTCCTTAGGACTATTGCGAACACAGTGGAAAAGAGAAAATCACGAAAAAAAATTGTTAAGCAGGTCAAATAATTAAGTCAGGAATCCGGAAGAAATATTGAATTATTTGCAAACCGGGTCGAACCGGCGAGGGGCAATTTGGTCAATTGACCCCTGGAGTTGACTCCTGACCTGACTGTCAAATAAAATCGGAGAAAATAAAATTTCGGAATCGGGAATTAAATTAAAGAACTAATGGAAAAATAAATAAAAAAAAAAAAGAAAAAGTGAAAAAGTTATTACATCATGCATGACATCATGCATGATGCAATAAATTTAATCATTAAATAAAAAAATATGGGATAATTATGTAGTAATTAAGTTAAAATTTATAAAAGAAAAGAAAAAAAAAAAAAAGAGTTGTCTTCCTCCATTGCCGTCTCCCATCTCTCTCTTCTCTCCCTCTCAAAATCCTCCATGAAAGCTCATTTTTTAGTTTGAAGAAACCAAAAGTTAGCCATAGAAATTGCAAGTTCCTTAGACTATGAGGTAAAAGCAGATGGGTGTCTGTACTACAAAAGAAGATTATGTGTACCAGATGATGGGGAATTGAAAGCCAGTATTCTGAAAGAGGCACACACCAGTGTTTATGCTATGCACCCAGGAAATACAAAAATGTATCATAATCTGAAGCTTCAGTATTGGTGGCCTGGTATGAAGAAGGACATAGCTGACTATCTGACTAAATGCTTGACATGTCAACAAGTCAAGGCAGAATATTAAGTTCCATCAGGTTTGCTACAGTCTATACGCATACCTGAATGGAAATTGGATGGGGTCACCATGGATTTTGTAAGTGGTCTACCTTTCACCCAGAAGAAGCATGATGCAGTATGGGTGATAGTAAATAGATTGACGAAGTCAGCACGCTTTCTGCTAGTAAGAACTGACTACTCATTGGAGAAGTTAGCAGAATTGTATATCAATGAGATAGTTAGACTGCATGGAATTCCACTTTCCATTATATTTGATCGAGATCCAAGGTTTACATCGAGATTTTGGAAGAAATTGCATGAATCCTTGGGTACACAACTCCACTTCAATACAGCTTTCCATCCTCAGACGGATGGGCAATCAGAAAGAGTAATCCAGGTAAACAATTGAAACTAATTGAACTAATACAAATATTGAACTGAAATGATAATAATAACATGAAATATATGTCAGGTCCTTGAGGATATGCTGAGGATTTGTGTCATTGAATTTGAGGGAAGTTGGAATAGATACCTCCCACTTGGCAGAATTTGCATACAACAATAGCTACCAAGCTAACATCCAAATGGCCCCGTATGAAGCACTGTATGGAGGAAATGTAGAACTCCAATGTGCTGGACTGAATTGGGCGAAGATAAACTGGTAGGGCTAGGCCTGGTGAAACAGACTGAGGAGAAGGTAAAACTAATCAAAGCCAATCTGAAGGTTGCCTCAGACAGACAGAAATCCTATGCCGACCTGAAGAGAAAAGAAATAGAATATGTAGAGGGCAATAATGTGTTCCTTAAGGTGTCACCATGGAAGAAGGTATTAAGGTTTGGAAGAAAATGTAAGTTAAACCCTAGGTTCATTGGCCCATATGAAGTCATTGAACGCGTGGGTCCAGTGGCCTATAGGCTAGCTTTACCACCAGAGCTGGACAAGATCCACAATGTGTTCCACGTATCTATACTAATAAGAAGATACCGCTCAGATCCTTCACATGTCATGTCCATGGAAGAAATTGAAGTACAACCAGATTTGACTTATAAAGAAGAACCCATACGGATCCTAGCTCGAGAATTGAAAGAGTTGAGGAATAAGCAGATTTCACTGATGAAAGTGCCTTTGGAGGCACCACAACACCGAAGAGGCAACTTGGAAAAGTGAAGAGATGATGAGGCAACAGTGCCCTCAACTGTTTGCATCAGGTAAATTTTGAGGACGAAATTTAAAGTAGAGGAGAAGAGTTGTAACACCCTCCCTGTAGCAACTCCATACATTCTACTATTTCAGTAACCAGTGTCGGTCTAGACAGCTAGAATGTAACACCCCTAAGTTCGGTAGTGCGTTCTACTGTTCCAGTGACCAGTGTTGTCCGGACAACTAGGATGCCTAGAACTACACTTCGATATGAGTGAGAAGACATAAAATAATGAAATACAAGAAAAACAAAGAAAAAATAATAGCAAAGAAATGTAACCAAGTTAAGCGAGCCGAGAACCCTAGCGATGGGTGACCGCACCGGGAAGTCACGGCGTGGACCGTTGACTAGCCCTGGACTGCGGGGAACCCTGGAAAATATTTTTAGGACTTAAATAAACACCTATTGAAGTATAAATACCATTAGAAATATCAAAGAAAAATTAATTAATTAGTACAAAGAAAAGTGAGAAATCGAAAAACGGACAAAACCCGGTGTCACCGAAAAATCGGGAATGCAACCCGAACAAGGGCATTGTGGTCATTTGACACTCCGAGTTGTCTTTTGACCTAAATATCCTTTAAAAATAAATAATTTTACACTTGGAAAATATAATGAAACATTAATTTAGTGGTACCTAATGTAAATAGCAAAAATGGAGTGTAAATGGAGTAATTATCACTTAAAACTTATTAAATTATTATCCTAGCATGAGTGGAGCACTATGGGATTAAACAACCATTAAATGGGCAGGTGTAAATCCACTAACAAATCTATAAACTCATCTTCAACTTCATTCCCTTCCATTGCCGAAGTGAAGATTTCTCCCAAAGAAACTCCATGGCCGCACCATGCATGGAGCTCAAGTTCTCCATGATCAAGCCTTGATTTCTTGCAAGTGTCTTCATAAAAAATGATCCTCACACCATGGGCAGTGGATAGGCAGCAAGAAATGAAAGTTTTTGTGGAGTTTTGAAGAATTTCCAAAGTGGTAAGTTTGAGTTTTTTATTATTGTTTTATTAAAGTTTGTAAGGATGTTATGGGTACTTGATTTATGGAGAAATTTTTGAGGTTTGATGTTTAAAGGGATGTGTACTTTTGGCAGCCATGGAAACACTTTGAGGATAGCTTATTCTTGATTCTAAATGGTAGATTAAAGGATTGATTAAATGTATATGTGTGTAGAAAATTATTTGGGTGATGTATACTTAGTATATGTGGATGTGTATTTGAAATTTGAAGCTTGGGAATTAATGGAATGTAATGCATGAATTGGCAGCCTGGTTGGGTGAACCATAAGGATGTTATTTCATGTTTGGATGATGGAATATTAATGTTGAATTGTGTTAGTTGTGATGGCAGTTTGGGTATATGTGTGATGGTGTGAAGTTGGACATGTAAATGAGCATGAATAGGTAGTTAAATTGTTATAATTGAATTTGACAAATTCTACACTTAATGGTGTATGTTGAATGTGATTGTAAGCTGCCAAAATGATCAAT
Source organism: Hevea brasiliensis (assembly GCF_030052815.1). Classification (NCBI taxonomy): domain Eukaryota; kingdom Viridiplantae; phylum Streptophyta; class Magnoliopsida; order Malpighiales; family Euphorbiaceae; genus Hevea; species Hevea brasiliensis. Next base: position 31,002,748 of record NC_079509.1, on the reverse strand, counting down.
AAAATGTTGTGAAATATGTTTAGGTTAGGGTACAAACCAGAAATGGCATAAAGGTGAAGTTTGGTAAGGGTTAAAGGTGATCTTTGATGAGTATGAATAAAATGCAATAGGGCAGTTTGTGTTTTAGGCCTAGAACCTTAAGTGTGTAGCTCCAATTGGTATGAGACCAATTGGAGGTGAAACTAGGCACAAAATGTGCCAACTTTCATGAAGGAAGCTTGCCAAAATTCTGCTTGCAAGGTAGCTTGAAAAATGACCAAATCCGGATTAAGTGCAAATAAGGCCTGAAAATTGACCATTTGGGCAGCAGTTAATATTTAGTCCATAACTCACTCAAAACAGGTCCAATTGACCTGAAATTTTGACCCTGGATAGTTAAGACCCATATTTACAAGTCTTATGAAGACACCAAAGCCCAGAAATGACCATAAGTAAGTCAAACAGCTTGCACAAGTTAGGGTCCAAAAACTGGCAGAACCAAAATTGACCTAAAATGACCTAAAGTGACCAATTTTGATGCAATTTGACCAGCAATAGTAAAATGACCATAACTTGGTCTACATAACTCAGAATGACCAGAAATTTTTCCCCGCGTGCAATAAGACATAGATTTACAAAACCCGAAAACGTAGGGAACTAGGTCGTCCGGCTAGGTCAAATTAGTATCCCGGAATCTAGCAAATTGCAAGAAAATGCAAGATACATGGAAATGAATTTGGTAACATGTACCAACCCTAAAAGACTATCGAATGTGACATATTAGTAACATTAAAACCTAATTTACCTGGAATGCATCGAGGGTCGACATATTAGGTTGACTAAGCAAATAATAGAATTCAGTGAATTAATTATCAAGCATTATCGTTAGAGACAGTTTAAATAAGTACTGAAACACTTCAAATTGTGTTTCTCAGTTAGCAAAGACTCAGGGAAAGGGAAGGAAACACCGAGTCAAGGCCAGGAGACAGTTATCAGAGGTTTGTGCACAATAAGTATTTCTTTTGAATTTTTCAATTGAAATAAATTACGATTATTTATATGTTATTGTTTTAAATTGTGTTTGTGCACAATAGACATTTCTTTTGAATTTTTCAATTGAAGTAAATTATGATTATTTGTATGTTATTGTTTTAAATTGTATTTGTGCACAATAATTTTGACTTCTTATTTTCTACTTAAAAATTTATTTGAACATTATATTTTTAAATTGTGTCCGTGCATGATACTTTTATATTCACAGCTTTTACTAGAAAATTTATTTGGAGAAATGAGTTATGAATAATTTTTTATTGTTTTGGCTTTGAGAATCTTATTTGGAAATTATTGTGTTGCCAACTTTGCAAATGGAAATTTTGAGATAAAATGTGATTTATGGTTTGTATGAAATATTGTGATTTGAAATTGTTTTGATTCACACTTGGCATGACACTGTTACTATGTTCCTCCTCCATTTACGGGGTGAGTGTGATTATGTTCCTCTCTCTTTGACTTACCAGTCTGAGGTGAGTGTGGATGAGTACTCATTATTCAGCTAGCTTCCTCCCTCATTGATTTCGATTATTGGGGTGAGTGTGTCTTGTCGTGGTGTACAACACGGCATGTGCGAAAAAAATTGTGTCATGGACTAAATTGTGATATTGATTGGTAACACTATATTCTTCAGTTATTTGATCAAATGGTGTTATTGATTGGCAAAATTGTATTATTCAGTTATTTGATCAAATGGTGTTATTGATTGGAAAAACTGTATTATTCAGTTATTTGATCAAATTGTGTTATGGATTGGCAAAATCGTGTTATTCAATTATTTTATCAAATTGTGTTATTGATTGGCAAAACTGTGTTACTCAGTTATTTGATCAAATTTATGTTATATGAACTTTGTAAATTGTGAAATGGAATTGTGAACTATTTGATTTGTGAATTGTCAATAAAAGATTTATGTATCGCATTTCAAATTGTTATTATGCACCACTGAGTAAATTTTACTCAGCGATAGCTTTTCATTGCTGTCGCAGGTGGACAGACTGACAAGGCAGCAGACTAGGCTGCTAGTACTACACTGAGAGATCATCGGGTAGATTGAGTATACCACATTTTACATTTTGTACTGTAATGTATGTTCACTGTATGTATATATTGTTCTTGGTTTTGAGCAGTTGTAAATTAAAATTATACATTGAAGTTGTAAAATAAATTGAGTTATTTTGACTTGTAAAATTTGTATTATATTTCTTTTATCTCATTCTTTGAAAAATTATTGTGGATTTGACTTGAGAAATATATTGTGTTGTTTAACTGTTGGAGTCGAGATTGAGAAATCTATTTGAAGTGCATTTTACAGGTTTTCTGAAGAACTGTTTTGTTCAAAATACAGATGGTACTTCACCAAAATTTTTACAGAAATTATTAATTCTTAAAATGTGTTAGTTGTTTTACTTCAGTTCAAATTTTTTTTTTTTACACTTGTAAATAGTGCTCACCACTATAAAAAGAAGTAAGAAAAGTTTTAAAATCTCTTGTAGTGTATTTAATGAGTTATCAGTAGATGAAGTTGGTAATTCATTAGGTATACTACGGGATCATGTTATGCCTTACAGAGGGGTAGGGTGTGACATAGAACGTCCGGAAAAATATTTAAACTAAAGTAAGAAACCATAATTAACTCAAATATTAATAAGAAAAATTTAGGAAAAATTTTTGAAATAAAATACAACCAAGTTAAATGAGCCGGTGCCCTAACGATGGGTAACCCAGTGGGGAGTTGCAATCCTCGCAACTAGGAGCCCTAGACCTAGGAAAAAATTCATAAAATAATTTTTGGGACTCCAGAAAAGGGTCATTGAGGTTTTTATGGCATTAGAATGCCAAGAAAATGCTTAGAAAAATTTTTCAATCGGTACAGACAATTTTAGTTTGTTAAGCCAAAAGGGGGGGCATTTTGGTCATTTCGCCTTCAGGGGTGAATTTTGGTCGACTTGTCCAGTTAAGTGAATAATTATTATGATCTAAAATATGAATAAATATTGCTAAAAATTGAATTGAAAATGAGTAGAGAAAAGAAGAAAAGAAAATGAAAGGAAATACCTAATTATGACATCATATGATGTCATTAAAAAGAGCTCCACCAATCATCTTTTAACAAGCACCTTTAAATCAATTAAAAAGGAGAAAAAAGAGTTAAAAGTTGAAAACATTTTCTGCTCTTCTTTCGTAAAATTTCGGCAGCCTTCTCATTCTCTCCCTCAACCGCCATTAAAGCTCCAAATGAGCTTGATTCCCTAGCCAATCTTACCCCCTAACCCTAGGATTCCTTCACTAAAAATTATACCTACACCAAGGATAAGTGTTTGGCAGCCAAGAAAGAGTAAGAAAGTAAAGATAAATTAAAGTCTTAGTTGGCTTGGATTTGAGTTACAAGAGGTTAGTGCTTATTTATGCATATTTCTCTCTTTATTCCATGTTAGGGACTTAAAATGAGTATGAAATTGTAAGTCAAATGAAATAAAACTTATGTGTATGTATGCCATGAAATTTGGCAGCCCTAAGGAAGGGATAATGTTGATGGTTAAAATTGAATTAAATTGGTTTAATGATAGTATTTGAGTAGTGTAATGGGAGTGGAGATGATAATTCATATGATATGCATGAATTGGGGATAAATTGAAATTTTGGAGTTAGGGTTTGTGGCAAAAACCTAGGGTTTTGCTCATGTAATAGTATATTAACATTGTAATGGTCAATTAGTGACCATTTGAATGTGTGTGAGGAGGAATTGAAGTGAGTAAGGATAATGGAGTTGAGCTTAGGTGAGCTACCTTGGCTGACCTGCAGGACTGACCATGAGTCCAGCAGGTTTGGGGAACCATAAATGGAGTTGTATAGGTTCAATTGGTGCAAGGCCAATTGAACATGAAACTAGACACATAATGGCACAACTTTGGTGAAGAAACCCTGCCCAGAAAACCAAACCAAGTTCACCTAAAAATTGCCCTACTCTGGGTAACCTGCATTCTGCCTAGGTAAAATGACCAAATAAACAGTATTTATTCATTTAGTCATAACTTAGTGTAGAAAGATCCAATTAACCTGAAATTTTACCAGCAGAAAGCGGAGACATAGACCTAAAACTTTCATGAAGAACATAAATCCAAATTCTGACCATAACCTAGTCAAATTGCCAACCAAACTTAGGTTACCAAATCTGGCAGAATCAGTTTTGCCTAGAATTTTGGATTCTGTCCAATCCGGCTAGTTATGGTGTTTAGGCCATAACTTGAGTTACAAAACTCCAAATGGAGTGATTCGAAAAAGGAAATGTAACTAGAAAAAATAAGGAACAACTTTTATGAAGACAATTTTGCCAAATTTCTACTGTATAAATGACCAATGGAATAGTAAATATGAGGCTTGAAATCTGAAAATTCTGAATAACTAACACTAAGCTTAGAAATAGGATTGGCAACCAATACCAACAATTTTAGAATGTAAAATGTGGTATGTTGGGAGTATTAGAATCAATGTACCTATTGTCTATGCAAAAGTCAATATTTTAGTTGATTAATGAAATGAATAATAACACCTAAACTTAAATTTCAAGAATTGTACAATTTAAAAGTGTAACATGCCCTAGTACACCTAGCAAGATTGGTTTGGATAGGTTGGCATGCCAATAGGATTCAGTTAGCAGTACTGCACATGGCATTATGCTATTCTGTGATTTTATGGCTTTTAGCCATTCTGACATTATATTGATACTTAGCGTTGTGCCTAATGTTATTACAGCTTATTAGTTATTCTGTTGCACACCGGGAGATGCATATGTGACCGATGGTGTGACAGCCCGAGGTACTAGATACCCAGTGCCAGTTTACCCGTTTATCTAGTCCAGTCATTCAGTATAGGTTACTTGTACAACCAAAAATGAAAGTGAATAAATTTAATGAAATTATGAATATAACAAGTACAAAATAAATAAGATTACCAATAATGATCAAAAAATTGTCTGCATAAGACATCAGGACACTGCATATTTATTTTCTGTTATTTCTTTTTATTTTATTATTGGCACCACTAAGCATTATTGCTTAGCGCGTTACTTTTTGCCACGCATAGGTTTTAGAGAGACCGACCGAGAGCCCAGTAGACCACAAACTAGATGAGATCTTCTACAGCTCTGCATAGTATCCGTGTCACCTCACCGTCATCAATGCATTGGTAGGACACTAGGTTTTATTTTGGTATTTTGTAATTAACTTTTATTTTCTCATGTGTAATTAAGACTTATGTAATGTATTTTAGTATTGATGTAAATTATGGAAATTGTGTTTATGAATGAACAAGTAAATATTTATTTATGACTTTTATATGAATTTCATATGAAATGAATGAATGAGAATGGGAGTATATATGAGAAATATTGGGATCTTGTTGATGAAATGGAGTTTGGGATTGATTGAAAATTTTGCAAATGTTTTTCACAGGTTCCAAAGAACTGTTTTATCCATTTTTAGCCGGCACTCTGCTGAATTTTCTATAAAATTTGTGGAACCTCAAATAAATTATAATTTCAATAAATGACTTAACTGAATGATATTTCACGAATTATACTTCATAACTATGAAAGAAATAAATTAGGAAGAATAAAAATAATTTAATTAAAATAAGGTATTCCGATACACTGTGTGACATATCTTACTTGGCTATACAGTAGACGGGTAAGCGGTGTCACAGGGAATGGAAAGTTGACTTTAGAAATTGATTGTGTTTTGTATAAAATATTTGAATAACTTGATTTAAATTATTTTTAATTCACACTTGGCATGGTAATATTAATATGTTTCTCCTCCACTTGTGGGGTGAGTTTGATATTTGATTATATTCCTCCCTCTCTGCCTTGCCAGTCTGAGATGAGTTTGGATGAGTACTCATTAGCTAGCTAACCACCTCCCACATTGATTTCGATTAGTGGGGTGAGTTTGCCTTGTCGTGGTGTACAACACAGCATGTTTGGAAATTTTATGTCATGGCCTAAGTTGTGTTATTGATTGGCAACACTATGATTATTAAATTGTTTAATCAAATTTGTGTTATATTAAGCTTTGAAAATTATGATTCGCTATAAATGTGATTTCAAAAATTGTGAAATATAATTGTGAGATTTTTCAATTATGAATTGCTCATAAATGTTTTATATTACGCATTTTGTATTTTATTGTGCACCACTGAGTATTTTTATACTCAGCGATAGCTTTCTTTGCTGTCGCAGATAGAGATAAGAAAAAAGTAGTAGAGTGAGCTACTGATTGTTGGGACTTCACTGATCTTTTTGTACGAGTATTTTTTTATACAGTATTTATTTATACCCTTGTAGTTATTTGATGTAAATATTGTAATGTCATATGTATTAATGTAAAGTTGAGCAGTTATACAGTAAATTGTAATAATGTTATTTTAGATTTTCTTTTATAAATTAAGATCTGTATTTTTATAAATTAATATCTGTATTTGTAAATTAAGTACTATATGCAATGTGAATAAATTTGTGAAGTATTTTGAGATGACAAATTTTTGGTTGAGTTGTGGAATTGAATTAAATTGTGTTGACTTGATTTGATTTGGGTTGGAAGTTGAGAAAATAATTATTGGAAGTATTTTTACAGGTTTTTGAAGAAACTGTTTTCTCAAAATACAGACGGCACTCTGCCAAAATTTTTATAAAATTTGCCAAATAATAAAATGGGACAAAAATCTTAACTAGTTTTCAAACTTCAATTAAATATTTTTAATTCCTACCAAAATGTTCACCACTTCCAAAATGTAAGAAAATGGTTTTAAAATCTCTTGTAGCGTACTTAATGAGTTATCAGTAGGTGAAGTTCGATAGTTCATTAGGTATTCCACGGGATCACGTAAGGTGTGACAAAAATTCCCATGCATTATGGTCCGCCAAACATGTAAGATCTAAGCAGTTAAAAATTGGTCAAAATATCTTTTGTTAATGAAACTGATAAAATACATGGTTCAGGCTTTTAGTGCATAAATTAGAAATAAAACAAACTAGAAGTCTGCAACATGTTGCATGTTATGGGCAGTGAAAATTTTTGTTTTGAGGAAGCGGTTTGAGTTAAGACTTGGGAAACTGCAACATTTGCTTCCCACTGGATATTGTTAAACCTTTGTGCATTTATTGAGGATGGTCGTGCCATATGAGCAACGCCCTGGGTGTGACCTGGAGCAGGAGGTTTCAAATGGCATGAAACAGCATTGGTTAATGGAATGAATATATAAGTTCGAATTTTACATTTATTTTGTTTATTAACATAACTTTAATGATTAACAGTTGCACCAACTCTATGAAAGTGCATAAATGCTCGTTTGAAACATAGACCTGCACTGTATAAACCTATTTCACTTACCTGGCATTTTTAGTAAGTTTGATGTTGATTAACAGAGGAATTACTGATTTCAGCTGTGGGATACTTCCCATTGAATGGCTTCAATAACACAGAGAAGAGGTGTTCCTTGTGTTAATTCTTAAAAAATGCAGTTAATGCTATTTTACTTGTTCAATTATCTGAGATTTGGATTTGTATGAAACATAGTTCAGTAATTGCACAGTGCAATTGAATTCTGTTGGTCTACATTTCCTGATATATTATTTCTTCATTTTATCATGAACTTTGATTTGCATACTGCAATATCTTGCCATGTATGATGTATCTACCATGCTGATCCCTTTTATGCTTTCTTTGGAGGAGTTAAAGAGTTTCAATTTTTGTGACATCTTGTGGAATTCTATTTCTTGTATATGTTGCTTTTATGTTTACACTTTCTTATCTTGGATTTCTTCTTTGCCTGATTGGTGATAAGAGTATAAGGTGCAATAGCATCCACAAAATCTCAGATTTTTGTTTTTTCCCTTTTGGCATCAGCACATGTGTGGACTAATGAAAAAGGGAATAGTAACCATTCATAGTGTTGGCTTGAAGTCTAGCATGCACCACTGGCATGTAATAGTGGCATGATTTTTTTATTTAGTGAATGATATTTATCTTCTTTCTTGAGCTTCATTGAATTTGAAGTAGTTTTAAAAGTAAATAAATAATGAAGAGGTAAGTATGAGGAAAAGTGTATCTTTAGTGCAAGATGTATCACCAAATACTTAAAAGAAACCAAATACTTAAAAGAATGTAAGAAGACATTGTGTTTTGTTATTTTAATTCTCTGATAATATAGTTTAAGTGGTTTGCAAATTGTCTCTGTGGTCTGAACTCAACAGCATGCTCTAATTAATTGTTTTCAGAAAAAATTTGCTTTGACTGCGTTATATTTGCAAATGTATGGGGCAAAACTATTGTTTTACACTTTAAAATATTAAGCAATAGGTTGCTGTTGCATTGACAATAAGTAGTGGGCTACAAATATGTTGATACTCGCATGTGCCTTTATGTCAATGCCTAGTTAATTATATCTGATTTTTGCCAGATCTAACCTAATTCAGTTCCAATCCACTGTGTCAGGTCAGCCAGAGCCTTGGATCTCTCTCTCAGGGCATCCTGTGACTTTATTTTTACTAGGCCATTTCTCTGAATGAAGGGTTTGTTTTTGGCATCAAGGCAAGTAGATTGATTTTTTGAGAACTCCAGCATTGTCATCTGATGATTGTGAGAGGTTGTGTAAATTTTTATTATATAAAAGGAAGAGGCATCCCACATTCTCAAGGAATTTGAAATGAAAGTGTTGCGAAAATCTCAGAATTATCAGTTGATGACGATGCTCAGGAATCACCTTAAGCTTGGTTGTTATGTTTGCAGATGGAAAGAAGGGAGGCAAACGTCAGCATGCCAAATGGTCTCTTAGTCGCAACCCACTTCTTTCTTTTCAGTGTTTGTTCAAGTTTGGAAATTGGAATGCTTTAGTCCATTGATGTTTCTTTACCTAACAATAAATATTGTTATTATTATAGGAATTTAGAATAATTCAATCTTGTGAGAAATGCTTTCCTCCCATTGCGTCCGACAACAGAAAATAACGTCACCTTCACGCTCTACAAAATATACTTTCCCAAAACGCATCTCCAATCTCCAAAAAAAAATTAATAATAATAATAATAATAATAATAATAATAATAATAATAATAATATTTGAGTTCTTAGTGATGAATTAATTTTTATTTGTTCAATTTATTATAATAAAATCTCTTAATTTTAAAATTTATTAATTTTAATTTTTTAATTTTAAAATTGGTTATATGAAAAAGTTGATAAGAGATACGAAGAGTTTTTAAAATTTTAAATTTGAGAAATTTTATGATGATAAATTGAAAATAAAACACAAAAGTATAATAATTTAAAAAATTAAAAGATGGTAAAAACTAACCCATTATGTAACGTGGGATTATGTACCATTTAATTAGTCAAAGTAGTGTTTAGGGTGAGGAGGATTAAGACTCCATGGCTATCATTACAGGCCTGGTATTGTTATTAAAATTATCGTTGAGAAAATTATTTTTTTAAATATATTAGTTAAAGAGTATTAAAAAATAATTAAAAATTAAATTTAATTAATTTTAATCAGAACATTCAAATAATAAAATAATTTTTTTTAAACTGCTTTTTTCAATGGCATTTAAAATAATACTTTATTTAAAAAATTAATTTCAGACTTAAATCAGTTTAATGGGTCACCTCAATTCCCACTTGTCTAGTGAAGTGAAAGAATTTTTTTTTTCTTTTTAGTTAATTTAATTTTAATTAAAACTTCAATTTAAGATTCTATATTATTTTAATTTAATTTAATATTTAATAATTTATAAATAAAATAAAAAAATATTTAATATAAACTCAAACCCTTATAAAAATAAATTTAATCATTGTTAAATTAAATATTTATATTAAAAAATATATATAATTAATTAATATATATAAATTTAAATATAAAAATTTAATTTAACAACTAAATAAATTTAATTGTACATAAGTTCGAACCTTATAAGCATACACGTTGCAGTTATTAATTTAATCACAAACCGTTGACTACAAATTGAATCCACTTGTGCCTTTTTTTTATTATTATTATTTCTTTTTTTTTAAAGTCCAAATAAAGCTTAAAACCAAACCTACTAAAGAAGCGACTGTTTTTCATTTGAAAATGATTCACAATAATAATTCAGTAATTATTAAAGCTAATCAAAATCTGATGATACTTTTAATTTAATACTACTAAACATTATCACAGATAACACTAAATCGCTCCTCTTCCAACACGACAGTCCCCAATTTCAAAATAAGAAAAATACTAATAAAATAAAAATAAAAATAAATAATATAATTAAAAAAACGAGTTATTTTTGTCCTTGAGATTTTGTGGATCTTGCTTGCTTGTTTGTTTGTTTGTTTGTTTTCTTCTTGTTGGTGCGGGTAGTGGTGTGGCTTGAAGTTGTTAGCTACGCGCCAAAGTCAACCAAAATACGGCGTCGTGTGAAACACTACTTGAAGATAATAGACCCTTATTTTCGTGGACTTTGAAACAGCTGTTGAATCCTACACGTCACGCTCTCTCTATCTCTTTCTTCTTCTTACTTGATGAGGATTGAAAAAAAAAAAAAAGCCAAAGAGTCAGTCAGTCAGCCAACGTCGTTATCACGGCTTGGAAACGGAGGCAGCATCTTTGCCAGAGGCGTCACCTCCACCGTTACCCATAGTAGCTGACTGGACAGTCAACACGGACATGCTAGGCGAGGAAGGTCCTTCACCGTTGGACTGGAGCAAATGGTGGTGGTGATTGGAGTTATTGGTGTTGAGGACTGGATTCCGGGAGTGAGAGGTGGCGGTTGAAATGGCAGTGGCGAGAGAAATAGGCATGAGGCAGAGGCCTTTTCCCTGTAAATACTGCATGGCGGAGCCCATGTCTTCTTCCATTAGCTTAGCGACTTGGTGTTCAGTGACAGTAAGGGTGTCGTTGGAAGACGGAGTTTGGGTAGCATTAGTAGAGGTGCAAGGAAGGGACCCACCATTAGCAGTGGCCTGAATACAATCACCACCTCCAACACCTCCGCGTCCTCCTCCCTGCGCAAACGACAAACAAAAACAAAAATCATCATCGTCATCGTTGAATATGATTGTAAGAGAGAGGAATCTGGGAAAGTGGGCACGCGTGCTGCTTTTGGTTTGTCGTTTTGTAGTATTGGGAGTGGATTTTTGGCTACACTATGATTTTGAGGGGAGAGGAGTGGAGTGGTGTGGATGGGCTTTCTCTGCTTTTTTTTTTTTTTTTCTTTTTTTTCCTTCTTATGGAATGTTTCACATGTTTTTCTTTTCTTTCCCTTTCAATTTTAGCCTAATAATTTCTCTAAAATTATATAAAATTTCATGTTTTAATAGAATATTACCTCAGAGGACATATCAGCAACGAGTGGAGCCACCGCTGCTGCACCGCCCAATCTGCTCATGCTCAGCACCTGAAAAATATTATTAATATTATTAATATTATATTATTATTATTATTATAAAAAAAAAAGAAAAATAAAGAAATAAAAGAGAAAGAACCTTCACTTGAAGCTGGAGGAATTTGACGTAGTCTATGATCTCATCTAGCATTGAAGCCTTGTCTGTCTGTCATTCAACAAACACACTCTTGATTAACAAAAATTAATTATTAACAAGAATTTTTTTTAACAAATAATTTTACAACAAAAATAATTAGATATAAATTTATTTATATCGTTATTATTAAAATTATTCATCATAATAAAATCTCAATAAAATGCTTAAAGTTAAATAATCTAATTACTTTTTAATCCAAAACCTATTAACAATTACTATTTAAGTTAGGTTTCAAAAAAAATTATTATTTAAGTAATTTGTTGTAAATCCCGATTATTCGCCAGCGATTGCGGACCTTATCAGAGTGCGGTTCTCGACCAGCACTATTCTTCAAGTACGCACGGAAAAGAGCATTCCCACTGGGAATCACTAAGCACACCCCAGTCTATCTAATAAAGAAACAACCGTGCATTCTGCAATCGAAACGTATCTCTCTTATCCAAACACATCACGACACGTATCCCACCACTGGATGTGACTGGTTAGGTTAACTGCGCAAAATAATTCTCTCCCCAAAATAACGCTCGAATTTGTCGATAATTGCATTGCTAACAAAGTCTGACCACCAGCACTTCATTACTCGGAAAGCCGGAGATTGAGAATTTCTAAATATTAAAAAAAATTAAAAAAGGGCAATTTAATTACCTTATTGGCATTGGGAACCAGTTCTTGCAGTGCTTTCATTCTCTCAGCAATTCTCTCCCTTCGTAACTGTCCAGAGAAAAAGATATATTAGAAATCAGAATGGAACCCACTAATTCGTTTGGTTGTCCAGAAAACGCGAGAGATAACAAAGAAAGCACAAAGAAGGAAAGAGATTTTAATTACAGATAACGTACAACTCTAGCATACTCTCTCAGCAACAGAAACAATCAAATTTTGGAGTAAGAAGCGTACCCTTTCAGCTATGCTGTGTGGGTCAGTGGCTTGACCCCTTCTAGCCCTCACCCTTTGTCTGGGCTGCGCCGGTGCACCACCGGTTGACCCGCTTGCCTGAGTTTGGTTCATCACTGTAGTACTCCCTGGGTTTCCAAAGTTCTGTGCCTGCAGGGCCCCTCCTTGTGCCTGAGGATGGTGAAAATGCTGCTGAGAGCGGTTAGATGGCTGCCCAGTCCCATGCATAAATCCAGCACCAAACCCATTACTATACAGCGCTTGCACTGACCCATCTCCTCCCTGGGAAGATTACGATTAGTCCAAATAAAAAATCACTACCACTATTGATCGGGGAAAAAGGAAAACAAAACGGGAAATGAAGAAACACTCACCTGAGTAGGAGAATTGAAGGAAGACCCATCAACTACGTCGTTCTGAGGCATCCCACCTCCTCTCGTGGCCATCATGAGCTGCTGCTGAAGTATGAGCTTAGCAGTGGCCGCAGCTGCAGGAGAGGGACCTCCACTGATCTGGTGCTGTCTAAGCTTGGAGGCCAAAATCGCAGACTCATCAAAGTTATGGAGGCCAACATTCTCGGGAATAGATGGCGGCGTTTCATCAGATAAATCTCTGGGTTTGGCAGAGGAATTGTTAATGGGGATGTTGAGGTTTGTGGTGGGGTTAAGGTCCCAGGGAGACTTGAGGTCCGTCCAGGAACAGGAAGGGAGAGTAGAAAGCATTTGGTCAAGGAAATCATCGTTGGAAGAAGAAGAAGGATCGAAATGAGAGCTATGGATCTGTTGGTGTTGTTGATTTTGAAGGTCTTGAAGAGGGATTTGAGAAGATGGGTTAAGGAGAGAATTTATTCCTTGCATTTCTCTGCTACAAGGCTGCATCTCTTTACCAAAAATCAGCGTATGCCAGAGAGAAAAAGAGAGAAGATTTTGGTTGCGAGTGAGGTGAGGGGATTCCCTTCTATGTGGTTAAGAGAAGTAAAGGCATTTGGGTTTCGAATATAGGGTTGGAGGTTTGGGCTTGGGATTGTTAAATACTTAAATAGCTAAGCAAATAATAATAATAATAATAATAATAATAATAATAATAATAATTTGTTTTGTTTTGTTTCTCTGTCTCTTTCTCTCCTTGCTGGGATGCTATATTGGTCAGACTAGGGTTAAGGGTTAGCAGGACTTCAGCTGTCTCTCCCAATGGTCAATGTTGGCGCGTTACCTCCACTCCCTCTCATCTCGAGCAAACACTCCATTAAGGTGGCGAACTGGTGATTAGGATTGTTCTCAAATCAAATTGAAGAATCCCATTGAATACAATAGAATCGTGTTAAATTAAATTTATTTTATTATTTTTATTTAATTTTATTATTTTATAAAAAATTTAAACCGAAATTGTATCAAACTCATCAAATTAAAATCAAAATAGAGAATCAATTATACAATATACTTTCAATATAACTATATCTTTATATGTAATTAAGATCCTAATATATATGTTGATCTAGTTATATTAAAATATTTTTCAAAATTATAAACACAATGGCATCTTTTCAATTTCTCCTTCCTAATTTCTTCCCATTAATTTTTCTTTTAGCAAGACAACCATCAGTGGTTCTTTTTTTTTTCTTTCTTTTTATATAACTTTTAGATTTATATCCGTTTAAAGTGGATCTTAAATTTAGTCATTCTATTATATCCTTATTGATAGATTTACAGTGTTTCCCCTCAATGGAATTTTGTTGGTATTTTGATTCATTTCATGAAAATGTCTCTCATTATTATAGAGTTTATTTTGTCGAGTCTCTTTAATGACTCTCATATTTATGTCTTATTAAAATGAATTTTCAATATGGAAGTTGTTGTCTTTGTTATCAAGTCTGTAATATTAGGTATATTATTTTGTTGGTTAAACAAGACAGCAGTGTAAATCTTTTCTCTAGTAGGAGATATAAATTTGAAGCTCTCTTGTTTGAACTCATAGAAAGATATCAAAGAATAAAACGCCACACATTCGCTCATTACTTAATGAAGCGCATTTCTTGCCATTTAACCAAGTATTATTTATGTTCTATCGTATTATACTTTATCAACTCAATCGGAATCGTCAAATTATCTTTTGTATTATTTTCTTTGTATAAGTAGTTAATTCATTTGTACAAAAATATGATACGCAAATCTTTACTTCATTATTATATTCTGTTTATGATTAATGAAATGTCCTTGATATATAAAAAAGATTATAATAGATATTATAACTATATATATTATGTAATCATAAATTACATAACCTAATTTTATATTTCATTTTTTACCTTTTTAATAATTTTAATTATAAATACATTAAATTAATTTATAAGTCTTAATACTTAATTATATATGTATCTTATAGTTAAAGGTTATATAATTAAGAAATAGTGAAAAGATATATTATATAATATACTTATGCTACTATATATTATATAATATTTTTAATTTTAAATTATATATGTATCTTATAATTAAAATTATATAATTAAAAAAATATTAAAATGTATATTATATGCTGTATATTAACAATTAACTTTAAAACTTACATGGTGAATTTAGGTATGACTTTTCATAGAAATAATTGTATAAATTTATTTCAAAAATTAAAATTTGAACGAGAAACGTATCAAATATTTGAATCCAAATCATATTAAAATTTTGATTCATTTTTAATTTCTAGACGAACGTAAATCATAATTAGAATTGCACACCCTTAGCCCTATTAATTAGTTAGTTAAAGGATATATATTATTACTTATTTGATGCTTTTCATTATTTTTGTAAATAGTATTTTTTTTATACTTATATTCATGTAAACTTTTTAATAAATTATAGGAAATAAATTTTAAATTTATATTAATGAAGGTTTAATGGAAATTTACATATAGTGGAAGTAAGATAAAATACCTAAGTGAAGTTCTTCAGATTATATATATATATATATATATATATATAAAATAAA
The DNA here is from genome assembly GCF_030052815.1 of Hevea brasiliensis. Lineage (NCBI taxonomy): Eukaryota > Viridiplantae > Streptophyta > Magnoliopsida > Malpighiales > Euphorbiaceae > Hevea > Hevea brasiliensis. The sequence continues at coordinate 30,987,266 of NC_079509.1, read as the reverse complement.
TGTATGAAGAGATGATTATAGGTGTAAGAAAAGTAAAAGAGGTTACATACGAGTTTCCTCATAATTGTGGGTTTATACAAGGGAACGACTTTAATGTTATTTGCATATAATATTTTTTTTTAATAGAATTAGTGAATTGGTTAATTAAAAGTTGGAATTATGAAGAAAGAGATTTTAGAATAAGGATTTTAGATTAAATAGAAATAAATATATATGTATTTTTGGTTTAGCTCTCATAGAAGAAATAAAGTGGAAGTTCGATTGGATGAAGTTTTAGTACTAAAATACAATCAATTTAAGTATTTAGGTTCTGTTATTCAAAAAATTGAATAATAGGTGATAATATAATTCATAGAATCTAAATAGGATAGATGAAAAACAATCAATGTTAGGCATCTTACGTATAACATATCCACAAGATAAGTGCAACAAAAATGCAAATGTTAATATAGATGTTTAATATTATACTAAAAAAATTAGGAATAAATACATTTGGCAAAGAGTGCACATATCACACATAAAAGAAAAAAAAAAGACGGTTAATTAAAATTGTTTGACCACATTATAAAACATAGACATGTTCTGGTGAAAGTAGTAACAAAAAAAAAAAAAAAAAGACCTAAAATGACATAGAAAAAAATAGTATTAATAAATTTACAAATTCTCAATATTGATAAGAAATTAATTTCAAATATAATTAAACAGCAAAAAGAATCTATATATCCAGCTCTAACTAATTTAATACTAAGGCTCAATCATTATTTGCATTTATATGAATAGCGACATATTATATTAAATAATTTTCTTAATTTATCATATCGTGTTATTATTAATCGATTAACTAGTTAGTAATTTAACTGCACACAAAAAAGTAAATTACAAGTTAATTTGAGATATATCAAATATATAATTAGTTCTTATTAGTTTTTATGAGAAATAATTTAATTTTAATATTTTATTTCATTAATAAAAGAATAAATTACATACACGATAGTTTAATTTAAAATTATATAATAATAAAGTGTTTAAATTTAATTTATAATATAAATTTTTAATTTTTAATTTAAATAATATAAAATTTATGATATTTATTAATTAATTTTTAAATTATTTTTTATGACATGACACTTCTTTTAGATAATTGTCTATAAAAAAATGTAATTAATTAAAAATAATGTTTCATAATTAATTTTTCTCTGATTTCTTTTTTTCCTATTTTGTGTCCACCCACAGTCTCGCTAACCCAAATTGCATAAATCAATATTTTAGTAATATAGAAACCGTTTACTCCAAGCTATTAATTCACATGAATATATATTTTTTTTTAATTTAATAAATATTATATCAATATAAATAATTCACAAATTAGCTACTAAATATCATAATAAATCTTATGTTATTTAAATTAAATATCAAGATATAAAAATTTAACTATCTTACTATTATATATCTTTAAATTGAAGTATCATATCTATAATTTACTTATTAACAATATAGCGGTTACACTAAAATTTCAAATAATTAGAAAATTGAAACAATTAAAAATAATTATGTCATTAAATTTATTTTGTTAACAATATAGTCTCTTTATTTAAATTTTATATTTAAGTAATTATCTATTCTATATTTAAATATTTATATATTTTTAGTTATTATAATTTATATAAAATATAATTATTATCCAAAAATGAAATGTTATTTAAATATTTAATTAACTCTTTATAATGCATAATTAGTTTAATATTCTTTATCGATATAAATGTATTTTTATTAAATATAAAATAATTATTATAATAATTTATCGATAATATTAATAAATATAAATGAACAAAATAACTATAATTTATATATGAATTACATATGATTATGTGTATTATTAAAATAAATTACATTAAATCACATAAAAATAAATTTTCTTATATAATTTTTTAAAGAAAACTTCGTTGAAATTTTTATTATAATTTTTGTTTTATTAAAACATCAGTATAAAAAATTATTTTTTTAATTATAAATCGTAATTATATTTAAATAATTATATTTTTAATCATATAATTGTCTATATCATATATTACTTAATTATAATTATTTTAAATTTTTATTTTTAAAAAATACTTAATTTTATAAATATAAAATTTAAGTTAAATTTTTATTTTATTACTGAAATAAAATTTGAGAAGCGTAATTAATTTAATCATAATTTAATTTATTTCAAGTTATCGATAATTTAATAAAAAAGATTACTCTATTAGTCAAATGATGGTATTAGCCAATGATAAATAAAGAGAACTAAACAATTATGGCATTCATAACTCCAAAATCATCTGTCAATTTAGTTATAAAATCACCTTCATCTTGTAAATCAAAATTAAATTACTTTTATATAAAAAAAAAATTCAATCTTTGATTTTTATGTACTTAAGGAAGTAACTTTAATTTATATATATATATATATATATATATATATATATATATATAATTGAGGAAATAAATTATTAAAATGAAGAATTAAAAAAGTGAATAAGGTAAGTGTGGTCCACGGGACGATTATTCGCGTGGACTGGCGAATGCAATATGTTATCAGCTTGAGTTGCTATAAGTGTCGCGTGGTCGGCCAGATCCATTACGGGACATGTTTGTTGAATTGTCGAGAATACCCTTGGACACTGTAATCACCGATGAGAGGAGAATAAATAAAACGCGTCTTAATTAGTTGTAATCAATAGCATAATGACAGCAAAACAACAGATAATTATCAGTCATAATCATTTTCAGCACAAGCTGTACCCATGAACCGCCGATCCATATAAAAAAAAATCCAAATCAACTCCACACAATAAATAATAAAAATTACTTTCACTATTCATTTTTGAAATTTTTACATGGTAATTAAAAAATAATTAAATTATTTAAATTATAATAAAATATTTATTAATTTAATTAAATAATTTTTTATATAATTTATATATTTATATATTTTATATTAAATAAAATAATATTTATAAAAAATATCACGTACTATTTTTTTAAAAAAAATTTCATGTATTACTTTTTTTTTAATTTTTCTTTTAATTGTATTCTTTATTATATTATTATATTAATATTTATAATTTAAATTATTATTTTTTAAAAATTTTAATTTTTAAAAATTAGCATCTTTTGTAATTATATATATATATATATATATATATATATATATATATATATATATATATATATATAGTTTTCCTTTGTTATCATGATATAAGTTTTCAAATCTATTACATTTAATATTTATACCAAGCAATAATTTTAATTATATTTATAGATGATAATTTTTTCTTTAAAAGAAAATCAAAACTCACATTTACTTTAAAGAGAAATCAAAATCGTTTAATGAAATTTTTTTAAATACATTTACTATAATTAAATTTAGTATTTAATTACTGATAATTTATCAACTTAACAAGTTTAATTTGAAAAATTAACAAATGTTATTATGACTATCTAGTTATTATTATGATTAAATATTTAATTTTTTTTAAAATATTTACTCTAAATTAAAATTAAATATTAAGAATATTTAAATTTTTATGAGAAATTAATAATTAAATTTTTTTAAGTATGTCGAATTATTAAAAATAATATATCCATTAATTTTTATTTTTTTGAGAAAAAGAGAAATATCAGTATTAAATTTTTTCTGTATTTCTTAAATAGTTATAATATATAATTATTAAATATAATTATCATCAGTTATCATATTCCTTAATTTTTAATTTGAAAACGTTAATGAAAATAAAATCAAGACCCATAATTCTTTTGAAGGAAAATTAAAACTATTTAGTAGAATTTTTTTAAACACATTGATTACAATTATATTCAGTATTTACACAAGATATTTAATATTCCATTAAATCATAAAAAAAATTAAGAATTATTATTATTATTATAAACTTATTGCCATTAAAAAAAACTGATGACCGTTAAGGTCACTAATTCGAGAACAACTGTCAATTTATTTGGTTAAAGTTTATGACTAATATTTTAGAGTCTTATTATTTTAAATAGCAACATTAATTTTTTTTTCAATTAAAGGATAATTTTTTTAATTACAATTATTTAACTACCTAATTAAATCTGATTTGAATTTTTTTATCTCTCTATCTATAAATAATGGATATTTTCTATCATTTAACACATACCAAACCTTTTTCCTTTCACCAAGCATTCTATTTTCATTTAATTACTCTTAAATTCTCTTTTTATTTGCTTTATTATTTATATTGCTTTTTTCAAGAGTTATTGATCTCAATTCACAAATTTTATTATTTTTTATTCTTATTTTGTTTTTCTCACTCTATTAAACATAACAATATTAAAATAAATTAACTTTTTTTTTGTAAAAAAAATTTAAACTAACATAAATTATGAATTAAATTAAAATAATTAAATGAAAACTAATATTATATTATCGTTAATTAATATAAAGTTAACCTATACTATCTATATAAAGTCATGTAAATAGACAATCTACACTCTTTTATATAATTAATGTAATTTTTTTCCTAAAAAAATAAAAGCTACCTTTCAAGTCTTTAGGGATTAGCAGCTATTTTTTTCTCCATTTCTTTTTAATTTGTTTTTTCACATTGAATTATTTTCCCATTTTAGTTAAATAATTATATTATTATGCATAATAATATAATTACATCAAAAATTTGACTAAAACAAGAATAATTAGAGCTATTAGCTGAAATCAAATCAAAAAATAGAATCTATATAATAATTTGGTCAATCAATAAAATGTTAAAATAGTTCAAGTTTGCAGTCTTATCAGATTAGATAGTAATTTAGCATCACCCAGTTTATTTGACCGATAGCATCAATAAATTTTAAATTATTTTTATAAATAAAATAATGTTACTATATTTTAAATAAATAATTACATAAATTCTTATTAATTTATGTATAAAAAGAATTAAAAAAATATATATTTCAAATAATTTTACCATAAATTAATTTAAAATTTTACTATTAAAATAAAAGAAAATTTATTTAAATAAAATTAAATAAGCAAAAACTTTAAAGAAAAATTAATTTAATAATAAAATTATATATATGTATATATTTCGCTAGTTATATTATATAAATAGTTGTTGTATTTAATGAGGATAATAATAAGATTATAAAAAATTAATAAATACTCTTATTTTTAAGATAAAAAGGATATTCAGTATATTCATTTTTTATAAAATACATAAACTAAGCCTTAAATATCTTTTTATTTTGATTCATTATTTTTTAATTTTAATTTATTATACCCTTTCATTTTTTTTAAATTACTATGTAATTTTTCAAATTTATTAATAAAAAGATTAAATACGTCATTTGATATTTTTTTTCACTTTATAATAAATCACACTTAATTTATACAATTATTTATCATTAAATAGAAAAATTAAGCTTATTAATTATAAAGTAAAAAAAAAAGGCGAAATATACAATAAATAAAATTAAAAAAAAATGAGGGTATAATAGTTCAAATAAAAATTTGAAAGTGCGTTATACTTTTCCTAAATGGTTTAAATGTTAATTACTTGATAAACAATTTTTGTTTATGAGCTGAAAGTATTTAATAATTTATTAATTAAAATTCTTTTACACTGATCGAAATCAAATGTTCTCTCTATTTTAATTCTTTTATTTGATAGATTATATAACAATATAAGTAGTAGCCTTACCTTATTATAAAGGTAAAAATATTTATTATTTAAATAAATTGTGAATATTTATATTTTTAATTCATAATAAAAATATTTATCATTTAAAATAAAATTATATTCAATTTTACATTAAAAGTGTGAAAATTAAAAGTAAATTGTTAAAGGATCTCTAGAGTTCTTTTGCATTCCTTAAAAGTATGAAATAAAGTGTACATGTTGATATTACATGAATTATGGTATAGCCTTTTGAGTGTTGATGAAAAATGATCTTAAAGGATTTCGGTTGAGTGTTGAAACAGCTTGGGTTATGTTAGTTTGAGATAGGAAAAAAGGCAACAAATCTTGGCAAACCCAAATTTGGAGGTAATTTCGGCCGCCAAAATTACTTTCAGCAGCGAGATAAATTGTGATCATAGAGATTTTTTGGCAACCGAAAAGTTTAGCTTCGGCAATCGAAAGTCATTTAAAATAGGCATTTAACATATGAACTCCAACGTTCGAATCAACTTAAACACCATGTAAATCCATGTCCAAAGCTCAAAACCTGCATAGAAATGAGAGTTCCACGTGATATGTACTGATGTATCATGAATCTTAATTGTTATTGTAGACGGAGTCAGAAGCTGGTAGCTCAACGAAGCAGACCTAGGAGCCAATATTTGAGACAAGGGTAAAAGTAAGCTTAGGAAATGCTACAAGAGGTGAGTAGACATACTCTTTAAAATTATTTATGCACGCTCATACGCACACCCTAGTACGTATAGTATAATTCACGAGCTTATTGCATAATTTACATAAATTGTTTAGGGAAAAGGCTTATTTTGATATTTTAATTAAAGCTTAATAGTCATTATGACTCTGGAAAAAAAATTGTGTCAAATAGGGAAATCAATTTTTAATTACAATTAAACAAGTCCAAAATTAATGATATTAACTAATGTTGTTAAAAAATTAATAAATTAAATTTTAATGAATAAATAAAAGCTAAAAAGGCTCAAATTAACCTTAACTTTAATTTGATAATCAAGTAAGTCATTGATTTTTTAATGCAGTCAATCAAACCCTTTAAATTTTAATCGGATCAATTTGGCTCAATGCAACTTGCCTAAGATGATGATGAAAAGGTATAGAATAGATATCAAATCTATTGTTTCAAATTTTTTTAAGAGGAAAATGGATCACAAAAACATTGCTTCATTGGTGGAGTGAAGCGTAGGTGGTGATCAATAAAGATGTCTTATTAATTGTTTGAATTTTTTGAGTTTCTCCTGAGTTTTTTTTTTATTTTTTATTTTTTTAATCTAGTAATCAAAGAAAATTGACTTGTTTCTTTGTAGATGATAGCGTGGATGTAACACCCCCGTTTGCATAGCCTGGTAGATTTCACTGTTCCGGTGACTGGTGTCAGTCCGGACAATTAAGGAGATTAGAGCCACACTTAAGACAACTTGAGAAGCCATAAATACAAATAATTAATAATGTTTAATTAGTTAACTATAAATAAGAAAAACAGAACATAAGAAGTTAAACGAGCCGAGAGTCACAGCGATGAGTGACCTTCTCGAACGATCACAAGTCGTTTTAAACTCAAATTTCGAACCGTAAAAAGTGACGCTGCGGTCCTTAAGACCCTTATGGACACAGTGGAAAAGAGAAAATCACGAAAAAGAACTGTTAAATCAGTCAAATAATTAGGTCAGGGAGCCGGAAGAAATATGGAATTATTTGCAAACCGGGATGAATCGGCGATGGGCAATTTGGTCAATTGACCCCGAGAGCTGACTCCTGTAACACCCCAAATTTTATTATTTATGAGTATTTTTGATATTTTAATTTTATTTAAATTTTAGGAATTTTTTTGAGATTTTTCGGATTTTAAAAATCGGGTTCGATTTTCCGAAAATATAAACTTTGATGATTTTTAAAAAATTAATTTAAAGACCACGTGGCAAAACTAAAAATATATTTGGAGTCTACGTATTTTTCTGAGTTTTACGGAATTTTTTCGGAATTTTTGGACCTCGTTTTCGGTCCCGAGGCAGAGTAAAAATTCAAAATTTTGTATTTCGAATCGAACCGACCGAATCGAACCGGACCGGATCGGACCGGTCGAATCGAACCGGCTCCCTTTCCTTTTTCTTCTCCCGCGCCCGTCGTCCCTCTCTTTTCTCTTTCTTTTCTCTCTCCTCCCCTCCCTGTGCGTCGCTCCGATTTCTCCGGCCAATCCGGCCGATCCGCCACCGATTGGACCGGTCTTGTGTCTAAAATCATCGACTAGGCGAGAGCGTTCCATACACACCAAGCACGCCGAAATCCCTTGAGCGGTTTGTCCGATTTTTGCTCGGGAAGATTTTAGCCCATTTCGACTTTGGGGCTAGATTTCTCGAAAACAGTGAATCCCACTAGGAAACCGAGGCCACCAACACGCTACATTCGTCTAGAGCTTCCCAAAGACATAAATTTAGAATTTTTCAGACACCGTTTTTAGGTGGGTCCAACGGAACTTCGCAGTTTAATTTCGAGAATTAAATGAGCTTAGAAAATTAAATAAATTTATGTGCTAACCCCCGTGTTATGGGCTTCGTGTAGGTATCCTCAATTCGCGGAAATTCGACGCGATTGACCGGTTCGCAAATTTCGCCGCATGCACGTGGACCGAAAAGTCTCCGAATTGGGCCGAGGTTTTGGCTAGCCCCCCATTGTCAGACGTCCCGAGCGCGTCCCCGAAGTCGGAATCGGCAAAGGTAAACCCGAACCTAGTTTTTTCGTAATTTTCTAGTGCTTAAATAGGATTAAAAATCCATAAACTATTCGTGGTAGCTTAGAAAATTACGATTCTTTTTGCAATAGGTTTGTTATATTGCTAAGGACCGCGGCAAAGTTTTATAATTTTTAGAGCTTGTTTGGGCTTTTTGCAAAAATGATCAATAATAAGGACTAAATTGAAATTTTGCGTATTGTGATGGATGATTGATTTGATGGGTCCAGAGGGGCTGTGTGATATGATTGAACTGTTGATGTATGGATTGTGAGCATAGAAGTGCGTTTTTAGCCCTTTTGCGAGTTGGGTAGGTCCTAGGTATAGGGAGACTCACGGATTTTCGCACGACTTAGGACGTAATTGGTCTTTTTCTTTATTTGTATTGAGTCAGATTTTATTAAATAAATGTAATAGGATAGTCAGGTGAGCCGTGACAGCCTTCTTCCTCAGCCCAGACACCACAGGAATTTGTCGTCAAGTCTGTGAGTAAAATATTAATTTTAATTATAATTTCGATATTATTATATGTTCAGCATGCCCATGCATCACTTATATGCATATATTTATGTAGTTAAACTCTAGGCACGATTTATGTTGCATTCATAACTGTTGATGTACCATGGATGTTGTTGTGGTAATTTGTAGCAGCAGTGCGTGCGTTGGCGTCGTGTGATGTGGTGTGGACTATGGATAGGACGGGTAGTCACGGCTTGAGTAATTGGGACCGTTCCTTCGAGGGGTAGTCACGGCTTGAGTAATTCGCTGGACCTCGATTTGGTTATTAAGTGGAAGTCCGAGCTTGAGTAATTCGCTAGCACCGTGTTGGATTTAAGAGAGTCGTATAGGGATCACTCCCATATGTTATGATTGATACTACAGGTGTGTGAGTGCTCCAAATTACCTTTTTGATGTTATGATGTGAAAATGTTGTGTATGTTGCATTTCACTCTACAGGTTGCATTAGTTTCAGATAGTTATAGAGATTATAGTTAAGATTGATATTTTACTCTCTGAGTCGAACGCTCACTCCTGTTCAAAAATTTTTACAGGCCACAGGAGGATATTTTGTTCTGGGTTAACTCGCTTTTGACCTCGCAGGTTGTTTATCAATATTGTGTAATTTTAATTACTCCTAGAATTTCCGCATGTGTTAGCAGTAATTATTTGAAATTGGTCTGTAATATTATATTCATGTTGGACCTGTAAACTTAATATTTTAAGTCTGTTTGATGGATTGGATGAGGGAGCTGAGCTCCCATTTATTATTATGTTGATGAGTATGTGGAGGGTGAGCTGAGCTCCCCAATGGATTGTTTATTGTGTTTACAGGTCGGGTGAGTCGAAAACTCCCCGTTGGAAAGTCCATTTTATGGCCGGACTCTGTCCGTTTGTTTTCTTGATATTGGGCCCAAATGGGCCTTAGAGTTGGGTTAATGAATAGTTAAGGCTTACTACGGGCCTCGGGGGCTTTAGGCTGGCCCAGGTCCTAGTGCCGGTCCGGCCCATAGGTTGGGTCGTGACAAATGTGGTATCAGAGCCTAGGCTCCAGATTCCTAGGGAAAAGTTGTCTAAAGTGTTGGGAAAAAGTCTAATAGGAGTCACATGCGGAAAAATAGGGTCCATATTCGTCTTGCATTGTCGTCTTTGCTTCTAGTTTCTGCTTCATATATTGTGTGTAAATATGAGTCTATAGAGCTGTGCAATGTGCAATTTTGAATTTTGTGGGCTAATGCTGCTGAATTTCAGGAAAATGCGTAGAAGCAGGAGAGCTGCCACTGCACTGCAACCGATGTGCTGACGAGGTGTTAGCACAGATGAGGCGCGCCCCGAGGAAGCGGGGTAGGAGGCCTAGAGCGCTCAAGTAGAAGAGCACTACCCACGCTCAAGAACGATCTTTCATGGCACGTGGTCCCATGGACCCCATGGCGCCTACTCTAGCCGGGTTCACAGAGAACCATCGACATGATGGCGCAGTATATGGTCCACCCTCCACAGCAGCAACAGTCCACCGCACCAAGAGGGGAACCTTACAAACAGATCATAAATTTTAAGAAGTTGGTGCACAGTACCTATGATGTGTCGACGATGCATATCGGTTTTGGATTCTCAGCATGTGCAGAAATGTAATTACGATTGGTGATAGAAGATTGATAGAATGTATGCAGCACGTCATGGGGCCCATGCCTAGGCAATGGATGAATGACTACGTGTTACCCCGGATGGAGGGTTTGACATGGGCTCAGTTTGTGGAACTTTTTATCAATCGGTTTGTGCCAGAAAGCTTCAGAGATCGAGCGGTGGGCCTTTGAGGCCTTAAGACGAATGGCAGTGTCCAGAGATGAATATGCTACTGCAATTTCGAATTGAGCAGATATGCCCCTACAGCAGTATCTACAGAGACTATGAAGGTGAAAAGATTCCTAAAGGGGCTTGACAGGAGGTATGCGAACCTGGCCATGATGTCGGATCAGTCTTTTGATGTGGTGGTTGATCGAGCCAGACAGATTGAGATTAGCTATGCTGTGGATGACAGCGGAAGAGCAAAGAAAAACAGAGCAGAGGGTTCCTCAGGTGTCCCTTCCATGGGTACTCCGGACAGTGGTGGCGTGGTAATTACAGAGGAAAGGGTAGGAGCAAGAGAAGTGGTTTTGATAACCGACCACGAGGATTCGCACTGTGGTACGGATCCAGAGTGGTAACAGTCGTACAGAGTTCTGGTCCAGTTCAGATCCTCCTTGGCACCTTGTGCACAGTGTGGAAGAGGACATTCAGACCTTGTTTGATGGGATCGAGTATGCTTGTGTGGCCAACCGGTCACTTTGCTAGAGAATGCCCCATGTTCGCCGAGCCACGATGGGGTCACGAGTTCTATTGCGAATGTTCCTCGGCGATTGTATCCGGTGCTTCCAACATGGCAGTGATCAATCGGCCAACAGGCCGAGGACAAGGGGGACGTGGATTTGGAGGCGGTCAGAGGTAGAAGTCGATGTGGTTACGCCACTCGTAGGGGTCAAGCTCGGGTTTTCACCCCGACCCACCAGATGCTCAAGCTTCAAATGCGCCAGGCGTGTATTCTTCCAGTCTGCTCTTATGAGGCTCGTGTTTTGATAGATCCGGTGCTACGCACTCATTTGTCTCCCCGTGTTTGCCATGAGGTTGGGTAGAAACCCTACAACCTTAGAATGCCCTTTGTCGGTAGCTACCCCACTTAGTGACAACATAGATGTAGACATGGTATTTCCGGGCAGCCCAGTGGTAGTGGATGGAAAGATCCTCCTAGCAGACTTGGTTCCTCTACCAGTAATGGATTTCGATGTAATCCTGGGGATGGACTGGTTGGCAACTCATTATGCCACCTTAGACTGCAGGAACAAAAAGGTATACTTTCACATACCTGGTGTGGAAGAGTTTAGCTTTGATGGTGACAGGAGCGTGGCTCCATATAATTTGGTGTCAGCAATTAGTGCCAGAAAAATGTTGAGGCATGGATGCCAAGGGTATTTGGCATTGGTGAGAGATACATCTGTAGAAGGTGTCAGCATGGAAAATGTTCCTGTTGTCAGAGAATTCATGGATGTCTTCCCTGAAGAGCTTCCAGGGTTGCCACCAGAAAGGGGAATAGAGTTCTGCATTGATGTTATTCCGGGTACAAACCCCATATCGATGCCACCTTACAGGATGGCACCAGCAGAATTGAAAGAGCTGAAGGAGCAACTACAGGAGCTCTTGGACAAGGGTTTCATACGTCCGAGCACTTCACCACCGGGTGCTCTGTTCTATTTGTGAGAAAGAAGGATGGGTCATTGAGGTTGTGTATCGACTACAGTGAACAAGGTGGTATGAAGAACAAGTATCCACTTTCTCGGATCGATGATTTGTTTGATCGGCTCAAGGAGCTAGATTCTTTTCAAGATAGACTGCGGTCGCTACCATCAATTGAGAATCGGGAATGAGGACGTGTCCAAAACGGCTTCGAGGACAAGATATGGTCATTATGAGTTCTTGGTGATGTCTTTTGGACTCACTAATGCACCAAAGACCTTCATGGACTTGATGAGCAGGTGTTCAAGCCATTTTTGGACCGCTTTGTCATCGTATTCATAGATGACTTCCTGGTATACTCTCGGACCGAGGAAGAACACGTGTGGCACTTGAGGATGGTGTTGCGGACTTTGAGGAGCACCGGTATACGCCAAATTTTGAAATGTGAATTTTGGCTAGAAAGCATCTCATTCTTGGGACACGTGGTTTCAAGTAGCCCGGTATTCAAGTGGATCCCAAGAAAATTGAAGTCAGAATCGATTGGCTTAGGCCTACAACGATCGAGGTGGTGCAAGTTTTAGGTTTAGCTGCTACTACAGCGTTTTGTGCAAGATTTCTCCGTGATAGCGGCTCCCTAACTAAGTTGACCGGGAAGAATGTTCCATTCATTTGGACAGATGATCGTGAGGTGAGTTTCGAAGCTCAAGGAGTGTCTAACCACCGCCCTGTGTTGACACTACCGTGAGTGGTGAAGGATACGCCGTGTCTTGTGACGCCTCGAGTTGGCCTAGGGTGTGTTTTGATGCGAATGGAAAGGTAGTGGCTTATGCTTCAAGGCATTTGAAGAGGCATGAGCGAACTACCCCACCCATGATTTGGAAATGGCGTGTAGTCTTTGCACTTAAAATCTGGAGACACTACATGCGGTGAAGTGTGCGAGATATACACCACCACAAGAGTTTAAAGTACATCTTCCAACAGAGGATTTAAACTTGAGACAGAGGAGATGGATGGAGCTTACGAAGACTATGATTGCACCATCCGGTACCACCACAGGAAGGCCAATGTTGTGGCGGATGCCTTGAGCGAGAAAATCTTACAGCGGTTTGGCGCACATTTCGTGAGAGAAAAGACCATTGATTCAGAAGTACATGAGTTGATGGATCAAGGTCTAATCCTAGATCTTTCAGATGAGGGGTATTGTTGGCTCACTTTTCGGTGAGGCCGGACTTGAGGGCAGAGTTAGAGTTTCCCGGCCACGAGACCAATAATTGATGAAGATCATAGAAAGAGTACGACAAGGTGAAGGTGGTGAGTTTGGATTTGCCAATGATGGCGCCCTAGTGCAAGGTTCTAGGATATGTGTGCCCGATGTGGACAACCTCGGGAATGAAATCATGCAAGAGGCACACTATACATCTGACAAGATCCACCTGTGTTCCACCAAGATGTACCATGATGTGAAAGATAGCTATTGGTGGAATGGCATGAAGAGAGACATAGCAGACTTCGTGTCCAAGTGCTTGACTTGTCAGAAGGTGAAGTTTGAACACCAAATGCTGTCCGGGAAGCTGCAAGAGCTCCCTATCCCAGAATAGAAGTGGGAAATGATTACTATGGATTTTGTGACTGGGTTGCCTAGTACCACGCGAGGATATGACTCGATATGGGTCATTGTAGACCGCTTGACCAAATCAGCTCACTTCTTACCTGAGAAGACTACATACTGCGTGGCACGATATGCCCGCTCTACATTCGAGAAATAGTCGATTGCATGGAGTTCCGCTTCCATAATATCCGATGAGGGCCCCGATTCACTTCTCGGTTTTGGAGAAAGTTGCGGAGGCACTTGGCACACGCTGAACTTGAAGACGGCTTTCCACCCTCGCACAGACGGACAAGTCAAAGGACAATCCAAACACTGGAAGACATGCTTCGCATGAGTGTCTTGGATTTTGGAGGTCAATGGGATGAGCAGCTAGCTTTGGGGGAGTTTGCCTACAACAACAGTTATCACTCCAGCATAGGGTTGGCACCCTATGAGGCATTATATGGAAGAAAGTGTAGGTCTCCTCCGTGTTGGACAGAAATGGGGAAGCGAAAGTGCATGATGTAGACCTAGTGCGGTACACTTGCAGGTAGTTCCTTTAATCGAGGAACGATCGAGGGCGGCTTTCGGATGGCGTAAGAGTTATGCGGACCCAGACGGAGGGATGTGGAGTTTGCGATGGCGACTATGTATTCTGAAGGTTTCTCCAATGAAGGAGTCATGAGATTTGGAAAGAAGGGCAAGTTGGCACCTCGGTATATCGGACCTTTGAGGTTACCGATAGAGTGGAGCTTGCTCACGGTTGGAGCTACCACCCAACCTTTCTCACGTTCATCCGTGTTTCACATCTCCATGCTCAGAAATACATTCTGATCCTTCTCATGTCTTTATGTTGGATGTGATAGAGCTAAAGAGAACTTGACATTTGAGGAGCGACTGTAGCCATAGTGGACTACCAAGTGAGACAAATTTGAGATCCAAGCAGATCCCTATGGTTAAGGTTTTGTGGAGGAGTCGATCGGTGGAAGAGTGCACTGGGAGTCAGAGCGGGACATGCGTAGCAAGTACCCTTACTTGTTCAATGCATAATCATGTGTTTTATTCTGCCTTGTGTAAAAATTCGAGGACGAATTTTCTGTAAGGGGGAAGAATGTAACACGCCAAATTTTATTATTTATGAGTATTTTTGATATTTTAATTTTATTTAAATTTTAGAAATTTTTTTGAGATTTTTCGGATTTTAAAAATCGGGTTTGATTTTCCAAAAATATAAACTTTGATGATTTTTAAAAAATTAATTTAAAGACCACGTGGCAAAACTAAAAATATATTTGGAGTCTACGTATTTTTCTGAGTTTTACGGAATTTTTTCGAAATTTTTGGACCTCGTTTTCGGTCCCGAGGCAGAGTAAAAATTTAAAATTTTGTATTTCGAATCGAACCGGCCGAATCGAACCAGACCGGATCGGACCGGTCGAATCGAACCGGCTCCATTTCCTTTTTCTTCTCCCGCGCGCGTCGTCCCTCTCTTTTCTCTTTCTTTTCTCTCTCCTTCCCTCCCCTGCGCGCGCGCGTCGCTCCAGTTTCTCCGGCCAAATCTGGCCGATCCGGCCACCGATTGGACCGGGTCTTGTGTCTAAAATCATCTACTCGGTGAGAGCTTTCCATAGACACCAAGAACGCCGAAATCCATCGAGCGGTTTGTCCGATTTTTGCTCGGGAAGATTTTAGCCCATTTCGACTTTTGGGCTAGATTTCTCGAAAACCGTGAATCCCACGAGGAAACCGAGGCCACCAAAGACGCTCCATTCGTCGAGAGCTTCGAACGACATAAATTTCGAATTTTTCCGACACCGTTTTTGGTGGGTCCACGGAACTTCGCAGTTGTAATTTCGAGCATTAAATGAGCTTAGAAAATTCTAAAAATTTATGTGCTAACCCCGTGTTATGGGCTTCGTGTAGGTATCCTCGATTCGCGGAAATTCGGCGATTGGCCAAACCGCAAATTTCGGGCGAACGGACCGTGGCCGGAAAAGTCTCGAATTGGGCGAGGTTTTGGCTAGCCTCCCATTGTCGGGCGTCGGCGCGTCCCGAAGTCGGAATCGGCAAAGGTAAACCGAACCTAGTTTTTACGTAATTTTCTAGTGCTTAAATAGGATTAAAAATCCATAAAATATTCGTGGTAGCTTAGAAAATTACGATTCTTTTGCAATAGCTTAGTAATATTGCTAAGGACCGCGAGGCAAAGTTTTATAATTTTTAGAGCTTGTTTGGGCGCTTTTGCAAAATGATCAATAATAAGGACTAAATTGAAATTTTGCGTATTGTGATGGATGATTGATTTGATGGGCCCGGGAGGGCTGTGTGATATGATTGAACTGTTGATGTATGGATTGTGAGCATAGAAGTGCGTTTTTAGCCCTTTTGCGGGTTGGGTAGGTCCTAGGTATAGGGAGACTCTGCCGGATTTTCTACGACTTAGGGCGTAATTGGTCTTTTTCTTTATTTGTATTGAGTCGATTGTATTAAATAAATGTAATATGATTGTCGTGTGAGCTGATGACCTTCTTCCTCCGCCCGCCACGGTAATTTGTCATCAAGTCTGTGAGTAAAATATTAATTTTAATTATAATTTCGATATTATTATATGTTCGAGATGCCCATGCATCACTTATATGTATATATTTATGTAGTTAAACTCTAGGCACGATTTATGTTGCATTCATAATCGTTGATGTACCATGGATGTTGTTGTGGTAATTTGGAGGCGGTGTGCGTGCGTTGGCGTGCGTGTGATGTGGTGTGGACTATGGATAGGGCCGGGGTAGTCACGGCTTGAGTAATTGGGACCCGTTCCTTGAGGGGTAGTCACGGCTTGAGTAATTCGCTAGGACCCTCGATTTGGTTATTAAGTGGAAGTCCGAGCTTGAGTAATTGGCACCAAAGTTGGATTTAAGAGAGTCAGTATGGGGATCGGCTCCCATATGTTATGATTGATACTACGAGTGTGTGAGTGCTCCAAATTACCTTTTGATGTTATGATGTGAAAATGTTGTGTATGTTGCATTTCACTCTACAGTTGCATTAGTTTGAGATAGTTATAGAGATTATAGTTAAGATTGATATTTTACTCTCTGAGTCGAACGCTCACTCCTGTTCAAAAATTTTTACAGGCCACAGGAGGATATTTTGTTCTGGGTTAACCTGCCTTTTTACCTCGCAGGTTGTTTATCAATATTGTGTAATTTTAATTACTCCTAGAATTTCCGCATGTGTTAGCAGTAATTATTTGAAATTGGTCTGTAATATTATATTCATGTTGGACCTGTAAACTTAATATTTTAAGTCTGTTTGATGGATTAGATGAGGGAGCTGAGCTCCCATTTATTATTATGTTGATGAGTATGTGGAGGGTGAGCTGAGCTCCCCAATGGATTGTTTATTGTGTTTACAGGTCGGGTGAGTCGAAAACTCCCCGTTGGAAAGTCCATTTTATGGCCGGACTCTGTCCGTTTGTTTTCTTGATATTGGGCCCAAATGGGCCTTAGAGTTGGGTTAATGAATAGTTAAGGCTTACTACGGGCCTCGGGGGCTTTAGGCTGGCCCAGGTCCTAGTGCCGGTCCGGCCCATAGGTTGGGTCGTGACAACTCCTGACCTAACTGTCAAATAAAATCAGAGAAAAGAAAACTTCGGGATCGAGAATTAAATTAAAGAACTAATAGAAAAAAAATAAATAGAAAAAAAAGAAAGAAGTTAGAAAAGTCAAAGGTGATTACATCATGAATGATGTCATAAAAGAATTAATTAAATATTTATTAAATTAGATTTTTTATGGTCTTCCCTAAGCCTAAATAAGTAAAGGAAACAAAAGAAAAAAAAAATTAGAAAAAACCCTTCTTCTTCTCTCTTGTTGCCGCCTCCCCTCTTCCATAAATCCTCCATGAAAGCTTTTCATTTAAGCTTACCTTTAAGCTTAATTTTTCATTACCCAACTTTAATAACTCTCATAAGAACTTCATCAAAGCTTGTAGTTGCAACTTGAGAAGAGAATTTCAAGAAGAAAGAGGAGCTAAAGATAGGGTTTTGAGGATTTAAGAGAGGTGAGCATGTTAACTTGTTACTTTCTATTTTTAATGCATCATTAGTTGTTGAATTAGCTTGTAATGTGTTAAAATGAAATAAAAATATGGGAAAGGATAAACTGAAATTTCGGTCAGCCATGGATGTAGGAAAGTTTGATGTATTTTGAATGAATTAAAGGTGTAGTAAGTTTGTATGAGTATGGTAGTAGGATAGAGATGCATAAATGTAGTTAAATACAATAATTTAGTAAGTTAGGGTTTTGGGACTTAGGGTTTGTGAACCAAATTTTGAAGAAATGCATAAATGATATCTTTGACCACTTGTGAACTGAAAAATGGTCAATAATGACCAAAGGAAATGTGTGGGAATTGTTGGAATGAAAACTAAATTCGTAGGTCCAATGGTCATGCTGCTGGCAGCATGACCAAACCCACTTTGAAGGACCAAAACTCAAATTTTACAAGTCCAATTGATATGCCACAAATTGGCGATGAAAATAGACCTAAAAGAGCACAATTTTCATTTAGGAACCATGCCCAAAAACTGACCAAAACTGGGTGAACAAATTGACCAAAGTGAAATGAGAGCAGGCTGCCACTGCACCAAACTGACCAAATGAACAGTTAAACTGTTCATTTGGTCATAACTCGAGCTAGGAAGGTCAAATTGACCTGAAATTTTACCAGAAATTAGATAAGGTATAGATCTAAAACTGTTATGAAGAACACCACCCCAAATTATGCCATTAATCCATTCAAATTATTGAGCAAAGTTGAGTTACCAAACCTGCAACTCTGCAGAATTTCTATTGAGCAGTAATGTTTGAAGGGTTATAACTCTCTCTACAAAACTCCGATTTAGGAGATTCTTGAACCGATGGAAACCTAAGACATAGTAGAACATTTCATATGAAGAAATTTAGACCAAATTATGAACTTAACTTAATCAAATTACTGACCAAAGTTGGATCAAAATCTGCCATAACCCAAAATCTCAGCATGAACAGTGCACGTGAACAGTAATTTTATTTTGGCTATAACTTGAGTTACAAAACTCCGATTGAGGTGATCCAAAAATGAGAATACACTTAAGACAATAAGGAACATTTTCTATGAAGGAAGTTTTGTCAAATTCCAACAGTAGATTGACCAATGGAATAGTGCAACTTAGAACTCCAAAACCGAAAATTGGCAATTTTGCCAAAATGACCTAAGCTTTGAGAAAACGACCAAAACCAACAAGTTTAATGACCAAAATGTGGTATGTGGGTGAAGTTGGAGTTCCCATACCTATTAAGCCTTAGAAAGTCAACTATTTGACTTGAATAGTGTAGTGAATAGTAACCCAAAACACAAAATTTCAAGAACGTCGAAATTAGCACGTTAGAGCTAGGTATAAGTGAAGTTAAATTTATTTTTGGATTTATGTTAAATTATGGTACTGAAACACTATAAAATTGTGTGTTTCAGTAGAAAAGAATACCGGGTCAGAACTCGAGGAGTCGAGTTAAGGCCAAAAGGCGACTCATTTGAGGTTTGTGCACAACATCTCCATGCTTTAAAATTCATTGATAAAGTGAACAAAATATGTATTTTACTTGTGCTTTGGAACTGTTGAAAGTTTATTTGTGACGTTATTTATGATGTTTTGATTTAAACTGTGAAAGTTATTGTGTATATTTGAAATAGCAATGTTTAGCAAATTGTTAAGATAAGTTTTGAAACCACAGTGTCATGACCATATATTTGAACACCTCACTAGCACGACTAGTGGGGGTAATTAGTTTTGAATTTTGATTCCTTCTCTGGAGAAGTGTTGAGGTGTGCCAGTAGAAGAGGATGTGAATGGATATCCATATATTTGAGCTAGCTAGCCTTGTGATGTGATTTCTCTTTAGCTTCTGGCTATTGAGATTCTATTTGTTTCGAATGGCATGATCTAACTGTGAGTTTTATGAAATGTGTTTGGATACTTCGAAATGAACTTGGTTTGCATTAAAATTTCATAATTCATGTTTTGTGTTTAATGCTCATGTTTAGTCAAATTTTTGAATAAATGTGATTTTATTTTTGCATAAAGATTATTTTAGTATGTTGTGTACCACTGAGTCCTAGTACTCAGCGATAGCTTCTATTCTTTGTCATGAGATCTGAGAGACTAGAAGAGCAAAGATGAGCCTGTGGTGTGAGGAGCTATCATCTTGAAGTCATCGGGTATAATTTATACCCTGCCTGTAAATATTTATTTTAATGTATATATTGCATATAAAGGTATGGACATGTAAATGGGTCTTGAGCAGCTTGTACAAAATTTGTATGAAGTTTGTAATAAAATTTAGTTTGTATTTCTTTTGATGTGAATTTCGTAAGGATGTATATAAATTGTTTTGTCTCAAATGAAATGATTGTGGAATTGTTGAAATTGATAGAGTTTGATTGTGAAATTGAAGTTGTGGTTGAGAAAAATTTTTAGAAGTGCTTTTTACAGGTATTTGAAGAACGGTTTTCTCAAAATACAGAGGAAACTCTGTCAAAATTTTTATAAAATTTACGGAAAAATAAAATGGGCCAAAATTTTTAACTAGCTTTTTCACTTAAGTACATGTTTTAAATACTTATTAGAAATGCTCACCACTTACCAAAAGTAAGAAATTATTTTAAAATCCCTTGTAGGATGCTTAATGAGTTATCGGTAGGTGAAGTTCGGTAGTTCATTAAGTATTCTACGGGATCATGTTATGCCTTACAGAGGGGTAAGGTGTGACAGTGAATTTTATGGAGTAGAGATTAATCAAGTGAAAAAAAAAGTTTGAAATTGCAAGTTTTGAGTTTTGTAAGGAAACGGGAAAGAAATTTATATAAGCCCTTTTTTTTTTTACTTTAGGATTTTTAGTTGATTTCTTATAATGATATGATAAGGTGGGAAAATTCTCAATCAGACAATCAGAAAAGGAAGGAGAGAGAGGTGGTTAACTTTTTTATATTAAAGAGGGGATAAGAAAAAAGGGATGGATATTTTATTAAGGTGTAAAGAGTAAAGAAATCTCAAGTTAAAATTTTTTCATTTATTTATTGTGAGATTAATTTTATATATATATATATATATATATGGGTGAGAATATAATGAATATTAATTACTTGCTAATATCACTCCATGCCCTCAAGTAAAGGAAACAAAATCTGCAAGAAATATATATGTACGCATAGAAGAAATAAGGTATGAGGTATGCATGAATGATATGGTCCAAAAGAAAATATCATTCTCAAATGCAACAATAATGGTGTAGAAATTCTTTTATATAAATGCTATTTGTTCATGAAATTTGTTGGACAGAGAATTGAGGATCATAAATTAAGAGATCTAATTGAGCACATTTTGGATGCAATCTTAGTTGTTCAAAAACCATATATGTTCATCGTATCATATCTCTTAATTTTATTTGATAATTTCTTTACCCATAAAACTAAAGTAATTTATAATTAAATTAATTCATGCTCTACCAACTATAGATGGGAATTTAAGTAGAACCTTCCGAGAAATCCTTTTGAATATTGCTTTATAATTAATTTGTTTTAAGACTACAACTCATCTCAAATTAAATTAATTACTTGTTAATTTAAAGTATACTTCCATTAATATTTTCTAGGCATGGCTTGATTGGCTTTGGCTAGAGGATATTATTCCCCATATATTATTGCTGAAGATTTTATTCTCAATTCTGAGTAAACTTCTTCATTTGATACGGTGATTTGCCTTTAAGAAAAGAATATGATACAACATGAAAAAAAAAAAAAAAAAAATCTTTTGTGCTATTGTAATACTGTTGAATGCTATCTTTTAAGCTGTTCAACGTAGTTAGTCTTTTAGGATCTCACATCATTTACAAAGTATATATACATAAAATATATAACTTAGCATATTATAATAAAATAATTAACAAGAGCTTGTTAAGAGATGTGTTGTTTTGTTCAGTGTGTTCTTTATGTTAAAAAAAAATTATTAGTTTGATCATGGATTACGGAACTTGTCATATTAACATTTAATGCACAGTTAATTTTTAAGAATAACTTACTATCTATAATTAAATAAGCCATACGCATTATGATTAGAATAAATATTATCATCTAATAATTTATTTAATATTGGGTTCTCAGTCACGTTGTATAAAAAAGATAATATGAGCATCTAGTTAAAGTAAAAATGTTTTTAGCTTAATTCAGTTAAAAAAAAAAACTTCCTAAATGCTTTTTTAATAGTATTTTTAATACTGATTTATGGATCATTATTTATATAAAAATTGTTATTTATGCTAATAAATTGAACGTGAAATGATATGTATAATGATTAAATAGGTGCTTGGTATAAGTAGCTCGACACTTTTATCTTTTAAGTAAGGTTGAGTAATTAACTCTAGTGGATGGAGACGAGGCCTATTAAAAACACTTCACCCCAATGGATCGAGTCTATGCAAACAAGATTAATTTTAATTTATTGGATTTGGGAAACTTGTATAATATGAAAAAAAATTATAATTATTAAATTGCAACTCAAGGGATTAATATTTTTTTTTAGTGATATTGACATTATCTTTAAAATTATAAAATTTTGAATTTAAATTTTAATTAAAATCATTTTTTTTCTTTTTATTGGTTTCTTTGGTTGAATAGTTAGAATGTAGTGTATACATATGCGTGCATGACTAATTAGGTTTATTAGAGCTAAAATAATCAATGCAATAAATATAGCCTTTTAGTTTAGGTTTGTGATTCAAATTTTTACAAATTAACAAGTATATTATCAATGCATATAAATCATGAAATATAAGAAGAATTATAATTATAATGATCATCTTAATTATTTTTAAAAAACACCTTAATTACAATTATATGTCAAGGAGGAAAGTGACCTTTTAAATAATTAATAATGCAATTTTTGATCGTTAAATAATTGGATCAATAATTTAAGATTTTATTTATTTCGTAAAAAATAACTTATATATGAAAAAAAAATATTTTTCTATCCTTTTATTATGATATTAAATTAATGATATATATTTATATAATGTGTAAATATGTGTTTTCATATTTTAATATGGTTATCAAAGTTTAAAAAATGAAAAATAACTTTTTATTTTAAAAAGAAGATGTCAATTTTCTCAAAAGTAATTTAATTTTTACTTTAATGAAGAAAATATTTTTTGTTAAATTATTTTTTTGAATGATCCAAATGATAAAAACTACAGAAAATATTTTCTAGAAATAAACAAAACCTAATAGTGATATTTATTTATTTCGCAGCATAAAAAGCTAAAAGTTCAGATCATTTAATAATTTTTTTAAAAAATAATTTAGCCTAGCAAAAGCAAATAGCATTAAAATGGTCTAAACAAGAATAAAGGAAGATACTTAGAAGTATTAAGTTGTTAAATAGGATTAGCATAAATTCTTGACTTATTTTCTATCAAAGACATGATTAGAGTCCACATTAATGGAATGTGATCAAAATGGCTTGCACTCAATATTCTTGTATGATTGATTTTTTTTTTTTAATGATTTTTACGGTTGACAGTATTTTTGATCGATTCATCTATCAATTGAGATTGAAATTAGATTTTTTAGATGAATTTAAGAATATTTTCATGCTTTGTATATTTAATTAATAAGCTAAGAACAAATTCATTTACCGGTTGAGTTAAATTTTATGCTATGTTCGATCATATGCAATTTAATATAATATAATCAATCATATAATAAATAATGTAATCTAACAATATGTTATTATTATGTTATAAAATAAAAATAAAAATAATATTATGATATTTTTATTTTTAATATATTGTTTATTTGTGGTGGTAATAATAAGAGAGAGGTAACTGTTGCGTGGTTGAATAGTGTCATATGCTAGTCATATTCATCAATCCGGTTTTAGGTCCAATTTTGACTCAATATTAGGCTGGAGTAACTAGTTCTTATCCGGTTCAAAATTGGTTTTTGTTAAACCAGCTTAGACCAAATCTAATTTGATATTAGATCAATCCGATTCTTGGCTACCCTCAAACTTTGGTTAGACTTGATCATGATCTGCGTTAAGCTTAAAATTAGATTGAAACAAATTCGGTCAAACTCATAACCAAAATTTTCAATACTTTACGAAGCCAAATCGAACTGAAATAATCTTATAAGAGGGTTAGATTAGAACTAGCAATTTGATCGACGGTTTAGTCTAATTCAAATTGCTTTTTTCTTTTAAAAAAATTCAATCATTAAATTACATCAAATTTAAATTGAACCGAAATTAAAACTAAAATTAGCAATTCGGTTTCTATCCTTTGAATCAATAAACCAAAATCCAATAAACTAAATCAGTTATTCCCTACCAAAATCATTTGAAATCAAAATAAATATTCATAATTAATCAAAGAATAATATATTACATCATGTAATTATCATTTTATTATATTAATTTTTTATATAATTAAAAAAATGATAAAATATATAACATAATCATAATTTTATTACAACTTTAATTGCATAATCTTAGAGCTTGAATGAGGAAATACATAAACTTGCAAAAAGGTATATGAAATAAAGGGAAGTAAAAATTTCATTCTCATGTCCTCATTCAAATGATCAAATTAACAAACATATAAAAAGAATAACAAATAAATTATTGAAAAAAAATAATTTTAAAAGGTTTTAATTGGATTAATAAAATTCCATGATCTACATGATTGTAAAAGAGAGTAAAATGATTTAAGGGAGTAGGAGACAAAGGAATTGAAGATAAGTAGAGAAGGTTTTGCTTTGATTAGAAATAGCTTTTAGTAAAGCAAGTAAGCAAAGGCCAAAACAAAAACATTGTAGGTATATGTCCTTGTCTTGTACCTATCACAATTCCACTTTTTTAATGATACCTTTCTCTTTACACCTCAACCCACCCATGAAACCACACATATATTTTCCCAATCCATTAAACTACTCATAAAAATTATTATCTTTGTTTCTTTAATTTATTAGAAGTCTCCTTTATAGAGATTGCTATTCAATTAGGCCTTTATTAGGAGATAACCCTAAGCTAATCCCATGCTTAGAATTGGATTGAAATTGACAACATAAAATAAATTTATTGCTTTGATATATTAAAAAAATAATAGAAGAAAGTTCATTTTGCCCTTGGATTTTTTTTGTTCATGTTTAATTTTGTCAAATTTTAAGTTTTTTTTGGCCCAATTAACTCAAACATTTAGATTTAAGTTCAAATTAACCCCTCCCCTATAAAAGTAATTAACCCTTATTTTTTTGTTAATTAATATTAAAAATAATTAAAAACTAACTTATGCACTACTTCTATAGGGAAGGAACTAATTTAAACTTAAATCAAAAGATTTAAGTAAATTGAGCTGAAAACTAAAAAATAATAAAATTAAAATGACTAAAAAATTGAGAGGCACAAATGAGTTTTTATCCAATAGATAATCCATCCTTATCATGTATACAAAATATATTACATGGTACTCGACCTACTAACCTAAGAATTATCCTTGTTATTTGTTCTCAGTTTCAGATGATGCTCGAATCATTGCATAGATAAAGTTATGAAATTCCCTATTTCTATCATTAGATATGTTGGTCACTTTTTTTTTTTTTTCAATTAGGTGATATTTTGAAATAATTTTTTCACATTGTATTAATTTTTTTTAATTTAATTAAAGACAATTGATTTAATGATAACTTTACATTAAGACTCTATTTATTTTATGAAAAATATTTTTTTAAAATATATTTTTTATAATTTTTAACATTTGGGACATTTAAAAAAATGAATTAACAAAAAATATTTTTCTGATCAAAGAAAAAATTAAGCCATTTCATTTTTAAAGAAAATAATTTATTTTTTTAAAAAAATTATTTTTCATTTTTTAGACTCTGATAATATGATAATACTTATATATATATATATATGATATAAATATATGCCATTAGTTTAATATTACATCAAATAATAAAAAATATTTTTATGAAAAATATTTTTATTTTTCAGAAAATATCTTTCATGTAAATTATTTTTTCAAAACAAACAGTGCTAAAATTAAAAATTTACAAAAAAAAATGTTTTTCTTATTACTTGATAAAGATTGAAACTACTTATTTACTAATTTTTATTTTATTATTCTAGCCTAATAAAATAGTGCCAAGAAATTGGTCTCTAAAATTACCATTATTTTTTTTATAAAAAAAATGTCATAGTTGAATTTACTACTTTAACATTTTCACTTAACCCCTTATATGAATTGATTGCAATATGATTTATTAATATATTGTATGTTGTATTATATAATATGATTTTTATTATTAATATATTTGAAAAATTAGTATGGTAAAGGATAATTTAATAATATTTTTTTATTTGGTTGGATAGTATAATATAGTAAAATAAATATAAATATTGCTAAAATATCTTTTATTATTATTTTAAATTTAATGATATTTATTTAAAAAAATATTAATTTATAAATAATGTTATGATAATAATAATTAAAGACACTTTATTTTTTTAATTAATTATTAAATATATCTTATAAATATATAACATTTTCATGAGAATGAATTATGTAAAAATAAAATGGAAATACAATAATTCTAAATCATTTCAAACTAGTTGTATCATTTTACAAAAAAAAACTATCAATTTTTTTAGAAACAATATTTACACACATGTAAAGCAACTATACTATGAAACCATGACAAAATCTCTCTTAACTTTTATTTAGAGATGGTGGTATAAATTGAACCCCTTATTGCAAGCATGACCGCGCGTGGGTATATATATATATATATATATATATATATATATATATATATATATATATATATATATATATATATATATATATATATATATGTATATATATATATATATTATTGATTATTATTAATTATTATTATTATTATTATTATTATTAATGAATTAATAATTAAAAAAAACCTGTGCTTAGGTATATTTCCAAAGATTGTAGAATACTTGTTGAAAGAATTTGCCTCTAATAAGTAGAAAATGTTGAAAGAAAAGTTCACCGCTACCAGAATCAAAGAGGAAGATCAAAACGAACAACTACACGCATCCTCATCAAGTATTCAGATCTTTAAATTCCAATTCCATTTAGTCAATCAATCATCCCAAAGACAATTCCATGCCAACTCCAAATTTAGAAGAGAATCAGAATTGAGCATCCAATTTTCATTTCTTGCCCATGTACGAATTAGATTGGCTTCAATTTGCGAAGGGCAACTTCGATCTTTTTTTTTTTTTTAATTTTTCTTTTCAATTTAATGGAGTCATAATGAATTACATATAATTGATGGACCAACCAGTGAGAGATACCAGCGAGAGATAGCTCTCTTCCTTCTTCCTGCACTGCATAGGGTGAAGACAGGCTAATCATTCTACCCCTAATTGGCTACCCTTTTTTTTTTTTTTAAAAATTTTTGAAATTTGCATTTTTACTCCAACATCATATTTGTTATTAGTAATATGATTTCTCAATTGCGTTAACTATCAGTTCAAGATAATATAATTAGACTGTATAAAGTACGATTGCTGTTTGTTAGAGATGATTATTTGCCATTAAACAAGTCATTAATATAGTTATTAATATAAGTTATAGTCAACTCTGGCATGCGTCTTTTTTGGGTTAGGCCTCATTTAAAATGAAGCGTATGAGATGAGAATTTGATGTGGGCCTCTTTCTAGAGCAGCTAATTTACATAAAGTGCACAACCTGGAAGCCCCACTTAATAATAAAAATGAGGCTAAAGATCATCTTAATCTTTTTATAATATGCACAAAATCAATTAGAATTTGGAAATCTCTTTTAGGGTATATATTATATGTGTTTGTCTACTAAAAGAAAGAATAAAATAGGTGGAAAGAAAAAGGGGAGGAAAAGAGATTGAGAAGTTCATTTGATAAACAATAACACTAAAAGACCAAAAAATTATTCCAATAATTTTAAGAAGGCTTTTGAAAACCACAGAAAGACAGATGGGTTTTGCAATTGGGCGGATAAGAATCAAAAGAAATCGCATGGGTTTCAAGTTTTGATATAGAAAACTAAATGGGTTCCACAAATTGACTTCTCATATATACTGATATAAGCATATGTGCAACTTTAAAGATTAAAAAAGACTATGCTTTAAACCTAAAACCAAGGACTTAAAAGACACTTAAGGTTAAACATTGAGTTATAATATATTATAATAAAACAACTCGGGATCCGGTAAAGCATGGAGCAATGATGAGAGTTAGGCATGTATTAGAATATAAACCTATCTACTGCTTCTATAACAATATTTCTACCTAGACCTTCTCAAAGTTGCTTTGGTTTGGATTAAAGTAAGAACATATTTACCAAATCATATTAGGGCTTACAGACGTGGAGTCAGGCTTGGACATGAGAGTTGTAATGAGTTGGTTATGCACTAAAGAAGCACCTCCATTCATTGGGCCAAAATGGAGTCCAAATCTTTGAACACAAAAGCCTGATAAGTTTTGGCCTATGTGCAAGTCCTTATGGGCTCTAACTCGGATGCAAAGCATCACAAGCTGATCCAACTAAATAGGAGATACAAAAATAAATTACTTCTATAATGGCAATAGATTCAATTAGAAGCTCGCTTACCCTTGGCTGCTGCTTTCCACTTCATGGCCCGGATTTATGTGACATTTCTTAATCTGATGATTTTCCCATCTAGGTGATCTTAATTTCTTGAACTTTCCAGGAACCAGAGTTTTCAGTGGTAGTTCCATTAAGGAGATGCTTAAACTCCCATTTTTATTTTCACCCTCCTCTATGGCCATCATATCGTCTTTTTCTATGGTCCTGGTAGTGAAAGAGTCATTCAACTTTCTGGCAGCATTGGCAGCAGACTCTTTCGATTCGCAGCAATGATCAGATTCGCCCTTTGACTCAACAGCACTTTTACTGCCTATGTTTCCAACATCTTTTGATGTTTCAGTTTCCCACTTGAAGCTGTTTTCACCATCTTTTGGGTTGTCACTGCCAGATTCTGGAACCTTGACATCGACTTTCCTTGCTGAGGTCCCTTCTCTCCTACCAAGTACATTGAGATTCATAACTACTGAACTCTATAACAATAAATGCACCAAAGTATTAAAAATAAGTATCAGCTAACTGTTTTCAGGCATAATCTTACATCATTTCCTTAGTTAGGGAATCAGAAATGAGTTTTGGTTTTTTGTTTTGATGTCTAGCCAAAATCATCAACAACTTGTTAGTACGTTTCATAGCATTCATGAAAGACGCTACTAATCTAGAATGCAGGAAAAGAACATCGAGGCTGTGGCATCATAAGTTACAAAGCAAATGTGAAGTAAGTCATCAAAAGCATCATGAAATTGACAGGCATAAATAGCAGGTAGGTATAGAAGCACTTACAAATCACAAAAATCATCAAGAATTGGAACATTAACTAATTTCCCCTGCCATAAAATTTATAGTTACTTTACTTTCTAGACTATTTTCATATGGAAGTTGAAAAGTGGAGACAATCAATTAACTGATAACTCACCCTATGTGCAGCACCTTCATCACCAACAAACTCAAATTGTTCATTACCGAGAAGCAGCATCTTTTCATCACCATCATTGCATTGAACCCACAGATGCTATACATTCAGTACAGTTCCAGAATTAATTGCACGTGTCCATATTAACTAAAAAACAGAAGCACATTAAAGCTTCTCATGTCCATTATTCTCACCTTATGCTTCTTCTCATTGGGATCATAGGAAACTATATCACCTTCGTAGACCCTGCAAATATGGTAGACATTAAGGGAGAACAAAAAGAAAAGAAAATCCTCAGATAAAAAAAA
Organism: Hevea brasiliensis; assembly: GCF_030052815.1. Taxonomy (NCBI): domain Eukaryota; kingdom Viridiplantae; phylum Streptophyta; class Magnoliopsida; order Malpighiales; family Euphorbiaceae; genus Hevea; species Hevea brasiliensis. Next base: position 30,957,515 of record NC_079509.1, on the reverse strand, counting down.
AAAAAAAAAATTGCAATTCCTAAAAATACACTCATTCAGACATGCGTAAGTGTGTGTATGTGTATGCATATATTATTATGTAGCAACAAGCATACATCAAGGATAATGCATATACACATTCATAACTCCAAAAATTGAAGCAATAGCTCAAGTTTTGTGAAGCTAATCGAGCTTATGGTCTCAACAAGAATAACAGAGTTGGAACTGAAACTAGAGCGCCTCTTATCTAATCAGGATTCTAACATTATTTTTGTCAAAAACAAACCTCCCCATTTGTAGGCTTATTTCTTAACATATGTAACATCAAGCAAGGACATTGTCAGGGTTATTCAGTTAAAACTGCTGTCAAGATTGCAGAAATTACTGTGCTTTAGTGACTGGAGCATTAATACTTATTAACTAAATCACCACCACCACCTCCACCACCATGAATGTAACTCCATAAAAAGAGTTTATAGATGCCTACTTTAAAATTGTGACAAGAACCAAAACTCTTGACTTACATATAAATGGACTTCTTACCCTCCCTGGACAGTTGAACAAGACACTTTCCAAATATTCGATCTCAAACATAATTTTATACTGATTGCCACCATAAAGGAACACACAAGGAACAGTTTTGAACATAAATTTAGACATAAAATCACATCCAATAACTTGCTACAAAAGCCCAAAACAAAAGAGCCAGGGGAAAATATGTCTAACAGCCTTTTTGGATGGAGATTTTGGAGATTAAGTACTTACATCTGCTCTTTTGAACAAAGGACTTTGATCCTGGAACCAATCAAATCCTCACCAAAATGCTTATCATCTGGAGCTAAACAAGTCTGAGATGGAGCAAGTCAACACTTTAAAACAGATGCTGCTATGTACCAAAATACATAATGTACTAAGCTTCAGCATCAACTTTCCTTCCATAGGCTGCTTGAAAGAAACAGCACAGTAAAATTCAATTTCTACATCTCCACCAAAACATTTTTTCAGTTTGCCACCGTAGCCCCATAACATGATGCCTCTAATAAACATCAGTGTTTGCTTATATTCATTACCTTCTCTCACTCGCCCCCAAACTGATAGAGTAAAAGCTGACAAATTATCCATTAAAGTATTATAGCATACCACAATAAAAGAATTATTACCTTTTCCTTCGTGGAAGTACCATTCCTAGCAGATTTTTCCATGGGAATTTCCTCCAAGGCATTGGTCTCATTTACTGTGGGCTCTGTATTACATTCAGCTGAAGGAATAATTTTCTACAAAGTCCATTACCCAGTAAGCTTATTATGGTCATTAAAAAAGGCATTTGACAAAAAAAATACAGTCAACAGAGTAACATTTATTGAAAATGAAGTGACACCTCATCAGAAAAATTTCCATTTAAATCCTTTCTACAATTGACTTTGCCTTTCCTTGACACTTTTTTAGCACTCTGCTGTATTGCTGATTCCTAAGTCATTTAAGAAGAAATTTCCAACATATCTTTATCATTTGAGAACAAATATGTCCAAATTTGTGAGATTGGTCTAAGGAAGATGAACCACCAATCTATTGCTTGCAACTCTTCTTCTTAGGCTAGAAAGTTAAACTGCATATGGTTTAAAATGCTCTAGAAGTTTTCAACATAAAACCATTGCAAAGCCATTAAAATTTAAAGAATAATTTATTATTGTTAGTGAAGTCACAAATATCAATCATAAAAGAAATAGTTAGGCAAACCATGGCAAGATGCATACCGCATGTTTACCAGTATTGTTAGCTTGAGAAGCAAGAACTTCATTGTGCTCCAGAGGGTCGGATTTAATTGAGCATATATAAGCAACAATTTTACCATAATTGTCTAAAGGAAGGCCAGTATATTGCACTGCTTGACGTATGTAGAGTGCTAGCTTTGAAGCACAATTTTCAATTACTCTCTCGCCTAACTTTCGAGCAATAGGCAGAACATTCTGGAGGGTACAAAGTAGATAACAATGTGCTATCTAATCATCCACACCATAATTAATATAAGATTAAAAAGAACTGGTTATGTGAACAGGAATTCACCTGGTTTCCCTTCCTCACACTGCCCAAAAGGGAGGATAGAAGCTCTGATGGAATCTCTTCAATTTCCTCCAACACCATGATCATACAGAACCCCATATACATAAAGACAACATCAGGATGGTATTCCCTGAAAGTTGTGCACGTCCATTTCAACAATTAGCCATCATTCAGTTAAAGCCATTTTGTACCACCAAATTACCAAATAATAATAATAATAATAATAATAATAATTGCACAACCAAACGGCATTTAATACTTTAGATGACCATCATTAGAAAGTACCATCATATATCAAGAGAATCAGATAGGATAGACAAAAAAAGTTTTTTAAAAAAAAAGCCTACCAAGGGAGGGGCAATTGCTATATAATTGTCTGTGAGAGAAAAATCAAATTTCCTTGAAAGTCTCAATTATATACTTACCGAAATTTAAATATATGTCATCCATTGGTAATTATCCTAGCATTACTCTGAAAGAAAAATGAGCAGTTAATTTTACAAGACACAACTTTCAAGTAATCTTTGATGATGAACCTTGTGAACTTGATGTCCACCTTTAATTGTCATCTCTCTAATATTGTTAATAAAGCATTCCTGTGATAATGAAGAAGATCATTAACAAAATAGGCCTCCACATAATTAATAATTTACTACAAAGTACCAAGGCAGGGGAAAGGCTGCATATGATAAACAATCCTCCCTTAATACTTGCAAAGTGAGGAGCCTTGTACAATAGTTTGAAGCTGTTTAGCAAACTATAAACCCTGCCAATATTCATCCCATCCCAGAGTTCACCAACTAAATGCAATCTATTAAAGACTTACTGAGCTATTTTCTTGGCAAACAATGGCTTGCAGATAAAAATTTACATCATACAAATGCATTAAGCTTCATGAAGAGGCAATTTTTGTAAGGAAAAAATGTGTCTCAGCAGTTTTAACCAAAATCATATACAAAAAGCATTATGAATAAATAAATAAATAAGCCAAGTTAGAAACTGAAGTAGCATAATCAAATAAGAAAAGAATTGAACATAAATTCAATCACTTAATGTAAGCCCTATACTTAAAATTGCACACCAAGGAAGCCATATACTTTAAAAATGAGCAAATTGTTTCATCAAATAATGAACTTTTACAAAGTAAAATGTATGTACAGTCTAAAATATCCAACAATGTTAATAAAGCATCACTTCAAACACAATTAGAGAAAAGTTAAACCACCCCTAACTCAAAGAAAGGAAAAGAAACCTTAATCTCTCACCTAATGTTTCTTAGGAAATTATTGAACATCTCCAAAATCAAGGAGTCACATTCAAGATCCAGCAGCAGAACCCATAACCTGATCCTTACAAAGATTTCAAGAATGTAAACTCTTTTAAGGTATGAACGGCTTGACAGATCAGATATATTATCAAATGCGGCCACAATCAGCTTAAGGATTTTCTATGGAACAATCAAAGGAAAAAGAAATGATTTTTGATTAGCAAACGCATCATCGTAAAGTTATAGCAAGACTGTGATAAGTAACAGTCTTGATTGGAACATCTTTCAAAAGACTAGGAACAGCAATGCTGGTTCGAACATACCTTCAGCTGTTCATCACCGTAAGGAGAAATTGGTGCTGTTATTCTCATAATCTCGCATATAGATGACGCAACAAAAACTTTCACTTCTGCATCCAAATGATTCAAAAGTTCATTGCTTGTCAACGCGTTCATTGCAGGGTTCAGTGCCTTCCGCACAAGGTTAGATGGAGACTGCTTCACTTCCGCTAAAAGATCGCCAAGTCTCTAAAGAATGAAGGAAATAAACAGAACGATAACTAAGGGTATTTCACAAAGCATTGAAATCACCATTCATAAAGGTCAGAGACAAAGAAGAACAACTTAACTTTGACAAAAAGAAATCCATTTGACATTTTGACCCCCGAGACTAAATGCCATTGAAAAAATATATATATATCAAATAGCAACATGCATATACTTGCAATAAACATAAGTGGAAGAGAGAGGATCCGCTTACCTGAAGCAGAGGAAGAAGTTGCTCAACAGTAGATAGAGATGAAAGAAGCGCATTACCAGCCACCGCAAGATCCTCAGCTAGCTTTTTATCCTTTTTCTCCGCTTCTTCCATTTCCAGCTGATCCTTTTCCTCCATTGCCATCAACTCGCACGATTTTCTAGCAAACTAATACACCAATCCAAAACCCTAACACATCAGAACACACTCTAAAGCAAGCAAACAAAAAATAAAATCAAATTCTCCACAAGAAAAAAATGTAAACAAAGGAATTTCATTTTGATATATATACAAAATGACTAGGGTGACCTCTTTTCTTGTTCTCCAAGTAATAAAAATAAAATTTCAAATCCTTCATTGTATTGGAAATTTAAGATTCATTTTCTGCTTTCAAAATTTTCTTTCCTATCACAACACTTTGCTAAGCGGCCACATTTTTTTAATAAAAAAATGAAAAATAAAACAAAAAGGAAAGAGGAAACAGACCAACAGAGAAACAGATTGAGAGAGAGAGAGAGAAACCCATTTTTTCTATGGCAAATCTCAGGTCAGCAACAGAGAAACGTTGCTCATATTCGTAATGAAGCGAATTCGAAAAGACAGCAAGATAAAGTTGGGATCCCGCCCAGCGTACATGAGAAAAGTTAAAAGTGGATTTGGATTCACTGATGGGCTTTATCCTACGGGTCAAAACGTGATGGGATTTATTTCAGGTGTTCAAATACCTTGTTAGGCCACTAGAGTTGCACGTAGGTGTAGTGCTGGGAATGTCAAGAAATACATCGGAGGAGATCATTTCCTCCATACTCATTCAAAGAAAATCGAAGCTGGGGCAAAATTTTTTCGCCCAAGGATAGGGAGGGCAGATTTTTTTTATGTAGATTTTTTTTTCAATTTAGTTTTTATTTTAATTTATCATTATATAATATAAATAAATTTATATATTAAAATGTGATAGAAATATAAATTTTTTTAAAAGCATACATCTAGTCTTGCTTGAGTGGTAAGTGCGATTCTCTGATCATGGTGACAGTATTTTCTTTATGGTTGGTGACTTGAATGCAAATGTTATGAAAGATAATTTCGCTACGCTAACATTGTTGAATGATTAAGAGGAGGTTCGAGGCTATTGGAAATGTATGATTCACAACCTAAGGAATCATATGATCTTTGCCTCATGGGACGCTTATTGAGGCATAAGAAGGTTAACGTTGTGGCGTTGAAGAATACATTGGGTAGTTTGTGGAGGTTGAGCAAGGGGTACGTTTATGAAGGAAATTGGCAACAAGCCTTTTGTTCTCAAGTTTTTCCACGAGATGGGGATTTTTCAAAGAATGACTTGCATTTTCTTCGACTACTAAAAATAGGACCTGCTCAATAGGCCTGCCAATAACCATGATCTACCTTAGAATTGCTGAGGGATTGGCAACCCTCGGGCTGTTAGAGCTCTTAGGGAGCTACTTTTTTCAAAGCAGCCAGAGGTTATTTTCTTTATGGAGACATTGGTTGGTTTTGGTAAAATTAAACAATTGCGAGTTAGTTTGGATTTGCTAGAGTTTTTGTTGTAGATAGGGAAGGGCCAAGTGGTGGTCTTGCATTTGTGGAAGGATTCAGTAGATGTAAATATTTTGGGTTATTCCAATAATTTTATCTGTAACACTCCTTATCCATTTACAGTGTAGTCGAGCAAGGCATGTCATGTGGAGGTTGAGTAAGGGGTACGTTCATGAAGGAAATTGACAACAAGCCTTTTGTTTTCAAGTTTTTCCATGAGATGGGGATTTTTCAAAGAATGACTTGCATTTTCTTCGACTACTAACAATAGTACCTTCTCAATAGGCCTACCAACAACCATGATCTACCTTAGAATTATTGAGGGATTGGCAACCCTCAGGTTGTTAGAGCTCTTAGGGAGCTACTTTTTTCAAAGCAGCCAAAGGTTATTTTCTTTATGGAGACATTGGTTGGTTTTGCTAAAATTAAACAATTGCGAGTTAGTTTGGATTTGCTAGAGTTTTTGTTGTAGATAGGGAAGGGCCAGGTGGTGGTCTTGCATTTGTGGAAGGATTCAGTAGATGTAAATATTTTGGGTTATTCTAATAATTTTATCTATGACACTCCTTATTCGTCTACAGTGTAGTCGAGTAAGGTATGTCACATAGTGTGTCGAAACACCAACTCTTATCTTATCTCAATTATAGTTATTGATTTATTGATTTAAAGGCTTTTAAGTGAAACTCATATCATTTATGTCATTTATTGAAATTTTGATTAATTTGAATTTCTGTAAATTTTACAGAAAATCTAGCAGAGTACCGGCTATAAATTGGAAAAAATAGTTCTTCGGAACCTATTAAAAATACTCCCAATATGTTCATCATATTCTCAACTCCAGTAACCATTAATAAAATTTCAACAATTCTCAATGGTTCAACATAATTTCATACATCCCATTCATAACATAATCAAATTCAATTTCATAGAGAAATACTCAAAATATTATTTATTAACATAATTTACAGCTAATTACACCAGTCTATAAGTATATGAATTTATAATGTACATGGCAAAATAATAATCTAATTACAAAATCCAAAATACAAAATATCTAATGAAGCCTAGTGGCCCTACCAAAATGAACAGTAGTGGAGGTGACTCTGAACTCGATGCAGATCTGAATGCTCACCCAGTCTGAGGTCTGCTGGGCTCCTGCTCGGTATCTCCAATACCTACGCGTGATAATAAGCGACCCGCTAAGCAATACAGCTTAGTGGTGCCAATATAAAATAAAAATAAACTAAAATAATTGAATATGCAGAGATTGTGGTATTATTTTATGCAGACTAAATTCTTAATAATTAGTTGTAATATTATTCATTTAATACTTTTTATGTTCATTATTTGGTTATAGTTTATTAAGACTTATTTTTGGTTGCTCAAGTAACTTATACCAGTGACTGGACTAGATAAACGGGTAAATTGGCACTGGATACCAAGTACCTCAGGCCGTCATACCATCGGTCATAAAGTGTCTACCAGGTGTGCAACAGAGCGGCTAACAAGCCATAGCAAGCATCGGGCATAATGCCAAGTGTGTCAAGCATAGCAAAATGGCCATAGGCCATAATATCATAAAATGACATAAAATACCAAAAATTATGGAATGGCATAAAGCCATATGCAGTACTCCTATTGGAACCTTATTGGCATGCCAACCTATCCAAACCATTTATACTAGGCATATTAGGCCATATTACAAAGTTAATTGTTTGATTCTTTGCACTTAATGTTTGGTAATTACTATTCACCTTACTATTCATGTATAAATATTGACTTTTTCATACATAATAGATATGTTAGTTGTAATTACACCAAAATCCCACATTTTGAATTTTACACTTGTTGGCATCAATTGCCAATCTCAATTCAAAGTTCATTAAAAGTTATTTCAAATTTTTAGATTTCATGGCCAATGTTTACTATTCCATTGGACCAATCTACAGTGGGATTTTGGCTAAACTTCCTTCATCAAAGTTGTTCCTTAATGTGTCTTCTTTAATTTTCTTTTTAAATTACTCCATTTAGAATTTTGTAGCTCAAGTTATGATCTTTTTACCATAATTGGCTGGATTGGTTCATTCGCAGGTTTTCTAGGTAGAATTTGGTTATAACAGTTTTTGTAACTTAAATTTGGCTAGCAATTTCAATTGGTTAAGGTCAGAATTTGAGTTTGTGTTCTTCATGAAAGTTGTTGTACTATGTCTAAGCTTTCCATTAGTTTGAAAATTAGGTCATTTGGACCTTCCTACACAAAGTTGTAGCTATATGAACAAACACTGTTTATTTGGTCATTTTTACCAGGTCCAGAATTGGTTACCCAGATTTGGTCAATTTTTAGGTCATCCTAAGTTGGTTTTCTAGGCAGGGTTTTTTCATCAAAATTGTGGCATTATGACCTAGTTTCACCTTCAATTGGCCTTGTACCAATTAAAGCTACACAAACCAAGTTATGGCTGCCTAAACATGTCACACCCTACCCCTTAGTAAGATGTAACATGATCCCGTAGTACATCTAATGATTTATCGTATTTCGCCTACCGGTAACTCATTAAATATACTACAAGGGATTTTAAAACCATTTTCTTATATTTTAAAAGTGGTGAGCATTTTAGTAGGAAATAAAAATATTTAATTGAAGTTTAAAAATTAGTTAAGATTTTTGTCCCATTTTATTTTTCTGTAAATTTTATAAAAATTTCGACAGAGTACCGTCTATATTTAAGAAAAATAGTTCTTCAAAACCTGTGAAAAACACTTCTAAATAATTTTATTTCATAGCCTCAATCTCTAATAATATCCCAAATAATAAAGTCAACTACAATTTAAATCAAAATTCACTTTTCAAAATATTGTTAAAATAATTCTATCCATAAACGTGGCATTAAAATTAACTTTACATACACAATCTTAATATACAGAAAGAAAATCAGAAATAATATTATTACAATTTTATCTATACAACTGCTCAAACTACAGAGATACATATGCATACTATCATATTTACATCAAACTAAACTACCAGGGTATAAACAAATACCCGTACAAAAATTCTTCAACTGTGCTCCTCTCTGACTATAGCAGCTTGCTTTGCTGTTATGTCCTTTTCTCTATCTGCGACAGCAAGTTAAAGAAGTTAAAGCTATCGCTGAGTATAAAAATACTCGGTGGTGCACAATAAAGTATAAAATGCATAATATAAAACATTTATGAACAATTCATAATTCAAAAATCTCACAATCACATTTCATAATTTTTTTTCAAATCACATTTATAGCAAATCATAATTTTTAAAGCTTAATATAATACAAATCTGATCAAATAATTTAATAATCATAGTGTTGCCAATCAATAACACAACTTAGGCAATGACACAAAATTTTCAAACATGTCGTGTTGTACACCACTACAAGGCAAACTCACCCCACTAATCGAAATCAATGAGGGAGGTGGCTAGCTAGCTAATGAGTACTCATCCAAACTCACCCCTCAGACTGGAAAGCCAAAGAGAGAGGAAAGTGATCAAATATCAAACTCAACCCTACAAGTGGAGGAGGAACATATTAATATTGCCATGCCAAGTGTGAATTAAAAACAATTTAAATCAAGTTATTTAAATATTTCATGCAAAACACAATCAATTTCCAAAGTCAAATTTCCATTCTTAAAGTGGCAACACAGTAGTTTTCAAAACCCATAATTAACACAATAATTTCACAATGTATAACTGAACAAGTTTTATATGAGAAAACGATAAATTAAGGTTTATTGTGCACAAACCTGATGTGAGTCACCTCTAGGCCTTGACTCATTTTGCCATATCCTTTTCCAGGTCTTTTTATACTGAAACACGAAATTTATAGTGTTTCAGTATCTTATCTCACAATAATTCTAATAATTAATTTATATAAGTTCAATTCTAGCTCCAATATGCTTAAACTTACATTTTAGAAAATTTTCATATTTAGGTTACTATTTATAGTACTATTCAAGTCAAAATATTGACTTTCTTATGCTTAAAAGGTATGGGAACTCCAACTATACTCACATACCACATTTTAGTTACCAATTTTGTTGGTTTTGGTTATTTTCTCAAAGCTTAAGTCTTTTAGGCAAAATTGTAAATTTTCAGTTTTGGTGTCCTATTTTTTACTATTCCATTGGTCATGTTGCTGTTAGAATTTGGCTAAGTTTTCTTCATAGAAATTGTTCCTTATTGTCTTAACTTTATTTCCCTTTTTGAATCACTCCATTTGGAGCTTTTTAGCTTAAGTTATAGCCATTTGAATCATGGCTGCCAGATTAGACTTACCCAGATTTTTGGGCAAATTTCTGGGTTCTGGCAGTTTTAGGTCAGCAAATTTTGGTGGCTAAATGACTTGATTAAGGGCATAATTTGGGTTTGTGTTCTTCATGAAAGTTTTAGGTCTATATCTCAGTTTTCTACTGGTAAAATTTCAGGTCATTTAGACCTACCTAGCCTAAGTTATGGCTAAATGAACAAATACTGTTTATTTGGTCATTTTTGTACAGGGTAGAATACCTAAGTCCGGATTTGGTCAATTTGTTCACTATGCTATGGTCACTTTTTGGGCATGATTCCTAAATGAAAAATGTGTCATTTTGTGTCTAGTTTCATTCCCAATTGGTCTCACACCAATTGGGTTAGTAAATTTTCAGTTTTAGTCCCTGAAAGGGACCTTGGTCCTACTGCCTGCATAATGGCTTTAGGCAATCCGAATTTCCATTCAATTCCAACACTTCCAACATACCACAATTGGTCACAAGTGACCATTTTTCAGTTCAAACTAGCCAAACACACCATTTGACCAATTCTCCAATTTTTTGTCTTCCAAAACCCTAGGTCCAAACCCTAACTCACTACTTTGTTATATTTAATTAATTCCAAACATACAAACACCATTTCTCAACTCATTCAAGCTTCCTAACACATTTAATTGAATCAAATTCATACATTCCTATCTCAAATCCTAGCTGGCCGAAATTTACATATAGTCCTCCAACCCTTGTTTTCATTTGATCTTATGTTGATTTCGAAGTTCCTTAAGCTAAAATCACAAAGATTAAACTAAAAGTTTCAAGTTTGGATCACTAACCTTATTGCAGAATTTTCTTTCTTCCTTCCTTCAAAATTTTCTTCTTTCTTTTCCTTGAATCTTCTTTCCTAGTTGCCCAAACAAAATCTAGTTATGGTAGGATAATTTTCTATGGTGGGATTTTGGTTTTTCAAGCTCAAAGATGAGCTTTAATGGAGTTTTGGTGAGGAAACTTTGGGAGAGAGAAGGGAGGCGGCAAGAATGGAAGAAGACAAAAAAAAATTTTCTTTTATTTTGTTATTTTAATTATTAATTAATACACAATTATCTTATAATTTTCAATTTGTTTAATTATTAAGTTTATTGCATCATGCATGATGTAATAACTTTTTCACCTTTTTCTTTTTCCTTTTTTTTCATTTATTTTTCTTTAGTTCTTTAATTTAATTCCCGATTTCGAAATTTTCTTTTCTCTAATTTTATTTGACAGTCAAGTCAGGAGTCAGCTCCAAGGGTCAATTGACCAAATTGCCCCTCGTCGAATCGATCCGGTTTGCAAATAATTCAATATCTCTTCCGGATCGCTGACCTAATTATTTGACCGGTTTAACAATTCTTTTTCATGATTTTCTCTTTTCCACTGTGTTTGCAATAGTCCTAAGGACTGCGGTGTCACATTTTACGGTTTGAAATTTGAGTTTAAATCGACCTCGCAATCCTTCCCCAGAAGGTCACCCATCGCTGTGACTCTCGGCTTATTTAACCTCTTATGTTTTGTTTTTCTTATTTATACTTAACAATTTGACAATTACTGATTATTTGTTTTCAAGGCTTCTCTACGTGTCTTAAACCTAGTTCTAATTCTCTTAATTGTCCAGACCGACACCGGTCTCCGAAACAGTGTATTTTACCAGGCTGTGCAAATAGGGGTATTACAATTCTCTCCCCCTTAAAATAAATTTCGTCCTCGAAATTGTGTCCACTATCTATCCTCAAATAGTCATACGTGTTGTTTTCTCATATTTTTCTCACATTTCTGTGTAGTTTCATAATCGGAATAATGGTCCATATCACTATAACCAATACTATTTACTCATCGATTGCTTACCTCGTGTGCTCAGTTTCTTATGAACTTCTGTCATAAGTTAGATTTAAATTCATTTCAATTTTAGAGGTAAGCAAATCTATGTGCTAATAGATCTGCTTTTTCTAGGATCTCGTACGATCTTATGGGTGAGAACTTAGTTTTACTCTTTTCTTGCTGTTGTTTTAGCAATTATTTTCCTTTGTAGTATTCTCTTCTCTCTCTTTTTTTTTTTGACCTTGTTGGTCATATATGAACTGCTTATCTCCTTCTTGGCCATAGGTCTATAACCATTATCTTATGATCTCCATTTATGATTAAGATCTATATGCTATTTTGCACTATCTTGTTTGCTTTTGTTTAACTTATTTCCTTCTTGATAAAACAGTTCAGGATATCCTTACGCGTCTTAAGTAGGTTGTTTGCCTTGGTGGCAATTCCACATCTAGTATTTTTCTCATTTCCTACTGTTCTATTTATTTCTCCTTTTTTCATTTCACAACTTAACTTTAATTATTTTATTCTTCAATCTTATCCTCTTCCTTAACTTGACTATCGAGTCCTAATTTAGCACTTTTTATCATCCCTAATAACTCCGCTATACTTCAATATTACTTTGATTTGGTCCTCAGACCATTCTAGTCAACACTTTAACTACTATTTATAATATATTTTTATTTTATTTTTTTATATATCGATATTCTATAGCTTATTTTGTGCTGATGTGTAGTCATTACTTTCCTTTGCACTGAACTATAACCTTTCAATATTATAACTTTAGAGTTTTAAGCCCCAGGTTAGGACTTTCCAACTCCTTTCTAATAAGAAAACTTTATCTTATCATTACTATACCAAAACAGATGCCATTTGCAACTATTCTTATTCTTGTGTACTATTGAGTAGTACGTAGATCTACACAATAAATCCCAAGTCAGTACTGTAATCTGCAGTTTATAGTACAAACATCAAGAATATTGCATAGTTACTATGATACATCCCAATAGATCAAACTTTCCTATATCTTATTTCTTTCAAATCCACTAATATCTTAAACTTATTTTGATTATAGTACCTACTGACATCTATCAGCAGTAATACCCTTACTCGCATCTAAGGTAACTATATTACTATAACTTACTTTTAGGTCCTCTTGCCTTACTTAATTAGGTTTACTAATTTACTTTATAGTTTATCGTAGTTTAGGAGATGTCTCTCACTAGAAACTTTTCTAAAATTAATTTCAATTACGTTTATTATCGTAATTCTTATCCTAAAATAATAATCACTAACACATTAAAATTGATTTTTATACATATACATATCTTAATTAAGAATTGAAAAAATACCAGCCACAATGTCAGAAGTCTCATCCTCGTCCCTCTGTCGCATAGTGTATACTCTCACTGAAGCATCACCTTGTCCTGGTTGATTCACAGTACTTTGACTTCCAGATGTACTATCCCTACCTCTACCTCTGCCTTTACCAATTGCTGGTGAACTCTTCGGGGTAGAAACTTGGGCTGATCCTTCTGACGTGGTAAATGATCCATAACGGCGTGGACTTACGCAATCCTTAGCAAAATGACCAGTCCCTCCACAATTAAAACATGCTTCTATAGCTCTATAACATACTCCACTATGTGGTTTACCACAAGTCTCACAAAGTCGATCCGATAGCATATTTTTGCGTGTCTGTTGAGTTTACTGATCGGATTGGGATGGTTTCTGTCTAGAAGATCTACCTCTACCCGATTCGCACGAGCTAGATCCTCCAAAATGTTTTCTTTTCCTAGAGCCACTCTCAGTAGCTTGGCCAGTAACTTTTTCAGTTTTCTATTTCTCTTTTGTACTCTTTTTCACTGCCCATTCTGATTCTATCCTTTCCAGTTCCAGGGCTTGTGAAATTAATTCAGAAAAAATTTGATATCGGAACCCTACCACTTGCATTCTCAAGCTAGGCCTCAACCCAGCCTCAAACCTCTTACACCGGTCTCTGGGGGTGGTGACCAAGCTTCCGGCATAATGGCTTAGTCGAGAGAAATTCCACTCATACTCTGTTACAGTTCTGTCCCCTTGCTTCAGACTTAAAAACTCTTGTAACTTCATGTTTACATAAGTATCGGGGACCCACTTTTGCTAAAATTCCCTTAAAAAGTCTGCCCATGTGAGGACTAGTGGCTCTAGTAGGCTGTGGGGGATGGTCTTCCACCATTCATATGCATCCCCTTCCAATAGAGAAACAGAGTACTCGAACTTCAGCTCTTCTACACATTATAGCTTTCTGAAAACCCATTCCATTCTCTCTAACCACTGTTCTGCCTCCAGTGGATCCACAGTGCCCTTAAACTTGGTGGCCCCAAATTTCATTAATTTTTCATATTGCCGAGCCGAGAGTTGTGGTTGTGCTGCAAGTGTTTGCATATGAGCTTGAGGTGGCACATTTCCCTCCATTTGTTGGAAAAATGCAGCCATCTACTGTGCAAACTGAGCAGGAAACTGCGGTGCTAGAGTAGGAGCTAGAGTGGCTGACCCACTCACATTTTGGAGTGCTGGGATCTCCCCTTGGACCTCAGCCTCGATAAATTGCTCCACGGAATAATCTCTCTCTTCCATTCTGTTTCCCAAAATTTTTTACTTCCTGAGATCAAACACAAGGAGGTTGGCCTCCGTTAGTGCATATTCATGATGTAAATATGTCATATGTATTAATTAAAGACACTTGAGCAGTTGTACTTATCAAAGAAATATTCACATATATAGTCAAAATTTATTGCAAAACCATGCTCTGATACCACAAAAACATGTCACACCCTACCCCTTAGTAAGATGTAACATGATCCCGTAGTACATCTAATGATTTATCGTACTTCGCCTACCGGTAACCCATAAAATATACTACAAGGGATTTTAAAACCATTTTCTCACATTTTGGAAGTGATGAGCATTTTGGTAGGAAATAAAAACATTTAATTGAAGTTTGAAAATTAGTTAAGATTTTTGTCCAATTTATTTTTTCACAAATTTTATAAAAATTTCGGCAGAGTGCCGTCTGTATTTAGGAAAAACAGTTCTTCAAAACCTGTGAAAAACACTTCCAAATAATTTCATTTCACAACCTCAATCTCCAATAATATCCCAAAAAATACAGTCAACCACAATTTAAATCAAAATTCACTTTTGAAAATATTGTTAAAATAATTCCATCCATAAACGTGGCATTAAAATTAATTTTACATATACAATCTTAATATACAGAAAGAAAATCCGAAATAATATTATTATAATTTTATCTGTACAACTGCTCAAACTACAGAGATACATATGCATACTATCATATTTATATCAAACTAAACTACCAGGGTATAGACAAATACCCGTACAAAAATTCTTCAACTGTGCTCCGCTCTAATTGTAGCAGCTTACTCTGCTGCTATGTCCTTTTCTCTATTTGCGATAGTAAGTTAAAGCTATCGCTGAGTATAAAAATACTCAGTGGTGCACAATAAAGTATAAAATGCATAATATAAAACATTTATCAACAATTTATAATTCAAAAATCTCACAATCACATTTCACAATTTTTTTTCAAATCACATTTATAGCAAATCATAATTTTCAAAGCTTAATATAACACAAATTTGATCAAATAATTTAATAATCATAGTGTTGCTAATCAATAACATAACTTAGGCCATGACACAAAATTTCCAAACATGTCGTGTTATACACCACGATAAGGCAAACTCACCCCACTAATCGAAATCAATGAGGGAGGTGGATAGCTAGCTAATGAGTACTCATCCAAACTCACCCCTCAGACTAGAAAGCCAGAGAGGGAGGAAAGTGATCAAATATCAAACTCAACCCCACAAGTGGAGGAGGAACATATTAATATTGCTATGCCAAGTGTGAATTAAAAACAATTTAAATCAAGTTATTCAAATATTTTATGCAAAACACAATCAATTTCCAAAGTCAAATTTCCATTCTCAAAGTGGCAACACAGTAGTTCTCAAAACCCATAATTAACATAATAATTTCACAATGTATAACTGAACAAGTTTTCTATGAGAAAACAATAAATTAAGGTTTATTGTGCATAAACCTGATGTGAGTCCCCTCTAGGCCTTGACTCATTTTGCCTTATCCTTTTCCAGGTCTTTTTCACCTGAAACACGAAATTTATAATGTTTCAGTATGTTATCTCACAACAATTCTAATAATTAATTTATATAAGTTCAATTCTAGCTCCAATATGCTTAAACTTACATTCTAGAAAGTTTTCATGTTGAGGTTACTGTTCATGGTACTATTCAAGTCAAAATATTGACTTTCTTATACTTAAAAGGTATGGGAACTCCAACTATACTCACATAGCACATTTTGGTCACCAATTTTGTTGGTTTTGGTTGTTTTCTCAAAACTTAGGTCTTTTAATCAAAATTGCAAATTTTCAGTTTTGGTGTCCTATTTTTTACTGTTTCATTGGTCATGTTGCTGTTAGAATTTGGCTAAGTTTTCTTCATAGAAATTGTTCCTTATTGTCTTAACTTTATTTCCCTTTTTGAATCACTCCATTTAGAGTTTTGTAGCTCAAGTTATAGCCATTTGAATTATGGCTGCCGGATTGGACTTACCTAGATTTCTGGGCAAATTTCTGGGTTCTGGCAGTTTTAGGTCACAAACTTTGGGTAGCTAAATGACTTGATTAAATGCATAATTTGGGTTTGTTTTCTTCATGAAAGTTTTAGGTCTATATCTCAGCTTTCTACTGGTAAATTTCACGTCATTTAGACCTACTTAGCCCAAGTTATGGCCAAATGATTTTGTTCATTTGGTCATTTTTGTACAGGGCAGAATACCTAAGTTCGGATTTGGTCAATTTGTTCACTATGCTATGGTCACTTTTTGGGCATGATTCCTAAATGAAAAATGTGTCATTTTGTGTCTAGTTTTATTCCCAATTGGGTTAGTAAATTTTTAGTTTTGGTCCCTGAAAGGGACCTTGGTCCTGCTGCCTGCATAATGGCCCTAAGCAATCCGAATTTCCATTCAATTCCAACACTTCCAACATACCACAATTGGTCACAAATGACCATTTTTCAGCTCAAACTAGCCAAACACACCATTTGACCAATTCTCCAATTTTTTGTCTTCCAAAACCCTAGGTCCAAACCCTAACTCACTACTTTGTTACATTTAATTAATTCCAAACATACAAACACCATTTCTCAACTCATTCAAGCTTCCTAACACATTTAATTCAATCAAATTCATACATTCCCATCTCAAACCCTAGCTGGCCAAAATTTACATATAGTCCTCCAACCCTTGTTTTCATTTGATTTTATGTTCATTTCTAAGTTCCTTAAGCTAAATCACAAAGATTAAACTAAAAGTTTCAAGTTTGGATCACTAACCTTAGTGCAGAATTTTCTTTCTTCCTTCCTTCAAATTTTTCTTCTTTCTTTTTCTTGAATCTTCTTTCCTAGTTGCCCAAACAAAATCTAGTTATGGTAGGACAATTTTCTATGATGGGATTTTGGTTTTTCAAGCTCAAAGATGAGCTTTAATGGAGTTTTGGTGAGGGACCTTTGGGAGAGAGAATGGAGGCAGCAAGAATGGAAGAAGACAAAAAAAATTTTCTTTTATTTTGTTATTTTAATTATTAATTAATACACAATTATCTTACAATTTTCAATTTGTTTAATTATTAAGTTTATTGCATCATGCATGATGTCATGCATGATGTAATAGCTTTTTCTCCTTTTTCTTTTTCTTTTTTTTTTCATTTATTTTTCTTTAGTTCTTTAATTTAATTCCTGATTCTGAAATTTTCTTTTCTTCAATTTTATTTGACAGTCAGGTCAGGAGTCAGCTCCAAGGGTCAATTGACCAAATTGCCCCTCGCCGGTTCGATCCGGTTTGTAAATAATTCAATATCTCTTCTGGATCCCCAACCTAATTATTTGACCGGCTTAACAATTCTTTTTCGTGATTTTCTCTTTTCCACTGTGTTTGCAATAGTCCTAAGTGTCACACCCTACCCCTCCGTAAGGCATAACATGATCCCGTAGTATACCTAGTGAATTACTATACTTCGCCTACCGATAACCCATTAAATACACTACAAGGGATTTTAAACCTTTTCTTATTTCTTTTTACAGTGGTGAGCACTTTTGACAGGTGTTAAAAATTTTCTTTTACTAAAGTGAAAACAAATAACAATTTAAAGTATTAACAATTTCTGTAAAAATTTTAGCAGAGTGCCATCTGTATTTTAAATAAAATAGTTCTTCAAAAACCTGTAAAAACCACTTCCAATATCTTTCTCAATATTATCAATTCAGTTCAACAATCAATTTTTCAGTGTTTCCAAAAGTTGAGATAAGATAAATATGTCACAATATTTTTACAAGCCAAAATAATTTACAATTTTAGTTTACAACTACTCAAGATCAAGTACAATATATACATACAGTGCAAATGTATTACAACAAAAACTACAAAATATGGTATACTCAATATACTTGGTCAAATCTCAAAATATGGTACAAGCAGCCTACTCTGCTGCTCTGTCTGTCTGTTTACCTGCGACAGCAATGAAAAAGCTATCGCTGAGTAAAATTTACTCAGTGGTGCACAATAATAATTTAAAATGCGGTATGTAAAACTTTTATTGATAATTTATAATTCAAATAATTCACAATTTTTCAAAGCTCATATAACACAAATTTAATCAAATAATTGAATAATACAGTATTGCCAATCGATAACACAATTTAGGTTATGACACAAACTTTTCCGAACATGCCGTGTGTACATCACGACAAGGCACACTTACCCCAATAATCGAAATCAATGAGGGAGGTAGCTAGCTAAATAATGAGTACTCATTCACACTCACCTCAGACTGGCAAGTCAAAGAGGGAGGAATATAATCACACTCACCCCATAAATGGAGGAGGAATATAGTAATATTGTCATGCCAAATGTGAATCAAAACAATTCCAAATCACAATATTTAAATATTTTATACAAACCAAAAATCATATTTTATCTCAAAATTTCCATTTGCAAAGTAGGCAACACAATAATTTTCAATTAAGATTCCCAAAACCAAAACAATAAAAAATTATTCATAACTCATTTCTCCAAATAAATTTTCTGGTAAAAGCAGTGAATATAAAAAGTATTGTGCACAGACCTTTGATAAATGCCTTTTGGCCTTGACTCAGTGTTCCTTATGCTTCTCAATATCCATTTCAACTGAAACATATAATTTAAAGTGTTTCAGTATTCAATAAATTTGTTTCTAACAATAAAATCCAATATTTAAATTTTCTTGGTACTATTCCCTTCAATTCATTTCATTAGTCAACCTATAATGTTGACCCTTAATGCACTCTAAGTGAGTCAATTCTAATGTTACCACTATGTCACATTTTATAGCCTTTTAGTGTTGGTATATGTTACCAATTTCATTTCCAAGTGTATTGTATTTTATTGTAATTTACTGGATTTCAGTGTACTATTTTGACCTAGCCGGACCACCTAATTTCCTCGATTTTTGGGTTTCGGTCCAAACTACAAATTTGTAGGTCTATGTATTATTGCATGCAGGGCAAAATTTCAGGTCATTCTGAGTTGTGTAGACCATGATATGGTCAATTTACCAATACTGGATAGAATGCACTAAAATGGCAGGCTTAGGTCATTTTTAGGTCACTTTTGGTTCGGCTAGTTTTGGTACCTGAAATTGTGCAAGCTATTTGGCTTGGTTCTAGCCATTTCTGGGCTTTGGTGTCTTCATAAGAATTGTAGATCTATGTCTAAACTATTCATGGTAAAAATTTCAGGTCATTTGGACCTGTTTTGAGTAAGTTATGGTAAAACACTAACTGCTGCCCAAATGGTCAATTTTCAGGCTTTCAAGTCACTAATCCCGATTTGGTCATTTTTCAAGTCACCTTCTAAGCAGAATTTGGGTAACATTTCTACACGAAAGTTGGCCTATTTGGTGTCTAGTTTCACCCTCCATTGGCCTCATACCAATTAGGTTCAAAGTTTTGCACTTATGACCTAATTTAGGTGCTGCCAACACACATAACCTGCATTTGACAATTACACTTCCAATTTTGGCAATCCTCCTCCTCCCAGTACTTCAACATTTAATCACGACACTTCTATATATATTGTACACAATTCTAGCAAGCATTTTGGGTAGAACACTCAAGTGGTCAATGCACACAATACACCATTCAAGTTTAACATTCACTTCCACCAAAATTCAACATACCTCAATATCAATATTACACATACACTTCCATATACTCATACCTCAATATCAACTACACATGCTGCCCACAATTTAACATTATGACATCTCATCAATAAATTATATATACTCACATACAATTTCATGATATTATATGTAACACCCCTCACCCGTCTACAGTATAGCCGAGCAAGGCGTGCTACACAGCGTGCCGGAACACCTAGTCTGTGATTATTTCATTTCTTAAACTAAATTTGATTTTAAGAAGTCTTTTATGTAATATTCATATCATGCTAATACTATTGTCATACTTTGATAAAATCAGTGTTTCAAGATTGGTAATAAAAATTTGGCAAGGTGCTGTCTATATTTAGGACAAACTGTCCTTCCAAACCTGTTGAAAACAATTTAATATGATGATATCAAAATCTCTAATATTTCACAGTCTCTATTTCTCAGTAAAGTCAATAGACTTTTACAGTCATTAAACAGTTCCATAATACAGTCCATAATTGTAACACCCCAAAGTTCGGTAGTGCGTTCTACTGCTCCGGTGACCAGTGTTGTCCGGACAGCTAGGATGCCTAGAACTACACTTCAATATGAGTGGGGAGACATAAAATAATGAAATACAAGAAAAGAAAATACAAGAAAAACAAAGGAAAAATAATAGCAAAGAAATGTAACCAAGTTAAACGAGCCAGGAAACTTAACGATGGGTGACCGCACTGGGAAGTCACGGCGTGGACCGTTGACTAGCCCTGGACTGCGGGGAACCCTGGAAAACATTTTTAGGACTTAAATAGACCCTTATAGAAGAATAAATATCATTAGAAAGATCAAAGAAAAATTAAATAATTAGTACAAAGAAAAGTGAGAAATCGAAAAACAGACAAAACTCGGTGTTACCGAAAAATCGGGAATGCAACCCGAACAGGGGCATTATGGTCATTTGACATCCCGAATTGTCTTTTGACCTAAATGTCCATTAAAAATAAATAGTATTACACTTAGAAAATAAAATGAAAAATTAATTTGGTGGTACCTAATGTAAATAGCAAAAATGGGGAGTTAAATGTGGGAAATTGAAACTTTTGAATAAATTAACATTATCTTTCCACTTAGTGCTCCACTCACACCTAAAGTGGACCACTTAATCTGCATTTGGACAGCAGATTCATTTCCTTCTTCAACCTCAAAAATTCAGCCGTGAGCCTCCAAGAAGAACTCCATGGCCAAAGCTTCCAAGCTCCATGCATGAACTCCAATCTTCACTTTCATGCCATAAATCCAACAAGTCCCTTCATGAAAGTTTATCCTCACATCAAGAACAATCCTTGGGCAGCCATTAGGAGAGGAAATAGTGGAGTTTTCAAGGGCAGCAAGGGTCACACATATGAGGTAAGTTTACATTTTTGAAGATTGCTTTGTTAAACTTTGTGTACATGTTATGGGTGTTGGTTTTGTGAAGGAAAATTTTGAGTTTGAAGAGTTATTGTTGTTTTCATTTTGGACAGCCATGGAGTCACGTTTTTGATGAGATATTTGTGCATATAATTGATGAGAAATGGTGTTGATCATGATGATTTAATAACCTAGTGAATTACTTCATGTTTATATGGTGATTTTGGCACTTGGATGAGAATTGATGAATTGTAGGGCAATGTGGTGTTGAAGAAGATTTTCGGCAGCTTGGGGACACTTGAATAAATGTATGTATTCATGGAAGTGTTGGCAGAATACTGACATAGAAGGATTGATGGATATGTATATGAACTTGTTGTGTAAAGAGTATGTAAAAACTAGTAATGTTATGTGTATGTGTAATTGTGTTTGGACTTTGGGAATTAGAGTTATATTTGGTGTATTGAAGATAATTGTAATTGTGAATGATATTTGGTGTGTTGAGGGTGATTGGAATCTGCCCAAAATAGTGCTAATGTAATGTAAAAAATGCTTTTGGTAATGTGCCAAAACAGTTTGGTAGGTAAGTAAACAAATGGCAAAGGTAAGTGTGTGTTTGAAGTTGGGGTGTGAAATGCATATTGAGGGCAGTGTATATTTTAGCCTATAACCTTGAATGTGTAACCTCAATTGGTATGAGACCAATTTGAGGTGAAACTAGGCACAAAATGTGCCAACTTTCATTGAGAAACCATGCCAAAATTCTGCTTGCAAGGTGACCTAAAAAAATGACCAATTCGGATTAGGTGCAATTAGGACCTGAAAAATGACCAATTGGGCAGCAGTGAGTGTTTAGGCCATAACTCACTCAAACCAGGTCCAATTGACCTGAAATTTTGACCAAGAATAGTTAAGACCCATACCTACAAGTCTTATGAAGACACCAAAGCCCAGAAATGACCATAAGCAAGTCAAACAACTTGCACAAGTTCGGGTCCAAAAACTGGCCGAACCAGAATTGACCAATTTGACCTAAAATTGACCTAAAATGGTACCATTTGACCAGCAAGAGTGTAATGACCATAACTTGGTCTACTTAACTCGGATTGACCTAAAATTTTGCACCGGTCCATAAGACCTAAATCTACAAGTTTGTAGTTTCGACCGAGACCAAAACCGAGGAACTAGATCGTCCGATTAGGTCAAACCGGTCCCTAATCCAAAGAATTTGCAATAAAATGCACTAAGCAAGGAAATGACTTTGGTAAAACATACCAAACCTAAAACCCTATCAAATGTGACATATTAACGACACTAAAACCTAATTTACCTAAAACGCAACGAGGGTCGGTATATTAGGTGATTAAGTGAATAATTGAGTTCAGTGCATTATTTACCAAACACCATCGATAGAGACAGTTTAAATTAGTAATGAAACACTTCAAATTGTGTTTCTCGATTACAAAGACTCAGAAAAGGGAAGGAAACACTCGAGTCCGGATCGTGAGACAACATCGAGGTTTGTGCACAACTAGTTTTTAATCGATTTTGTTTTGAATATTTCATATGATTAAATGATATATTTTTCTTATGAATTATGTTTAACAAGCATTGGATTTAATTCCATGATTATTGAAAATTGTTATTGTATGTATGAATTTGGCTTTGTGAAATGGTATTTCCATAAGTATTAAGCATTGTTATGGATTAAGTAAATTATGTTTTGGAAAATTGTGATAGAATATGTTTTGAATTGTGATGGTAATATTCATGGAAAAAAAATGAAAACTTTATTATTTGAATTGTGATGAGCATAAAAATTATTGGATATTGGAATTGACTTTGAATCGAATTATATTGTGATTTATGCTCGCTAAAAGGATTGTGATATTGTTTTATATCTCACTATAGATGCTTGACTAGGTTATTACCCGTCTCTCTCATTTGTTGAGAAGACAATGGAGTGAGTTGTGTTTTGATTACCATGGTACGTGCACAGCTTAGATTCTCCTCCGATTTGAGGTTAGATCTAAGTTTATTTTATCGTTATGGCCCTTACGGAAGATTCATTATTGTGATGGTATCAGGCACGATGATTCGACCTCCCAGACCATAGGGAGTTAGAATCAGATTCGACCTCCCCGACCATAGGGAGTTAGAATCACATCGAATATGGCCCTTTCGGATTAGTCTTGCATAGTTAGTGAGATAAAGATTGATTTTTGAGATACAACATGGTTTTTGAGATGCATAATGACTTTTGAGATACAATATGATTTTTGAGATACAAAATGATTTTGAGATACAGAATGGCTTTTGAATGGTAAGGAATGGTGATTTCAATTATGGTTTGTGTGTAATTGATTTTGTTGGAATTACTTAAATGGATAGTCAAGATTTGATAAATTGAATTTTGTGCTCCAAGTTATTTATACAAATGATTTACATTATTGGCAATGAATATTTTGAGTTGTGAAATTTGATCAAGATTCGATTCTCAAATTATTTATCAGAAATTTGTCAATGTATATTGTACTATGTTTTAAATTATAGTTGTGCACCATCGAGTTCACCACTCAATGATAGCTTTGTATCTTGTCATCAGTAAGAAGAGCATAGAGCAAGTAAGTAAATTTCCTTGAAGATATATTCAGATCACTCGGGTACATCATAGGTATACCCATGTACATAGGTTTTGATGTATGCATGTAATAATATGTATGTAAATTATTTGAGCAGTTGTATAGAAACTCTTGTAAAATATTTTGGTATGTAATTAAATGTAAATTATTGTAAATGTAAATTTGAGATTTCATTTACTTGAATAGTTTTGTATTATATTTCTTGTATCTCAGTCTTTGAAAAATCATCATGGATTTGAGTTGAGAAAAATGTTGTGATGAGAAATATGTTGGAGTTGAGATTTGCAAATACATATTGAAGTGATTTTAACAATTTTTCTGAAGAACTGATTTATCCAAAATACAGAGGGCACTCAGCCAAATTATTAAAGAAATTCCAAATAATTCAAATTTTTCAATTCTATCACTTCACCAAAAAGGTTTTAACACTGTAAATAGTGCTCACCACTGTAAAAGAAGTAAGAAAAGTTTTGAAAATCCCTTATAGTGTATTTAATGGGTTATCAGTAGACGGAGTTGGTAATTCATTAGGTATACTACGGGATCATGTTATGCCTTACAGAGGGGTAGGGTGTGACAATAATAATTTAAATATATATAGAAAATCTCCATGTCATTTAATATGTACAAAATATTACAAACTTTAGAGCTTTCATAACATTACAAAATACAGGGCTGAATTTCAAATATACAACAAAAGTACAAAATACAAGATATCCTAAGTCCTACCATGTATGCAATGCAGTGCAGATGACTCTGGACTCCTATGCAGATATGATGTCTCACCCTGATCAGAGGTCCGCTGGGCTCCCTAGTCAGATCTCTCCAATACCTACGCGTTACAAAAGCAACGCGCTAAGCAATTTTGCTTAGTGGTGCCAAATATAAAGAAATATACATTAAAATAAAGTAAATAAAGTGTTTACAAATTTTTGGTGGTGCTGTATGTCAGTAGACTGGATTTAGGTATTTGAATTTAATAGTACTTGAATTATTGCCCATGTAGCCTATATATTGACCAGACTGGATAAATGGATATACTGGTACTGGGTACCTAGTACCTCGGGCCATCACACCATCGGTCACAAAGTGTCTCCTGGTGTGCAAATAGCGTGGCTAAAAAGCCATATAGTCAATCTGGCGATAAGCCAAAAATAAATACACAATATGTATAGCCGTAGGCTATTAAAGTCACAGTGTGGCATAATAAGCCGTAAAAACACAGTATGGCATAAAGCCATTTACAGAACAACTGTCAGAATCCTATTGGCATGCCAACCTATCCATACTAGTCAACTAGGCAAACTAGGGTGCATTATTAATTAATTGTTTAATTCTTCAATTTTTGGAGTTTACTAACTATTATATAATTCACAAGTCAATGCATATGTTGACTTTTTTAGGTAATATGGATAAGTTGTTTCTAGCATCAATATGTCACAATTTATATCTCAATATGCTGCCAATATAGTGCAATTTACCATTTTTACAAGTTGGCATTCATTGCCAAAATGCTTCAAGCATCATTGTATGCAAAATGTCAAATTCTCAATTTTTATGTGCTAGATTGGTCTAGCTTAAAGTCCTATTTCCCTTGGTTTTTAGCTTCTAGTCAAAGAAGAAAAATTGTAGCTCTATGTCTTATTGCACGCGGGGAAAAATTTCAAGTCATTCTGAGTTGTATAGACCAAGATATGGTCAATTTACTAAAACTGGACAGATTGCACCTTTAGTGCAAAATTTGGTCAATTCTAGGTCAGTTTTGGTTCGGCAATTTTTGTACCCGAATTTGTGCAAGCCATTTGACTTGGTTCTGGCCATTTCTGGGCTTTGGTGTCTTCACAAGAATTGTAGATCTATGTCTAAACTAACCATGGTAAAAATTTCAGGTCAATTGGACCAGTTTTGAGTGAGTTATGGTCATCCAAAGCACTATTGTTCATATGGTCAAAAATCTGGGTTGCAAGGTTGCTAATCCGGATTTGGTCATTTTTAAGGTCAGTTTCTATGCAGAATTTTGGCAACATTTCTACATGAAAGTTGGCCTATTTGTCACCCCCTATTGGCCTCATACCAATTGGGTTCATAGTTTGGCACTTATGGCCTAATTTATGTACTGCCTTCACACACAACCTGCACAAAGCACATACACTTCCAATTTGATATTCCTTCTCCTCCTCATTTCTTCAATATTCAATCAATAACACTTCCATATATATATATATATATATATTGTATACAATTGCAGCAACAATTTTGGGCAGAATATTCAAGTGCTCAATGCACACAATTCACCATTAATTTAACATTCACTTCCACCAAAATTTAACACATCTCAATGTCAATATTACACATACACTTCAACAAAATCATACTTCAATATCACTTACACTTGCTGCCCACAATTTAACCTTAGCATATTTTATTAATAACTACATGTTCACACACAAATTCATGCTATTAGGGGCTACCAAATATGGTAGTTTGCTCAAGGCATCTAAGTTCCATTTCACACCCTTAATTCAAATACTTCATGCATATACTTAGATACAAACTTACTGTGACACCCCTTACCCGTGTACAGTATACCTGAGTAAGTAATGCCACACGGTGTACCGGCACACTCTAATATTCCTCAATTAATTTATATCATGCTTTTGCATATAATTTATGAAATACAATTTATTTAAACCATTTATCAAAAGTATCATTCATTTAAGGTTCCGAAAATTTTAAAGAAAATCCGTGAGTACCAAATAAAAATGGAGAAAACTGCTCTTCTTGAACCTGTTAAAAACACTTCCAATATTTTTATTCCATCATCTCAAACTCCAATATCCAAAATCTCAACAATATTTCTCAATAGAAAATTCTCAATAATCTTTTCATTTCACAAACATCCATTTCTCATATACAAGCGATAAATACATGCTCAATTTTTTGCATTCATAGTCATAACTTCCATTATTTACATGGACATCAAAATATATTACATGAGTTCAAATACATATGAAAAGTACAAATCTGCTACAAAATATCAAAATGACAAAATGACACCTAGTGCCCTACCAATGCACTGCAGGTAGTGAGGTGACATGGACACTGCGCAGAACTGCAGGATGGACTCACCCAGTCTGTGGTCTACTGGGGTCACGATCAGGATCTCCAGTACCTACGCGTGGCAAAAGCAACGCGCTAAGCAATAATGCTTAGTGGTGCAATAATAAAATAACAAGAAATAATAGATATAAATGTGTATTGCATGTACATGTTTTGTTTGTCATGTATTTGTATATCCATTCATTTATTTCTTCTACATTGCTCATTTTCATTCATTTGGTTGCCCAAGTAACCTACACTAGACGATCGGATCGATAATGGGTAACCGCATCGGGTACCTAGTACCTCGCCGCCACACCATCGGTCACATAAGCATCTCCTGTGCAGGTAATGCACCTAACAAGTCAGAATAATATCGTGCACAAGGCCAAGTCTCAATACAAAGTCGAATGGCTAAAAGCCATAAAATCACGGAATGGCATATTGCCATGTGCAGTACTGCTAACTGAACCCTATTGGCATGCCAAACTATCCAAACCAATCTTGTTAGGTATACTAGGGCATTTGAAACTTTTAAATTCTTCAATCTTTGAATTTCAAGTTTTGGTATTACTATTCACCTCTATGGTCAACTAAAATGTTGACTTTTTGATAGCAAATATGTACATTGACTTTGGCACTCCCAATATACCACATTTAGTGTTTAAAACTTGTTGGCATTAAGTGTTAATACCATTTCAAAGTGTAACTCAACACAAGCAGAATTTTCAGTTTTGGTGAGTCAACTTCACTGTTCCATTAGACATTGTTACTGTTGGAATTTGAAGAAGTGTAAAACATAAAAGTTGTTCCTTATTTTGTCTAGTTGAATTTCCTTTTTTGAATCACTCTATTTGGAGTTTTGTAGCTCCAGATATGGCCCAAAAACCCAAGCTGTCCGTATATGCATTCTGCAGAAAATTACCATATCTACAGTGCATGAACAGTGACTGGAACCACTTGTTTGGATGGGTTCTGGCCATAATTTGGGGTAGGTTCCTTCATGAAAGTTGTTTGTCTATGTCTTAACTTGTTGCTGTAAAAATTGCAGGCCAATTGACCAAATCTACAGTGAGTTATGGCCAAATGAACAGTTACTGTTCACTGTTCATTTGGTCAATTCTGCAGAGGCAGTTTCAGGGTTCCGGATTGGGGCCAAGTTTTGGTCCTCTTACTTTGGTCTTTTGGGCATAGTTTCTTCAGCAAAAATGTGCCATTATAAGCCTAGTTTCATGTCCAATTGGCCAAACATCAATTGGACTAACACAGCCCAAGTTATGGCAGTGCAAAGGGACTGAATTTTCACCCTATGTCTTGTCCTAGGGCAGTTTATACCTTGACTTTGTCCTACCATTTTTCAGTCCCATTTATGGTCAACATATCCAAAATGGTCACTTATTGACCATTAGAGTGTTCTTTAATAGGTTGGTCAGCCAAGTCAATTTTTCATGCCTCAAACCCTAATGTCCAATGCCATTTTACCCATAAACCTCAATTAACACCCTAATTCAACATCTATATAGATATATAACTTAAGCATAATCTCCTATACATGCTAAGTCCATTAAAAACATTCAAAACCATTCCTCTATTAGGGCTGCTGAATTCTTTGATGGAGATACACATGAATTTGTTTCATTATTTCACAATATCTAATTCATTACAAGCTTAAATCATGGAATAAATGAGTTTTACTACACATATATGCACTAACCTTGTGGTATGCTAATCCAAGCTTGGGAAAGCTTCACTTTCTTTCTTCTTCTTGGCTGCCAAAAGACTATGCAAGGTACTAGAACAAATTTTAGTGAAAGGAAACTAGGGTTTTAGGGTGAAATGAAGGAGGGAATTAAGCTTTGATCAAGTTGTCAATGGTGGCTTGGTTACCCAAGGGTTTCGGCTGGTTTGGGATAAGGAAGAAGGCAGCTGCATTTTTGTTTCTTTTGGTCTTCATTTGTCTTTTTATTTGTTAGTCAAAGGATAGCTCAATTGTGATTGGTTGGTGAGTAAGTGAGTGACATCATGTGATGTCATTTTTGCATTATTTTGTATTTTCTTTTCTTTTCTTTCACTACTCATTTCAAATTTCATTTCTAGTAATGTTTATTCATATTTTATGTTATATTAATTATTTACTCAACTGGACAAGTCGGCCAAAAATCACCTCAGAAGGCGAAATGACCAAAATGCCCTCCGTTTGGCTTAACGGGTCAAAATCGTCTGTACCGATTGAAAAATTTTTCTAGGTATTTTCTTGGCATTCTAATGCCATGGGAACCTCAATTACCCTTCTCTGGAGTCCCAAAAATTATTTTTTAATTTTTCCCCCGGGTCTAGGGCTCCTCGTTGCGAGAACCGCAACTTCCCTCCGGTTACCCATCGCTTGGGCACCGGCTCGTTTTGCTTGGTTGTATTTTATTTCTAAAATTTTTACTAAATTTTTCTTATTAATATTTGAGTTAATTATGATTCCTGACTTTAGTTTAAATATTTTTCCGGACATTCTAGCTGTTCGGACCGACACCGGTCACCGGAACAGTAGGATGTACGGAGTGGTTATCGGGAGGGTGTTACAACTCTCCCCCTCTAATTTAAATTTCGTCCTCGAAATTTACCTAATGCAAACAGTTGAGGGAACTGTTGCCTCATCGACTCTTCACTTTCCCAAGTTGCCTCCTCGGTGTTGTGGTGCCTCCAAAGCACTTTCACCAATGGAATTTGCTTGTTTCTCAACTCTTTCACTTCCCGAGCCAAGATCCGTAGAGGTTCTTCTTCGTATGTCAAATCCGGCTGTATTTCAATTTCTTCTCTGGAGATGACATGTGAAGGATCTGAGCGGTATCTTCTGAGCATGGATACATGGAACACATTGTGGATCTTGTCCAGCTCTGGTGGTAAAGCTAACCTATAGGCCACTGGACCCACACGTTCAATAACTTCATATGGGCCAATGAACCTAGGGCTTAACTTACCTTTCCTTCCAAACCTCAATACCTTCTTCCATGGTGACACCTTGAGGAACACTTTGTCGCCAACCACATATTCTATTTCTTTCCTCTTCAGGTCGGCATAAGATTTCTACATGCATGCAGAGGCAACCTTTAAGTTGGCTTTGATTGATTTCACCTTTTCCTCACTGTTTCACTGTGTCCGCCCTACCGATTTGTCTTCGCCCAATTCAGTCCAGCACACTGGAGTTCTACATTTTCTCCCATACAGTGCTTCATATGGGGCCATTTGAATGCTAGCTTGGTAGCTATTGTTGTATGCAAACTCTGCCAGTGGGAGGTATCTATCCCAACTTCCCTCAAACTCAATGACACAACTCCTCAGCATATCTTCAAGGACCTGACAAGTATTTCACGTTATTGTTATCATTTCAATTCAGTATTTGTATCAATTTCATTGGTTTCAATTATTTACCTGGATTACTCTTTCAGATTGCCCATCCGTCTGAGGATGGAAAGCTGTGCTGAAATGGAGTTGTGTACCCAAGGATTCATGCAACTTCTTCCAAAATCTCGATGTAAACCTTGGGTCTCGATCAGATATGATGGAAAGTGGAATTCCATGTAGTCTAACTATCTCACTGATATACAATTCTGCTAACTTCTCCAGTGAGTAGTCAGTCCTAACTGGCAGAAAGTGTGCTGACTTGGTCAATCTATCCACTATTACCCATGCTGCATCATATTTCTTCCGGGTGAGAGGCAGACCACTCACAAAATCCATGGTGACCCGATCCCATTTCCATTCAGGTATGCGTATAGGCTGTAGCAAACCTGATGGAACTTGATGTTCTGCCTTGACTTGCTGACATGTCAAGCATTTAGTCACATAGTCAGCTATGTCCTTCTTCATACCAGGCCACCAATACTGGAGCTTCAGATCATGATACATCTTTGTACTTCCTGGGTGCATAGCATATACACTGGTGTGTGCCTCTTTTAGAATACTAGCTTTCAATTCCCCATCATCTGGTACACACAATCTTCCTTTGTAGTACAGACACCCATCTGCTTTCACCCCATAGTCAGTTGCTTTTCCCTCTGAGATCTTGCTCATAATAGCCATTAACTTTTCATCTGCCTTTTGCCCATCTAAAATCTGCTGTAGCAGGTTTGGCCTCACTTGCAACTCAGCCAAAATAGCTCCATCTCGAATCAAAGATAGACGGGCATTCAATGATCTCAAAGCTGTGATGGACTTTCTGCTCAAAGCATCAGCAACTACATTTGCCTTCCCAGGATGGTAGTCAATTACACAATCATAATCCTTCAAGAACTCAATCCATCGCCTCTGTCTAAGGTTGAGCTCCTTCTGGGTTGGCAAGTATTTTAGGCTTTTGTGGTCAATGTAAATATAGCACTTTTCACCATACAAGTAGTGCCTCCATATCTTCAGTGCGAAGATAATTGCTGCAAGCTCTAGATCATGGGTAGGGTGGTTCTGTTCATGTGGCCTTAGCTGTCTGGAAGCATAGGCGATCACTTTCCCCTCTTGCATCAATACACACCCTAACCCATTATGTGAGGCATCACTATAGACCACAAAGTCCTTTTCGGACACTGGCTGTGTTAACACTGGTGCCTCTGTCAACATAGCCTTCAATTTCTCATGGTCTGACACTTGTCATTCCAGTCAAATCTGACATTCTTGTGTAACAACTTGGTCATTGGAGCAGCTATTAGGGAAAATCCCTTCACAAATCTTCTGTAATACCCAGCTAGCCCCAAGAAGCTTCTAACCTCAGTTGTATTTCTGGGAGGCTTCCATTCCATCACTGCTTCTATTTTCTTGGGATCCACCCTAATCCCATCAGCTGACACTATGTGTCCAAGGAATGCTATCTCATTCAGCCAAAAGTCACACTTGGACAACTTAGCATACAGCTTCTTTTCCCGCAGGGTTTGTAGAACAATCCTCAAATGCTCATTATGTTCTTCCCTGGTCTTGGAATACACCAAAATATCATCAATAAAGACCACTACGAACCGATCTAGGTATGGATGGAAGATACGGTTCATAAGGTCCATGAATGTTGCTGGGGCATTTGTTAAGCCAAAGGGCATCACCAGAAACTCATAATGCCCATACCGGGTCCTGAATGCAGTTTTGGGCACATCTACATCCTTTACCCTCAGTTGATGATACCCTGATCTGAGATCAATCTTAGAAAATACTCCTGCTCCCTTCAACTGATCAAACAGATCATCAATTCTAGGCAACGGATATTTGTTCTTCACAGTCGCTTTATTCAACTGCCGGTAATCAATACAAAGCCTCAAAGTCCCATCCTTCTTCTTTACAAACAACCGAGCTCCCCATGGTGACACACTGGGGCGTATGAACCCCTTATCAAGCAACTCTTGCAACTGAGTTTTCAACTCCCTCAATTCAGTGGGTGCCATCCTGTAAGGAGCAATGGAAATGGGTGCTGTACCCGGCAGTGTCTCAATAGCAAATTCGACTTCCCTTTCTGGTGGCAAACCAGGCAACTCTTCAGGAAATACTTCTGGGAAGTCTCTCACTGTGGGTATGTCACTCAAGTTTGGCTTAGCCTGCCTAGTATCCACCACATGTGCTAGGTAGGCTTCACAGCCTTTTCTCATCATTCTTCTTGCAATCGTTTGAGATGACATTGGACAAGAAATCTGTCCTTTCACCCACAACTGTAATTTCATTACCCTCAGGGGTTTTCAAAGAAATTCTCTTCAATTTGCAATCAACCATTGCCTGATGACGTGACAACCAGTCCATTCCCAAAATCACGTCAAACTCATGGAAGGGTAACTCAATTAGGTCTGCCAAGAATTCATACCCCTGAATCCTTAATGGGCAACCCTTGTATACCTTGTTCACCACTACACTGTGGCCCAATGGATTAGTGACCAGAATGTCTTGGTCACTCTCCCCTATCAGTATCCCCCTTTCTACGGGTAGGTTGATGCAAATGTAAGAATGAGTGGATACTGGATCCACCAATGCATGCACAGGTGTAGTGTAGAGGGAGAACGTACCCCTGATGACGTTCGGGGCATCTTGCTCCTCCTGAGCTCTCAGGGCATAATTTCTGGTAGGTGGTCTGTTATCTGGCCTCTCTGCTGGCTCAGATGTAGGCCTCTGAGATGGTCCCACAGCTTCGGATTTACCAGACCTTCTACCCCTTAGTGGTGCAGGAGCAGGTCTGTCTGCTTGTGTTGGAGCAGCAGTAGTAGTTCTGCGTGGACAGTTCTTCAACTGATGCTCTGTCGACCCACACCTCAAGCAGGCACCAGTTACTCTCCAACATTCCCCCTTGTGCCATTTCTGACAGTGTGGACACGCAGAAGATGCTGGGGCTGATCCCCTGAACCCCATCCCTGGAGAGCTGCCCACTGATGGTGTGGACTGACCTCTCCTAGGGGTGATCGTGGCCCGGCCTGAGACCGACCACAGCCTGTGGCCGAATGAACTTTGTGCAGAGCACCCTTGAACTTCTTCCCCGATGCAGAGTCGAACTCGTGACTCGGTCCCCTCTTCTGCTGTCTCTCTCTTCTAGTCCACTCACTAATTCTTACTTTTTCAACCTTTATTGCCGCTTCCACTAACTTGGTAAATTCTGTGATTCCCAAGGCAGTGAGCTGTATCTTGATATTGTCATTCAGTCCCTCCTCAAATCTCTTGCACCTTTCAGCTTCATTAGGGACTATCTCCCTTCCGTAGCAACTTAATCGGACAAATTCCTTCTCATATTCAGCCACTGACAATTGTCTCTGCCTCAAGTTAATAAACTCTCTTCTTCTCTCTTCCAGGTATACAATACCCACATATTTCTTCTTGAATTCAGAGAGGAAGAAGTCCCAGGTTACAGCTTCTGGCTGCACTTCACTGGACACCGTGTCCCACCACTCATAGGCATCATCTTGCAGTAAGGATATAGCAGCTTCCAGGTTTTTCTCTGGAGTGCAGTGGAGTTGTTTTAGGACTCTGCCTGTTCTGTTCAACCAATTCTCGGCTGCAACAGAGTCATCTTCTCTCTTGCCATAGAAATCCACTGCCCCAAATTTTCTTAACCTTTCCAGGTGTGATTTCTGCTGTGGAGCTTGTGGTGGTGGTGGTGGTGCTGGCATTACCCCAGCCATCTGTCTAAAGAAGTCGGCCGTTTGTTGGAACATGGCCTGTGGAGGCTGAGCAGCTCGCTTGAGCTGGTGGTGGCGAGCTCGCTTGAGCTGGCGAGCGATTCTCTCATGCCCCAGCCTCACTGCTGCAGGTGGAGCATGACTCTCCACTTTCTCCTCAACGGCTCTCTGAGATGAAGGGTCCATATCCTATTCAAAATAAGAAAGATAAACAGATCTGCGTTAGTGTCACCTCGACTCTTACAAATGCAATGCATGATATGGACTCAATCTAGGCCCAGAAACGCCTAAACCGTGCTCTGATACCACTAAATGTGACACCCCTTACCCGTGTACAGTATACCCAAGTAAGTAATGCCACACGGTGTACCGGCACACTCTAATATTCCTCAATTAATTTATATCATGCTTTTGCATATAATTTATGAAATACAATTTATTTAAACCATTTATCAAAAGTATCATTCATTTAAGGTTCCGAAAATTTTAAAGAAAATCCGGCGGAATACCGGCTAAAAATGGAGAAAACTGCTTCTTGAACTGTTAAAAACACTTCCAATATTTTTATTCCATCATCTCAAACTCCAATATCCAAAATCTCAACAATATTTCTCAATAGCAAATTCTCAATAATCTTTTCATTTCACAAACATCTATTTCTCATATACAAGCGATAAATACATGCTCAATTTTTTGCATTCATAGTCATAACTTCCATTATTTACATGGACATCAAAATATATTACATGAGTTCAAATACATATGAAAAGTACAAATCTGCTACAAAATATCAAAATGACAAAATGACACCTAGTGCCCTACCAATGCACTGCAGGTAGTGAGGTGACACGGACACTGCGCAGAACTGCAGGATGGACTCACCCAGTCTGTGGTCTACTGGGGTCACGATCAGGATCTCCAGTACCTACGCGTGGCAAAAGCAATGCGCTAAGCAATAATGCTTAGTGGTGCAATAATAAAATAACAAGAAATAATAGATATAAATGTGTATTGCATGTACATGTTTTGTTTGTCATGTATTTGTATATCCATTCATTTATTTCTTCTACATTGCTCATTTTCATTCATTTGGTTGCCCAAGTAACCTACACTAGACGATCGGATCGATAACGGGTAACCGCACTTTGGGTACCTAGTACCTCGGCCGTCACACCATCGGTCACATAAGCATCTCCTGTGCAGTAGCGGCTAACAAGCTGTAAATAATATCAGGCACAAAGCCAAGTCTCAATACAAAGTCAGAATGGCTAAAAGCCATAAAATCACGGAATGGCATATTGCCATGTGCAGTACTGCTAACTGAACCCTATTGGCATGCCAAACTATCCAAACCAATCTTGTTAGGTATACTAGGGCATTTGAAACTTTTAAATTCTTCAATCTTTGAATTTCAAGTTTTGGTGTTACTATTCACCTCTATGGTCAACTAAAATGTTGACTTTTTGATAGCAAATATGTACATTGACTTTGGCACTCCCAATATACCACATTTAGTGTTTAAAACTTGTTGGCATTAAGTGTTAATACCATTTCAAAGTGTAACTCAACACAAGCAGAATTTTCAGTTTTGGTGAGTCAACTTCACTATTCCATTAGACACTGTTACTATTGGAATTTGAAGAAGTGTAAAACATAAAAGTTGTTCCTTATTTTGTCTAGTTGAATTTCCTTTTTTAAATCACTCCATTTGGAGTTTTGTAGCTCCAGATATGGCCCAAAAACCCAAGCTGTCCGTATATGCATTCTGCAGAAAATTACCATATCTACAGTGCATGAACAGTGACTGGAACCACTTGTTTGGATGGGTTCTGGCCATAATTTGGGGTACATTCCTTCATGAAAGTTGTTTGTCTATGTCTTAACTTGTTTTTGTAAAAATTTCAGGCCAATTGACCAAATCTACAGTGAGTTATGGCCAAATGAACAGTTACTGTTCATTTGGTCAATTCTGCAGAGGCAGTTTCAGGGTTCCGGATTGGGGCCACGTTTTGGTCCTCTTACTTTGGTCTTTTGGGCATGGTTTCTTCAGCAAAAATGTGCCATTATAAGCCTAGTTTCATGTCTAATTGGCCAAACATCAATTGGACTAACACAGCCCAAGTTATGGCAGTGCAAAGGGACTGAATTTTCAGTCCCTATGCTGCTGTCCTAGGGCAGTTTATACCTTGACTTTGCCCTATCATTTTTCAGTCCCATTTATGGTCAACATATCCAAAATGGTCACTTATTGACCATTAGAGTGTTCTTTAATAGGTTGGTCAGCCAAGTCAATTTTTCATGCCTCAAACCCTAATGTCCAATGCCATTTTACCCATAAACCTCAATTAACACCCTAATTCAACATCTATATAGATATATAACTTAAGCATAATCTCCTATACATGCTAAGTCCATTAAAAACATTCAAAACCATTCCTCTATTAGGGCTGCCGAATTCTTTGGTGGAGATACACATGAATTTGTTTCATTATTTCACAATATCTAATTCATTACAAGCCTAAATCATGGAATAAATGAGTT
The DNA here is from genome assembly GCF_030052815.1 of Hevea brasiliensis. NCBI lineage: Eukaryota > Viridiplantae > Streptophyta > Magnoliopsida > Malpighiales > Euphorbiaceae > Hevea > Hevea brasiliensis. The sequence continues at coordinate 30,920,669 of NC_079509.1, read as the reverse complement.
TTACTACACATATATGCACTAACCTTGTGGTATGCCAATCCAAGCTTGAGAAAGCTTCACTTTCTTTCTTCTTCTTGGCTGCCAAAAGACTATGCAAGGTACTAGAACAAATTTTAGTGAAAGGAAACTAGGGTTTTAGGGTGAAATGAAGGATGGAATTAAGCTTTGATCAAGTTGTCAATGGTGGCTTGGTTACCCAAGGGTTTCGGCTGGTTTGGGATAAGGAAGAAGGCAGCTGCATTTTTGTTTCTTTTGGTCTTCATTTGTCTTTTTATTTGTTAGTCAAAGGATAGCTCAATTGTGATTGGTTGATGAGTAAGTGAGTGACATCATGTGATGTCATTTTTGCATTATTTTGCATTTTCTTTTCTTTTCTTTCACTACTCATTTCAAATTTCATTTCTAGTAATGTTTATTCATATTTTATGTTATATTAATTATTTACTCAACTGGACAAGTCGGCCGAAAATCACCTCGGAAGGCGAAATGACCAAAATGCCCTCCGTTTGGCTTAACGGGTCAAAATCGTCTGTACCGATTGAAAAATTTTTCTAGGTATTTTCTTGGCATTCTAATGCCATGGGAACCTCAATTACCCTTCTCTGGAGTCCCAAAAATTATTTTTTAATTTTTCCCCCGGGTCTAGGGCTCCTCGTTGTGAGAACCGCAACTTCCCTCCGGTTACCCATCGCTTGGGCACCGGCTCGTTTTGCTTGGTTGTATTTTATTTCTAAAATTTTTACTAAATTTTTCTTATTAATATTTGAGTTAATTATGATTCCTGACTTTAGTTTAAATATTTTTCCGGACATTCTAGCTGTCCGGACGGACACCGGTCACCGGAACAGTAGGATGTACGGAGTGGTTATCGGGAGGGTGTTACACTTACTACAACTTTCATTTAAATTAATCAACCTTCATTTCCATTCATTAGAAGTAAAAATAACTCAAGCTCAACAAAGGTTCATGGCTGCCAAAAATGGACAAGTCCATTTCTCACTATTTCTTTCATTTCTCTTCACCAAAATACTCACCTCAACCTAAACACAAGGTTTACTAAAGCAAGGGAGAGGTTTTGGACACTTACCACTTGTGAGCTTCCTTCAAACTTCACCAAATCTTGTTTTTCTTGTTGCCAATATCTTCCCCAAGGTGAGTAGGCAAGCTTTAATGAAGGAACTAAGTGGAAAGGAGGGCTTGATCAATGGTGCATGGTGATGGAGGGAGTTTGGCCATGGTGGACTTCCATGGAAGTTAAATTCGTCCAAAACTTTAAAGGTTGAAGATGAAGATGATAATGAGTGCAATCTGCTGTCCCAAAGCATATTTTAGTGTCCCAATATTCAAGTTAGTGGAGCACTAAGCTCATTTTAAGTTAAAGTTTCCTTATTTGCTCATTTTGCACCATTCTTTTACTATTTACATATCGTATCCCATTTTAATTTTTTTCATGACATTTCCTAAGTGCAATATCATTTATTCTTAATGGACATTGAGGTCAAAAGGCAACACTAGGTGTCAAATGACCAAAATACCCCACTTCGGGTTATATTCCTGATTTTTCGGTAACACCAATTTTTGTCTGTTTCTCAATTTTTCATTTTTCTTTGTGCTAATTTACTAATTTTTCTTTGATATTTCTAGTGTCAATTACATTTCAATAAACCTTTATTTATGTCTCAAAATTAGATTCAGAGCGTTCCCCGCGGTCCTGGGGTCAGAATGACCTTCCCAAGTCAATCACCTATCATTTGCGGTCTTGGCTCGTTTAACTTAGCATCATTTTCTCTCTTTCATTTTTGTTTGATTTTTCTTGTATTTTCTTTTTATTTATTTCATCATTATATGTCTGTTCACTATCACCGAAGTGTAGTTCTAGACATCCTGACTTGCCTGGACTGTTATTTGACTAATGGAGCAATAGAACGTACAGAACACGTGCAATGGGGATGTTACAACTCTTCCCCTCTAAATAAAAATTTCGTCCTCGAAATTTACCTGATGTGAAGAGCTGAGGGAACTGTTGTCTTATTGTCTCTTCGCTCTCCCATGTTGCCTCTTCCGTGTTGTGGTGTCTCCATAGGATTTTCACTAGTGGAATTGTCTTGTTTTTGAGCTCTTTTACCTCTCGTGCCAAGATTTTAATTAGTTCTTCTTCGTATGTCAGGTCAGGTTGTACTACAATTTCTTCTGCTGAGATGACATGTGAAGGATCTAATCTGCATCTTCTGAGCATCGAGACATGGAACACATTATGTATCTTGTCCAGCTCAGGTGGTAAGGCTAATCTGTAGGCTACTGGTCCCACATGTTCAATAACTTCATATGGGCCAAAAAACCTAGGGCTTAATTTTCCCTTTTTCCCAAATCTCAACACTTTCTTCCACGGTGATACTCTGAGAAATACTTTCTCGCCAACTTCAAATTCAGTGTCCTTTCTTTTCAAGTCAGCATAAGATTTCTGTCGGTCTGAGGCAACTTTCAAATTGGCCTTTATCAGTTTCACCTTTTCCTCTGTCTGTTTTATCAAGTCTGGCCCCACTAGCTTATCTTTACCCAATTCAGTCCAACATACAGGTGTTCTGCATTTTCTCCCATACAGTGCTTCATAGGGTGCCATTTGTATGCTAGCTTGATAGCTATTATTATATGCAAATTCTGCCAGTCGAAGGTATCTGTCCCAACTTCCTTCAAACTCAATAACACAACTTCTCAGCATATCCTCGAGGACCTATCACATATATTCGGTTATTATTATCATTATCAGTTCAATTATTGTTTACAATAACTCAATGAGTTTTAAAATTTACCTGGATTATTCTTTCCGACTGTCCATTCGTCTGAGGATGAAAAGCCGTACTAAAATGGAGTTGTGTGCCCAAGGATTCTTGTAATTTCTTCCAAAATCTAGATGTAAACCTCGGGTCTCTATCAGATATAATGGAAAGTGGAATTCCATGTAGTCTAACTATCTCACTGATGTACAATTCTGCTAGCTTTTCCAGTGAGTAATCAGTTCTAACTGGCAGAAAATGTGCTGATTTGGTTAACCTATCCACAATCACCCATACTGCATCATGCTTCTTCTGAGTGAGAGGTAGACCACTGATAAAGTCCAAAGTGACTCGGTCCCATTTCCATTCAGGTATATTTATGGGTTGTAACAAACCTGATGGAACTTGATGTTCTGCTTTGACTTGCTGACGTGTCAAGCATCTAGTTACATAGTCAACTATGTCCTTCTTCATACCTGGCCACCAGTATCGGAGTTTCAGGTCATGGTACATTTTTGTGCTTCCTGGGTGCATAGCATACACACTGTTATGTGCTTCTTCCAGAATACTGGTTTTCAATTCTTTATCATCTGGAACACACACTCTTTCTTTATAGTACAGGCACCCATTTTCTTTCACTTCATATTCAGTTTCCTTTCCCTCAGTGATTTTGCCCATAACAGCCATTAATTTCCCATCTGTCTTCTGCCCATCTTGTATCTGTTGTAACAGATTCGGCTTCACTTGCAACTCAGCCAAAATAGCTCTATCATGAGTTAAGGATAGTTGGGCATTCAGAGATCTTAATGCTACAATAGATTTTCTGCTTAAAGCATCAGCGACTACATTTGCCTTCCCAGGGTGGTAGTCAATCACACAATCATAATCTTTCAGGAATTCAATCCATCGCCTCTGTCTCAAATTAAGTTCCTTCTGGGTTGGCAGATACTTCAGACTCTTATGGTCTGTGTATATGTAGCATTTTTCTCTATACAAGTAATGCCTCCATATCTTTAATGCGAAGATAATTGCTGCTAACTCCAAATCATGAGTAGGGTAATTCTTTTCATGTGGCCTTAACTGCCTGGAAGCATATGCGACCACTTTCCCTTCTTGCATGAGTACACACCCTAACCCATTGTGTGAGGCATCACTGTAGACTACAAAGTCTTTTCCAGACATTGGCTGTGTTAACACTGGTGCCTCTGTCAACATAGCCTTCAGTCTCTCAAAACTGGCTTGACACTTGTCATTCCAGTCAAATTTCATATTCTTGTGTAGTAATTTGGTCATTGGAGCAGCTACCAAGGAAAATCCCTTTACAAATCTTCTATAATATCCAGCTAACCCCAAGAAACTTCTGATCTCAGTTGTATTTCTGGGAGGCTTCCATTCCATCACTGCTTCAATCTCCTTGGGATCCACTCTAATCCCTTCAGCTGATACTACATGTCCAAGGAATGCAATCTCATTCAACCAGAACTCACACTTGGACAATTTAGCATACAATTTCTTCCCTTTTAGAGTCTGCAGAATAATTCTCAAATGCTCATCATGTTCTGCTTTATCCTTGGAATACACTAGGATGTCATCAATGAAGACCACTACGAACCGATCTAAGTATGGATGGAAGATACGGTTCATAAGGTCCATGAATGCTGCTGGAGCGTTTGTTAACCCAAATGGCATCACCAGGAATTCATAATGCCCATACCGGTTCTAAATGCAGTCTTAGGCACATCTGCATCCTTAAACCTTAGCTGATGATACCCTGATCTGAGATCAATCTTAGAAAACATATCGGCTCCCTTCAACTGATCAAACAGATCGTCAATTCTAGGCAATGGATACTTGTTCTTCACTGTTACTCTGTTTAACTGCCGGTAGTCAATACATAACCTTAGTGTCCCATTTTTCTTCTTTACAAATAATACCGGAGCTCCCCAAGGTGACACACTGGGGCGTATGAACCCCTTGTCTAGTAATTCTTATACTGGATTTTTAACTCTTTCAATTCAGCAAGTGCCATCCTATACGGAGCAATTGAAATTGGAGCTGTACCCGGCATAATCTCAATAGCAAATTCAACTTCCCTTTCTGGTGGCAAACTAGGCAATTCCTCAGGAAATACCTCAGAGAAATCCCTTACTGTGGGTATGTTAGACAAGTCAAGTTTACCCTGCTTAGTGTCAACCACGTGTGCCAAATAGGCTTCACACCCTTTTCTCAGCCATCTCCTTGCAACTGTAGCTGAGATAACATTGGACAAGAAATCTGTCCTTTCACCCACTATTATTATTTCTTCATTCTCAGCAGTTTTCAGAGAGATTCTCTTCAATTTGCAATCTACTATTGCCTGATGATGGGATAACCAGTCCATTCCCAAAATCACATCAAACTCATGGAAAGGCAATTCGATTAAGTCTGCTGAGAACTCTTTCCCTTGAATCTTCAATGGACAGCCCTTATACACCTTGTTTACTACCACACTGTGGCCTAGCGGATTTGTGACCAGGATGTCTTGGTCACTTTCCTCCACTGGTATTCCCTTTTCTACGGGCAGCTTGATACAAATATATGAATGAGTAGATCTAGGATCAACTAATGCATGCACAGAAGTATTATATAGGAGGAACGTACCCTTGATAACATCTGGAGCATCCTGTTCCTCCTGTGCCCTTATAGCATAGGCATTGGCTGGTTTTCTGCCTTCTGCTCTCTCCACAGACTCGACACGTGTTTTACGTGAAGTACCGGCTACCTCAGCCTTACCCGGCCTTCTACCCCTTGGAGCTGGAGGGGCAGGCCTATCAGTTGATATCGGAGTGGATGTAACAGTTCTGCGTAGACAATCTCGGACTAGGTGGTCTGTAGATCCACACCGTAAACAAGCACCTATCATCCTCCAACATTCACCCTTATGCCATTTTTGGCAATGTGGGCAAGCAACGAATCGTTGAGGCTGGTCCCACTGCCTGTTCTGGAGAGCTAGCCATTGAAGGGTGGGTGGCCTCTCCTTGGTGCAAACCGAGATTTGGGCCTCTGTGGATCGACCACGACTTGGTGCTCTACTAAAACTCGAGTACCGGTCGACCACGACCTCTTTTCTACTTTGCATCTGTCCATACATTACGCTCATTCATTCTAACTTTTTCAACCTTCAGTGCATCTTCCACTAACTTGGCAAACTCTGTAATCCCCAAGGCTGTAATCATTACTTTAATGTTATCATTGAGTCCTTCCTCAAATCTCTTGCATCTCTTTGCCTCATTAGGTACTATTTCCCGCCCATAGCGGCTTAGTCTGACAAATTCTCTTTCATATTTAGCCACTGTTAGCTGTCTCTGGCGTAGGGTAATAAACTCCCTTCTCTTCTCTTCCAAGTATACACTACCCACATACTTTTTTCTAAACTCAGTGAGAAAGAAATCCCAAGTTATCTGTTCTGGTGGCACCTCACTAGTTACTGTATCCCACCACTGGTATGCATCATCCTGTAGTAGTGATACAACAGCTTCCAAATTCTGCTCTGGAGTACAATGAAGTTGTTTCAAGACTCTTCCAATTCTGTCCAACCAGTTTTCAGCTGTGACAGAGTCATCTTCTCTTTTGCCCAGAAAGTCCACTGCTCCAAACTTTTTGAGTCTCTCCATATGAGATTTTTGATGTGGAGGAGGTGGTGGTGGCATAACTCCGGCCATCTGTCTAAAGAACTCAGCCATTTGGTGAAATGTGGTTGGTGCATTTGGTACTGGTGGAGCAGGTTCCCTCCAGTTTCCTGGTTCAGTCATAGATGGAGCATGACTTTCCACTTCCTCATCGACCGCTCTCTGCGATGTGGAGTCCATATTCTGATCAAAATAACAAAACAAATCAAAAGATCTGCATTAGAGTCATCTTAACACTTACAATGCAATGCATGATGTGCAATCTATCTAGGTCTAGAAACGCCTAAACCGTGCTCCGATACCACTAAATGTAACACCCCTCACCCGTCTACAGTATAGCCGAGCAAGGCGTGCTATACGGCGTGCCGGAACACCTAGTCTGTGATTATTTCATTTCTTGAACTAAATTTGATTTTAAGAAGTCTTTTATGTAATATTCATATCATGCTGATACTATTGTCATACTTTGATAAAATCACTGTTTCAAGATTAGTAATAAAAATTTGGCAAGGTGCCGTCTATATTTAGGATAAACTGTCCTTCCAAACCTGTTGAAAACAGTTTAATATGATGATATCAAAATCTCAAATATTTCACAGTCTCTATTTCTCAGTAAAGTCAATAGACTTTTACAGTCATTAAACAGTTCCATAATACAGTCCATAATAATTTAAATATATATAGAAAATCTCCATGTCATTTAATAAGTACAAAATATTACAAACTTTAGAGCTTTCATAACATTACAAAATACAGGGCTGAATTTCAAATATACAAGAAAAGTACAAAATACAAGATATCCTAAGTCCTACCATGTATGCAATGCAGTGCAGATGACTCTGGACTCCTGTGCAGATCTGATGTCTCACCCGGTCATAGGTCTGCTGGGCTCCCCAGCTGTATCTCCAATACCTACGCGTTACAAAAGCAACGCGCTAAGCAATTTTGCTTAGTGGTGCCAAATATAAAGAAATATACACTAAAATAAAGTAAATAAAGTATTTACAAATTTTTGGTGGTCTTTGTATGTCGATGATGGATTTAGGTATTTGAATTTAATAGTACTTGAATTCTTGCCGTGTAGCCTATATCTTGACGGCATCGATAAACGGATATACTAGCACTGGGTACCTAGTACCTCAGGCCGTCACACCATCGGTCACAAAGTGTCTCCCGGTGTGCAAATAGCGTGGCTAAAAAGCCATATAATCAATCTGGCGATAAGCCAAAAATAAATACACAATATGTATAGCCGCAGGCTATTAAAGTCACAGTGCGGCATAATAAGCCGTAAAAACACAGTATGGCATAATAAGCCGTAAAAACACAGTATGGCATAAAGCCATTTACAGAACAGCTGTCAGAATCTTATTGGCATGCCAACCTATCTATACTAGTCAACTAGGCAAACTAGGGCACATTATTAATTAATTGTTTAATTCTTCAATTTTTGGAGTTTACTAACTATTATATAATTCACAAGTCAATGCATATGTTGACCTTTTTAGGTAATATGGATAAGTTGTTTCTAGCATCAATATTCACCATTTATATCTCAATATGCTGCCAATATAGTGCAATTTACCATTTTTACAAGTTGGCATTCATTGCCAAAATGCTTCAAGCATCATTATATGCAAAATGTCAAATTCTCAATTTTTGTGTGCTAGATTGGTCTAGCTTAAAGTCCTATTTGCCTTGGTTTTTAGCTTCTGGTCAAAGAAGCAAAATTGTAGCTCTATGTCTTATTGCATGCAGGGCAAAATTTCAGGTCATTCTGAGTTGTATAGACCAAGATATGGTCAATTTACTAAAGCTGGACAGATTGCACCTTTAGTGCAAAATTTGGTCAATTTTAGGTCAGTTTTGGTTCGGCAGTTTTTGTACCCGAACTTGTGCAAGCCATTTGACTTGGTTCTGGCCATTTCTGGGCTTTGATTTCTTCATAAGAATTGTAGATCTATGTCTAAAATAACCATGGTAAAAATTTCAGGTCAATTGGACCTGTTTTGAGTGAGTTATGGTCATCCAAAGGACTATTGTTCATATGGTCAAAAATCTGGGTTGCAAGGTTGCTATTCCGGATTTGGTCATTTTTAAGGTTAGTTTCTATGCAGAATTTTGGCAACATTTCTACATGAAAGTTGGCCTATTTGGTGTCTAGTTTCACCCCCTATTGACCTCATACCAATTGGGTTCATAGTTTGGCACTTATGGCCTAATTTATGTACTGCCTTCACACACAACCTGCACAAAGCACATACACTTCCAATTTGATATTCCTTCTCCTCCTCATTTCTTCAATATTCAATCAATAACACTTCCATATATATATATATATATATATATATATATATATATATATATATATTGTATACAATTGCAGCAACAATTTTGGGCTGAATATTCAAGTGCTCAATGCACACAATTCACCATTAATTCAACATTCACTTCCACCAAAATTTAATACATCTCAATGTCAATATTACACATACACTTCAACATAATCATACTTCAATATCACTTACACTTGCTGCCCACAATTTAACCTTAGCATATTTAATTAATAACTATATGTTCACACACAAATTCATGCTATTAGGGGCTGCCAAATATGGTAGTTTGCTCAAGGCATCTAAGTTCCATTTCACACCCTTAATTCAAACACTACATGCATATACTTGGATACAAACTTACTACAACTTTCATTTAAATTAATCAACCTTCATTTCCATTCATTAGAAGTAAAAATAACTCAAGCTCAACAAAGGTTCATGGCTGCCAAAAATGGACAAGTCCATTTCTCACTATTTCTTTCATTTCTCTTCACCAAAATACTCACCTCAACCTAAACACAAGGTTTACTAAAGCAAGGGAGAGGTTTTGGACACTTACCACTTGTGAGCTTCCTTCAAACTTCACCAAATCTTGTTTTCTTGTTGCCAATATCTTCCCCAAGGTGAGTAGGCAAGCTTTAATGAAGGAACTAAGTAGAAAGGAGGGCTTGATCAATGGTGCATGGTGATGGAGGGAGTTTGGCCATGGTGGACTTCCATGGAAGTTAAATTCGTCCAAAACTTTAAAGGTTGAAGATGAAGATGATAATGAGTGCAATCTGCTGTCCCAAAGCATATTTTAGTGTCCCAATATTCAAGTTAGTGGAGCACTAAGCTCATTTTAATATTTAATTAGTTAAAGTTTCCTTATTTGCTCATTTTGCACCATTCTTTTACTATTTACATATTGTATCCCATTTTAATTTTTTTCATGACATTTCCTATGTGCAATATCATTTATTCTTAATGGACATTGATGTCAAAAGGCAACACTAGGTGTCAAATGACTAAAATACCCCACTTCGGGTTATATTCCCTATTTTTCTGTAACATCGATTTTTGTCTGTTTCTCGATTTTTCATTTTTCTTTGTACTAATTTACTAATTTTTCTTTGATATTTCTAGTGTTAATTACATTTCAACAAACCTTTATTTATGTCTCAAAATTAGATTCAGAGGGTTCCCCGCGGTCCTGGGGTCGGCAACAACCTTCCCAGTGCAGTCACCCATCGCTGTGGTGCCGGCTCGTTTAACTTAGCATCATTTTCTCTCTTTCATTTTTGTTTGATTTTTCTTATATTTTCTTTTTATTTATTTCATCATTATATGTCTGTTCACTATCACCGAAGTGTAGTTCTAGACATCCTGACTTGCCTGGACTGTTATTTGACTACTGGAGTAATAGAACGTACAGAACACGAGCAATGGGGATGTTACATTATAGGCTGTCAAACATGGCAGTTTACCAAAGCATCAAAGTCCATTTTTAAACCCTTAATTCAAGCACTAACATGCACATACTTGGACATTAATCTACTACAACTTTTATTTAAGTTAATCAACCTTAATTCTCAACCAATACATATAAGAATAAGTCACTAACCCTGCATTTCCATGGTTGCCAAAATTAAGGTTCACCAATACTCATCATTTCCTCAATTTTTCTTAGCAATTCAACTTACCCAAAGCTCAACACAAGGATTAATGAAGGAAAATAGAAAGATTAAGCACTAACCTCAATTTGAGCTTGACATATCCTTGAAATTTCCTCTCCTTTTTGCTGCCTATAGGTTGCCCATGGTGTAAGGATCATTTTTCATGAAGGAAGCTTGAAGAAATAATGGCTTGATCATGGAGAACTTGAGCTCATGCATGAAATGGCCATGGTGAATTTGGGAGGATTTCATTTCGGCCATGAATGAAAGCTTGAAGAAAATGAGATGGTTTAGTGGAACAATATGTCCCAATTACTTACATAGGTGGCTCAAGATGAGAGTTAGTGGAGCACTTAGGAATAATTTAATGGTTATTTATTTAAAGTTTCCAATTTTTGCAATTTGGCCACCACACTTTTACTATTTACATAATGTATCTCCTTTTAATTTTTCATGACATTTTCAAAGTGTAATATCATTTATTTTTAATGGTAATTTAGGTTAAAAGGCAACTCGGGATGTCAAATGACCACAATGCCCCTATTCGGGTTGCATTCCTGATTTTTCGATAATACCGAGTTTTGTCATTTTCTCGATTTCTCGTTTTTCTTTGTACTAATTAATTAATTTTTCTTTGATATTTCTAATGACATTTATACTTTAATAGATGTTCATTTAAGTCTTAAAAATATTTTCCAGGGTTCCCGTGATCCAGGGCTAGTCAACGGTCCACGCCGCAACTTCTCGGTGCGGTCACCCATCGCTATGGTTTTTGGCTCATTTAACTTGGTTACATTTTATTGCTATTATTTTTTCTTTATTTTTCTTGTATTTTCTTTTCTTGTATTTCATTATTTTATGTCTCCTCACTAACATTTAAATGTAGTTCTAGGCATCCTAGCTGTCCGGACCGACACTGGTCACCGGAACAGTAGAACGCACTACCGAACATAGGGGTGCTACACTAAGGACCGCGGCGTCACATTTTACGGTTCGAAATTTGAGTTTAAATTGACCTCGCAATCCTTCTCGAGAAGGTCACCCACCACTGTGACTCTTGGCTCATTTAACTTTTTATGTTCTATTTTTCTTATTTATATTTAACTATTTGACAATTACTGATTATTTGTTTTCAAGGCTTCTCTAGGTGTCTTAAACATAGTTCTAATCCTCTTAATTGTCTGGACCGACACCGGTCTTCGGAACAGTGTAATTTATCAGGCTATGCAAATAGGGGTGTTACAAAACACATTGGACTAAAGTCCAGACCTACTGACACAACAGGGCAGCATACCAAATTCCTAATCTAATGCCACAATTCACTTCATTTTGTGGTCAAACCTTACCAAATGGTCATTAATTGACTATTAAAATATTCATTCACCATTATATGAGCAAAACCCTAATTTTACTCAAAACCCTAATTTCCAAAATTCCAATTCTTGCACTACACATGCACTTCAATGTTCTAATTACTAAATTCATGTCAAGGGGTCATCAATTTCCATTTTCAATTCATCTAAATCATTAAAACCTTAACCTATACAAGGCTGCCGAAAATTCAAGCTAGTCAATCATGCATATTTTGTTTCAGTTTTCATAAATCCTAACTCATTTCAATGTTCTATCAAAGAATATAATGAGAGAGAGAAAGGAAATGGACACTAACCTTTTAGAGCACAATCTTGAGATGTCCAATCTTCACTTTCTCTTAATCTCTTGGTAGCCAAACACTTCAGCAAGGTTGGGTGACAAGTTTTTGTGAAGGAATTTATGATCTTTGAGGTGAGAATTCAAGGAATTAGCAAGGTTGAAGAAGGACAACAATGGAGCAGAACTTCTGGGAGCAGAACTCTGAATAAATCCCTCGGTAGTAGTAGAAGCTGGACCATATCTCGGATACGGAGTATTAGTGCAGTCTCTTGCTAAATGACCCTTGCCTCCACAGTTAAAGCAGGCTCCAGTGGCCCAATAACACTCCCCGCTGTGAACTTGCCACAAGTCTCACGGTATGCGTAATGTGAACCCACAACCATTGCGACCAAACCTAGGGGATCTCTGTCTGGAAAATCTGACCCTACCAAATCTTCCACCTCGACCCCTGTTGGGTCCACTAAATTTCTTCTTCTTCCCAGAAGTCCCACAGAACTCTGTTCTACTGACTTTTCCCCCTTATCTTTTTCTGATTTTTCGGCTCTCTCTGATTTTTCTTTCACTGGGGTTGCTTCTGATTCAATTCTCTCCAGCTCAAGTGCTTGAGACATAAGCTCTGAGAAGTTACTGTGTCAAAATCCCACTACTTGCATCCTTATGTTAGGCTTTAAACCTGTCTCAAATCTCTTGCACCTTGCCTTGCTGGTAGTAAGGAGACTCCCTGCATAGTAACTTAAGCGGGAGAACTCCCTCTCATACTCAGCCACCGATCTATTCCCTTATTTCAAACTTAAAAATTCTTGCAGTTTCTGATCAACATATGCATCTGGGATGTATTTCTGTCTAAATTCTCTGATGAAGTCATCCCAGGTCAGCACTGGTGGTTCAGCTAAGCTGTGGGGGATGGTCTTCCACCAATCATACGCGTCCCCTTGTAGTAGCGACACGGAATACTCAAACTTCAATTCATCTTGGCAGTGTAGCTTCTTAAATACTCTGTCCATTCTTTCAAGCCATTGCTCTGCCTCTAAAGGGTCCACTGTACCCTTAAATTCTGCAGCCCTATACTTTAGTAATTTATCATACTGTCTGGCTGGAGGCAGCGGTTACGTCATAGGTGTCTGGGGTGGAGCTTAAGCAGGCATACCTCAAGCCATTTGTTGAAACATTGCTGCCATTTGCTGTGCGAACTGTGCAGAAAATTGTGGCATTTGTGGGGCTGGTGCTACTGATCCACTAACATTTTATAGAGCTAGGGCTTCCCCTTGTGCCTCGGCTTGAACATATTACTCAACTGAGCGATCCCCTTCTTCCATTTCAGTCTGAAGTTAGGGTATCTCTTGAACAAGTAACACAAGGAGATTTCCCTCCGTTAGTTCATATTTATGATATAATGCACTGTATGTAACAAATATGGACATTGAGCAGTTGTACTTAACAAAGAAAAGACACAAATTCTCAAGTTAAAACATACTTCAAAAATTTGCTCTGATACCACTAAAACATGTCACACCTTACCTCTGTAAGGCATAACATGATCCCATAGAATACCTAATGAACTACTGCACTTCACCTACCGATAACTCATTAAGTACCCTATAAGGGATTTTAAAACAATTTTCTTATTTTTGATAAGTGGTGAGCATTTTTTTATAAGTATTTAAAACATTTAATAGAAATTAAAAACTAGTAAAAACTTTTGGCCCATTTTATTTTTCTGAAATTTTATAAAAATTTTGACAGAGTTCCGTTTATATTTTTAGAAAATGGTTCTTCAAATACCTATAAAAAGCACTTCTAAAAATGTTTTCTCAACAACTACTTCAATTTCACAATCAAACTCAATCTATTTCAACAACTCCACAATCATTTCAATCAATTTCTCAAGTTTAAAATTCAATAATCCTCAAAATACTAGCAATATATTTCATTCAAATTAAATAAAATAGTTCCACTCATATTTCATTAGAGACAAAACAATTTATATACATCCTTACAAAATTTACATCAAAAGAAATACAAACTAAACTTTATTACAAACTTCATACAAATTGCCAATTTTCAGTTTTAGAGTCCTAAGTTGCACTGTTTCATTGGTCCTTTTACTGTTGGAATTTGGCAAAAATTTCTTCATAGAAAATGTTCCCTATTGTCTTAAGTTTATTCTCCTTTTTGAATCACTCCAATTGGAGTTTTGTAGCTCAAGTTATAGCCAAAATACAGTTACTGTTCATGCTACAAAATTTAGTTTTGCAGATTTATTGCTCCAACTTTGTTCAGCAATTTGATCAAGTTAAGTCCATAATTTGGTCTAATTTTCTTCATATGAAATGTTCTACTATGTCTTAGGTTTCCATCGGTTCAAGAATCACCTAAATCAGAGTTTTCTAGAGAGAGTTATAGCCATTGAAACTTTACTGTTCATATGGCAAATCTGCAGTTCTGCAGATTCAGTGACTCAATTTTGCTCAGTGATTTGATTGGGTTAATGGCATAATTTGGGTTTGTGTTCTTCATAAAAGTTTTAGGTCTATATCTCATCTAACCATTGGTAAAATTTCAGGTCATTTTGACCTGCCTTGCTCGAGTTATGACCAAATGAACAGAACTGTTCATTTGGTCAGTTTATACAGGGCAGCCTACAATTTTCCAACTTTGGTCAATTTGTTCACTAGGTTTTGGTCACTTTTTGGGCCTGCTTCCTAAATGAAAATTGTGTCATTTAGTGCCTATTTTCATTCCCAATTGGTCCCATGCCAATTGGACTTGTAAAATTCCATTTTTGGTCCCTCAAAGTTGACTTTTAGTCATGGTGCATACCCAATCCGAATTTGGCTTTGATTCAAACACTTTTATCACACTTAATTAGGTCACAAATGGCCATTTCTTTCCTTAAAATATGTCAAAGACATCATTTAGCACTTCACATTTTCGGTCCCTAAACCCTAATGTTCAAAACCCTAATTCATGTCATTTGTTGCATTTGGCTAATTAAATACTTATAAACATGCTCCCTTAACTCAATTAAGCTTCCTAACATGTTTAGCTCAAACAAATTTATACTTTGTCCAACCAAACCCTAGCTGTCCAAAATTCTATATAATCCCTCAATAAATTTTCTTTCCATTTTAAGTTTATTTACAAGCTCAATAAATTAGAAATGTAAGAATCAAACTCAAATGATCAAATTTGATTACTAACCTTTTATGTAGAATTTCTTTTTCTTCAAAACTTCTTCCTTTCTTTTTCTTTTTGTTGTCAAGCTTCTTCCAAAGTGACTAGAACAAGTTTTTATGAAGCAAGTATGGGAGAAGTTGAGGTTTAGTGAGGGTTTCAAAGCTTGAAGACAAGCTTTAATGGAGTTTGCAATGGTGAGGGAGAGAGAAGGATGGAGGCGGCAACTTTGGGAGAGAAGACCAATTGATTTTTTTTTTCTTTTCCTTTCCTTTTTTATGTCTTATGAAAGACCACAATTCATTTTAATTAATTTATAAATTATGGGATTTATGGCATTATGCATGATGTCATATCCCTACACCTTTTTAACTTTTTTATTCTCTTTTTTTTTTCTATTAGTTCTTTAATTTAATTCTCGATCCTAGAGTTTTCTTTTCTCCAATTTTATTTGAGAGTTAGGTCAGGAGTCAACTCTCGGGGTCAATTGACCAAATTGCCCCTCGTCGGTTCATCCCGGTTCGCAATTAATTCCATATTTCTTCCGGCTCCCTGACCTAATTATTTGACTGGCTTAACAGTTCTTTTTCATGATTTTCTCTTTTCCACTGTGTTTTTAATGGTCCTAAGGACCGCAGCGTCATATTTTACAGTTCGAATTTTGAGTTTAAAATGACTTCGCAGTCCTTCCCGAGAAGGTCACCCATCGTTGTGACTCTCGGCTCGTTTTACTTCTTATGTTCTGTTTTTCTTATTTATACTTAACTAATTGGCAATTACTAATTATTTGTGTTTAAGGCTTATCTAGTTGTCTTAAGAGTAGTTCTAAACTCCTTAATTTTTCAGACCGACACCGATCACCAGAACAGTAAAATATACCAAGCTATGCAACTAGGGGTGTTACATGCAACTCCTTGCCCATTACATCTCATGTGAGGTTCAATCCTTTGCCTAGCCCCTAATGCTCAAAATCTCAGGCACATCTATTATTGACTTATCTTGCATTAGTTAAGTTGATCCCATTGAGCTAGTAAATATGCAAATAATTTTAATGTCCTCAGGCACATCCATTATTGGCCACCAAACCATTTACATATTTACAACATCTCATGCTTAACAATTACTCTTAAGAAAATCTCTTAAATTAATTGCATCATATGCAACTATTTAAAATTTCTTAAAATAATTGCTCCAATAGAGGGCCCATGTTACAATTATTTTAATTATACCATATCCAACTTAATCATTTGATTGGAAGATTTTGTGGTCGTCCTAATTACTATTAAGGTCTCACTTTGCACATTATCCATTTAGCATGCATATATCATATACTTGCATACATTCCCATACATCTTATGCATTCATGGATAAACAGTAAATATGATATGATCATGGACTTTCTAAGAGATTCAATTTTGAGCCACCAAGAATTGAATCAGGGCATTCCTAGGTGCATTTCATTCATTCATATTACAAGAGTTGCTGAAGGAGTACATAATCAGCACTTGATCTTGAATTCCTCCCACTGGTCACACCAATGCTCATGACCTCCTTGATCTTCTTGCAATCCAATTACATAGTAATCCTTGGCATACCAAGGCGAATTTACGAGAACTAAATAAATGAAATTACAACCCAAAAATATTACAATCTTTATAATAAATGCCCAAAATAAATTAAAATAAATTAATTAATTTACAATCCCAAAGAAACATAAAAGAAATAAATCCAATCACATTGGTCTTTTATTATCCATGATCATCCATCATGCATATCGCTATTTAACAATTAAATAAAACATACATACTTAAATTAAATTGAATATCTCATATTCAACTTAAAAATCCATATTTGAATATGATTCAAACAAATTTAAAAATTCAAATTTGAATATTCAAATAAATTTAAAATTTCAGATTTGAATAATATTCAAACAAATTTGAAAATTCAGATTTGAATCACATTCAAACAAATTTAAAAATTCAGATTTAAATCAAAATTTAATTGTGTGATTAAAACTCCTAATTAAACACTTTAATTAGTCATGGGCCTCATTATGGGCCTTGGAACCAGCCCACAAACAAACCCAAACATCCATGGGCATAGTTGAATGAATCAAACCATGTGCACCATGAAGTTCTTCATCAAGCTGCCACCTTTGTTGGTCCAACCAGCAATGAAACTATCATCTCATGATCAAATCACACAATTGAATCATATAATCAACAATCTAAGTGGCAAATATAGTGGCTTTGATACCATTTGAATGAGCAAAAGCATGAAAAACATAAGTGTAGATCATTGAATTCAAAAACTTTTCATCTAGGGTCACATGCATCATACAAGATTTATATTTATCTATTTGATTTCAATGATAAACAGCATATTAAAACTCTTTTAATATGTTTTGAGATCTACATTTGCCATTTAAGATTTTAGAATTAACAGATTAATTCATTAAAACCCTGGATTAGATCAAGAACAAGTGCACTAACCTTTTGATGCACTGTAGTGTGTTTGGCACCTTTAGGATGCGTCTAGGACACCAGATGTTGTCCCTCTAGCTTTTCCACACCAAGATCACCAATGGTAACCCCTTGAAAAGCTTCTAAAGCTTTTCCAATCAATTAGAAAATCAAGTTTTGCCTTTTGAGAGATTACAGATGTAAATAGGACGCTAGAAATGATTTCTAGTATTTTTAATTCAAAAGATTGTTGGCAAATCTCTTTGAATTGATGAGAGATGAACAAGAAGAGAGGAAGAGCAAGGTAAGGGTGGCAGCACCTTTGGATGAACTGTTAGTAGTATGTCCTAGAGCATATCATTTAGTATGTATCTTGTACATATTTTTATTAATAAAAGGCTTTTCCACTTTTTCGTTTACATAATATATTTATGTGTAATAGAAAAGGTCCATCGATATTTTCTCATAGACCATGGTTAATACCTAGCATAGCATGCCATGGACACCCAATTAGTAATAAGGTTTACCTTAAATGAACCTATAATCATATGTTACCATACACTAGAATCTCTCTGTTACAAAATCCCAACTCAAGCTGGAGTCATGGTTTATGTCAAACTCCATTTGCTATGAATATTATGTTCTCTTTTAATTCCAATTCTTGATTAAAAAGATTTTCTCATCAGAAACTATTTTCTGATTAAATTTATCTTTCCTGGCCAGGAACTTGAAACATCAAGAATAATTAAATGAACATAGGATTTTATCTCTATTTACTTAGAGGAACAAATTCCAACTTGATCAACACCTACCTCCATATATAACTAGTAGGAGCCAACACATGCCTATATACCCATACACAGTACAAGTATGAAAGCAGTATCAAACTCAAACTACCTATATACAAGATAACTGTGCTATCTCAGGTCTAAAGATTATATGCACTGATATGATTTATGACAAAACATTGGCAAGAGTAAACTCCATGTGCTTGTCATAAGTGTCACTGGTTCGGCCTACTTATCATTTATAAGTACCTATCATGTTTGTCATATGGCATGAGACTCACCATTCCATCTTATTTATATCTCATATAAATAACTTGGGAACAAACATGAATACAATCTTTCTGGATAAGTCATGTCCTTATTATGAAGTATTCTCGATTGTGAACCTATTTATGATACTTTGTGCTAGAAATAATGTCACTCATATTCTTAACAACTTAAGAATAATATTTCGATGGACCTTTTCTATTACACATAAATATATTATATAAATGGAAAAGTGAAAATGCCTTTTATTAATAAAATATGTACAAGATACATACTAAATGATATGCTCTAGGGCATACTACTAACAACTATGTGTCCAAGAAAGGAGATCTCACTCAACCAGAAGTCACACTTGGACAACTTAGTATATAGCTTCTTCTCTCTCAGAGTTTGCAAAACAATCCTCAAATGCTCATCATGTTCTTCTCTATTCTTGGAATACACCAGTATATCATCAATGAAGACCATTACAAACCGATCTAAGTATGGATGGAAGATACGGTTGATAAGGTCTGTAAAAGCTGCTGGTGCATTGGTCAACCCAAATGACATCACTAGAAATTCATAGTGCCTGTACCGGGTCTTGAATGCAGTCTTAGGTATCTGCATCCTTTACCCTCAGCTGATGATACCCTGATCTGAGATAAATCTTGGAAAATACACCTGCTCCCTTCAATTGATCAAATAGATCATCAATTCTTGGTAATGGATACTTGTTCTTCATAGTTTCTTTATTTAGCTGTCAGTAGTCAATGCATAACCTCAAAGTCCCATCCTTCTTTTTCACAAACAGCACCGGAGCTCCCCATGGTGACACACTGGGGCGTATGAACCCCTTATCCAACAACTCCTGCAACTGGATTTTCAGCTCCTTCAATTCAGTGGGTGCCATCCTATAAGGAGCAATAGAGATTGGTGCTGTACCCGATAGGACCTCAATGGCAAATTCTACTTCCCTTTCTAGTGGCAAACCAGACAATTCTTCAGGAAACACATCAGGGAAGTCACTCACAGTGGGAATGTCATGGAGACTAGATCTAGCCTTTCTGGTATCAATCACATGTGCCAGGTAGGCTTCACAACTTTTCCTGATCAGTCTCCTTGCAGCAGTAACTGAGATGACATTAGACAGAAAATCTGTTCTTTCCCCCATAACTGTTATTTCATCATTCTCAGAAGTTTATAGTGTAATTCTCTTCAATCTATAATCCACTATTGCTTGATGGCATGACAACTAATCCATTCCCAAAATCACATCAAACTAATGGAAGGGCAATTCAATCAGGTCTGCTGAGAACTCATACCCCTGAATCCTCAACGGGCAACCTTTGCATAGTTTATTTACCACCACACTATGGCCTAGTGGGTTAGTGACTAAAATGTCTTGGTCACTTTCCTCTACTTGAATTCCCCTTTTCACGGGTAACTCGATGCAGATGTATGAATGTGTGGATCCTGGATCCACCAATGCATGCACATGTATGTCATAGAGAGAGAACATACCCCTGATGACATCTGGAGCGTCCTGCTCTGTGACACCCCTTACCCGTGTACAGTATACCCGAGTAAGTAATGCCACACGGTGTACCGGCACACTCTAATATACCTTAATTAATTTATATCATGCTTTTGAATATAATTTATTTAAGCCATTTATCAAAAGTATTATTCATTTGAGGTTTCGAAGATTTTAAAGAAAATCCGGCGGAGTACCGGCTAAAAATGGAGAAAACAGTTCTTCGGAACCTGTTAAAAACACTTCCAAATAAT
Source organism: Hevea brasiliensis (assembly GCF_030052815.1). NCBI lineage: Eukaryota > Viridiplantae > Streptophyta > Magnoliopsida > Malpighiales > Euphorbiaceae > Hevea > Hevea brasiliensis. Next base: position 30,900,119 of record NC_079509.1, on the reverse strand, counting down.
TTTCAATCAAACCCAACTTCAATTCATCAACAGAGTCTCAATATCAAAAACTCAACAATATTTCTCAATTTCAGTTCTCAATAGCCTTTTCATTTCTCAAACATCCATTTCTCAGGGTTCTCATATATATAAATAACAATGAAAAGATCAAATTACTTCTATACATAACCATAAATCTTTATTATTTACATGAACCTCAAAATACATTACATAATCCCAAATACATATGAGAAAATAAAAATTTAATTACAAAATGACAAAATGACACCTAGTGCCCTACCGATGCACTGCAGGTAGTGAGGTGACACGGACATCGAGCGAATTGCGGATGGACTCACCCACCGTGGTCTCACTGGGCTCACGATCGGTATCTCCGGTACCTACGGCGTGGCAAAGCAACGCGCTAAGCAATAATGCTTAGTGGTGCAATAATATAATAAAAGAAAATAGCAAGAATTTAAATGTGTAGTGAATGTATATGTTTCATTTGCTTGGTATTTGTATATTATTTACTTTGTCCACTTTTATTCATTTGGTTGCCCCAAGTAACCTACACTAGGCGATCGGATGGATAACGTAACCGCACTGGGTATCAAGTACCTCGGCCGTCACACCATCGGTCACATATGCATCTCCGGTGTAAGAGCGGCTAACAAGCTGTAAATATATCAGGCACAAGGCCAAAGCTCAATACAAAGTCAGAATGGATAAAAGCCATGAAATCACAGAATGGCATATCGCCATGTGCAGTACTGCTAACTGAACCCTATTGGCATGCCAAACTATCAAAACCAATCTTGTTAGGTATACTAGGGCATTTGAAACTTTTAAATTCTTCAATTTGTGAATTTCAAGTTTTTGGTGTCACTATTCATCATTGGTCAACCAAAAATGTTGAATTTTAGAATAAAAATTTGTACATTGACTTTGGCATCCCCAACATACCACATTTGGTGTTTAAAACTTGTTGGCATTAAGTGTTAATACCATTCCAAAGTGTAACTCAACACAAGCAGAATTTTCAGTTTTGGTGAGTCAACTTCACTGTTCCATTGGACACTGTTACTGTGGAAATTTGAAGAAATGTAAAACATGAAAGTTGTTCCTTATTTTGTCTAGTTGAATTTCCTTTTTTGAATCACTCAATTTGGAGTTTTGTAGCTACAGATATGGCCCAAAAACCCAGGCTGGCCGGATTTACATTCTGCAGAAAATACCATATCTACAGTAGCATGAACAGTGACTTCCATAGACATTTGGGTTAGGTTCTGGCCATAATTTGGGGTAGGTTCCTTCATGAAAGTTGTTTGTCTATGTCTTAACTTGTTGCTGTAAAAATTTCAGGTCAATGGACCAAATCTACAGTGAGTTATGGCCAAATGAACAGTTACTGTTCATTTAGTCAATTCTGCAGAACCAGTTACAGGGTATCCGGATTGGGGCCAAGTTTTGGTCCTCTTGCTTTGGTCTTTTGGGAATGGTTTCTTCAGAAAAAATGTGCCATTATAAGCCTAGTTTCATGTCCAATTGGCCAAACACCAATTGGACTAACACAGCCCAAGTTATGGCAGTGCAAAGGGACTGAATTTTCAGTCCCTATGCTGCTGTCCTAGGGCAGCCTGCAACCTCATTTTGGAACCCTATTTTTCAGTCCATTTGTTGGTCAAATTACCTAAAATGGTCACTAATTGACCATTAAAATGTGCTCTAACAATTTCCTAAGCCAAGTCAATTTTTCACTCTTCAAAACCCTAGTTCCATTATAGGTTTTCACAACACCTTAAATACTAGCTCCTTCAACAATCACATGCACACATGGTTTAAACTTGGTCTATAGCCCACCTTAAGTCCATCAAAACAATCAAAATAATTCCTTCACAAGGGCTGCCAAAAATTCATAGTATATATACACATAATTCTTGTTCATTTTAGTTGCAATTCTCACTCAATACAAGTTACAATTCATGAAAATAAGAAGTTTTAAGTGTCTAATGCACTAACCTTGATTAGGGCAGATTTTTCCCAAGCAATTCCTTCACTTTCTTGGCTTTTCTTGGCTTCCAAACACTCAAACAAGGTGTGGGGGTAATTTTTATTGAAGGGATCTAGGGTTTTTGGTGCAAGATAAGCAAGGTTTCAAAGCTTGGAAGCTTAAACTATGGTGGAAACTCTCTCTTTTCTCTCTCTACGTTTTTGGCTGGTTTTGGGGAAGGAGATGGTTGCTGGATCTTTGATGAATTTAGTCTTCAATTTGTCTCTTTATTAGTTAGTCAAATAAGGGCTTAATTGTGATTGGTTGGTAATTATAAATGACATCACCATGATGTCATAAATAGCCCTTTTTCCTCAATTTCTTTTCTTTCCTCCACTACTCAATTTCAATTTAATTTCTAGTAATGTTTATTCATATTTTATGTCATATTAATTATTTACTCAACTGGACAAGTCGGCCAAAAATCACCTCTGAAGGCGAAATGACCAAAATGCCCTCCGTTTAGCTTAACGGGTCAAAATTGTCTGTACCGATTGAAAAATTTTTCTAAGTATTTTCTTGGCATTCTAATGCCATGGGAACCTCAATAACCCTTTTCTGGAGTCCCAAAAATTATTTTATAATTTTTCTCCCGGGTCTAGGGCTCCTCGTTGCGAGAACCGCAACTTCCCTTCGGTTACCCATCGCTAGGGCACCGGCTCGTTTAACTTGTTTGTATTTTATTTCTAAAATTTTTACTAAATTTTTCTTATCAATATTTGAGTTAATTATGGTTCCTCACTTTAGTTTAAATATTTTTCCGGACATTCTAGCTGTCCGGACCGACACCGGTCACTGGAACAGTAGGATGTACGGAGTAGTTACCGGGAGGGTGTTACATGCTCCTTCTGAGCTCTCATGGCATACGCCCTTGCTGGTGCCTCGACCTCTGGCCTCTCAGCTGACTCTAAAGCTGGCCTCTGTGATGTACCAGTTGCCTCAGATTTACCTAGCCTTCTACCCCTTTGAGCTGCATGGGCAGGCCTATCTGCTTGTGTTGGAGCAGCTATAGCAGTCCTCCTTGGACAATCTCTAATATGATGCTTTGTAGATCCATACTGAAAGCAACCCCCAGTCACCTGCCAACATTCACCCTTATGCCACTTATGGCAGTGTGGACCCACTGAAGAGGCTACTAGGGTTGGTCCCCTAAACACTGTCCCTGGAGAGCTGCCCACTGATAGTGTGGACTGGCCTCTCCTAAGTGTGGACTGAGATCTGGGCCATTGGGACTGGCCCTGACCTTGTGGCTGACTAGTACTGTGAGCAGGAGGACCTCTAAACTTCTTACCAGGTGTAGAGGATGAACTGGTCTAACCTGGACCTCTCTTCTGCTGTCTATCCCTTCTGCTCTGCTCATTAATTCTGACTCTTTCTACTTTTAATGCCTCCTCGGTGTTGTGGTGCCTCCAAAGCACTTTCACCAATGGAATCTGCTTGTTCCTTAACTCTTTCACTTCCCGAGCCAAGATCCGTAGAGGTTCTTCTTCGTATGTCAAATCCGACTGTATTTCAATTTCTTCTCTGGAGATGACATGTGAAGGATCTGAGCGGTATCTTCTGAGCATAGACACGTGGAACACATTGTGGATCTTGTCCAGCTCTGGTGGTAAAGCTAGCCTATAGGCCACTGGACCCACACGTTCAATGACTTCATATGGGCCAATGAACCTAGGGCTCAACTTACCTTTTCTTCCAAACCTCAACACTTTCTTCCATGGTGACACCTTGAGGAACACTTTGTCGCCAACCACATATTCTATTTCTTTTCTCTTCAGGTCGGCATAAGATTTACATGCATGCGAGGCAACTTTGAGATTGGCTTTGATTGATTTTACCTTCTCCTCACTGTTTCACCGTGTCAGCCCTACCATTTGTCTTCGCCAATTCAGTCCAAAGACTGGAGTTCTACATTTTCTCCCATACAGTGCTTCATACGGAGCCATTTGGATACTAGCTTGGTAGCTATTGTTGTATGCAAATTCTGCCAGTGGGAGGTATCTATCCCAACTTCCCTCAAACTCAATGACACAACTCCTCAGCATATCCTCAAGGACCTGACATATATTTCATGTTATTATTATCATTCCAATTCAATATTTGTATCAATTTCATTGGTTTCAATTATTTACCTAGATTACTCTTTCAGATTGCCCATCCGTCTGAGGATGGAAAGCTGTGCTGAAATGGAGTTGTGTACCCAAGGATTCATGCAACTTCTTCCAAAATCTCGATGTAAACCTTGGGTCTCGATCAGATATGATGGAAAGTGGGATTCCATGCAGTCTAACTATCTCAGCGATATACAATTACGCTAACTTCTCCGGTGAGTAGTCACCCTAATCGCGGCAGAAAGTGTGCTGACTTCGTCAATCTATCAACTATCACCCATGCTGCATCATGTTTCTTCTGGGTGAGAGGTAGACCACTTACAAAATCCATGGTGATTCGATCCCATTTCCATTCAGGTATGCGTATAGGCTGTAGCAAACCTGATGGAACTTGATGTTCTGCCTTGACTTGCTGACATGTCAAACATTTAGTCACATAGTCAGCTATGTCCCTCTTCATACCAGGCCACCAATACTGAAGCTTCAGATCATGGTACATCTTTGTACTTCCTGGGTGCATAGCATATACACTGGTGTGTGCCTCTTTTAGAATACTAGCCTTCAATTCCCCATTATTTGGTACACACAGTCTTCCCTTGTGATACAGACACCCATTTGCTTTCACCTCATAGTCAATTGCTTTTTCTTCTGAGATTTTGCTCATAACAGCCCTTAGCTTCTCATCTGCCTTTTGCCCATCCAAAATCTGCTGTAGCAGGTTTGGCCTCACTTGCAACTCAGCCAAAATAGTTCCATCTCGAATCAAAGTTAGACGGGTATTCAATGATCTCAAAGCTGTGATGGACTTTCTGCTCAAAGCATCAACAACTACATTTGCCTTCCCAGGATGATAGTCAATCACACAATCATAGTCCTTCACGAACTCAATCCATTGCCTCTGTCTAAGGTTGAGCTCCCTCTGAGTTGGCAAATATTTTAGACTCTTGTGGTCTGTGTAAATGTAGCACTTTTCACCATACAAGTAATGCCTCCATATCTTCAGTGCGAAGATAATTGCTGCAAGCTCTAGATCATGGGTAGGGTAGTTCTGTTCATGTGGCCTTAACTGCCTGGAAGCATAGGCGACCACCTTCCCCTCTTGCATCAATACACACCCTAACCCATTATGAGAGGCATCACTGTAGACCACGAAGTCCTTTCCTGACACTGGCTGTGTTAACACGGGTGCCTCTGTCAACATAGCCTTCAACCTCTCAAAACTGGTCTGACACTTGTCATTCCAGTCAAATCTGACATTCTTGTGTAATAACTTGGTCATTGGAGCAGCTATTAGGGAAAATCCTTTCACAAATCTTCTGTAATACCCAGCTAGCCCCAAGAAGCTTCTAACCTCAGTTGTATTCCTGGGAGGCTTCCATTCCATCACTGCTTCTATTTTCTTGGGATCCACCCTAATCCCATCAGCTGACACTATGTGTCCAAGGAATGCAATCTCACTCAACCAAAAGTCACACTTGGACAACTTAGCATACAGTTTCTTTTCTCTCAGGGTTTGCAGAACAATCCTCAAATGCTCATCATGTTCTTCACTGGTCTTGGAATACACCAAAATATCGTCAATAAAGACCACTACGAACCGATCTAGGTATGGATAGAAGATACGGTTCATAAGGTCCATGAATGCCGCTGGTGCATTTGTTAAGCCAAAGGGCATCACTAGGAACTCATAATGCCCATATCGGGTCCTGAATGCAGTCTTGGGCACATCTACATCCTTTACCCTCAGCTGATGATACTCGATGCGAGATCAATCTTAGAAAATACTCCTGCTCCCTTCAACCGATCAAACAGATCATCAATTCTAGGCAACGGATATTTGTTCTTCATACCACTTTATTCAACCGCCAGAATCAATGCAAAGCCTCAAAGTCCCATCCTTCTTTTTCACAAACAAGACTGGAGCTCCCCATGGTGACACCTTGGGCGTATGAACCCTTATCAAGCAACTCTTGCAACCGAGTTTTCAACTCCTCAATTCGATGGGTGCCATCCTATAAGGAGCAATGGAAATGGGTCTTTGTACGGCGGTGTCTCAATAGCAAATTCAACTTCCCTTTCTCGTGGCAAATCGGGCAATTCTTCAGAAATACCTGGGAAGTCTCTCCTTTGTGGGTATGTCACTCGGGTTTGGCTTAGCTGCCTAGTATCCACCACATGTGCTAGGTAGGCTTCACAACCTTTTCTCATCATTCTTCTTGCAATCGTGGGTGAGATGACATTGGAAAAGAAATCTGTCCTTTCCCCCACAACTGTGATCTCATTACCCTCTGAAGTTTTTAGAGAAATTCTCTTCAATTTGCAATCAACTATTGCCTGATGACGTGACAACCAGTCCATTCCCAATATCAAGTCAAACTCATGGAAGGGCAACTCAATTAGGTCTGCCAAGAATTCATACCCCTGAATCCTTAATGGGCAACCCTTGTATACTTTGTTCACTACCACACTGTGGCCCAATGGATTAGTGACCAGAATGTCTTGGTCACTCTCCCCTACTAGTATCCCCCTTTCTACGGGTAGGTTGATGCAAATATAGGAATGAGTGGATCCTGGATCCACCAATGCATGCACAGGTGTAGTGTAGAGGGAGAACGTACCCCTGATGACGTTCGGGGCATCTTGCTCCTCCTGAGCTCTCAGGGCATAATTTCTGGCAGGTGGTCTGTTATCTGGCCTCTGCCGCTCGGATGAGCCTCCGAGATGGTCCCACAGCCGGATTTACGGACCTTCTACCCTTGGTGGTGCGGGAGCAGTGCATGCGCTTGTGTTGGAGCAGCTGTAGTAGTTCTGCGTGGACAGTTTCTCAACTGATGCTCTGCTGACCCACACCTCAAGCAAGCACCAGTCACTCTCCAACACTCCCCCTTATGCCATTTTTGACAGTGTGGACATGCAGATGATGTTGGGGCTGGTCCCCTGAACCCCATCCCTAGAGAGCTGCCCACTGATGGTGTGGACTGACCTCTCCTAGGGGTGAACTGTGGCCTGGGCCCCTGAGACTGACCCTGACCCTGTGGTTGACCCGAACTCTGTGCAGGAGGACCCTTGAACTTCTTCCCAAATGCAGGGGCTGAACTAGACTGACCTGGGCCCCTCTTCTGCTGTCTATCCCTTCTGGTCTGCTCACTGATTCTTACTTTTTCCACCTTTATTGCAGCTTCCACTAACTTGGTAAATTCTGTGATTCCCAAGGCAGTGAGCTGGATCTTGATGTTGTCATTTAGTCCATCTTCAAATCTCTTGCACCTTTCAGCTTCATTAGGGACTATCGCCCTTCCATAACGGCTCAATCTTACGAATTCCTTCTCATATTCGGCCACTGACAGCTGTCTCTGTCTCAGGTTAATAAACTCTCTTCTTCTCTCTTCTAGGTATACGGTACCCACATATTTCTTCTTGAATTCAGAGAGGAAGAAATCCCAAGTTACAGCTTCTGGCTGCACTTCACTGGACACAGTGTCCCACCATTCATAGGCATCGTCTTGTAGCAAGGATACAACAGCTTCTAAGTTCTGCTCTGGGGTGCAGTGAAGTTGTTTTAAGACTCTGCCTGTTCTATTCAACCAATTCTCGGCTGCCACCAAGTCATCTTCTCTCTTGCCATAGAAATCCACCACCCCAAACTTTCTTAACCTTTCCAAGTGTGATTTCTGCTGTGGAGCTGGTGGTGGTGGTGGTGCTGGCATTACCCCGGCCATTTGTCTGAAGAAGTCGGCCATTTGTTGGAACATGGCCTGTGGAGGCTTAGCAGGCTCTGCTTGAGTGTGAGCGCATTCTCTCATGCCCCGCCTCACCGCTGCAGGTGGAGCATGACTCTCCACTTCCTCCTCAACGGCTCTTTGAGATGAAGGATCCATATCCTATTCAAAATAAGAAAGATAAACAGATCTGCGTTAGTGTCACCTCGACTCTTACAAATGCAATGCATGGTATGGACTCAATCTAGGCCCAGAAACGCCTAAACCGTGCTCTGATACCACTAAATGTGACACCCCTTACCCGTGTACAGTATACCCGAGTAAGTAATGCCACATGGTGTACCAGCACACTCTAATATACCTTAATTAATTTATATCATGCTTTTGAATATAATTTATGAAATATAATTTATTTAAGCCATTTATCAAAAGTATTATTCATTTGAGGTTTCGAAGATTTTAAAGAAAATCCGGCGGAGTACCGGCTAAAAATGGAGAAAACAGTTCTTCGGAACCTGTTAAAAACACTTCCAAATAATTTTCAATCAAACCCAACTTCAATTCATCAACAGAGTCTCAATATCAAAAACTCAACAATATTTCTCAATTTCAGTTCTCAATAGCCTTTTCATTTCTCAAACATCCATTTCTCAGGGTTCTCATATATATAAATAACAATGAAAAGATCAAATTACTTCCATACATAACCATAAATCTTTATTATTTACATGAACCTCAAAATACATTACATAATCCCAAATACATATGAGAAAATAAAAATTTAATTACAAAATGACAAAATGACACCTAGTGCCCTACCGATGCACTGCAGGTAGTGAGGTGACACGGACACTGAGCAGAACTGCCGGATGGACTCACCCAGTCTGTGGTCTACTGGGCTCACGATCGGTATCTCCAGTACCTACGCGTGGCAAAAGCAACGCGCTAAGCAATAATGCTTAGTGGTGCAATAATATAATAAAAGAAAATAGCAAGAATTTAAATGTGTAGTGAATGTATATGTTTCATTTGCTTGGTATTTGTATATTATTTACTTTGTCCACTTTTATTCATTTGGTTGCCCCAAGTAACCTACACTAGACGCATCGGATGGATAACGGGTAACCGCACCTGGGTATCAAGTACCTCGGGCCGTCACACCATCGGTCACATATGCATCTCCGGCAGTAAATGCAGCTAACAAGCTGTAAATATATCAGGCACAAGGCCAAAGCTCAATACAAAGTCAGAATGGCTAAAAGCCATGAAATCACAGAATGGCATATCGCCATGTGCAGTACTGCTAACTGAACCCTATTGGCATGCCAAACTATCAAAACCAATCTTGTTAGGTATACTAGGACATTTGAAACTTTTAAATTCTTCAATTTGTGAATTTCAAGTTTTTGGTGTCACTATTCATCATTGGTCAACAAAAAATGTTGACTTTTAGAATAAAAATGTGTACATTGACTTTGGCATCCCCAACATACCACATTTGGTGTTTAAAACTTGTTAGCATTAAGTGTTAATACCATTCCAAAGTGTAACTCAACACAAGCAGAATTTTCAGTTTTGGTGAGTCAATTTCACTGTTCCATTGGACACTGTTACTGTGGAAATTTGAAGAAATGTAAAACATGAAAGTTGTTCCTTATTTTGTCTAGTTGAATTTCCTTTTTTGAATCACTCAATTTGGAGTTTTGTAGCTCCAGATATGGCCCAAAAACCCAGGCTGGCCGGATTTGCATTCTGCAGAAAATACCATATCTACAGTAGCATGAACAGTGACTGCCATAGCCATTTGGGTTAGGTTCTGGCCATAATTTGGGATAGGTTCCTTCATGAAAGTTGTTTGTCTATGTCTTAACTTGTTGCTGTAAAAATTTCAGGTCAATTGACCAAATCTACAGTGAGTTATGGCCAAATGAACAGTTACTGTTCATTTGGTCAATTCTGCTGAACCAGTTGTAGGGTATCCGGATTGGGGCCAAGTTTTGGTCCTCTTGCTTTGGTCTTTTGGGCATGGTTTCTTCAGCAAAAATGTGCCATTATAAGCCTAGTTTCATGTCCAATTGGCCAAACACCAATTGGACTAATACAGCCCAAGTTATGGCAGTGCAAAGGGACTGAATTTTCAATCCCTATGCTGCTGTCCTAGGGCAGCCTGCAACCTCATTTTGGAACCCTATTTTTCAGTCCATTTGTTGGTCAAATTACCTAAAATGGTCACTAATTGACCATTAAAATGTGCTCTAACAATTTCCTAAGCCAAGTCAATTTTTCACTCTTCAAAACCCTAGTTCCATTATAGGTTTTCACAACACCTTAAATACTAGCTCCTTCAACAATCACATGCACACATGGTTTAAACTTGGTCTATAGCCCACCTTAAGTCCATCAAAACAATCAAAATAATTCCTTCACAAGGGCTGCCAAAAATTCATAGTATATATACACATAATTCTTGTTCATTTTAGTTGCAATTCTCACTCAATACAAGTTACAATTCATGAAAATAAGAAGTTTTAAGTGTCTAATGCACTAACCTTGATTAGGGCAGATTTTTCCCAAGCAATTCCTTCACTTTCTTGGCTTTTCTTGGCTGCCAAACACTCCAACAAGGTGTGGGGGTAATTTTTATTGAAGGGATATAGGGTTTTTGGTGCAAGATAAGCAAGGTTTCAAAGCTTGGAAGCTTAAACTATGGTGGAAACCCTCTCTTTTCTCTCTCTACGTTTTTGGCTGGTTTTGGGGAAGGAGATGGCTGCTGGATCTTTGATGAATTTAGTCTTCAATTTGTCTCTTTATTAGTTAGTCAAATAAGGGCTTAATTGTGATTGGTTGGTAATTATAAATGACATCACCATGATGTCATAAATAGCCCTTTTTCCTCAATTTCTTTTCTTTCCTCCACTGCTCAATTTCAATTTAATTTCTAGTAATGTTTATTCATATTTTATGTCATATTAATTATTTACTCAACTGGACAAGTCGGCCAAAAATCACCTCTGAAGGCGAAATGACCAAAATGCCCTCCGTTTGGCTTAACGGGTCAAAATTGTCTGTACCGATTGAAAAATTTTTCTAAGTATTTTCTTGGCATTATAATGCCATGGGAACCTCAATAACCCTTTTCTGGAGTCCCAAAAATTATTTTATAATTTTTCCCCCGGGTCTAGGGCTCCTCGTTGCGAGAACCGCAACTTCCCTCCGGTTACCCATCGCTAGGGCACCGGCTCGTTTAACTTGTTTGTATTTTATTTCTAAAATTTTTACTAAATTTTTCTTATCAATATTTGAGTTAATTATGGTTCCTCACTTTAGTTTAAATATTTTTCCAGACATTTTAGCTATCCGGACCGACACCGGTCACCGGAACAGTAGGATGTAAGGAGTAGTTACCGGGAGGGTGTTACATGCTCCTTCTGAGCTCTCATGGCATACGCCCTTGCTGGTGCCTCGACCTCTGGCCTCTCAGCTGACTCTAAAGCTGGCCTCTATGATGTACCAGTTGCCTCAGATTTACCTAGCCTTCTACCCCTTTGAGCTGCATGGGCAGGCCTATCTGCTTGTGCTGGAGCAGCTATAGCAGTCCTCCTTGGACAATCTATAATATGATGCTTTGTAGATCCATACTGAAAGCAACCCCCAGTCACCTGCCAACATTCACCCTTATGCCACTTATGGCAGTGTGGACCCACTGAAGAGGCTACTAGGGTTGGTCCCCTAAACACTGTCCCTGGAGAGCTGCCCACTGATAGTGTGGACTGGCCTCTCCTCAGTGTGGACTGAGATCTGGGCCATTGGGACTGGCCCTGACCTTGTGGCTGACTAGTACTGTGAGCAGGAGGACCTCTAAACTTCTTACCAGGTGTAGAGGATGAACTGGTCTAACCTGGACCTCTCTTCTGCTGTCTATCCCTTCTGCTCTGCTCATTAATTCTGACTCTTTCTACTTTTAATGCAACTTCAACCAATTTTGTGAAGTCCATAATCCCCAAAGCTATTATCATAATCTTGATGTTATCATTCAACCCTTCTTCAAACCTTCTGCACCTTTTAGCCTCTGTAGGGCCTATCTCTCTTCTATACCGACTCAGTTTGACAAATTCTCTTTCATACTGTCACACCCTACTCCTCGTAAGATGTAACATGTTCCCGTAGTACACCTAATGAATTACCGTACTTCACCTACTGGTAACCCATTAAATATACTACAAGGGATTTTAAAACAATTTTCGTTCATTTTGGAATTGGTGGGTAAAATTTTTGTTTTCAAATTTTAAAAACCTTCATTTAGAGTCCAAACATAAATCAAATTTTTGGATATTTAAAATCTTCGCAATTTTTACAAAAATTTCAGCAGAGTGCTGTCTGTATTTTGAGAAAACAGTTCTTCAAAACCTGAAAATAGAAACACTCCCAATATATTTTTCAATCACAACTCCAATTGTAATCACCAAACTTCAATTCAACAGCAATAGCAACACTTCAAATCAAAATCCAAATTTCAAATCAAGAATTAATATCTCAAAACATTTCATAATGCATTTTAAATCATTAATTTACAATCATAAGTTAATTTATAGATGCAAGATTTAAAAAATAATATTATTACAATTTTATCTATACAACTGCTCAAATTACAGGGATACATATGCATACTATCATATTTACATCAAACTAAACTACCAGGGTATAGACAAATACCCGTATAAAAATTCTTCAATTGTGCTCTTCTCTAACTATAGCAGCTCGCTCTGCTGCTATGTCCTTTTCTCTATCTGCGACAGCAAGTTAAAGCTATCGCTTAGTATATAAATACTCAGTGGTGCACAATAAAGCATAAAATACATAATATAAAACACTTATGAACAAATCATCATTCAAAAATCTCATAATCGCATTTCATTATTTTTTTTTTCTCAAATCACATTTATAACAAATCATAATTTTCAAAGCTTAATATAGCATAACTTGATCAAATAATTTAATAAACATAGTGTTGCTAAACAATAGCACAACTTAGGCCATGATACAAAATTTCTGAACATGTCGTGTGTACATCACGACAAGGCATACTCACCCCACTAATCGAAATCAATGAGGGAGGTGGCTAGCTAGCTAATGAGTACTCATCCAAACTCGCCCCTCAGACTGGAAAGCCAGAGAGGGAGGAAAGTGATCAAATATCAAACTCACCCCACAAGTGGAGGAGGAACATATTAGTATTGCCATGCCAAGTGTGAATTAAAAACAATTTAAATCAAGTTATTTAAATATTTTATACAATTCACAAATCATATTTCATTCTAAGCTTTTCATTTATAAAGTAGGCAACACACTATTTTTTTCAAATAATATTTTCAAAGCCATAACAATCAAAATTATTCACAATATTTATTTCAAGAATTGTCAAGTAGAAATAAAGAATTTTAAGCTTATTGTGCACAAACCTGACGTGAGTCGCCTCTAGGCCTTGACTCAGTCCCTTATTCCTTTCGGGTCTTTTTCAGCTGAAACACAAAATTTATAGTGTTTCAGTATCTTATTTCACAATAAATCCAATAATTAATTCATAAATACTTAATTCTAGCCTAAATATGCTTAAACTAATATTCTTGGAAATTTTTATTTTGGAGTTACTATTCATGGTACTATTTAAGTCAATTTGTTGACTTTCTAAGGCTTCATAGGCATGGGAATTCCAACTTCACCCACATAACATACCACATTTTGGTCACTAAATTTGTTGGTTTTGGTTGTTTACTCAAATTCTAAGTCTTTTAGGCAAATTTACAAATTTTCAGTTTTGGTGTCTTAAGTTGCACTGTTCCATTGGTTATTTTTCTATTAGAATTTGGAAAAACTTCCTTCATAGAAAATGTTTCTTATTGTCTTAAGTTTATTCTCCTTTTTGAATCACTCCAATTGGAGTTTTGTCGCTCAAGTTATAGCCATTTGAACCATGGCTGCTAGATTGGACTTAACCCAGATTTTCTGGGCAAATTTTGGTTCTGGCAGTTTTAGGTCACCAACTTTGGGTGGCCAAATGACTTGGTTAATGGAATAATTTGGGTTTTTGCTCACCATGAAAGTTTTAGGTCTATATCTCATCTATCCACTGGTAAAATTTCAGGTCATTTAGACCTTCCTAGCTCAAGTTATGACCAAATGAATAAACACTATTCATTTGGTCAGTTTGTAAAGGGCAGACTGAGATTTTTTAAGTTTGCTCAATTTGTTCACTAGGTTTTGGTCACTTTTTGGGCATGCTTCCTAAATGAAAATTTTGTCATTTAGTGTCTATTTTCATTCCCAATTGGTCTCATACTAATTGGACTTGTAAATTTTCAGTTTTGGTCCCTCAAAGGGACCTGGTAGCATGACCACACTGAATCCGAATTTAACTTCAACTCCAACACTTCCAACACACTTTATTTGGTCACAAATGACCATTTCTCACTTCAAAATAGATCAAATACATCATTTCACCATTTCTCCAAATTTTTTCCTCTAAACCCTAGGTGCCAAAACCATAACTCACTTAATTTGTTACATTTTACTAATTCCAAACATACAAACACAATTTCTCAACTCATTCAAGCTTTCTAACATATTTTATTCAATCAAACTCATGCAAATCACACCCCTACATAGGCTAACCGAATTTTCCTTTGGTCCTCCAAAGATGTTTTCTTTTCATTTTAAGTATATTTCTAGGTTAATTAAACTATAAACACAATTAATTCAACTAAAAATTTCAAGTTTAGCTTACTAACCTTTCTTTAAATGTTCAATCTTCAAATCTTTCACTTTCTTCACTTTTCCTTCCTTAGTTCTCCTTCTCAAGTTGTAAGAGCAAGGTGTAGTCCATAATTTTTGGGGAATTTATGGGAAAATTTGGGGTTTTAAAAGCTTACACACAAGCTTTAATGGAGGATTTTGAGAGGGAGAGGGTGAGAGATGAGAGACGGCAAAAATTGGGTGAGGAAGATAACTTTTTTTCTATTCTTTTCTTTTATAAATTATGGCTAAATTAATACATAATTATCCCATAATTTTTAAATTCTTAATTATTAAGTTTATTGCATCATGCATGATGTCATGCATGATGTAATAAACCTTTTTCACTTTTTCAACTTTTTCTTTTTCCTAATTTTTTTTTCATTTATTTTTTTTCTTTAGTTCTTTAATTTAATTCTTGATCCCAAAATTTTCTTTTCTTTGATTTTATTTGACAGTCAGGTCAGGAGTCAGCTCTCGGGGTCAATTGACCAAATTGCCCCTCGCCCGTTCAACCTGGTTTGCAATTAATTCAATATTTCTTCCAGCTCCCTGACCTAATTATTTGACTGGCTTAACAGTTATTTTTCGTGATTTTCTCTTTTTCACTGTGTTCATAATAGTCCTAAGGACCACAGCGTCAAATTTTACGATTCGAAATTTGAGTTTCAATCGACCTCACAGTCGTTCCCGAGAAGGTCACCCATCGCTGTGACTCTCGGCTCATTTAACCTCTTATGTTCTGTTTTTCTTATTTATACTTAACTAATTGACAATTACTAATTATTTGTGTTTAGGGCTTATCTAGTTGTCTTAAGTGTGGTTCTAATTCTCTTAATTGTCCGGACCGACTCCGGTCACTGGAACAGTGACATATACCAGGCTATGCAAATAGGGGTGTTACACATACTTTGCCACTGACAGCTGCCTTTGCCTTAGACTGATGAATTCCCTTCTCCTCTCTTCCAGGTACACAATACTAACATACTTCTTTCTGAACTCTGTGAGGAAGAATTCCCATGTTATCTGATTTGGCTGCACCTCCCTGGATACTGGGTCCCACCACTAGTAAGTATCATCCTGAAGCAGGGACACAACACCCTCCAGGATCAGCTTTGGGGTGCAGTAGAGTTGTCTCAACACCCTTCCCATTCTATCTAGCCAAATTTTGGCTGCCATGGGATCATCTTCCTTCTTTTCCAAGAAATCCACGGCCCCATATTTTTCTTATCTTCTCCAAATAGGACTTCTGTGGTGGTGGCAGAGGTTGTGGCTATGGTTGTGGTAGTGGAACAGCCCCCATCATCTGTCTGTAGAATTCAGTCATTTATTGAAATAGGGCAAACTGAGGCTGTAACACCCCTATGTTCAGTAGTGCGTTCTACTGTTTCGGTGACCAGTGTCTGTCCGGATAGCTAGGATGCCTAAAACTACACTTAAATATTGGTGAGGAGACATAAAATAATGAAATACAAGAAAAGAAAATATAAGAAAAATAAAGGAAAAATAACAGCAAAGAAATGTAACCAAGTTAAACGAGCCGAGAACCATACTGAGGGGTGACCGCATCGGAAAGTTGTGGAGTGGACCGTTGACTAGCCCTGGACCGCGGGGAACCCTAAAAAATATTTTTAAGATTTAAATAGACATCTATTGAAGTATAAATATCATTAGAAATATCAAAGAAAAATTAATTAATTAGTACAAAGAAAGACAAGAAATCGAGAAAATGACAAAACTCAGTGTTACTGAAAAATCGAGAATGCAACCTGAATAGGGACATTGTAGTTATTTGACATCCCGAGTTACCTCTTGACCTAAATGTCCATTGAAAATACATGATATTACACTTTGGAAATGTCATGAAAAATTTAAATGGTGGTACATAATCTAAATATCAAAAGATAGGAGGAAAATGTGCAAAAATTGGAAACTAAATAAATAATCATTAAAATGTTTAATAGTGCTCCACTAACTTCAGCATTTGACCTAAAGGGACACATGGGAAGTGCAGAACTCATCTTCAACCTTAGGAAGAAAACCAGTCGAAACACCTTGGGAGAAAGCCTCTATGGACGTCCACACTCCAAGCTCAAGTTCACCATGTTCTAGCCACTTTTTCCACTAGGTTCCTTCATTAACTTTGCTCCTCACCTTGCAAGGAAGAGTTTGATAGCAATCTTAAGAAGTTTAGTGAGGTTTTGATCAAGATTCAAAAGTGGTAAGTGAGTGTTTTTAATTCTTGTTTCATTAAAAGTGTAACCAAGGTTGTGGGTAGTTGATTTATGGAAGAATTTTTAAAGTTTGATGTTTAATGGAGATGTACATTTTGGCAGCCATGGAAATTCAGTATATGTAGCTTGTTTTTACTTGTTTATGGTTGTTTAAGATGTTGTTATTGATAGCAGCATGGATATGTGTATAATGGTTTGGAATTGGGTATGTAAATGGTGTATGTACATGTGCCTGAATGGTATAAATGGACTTTGGAAAATTCTTTGTTATAGTGTGCATATTGAGAATGGTTACAAGCTGTCCAAAATGACCAAAATGTGTTGTTAAATGTGTTAATGGTAAGGTATAAACCAGAATTGGCATGAAGGAAGTAGTTTGATAAGTGTTGAATATGTACTTGGTAAGTGATGAGAAGTGTGTAGTAGGGCAGTGTATGTTTTGGCTTAGAACCTTAAGTGTATGACTCCAATTGGTATGAGACCAATTGGAGGTGAAACAAGGCACAAAATGTGCCAAATTTCATGAAGGAAGCTTACCAAAATTTTTCCTAGAAGGTGACTTGAAAAATGACCAAATCCGGATTGAAAGCCTGAAAATTGACCATTTGGGCAGCAATTAGTGTTTTGGCCATAACTCACTCAAAACAGGTCCAATTGACCTGAAATTTTTACCATGAATAGTTTAGACATATATCTACAATTCTTATGAGACACCAAAGCCCAGAAATGGCCAGAACCAAGTCAAATAGCTTGCAAAAATTCGTGTATAAAAACTGACTGAACCAAAAGTGACCTAAAAATGACCTAAAGTTACCATTTTGGTACATTCTGTCTAGTATTGGTAAATTGACCATAACTTGGCCTACACAACTCAGAATGACCTAAAATTTTGCCCTGCATGCAATAAGACATAGACCTACAAGTTTGTAGTTTGGACTGAAACCCGAAAACCGAGGAAACTAGGTCATCCGGCTAGGTCAAATTAGTATACCGGAATCCAGCAATTTGCAATAAAATGCAATATACTTGAAAATGAATTTGGTAACATGCACTGACACTAAAAGGCTATAAAATGTGACATATTGATAACATTAAACCTAATTCGCCTAGAGTACATCGAGGGTCAACATTTTAGGTTGACTAAGAAAAATAATAGGATTCAATAAATTAATTATCAAGCCTTATTGTTAGAGACAATTTAAATGAGTACTGAAATACTTCAAATTGTGTGTTTCAGTTAGCAAAGACTCAAGGAAGGGGAAGAAACATTGAGTCAGGGCCAAGAGACATTTATTAGAGGTTTGTACATAACAGTTATTTCTTTTGAAATTTTCAATTGAAATAAATTATGACAAATTGTTTTTGTTATTGTTTAAATTGTGAAAATTTGTCTTCATGATATCTGATGGATACTTATTGCTTGAAAAACATTGTAAATGGTTTGAAATCACAGCTATCATGTATATTGATTGAATTCCTCGCTAGCTTGTCTAGTGGGATGAATTGACTTTGAATTCCCTCTCTGGCTGAAGTGTTGAGGTGTGTGCCTATTGAGGACGAATAGAATGAGTACTCATATATTTGCTAGCTAGCTATGTTATTCCTCACTAGCCATTGGCTTTTGGGACGAATTGGACTTTGGCAACATGATTAAGCTGTGTGTGTGATTTATTGATATTTATTGTGATATTGTGAAATGGAGTTTAAATTCTTTATGACATTCACCGTCTTTGAATTTAATTATGGTTTTAAGTATCCACTATTTATATGACATATGAATTGTGATTTAAAGTTGCATTTTGTTAATGTTGTGCATCATTGAGACATTGGCTCAGCGATAGCTTTTCATTGCTATCGCAGGTAGACAGACTAACAGGGCAGTAAACTAGGCTGCTAGTGCTTCATCGAGAGTTCATCGGGTATATTGAGTATACCATATTTTGCATTTTGTATTGTAATGTATGTTCACTGTATGTATATAGTGTTCTTGGTGTTGAGCAGTTGTAAAATAAAATTGTACATTGAAGTTGTAAATTAAATTTGTAAATTATTTTGACTTGTAAATATTGTGATATATTTCTTTTATCTCAGCTTTTGAAAACACTGGAAAATTATTATGGATTTGAGTTGAAAAATGTTGAGAAACTTATTGTGTTGATTGGATATTGGAGTTTGGGGATTCAACAAACTTATTGGAAGTGCTTTTTACAAATTTTTGAAGAACTGTTTTATTCAAAATACAGATGGCACTTAGCCAAAATTTTTACAGAAATTATTAATTCTTCAAATGTGTTATCTGGTTTCACTTCAGCAAAAGAAAATTTTTAACACCTGTCAATAGTGTTCACCACTGTAAAAGAAGTAAGAAAAGGTTTAAAATCCCTTGTAGTGTATTTAATGGGTTATCAGTAGACGAAGTTGGTAATTCATTAGGTATACTACGGGATCATGTTATGCCTTACTGAGGGGTAGGGTGTGACATGTTTTAGTGGTATCAGAGCTAGTTTTTAAATTCTGGTTTGACCTGTAATTTGAATATTCTTTCTTTATTGTACAGCTGCTCAATGTCATTGTTTAATACATATAGTACATTACATTATAAATATGCACTAACGGGAGGAAATCTCCTTGTGTTATTTATTCAGGAGGTCTAAGATTCTCGAATTGACTATGGAAGAGGGTGATCGTTCAGTCGATCAATCGATAGAGGCTAAGGTACAAGGGGAAGCCCCAGCCCTTCACAATGTGAGCGGATCATGAAGGAACGGAAGCGTGAAAAACACAAGTTTATACCATTGAATTCAAAAATTTTCACCTAGGGTCACATGCATCATGCAAGATTTATTTTTATCTATTTGATTTCAATGATAAACAACATATTAAAACTCTTTTACTATGTTTTTGGATCTATATTTTCCGTTTAAGATTTTAAAATTAATCAGATTAATTTTAGAACCCTAGATTAAATCAAGAACGATTACACTAACCTCTTGATGCACTGCAGCGTGTCTGCGCCTTTGAGATTCGTCTTTAGGACACCAGATGTTATCCCTCTAGCTTGTCCACATCAAGAACACCTATGGTAGCCCTTGAACAGCTTCTAAAGCTTTTTCTATTAATTAGAAATTCAAGTTCTGCCTTTTAAGAGATTAGAGATGTAAACAGGACACTAGAAACAATTTCTAGTGTTCTTAATTCAAGAGATTGATGGCTAATCTCTTTGAATTAATGAGAGATGAAGAAGAATAGATGAAAAGCCTCAAAGTGGCGTGACAAAGGAGAGGAGTGGCTGCTGGTTATTTTTCTTTTCATAACAACACTTAAATAGCTAGGTTAACACATTAAACCCTTGCCACATGTTACCCTTTGATTAGCTCTAGGTTTAAGTGACCCAATCACATTGTGCCAAGTGTCAAACCTATATTTAATCTTGATTTTAATAATCTTACATGATTAAAAAAAAAAACATTTGGCAAGCTTATGTGTAATCCCATGTGTCACCATCTCATGATGCCACGTGTCACACTGTAAAATGACCAAAATGCCCCTGTGTCTTAATTTTGAGTTCTTAACCCAAAATAATTATTTTTCTTCTTCTAATTAATTTATATCAAATATAAATTAATTAATTAATCTCTATTAATTAATTTCTCATTAATTAAATTCATATTTAAACACTTTAAATATAAATTTAATTTATACTACACATCCAATAATCTAGATTTTATTTCAAGTCATGCTAGGGACTTTGCAATTTAATTGCAAACCAAACCTATTTAATTAATCAATTAAACTCTTTAATTAATTAATTAAATCATATTTAAATAGGTGATAACTTGTGTATGTGTGTGACTTACTAGGCTCATCACTAATTGGCAATGAGACATGATATCAACTCTTAATATCATCAGAACTCTTTCTTACCATAAATGATTTCTCTAAATCATTTTATGCACCTCATAGACTATGGTTAACACCTAGTATAGCATGCCATGGCCACCCAATTAGTAATAAGGTTTACCTTAAATGAACCTATAATCATATGTTACCATGCACTAGAATCTCTCTATTACAAAATCCCAACTCAAGCTGGAGTCATGGTTTATGTCAAACTCCATTTGCTATGAATATTATGTTCTCTTTTAATTCCAGTTCTTGATTAAAAGATTTTCTCATCAGAAACTCTTTTCTGAATAAATCTATCTGTCTTGGCCAGGAACTTGAAACATCAAGAACAATTAAATGAACATAGGATTTTATCTCTATTTACTTAGAGGAACATATTCCATCTTGATCAACACCTACCTCCATATATAACTAGTAGGAGCCAACACATGCTCATATACCCATACATAGTACAAGTATGAAAGCAGCATCAAACTCAAACTACCTATATACAAGATAACTGTGCTATCTCAGGTCTAAAGATTATATGTACTGATATGATTTATGACAGAACATTGACAAGAGTAAACTCCATGTGCTTGTCATAAGTGTCACTGATTCGGCCTACTTATCATTTATAAGTGCCTATCATGTTTGTTATATGGCATGAGACTCACCATTCCATCTTATTTATATCTCATATAAATAACTTGGGAACAAACATGAATACAATCTTTCTGGATAAGTCATGTCCTTATTATGAAGTATCCTCGATTGTGAACCTATTTATGATACTTTGTGTGAGAAATATTGTCACTCATATTCTTAACAACTTAAGAATAATATTTCTAACAAAATATCAATGGACCTTTTCTATTACACATAAATATATTATGTAAACGGAAAAGTGGAAATGCCTTTTATTAATAAAAATATGTATAAAATACATACT
Source organism: Hevea brasiliensis (assembly GCF_030052815.1). Classification (NCBI taxonomy): domain Eukaryota; kingdom Viridiplantae; phylum Streptophyta; class Magnoliopsida; order Malpighiales; family Euphorbiaceae; genus Hevea; species Hevea brasiliensis. Next base: position 30,878,397 of record NC_079509.1, on the reverse strand, counting down.
AAATGATATGCTCTAAGGCATACTACTAACAATCTCCCCCTAGCACTAGAGCCATTCATTACAATAACTTAGACCTATCTTCTCAAGATGTCAGTCTAACTGAGTCTGTGACATAGGCTTAGTGAATGGATCAGCTGGATTTTCAGCTGATGCTATTTTCTGCATGGCTACATCACCTCGTCCAACTATTTCTCTGATAATGTGGTAGCGCCTTTCTATGTGTTTGGATTTCTAGTGAGACCTTGGTTCCTTAGCCTGTATGACTGCTCCATTATTGTCACAGTGTAGTTGAACTGCTGACTCAATGGAAGGAACTACTGTAAGTTCTGTCACAAACTTCTTTATCCAAACAGCTTCCTTTGTATCATCTGATGCAGCAATATACTCAGCCTCTGTAGTGGAATCTACAGTCGTGCTCTGTTTGGAACTCTTCCAACTGATCGCACCTCCATTACAAATGAACACATATCCAGAGGTAGACTTTCTATCATCGATATCTGATTGGAAATCAGAATCAGTATAACCATCCAATTGCAAGTCTCCACCTCCATAAATCAAGAATAAATCTTTAGTTCTTCTCAAGTACTTAAGGATATTCTTGACAACTATCCAGTGTTCCAAACCTGGATTGGATTGATACCTGTTAGTCAAACTAACAGCATATGCGATATCCGGCCTAGTACATAACATTGCATACATTAAACTTCCAATAGCCGAAGCATATGGAATCCTGGCCATCTTATCTCTTTCTTCAGGTGTCTTTGGAGACATCTCTTTAGAAAGGTGGATACCATGTCTCACTGGTAACAATCCTCTCTTGGAATCAAGCATGTTAAACCTCTTTAGCACCTTTTTCAAGTATAGACTTTGAGATAAACCAATTATTCTTTTCGCTCTATCTCTATATATGCGAATCCCAAGAATATAGGTTGCCTCCCCTATGTCTTTCATGGAGAAAGTATTTGACAACCATACCTTTATAGTCGTCAACATACCTGTGTCATTACCCATCAACAGTATATCATCCACATATAAGACAAGGAAAGTGATAGCACTGTCACTAACCTTCTTATATACACATGGCTCATCCTCATTTTTTATAAAACCAAAGGATTTAATGGCTTCATTAAAACGGATGTTCCAACTCCTTGAAGCTTATTTCAACCCATAAATGGATCGCTTTAGCTTGCATACCTTGGAACCATCTTGGGATTCAAAACCCCTAGGTTGTTCCATGAAAATGTTTTCTTCAATGTATCCATTGAGAAAAGCTGTTTTGAAATCCATCTGCCAAATCTCATAATCATAGTATGCAGCTATTGCTAATAAAATCCTAATTGATTTAAGCATGGCAACAGGCGAGAAAGTCTCCTCATAGTCGATTCCTTGCCTTTGGCGAAACCCTTTCGCTACTAGCCTTGCCTTATAGGTCTCTACCTTTCCATCAGAACCAATTTTCTTCTTGAAAACCCATTTTTTTCCTATAGGTACAATACCTTCAGGTGGGTCAAAAAGATCCCAGACTTGATTATTATGCATGGAATCAATCTCGGATTTCATAGCATCAATCCATTTTGAAGAGTCTATATCTGATATAGCTTCTTCATAAGTAAGTGGATCATCTCCATGATCTACTTCTTCATGAGTAGACAACTCTTGTTCTTCTTCATAAAGAAAACCATATCTCACTAGTGGGTGAGATACCCTGGTTGTTCTTCGAGGAACAGCTGTAGATGTTTCATCAATGGGTATAGGTTGACTAGATGGATCTATATCCATCTGATCTGTTGGTTAGTCAAAATTCTCCAATTCTAACTCTATTTGCCTTCCTTTGCCTCCTTCTTGAACAAACTGTTGTTCAAGAAATGTGGCATCTCTACTTATCACAACCTTTTGTGAAGTAGGCAAATAAAAATAATATCCAAAACGATCTTTTGCATATCCAACAAATCGACCTTTTTCTGATCTGGTTTCCAATTTATCAGTGTTCAGCTTTTTGATATAAGCTGGACAACCCTAAATCTTAACATGCTTAAGACTTGGTTTTCTTCCATGCCATATCTCATAAGGTGTGGAAGAAACTGATTTTGATGGAATCCTATTCAGAATATACAAAGCTGATTCTAATGCAAATCCCCAAAAAAAGATTGGCATATTAGTATAACTCATCATACTACGTACCATATCCAATAGGGTACGATTTCTCCTTTTAGATACACCATTCAGTTGTGGCGTTCCTGGAGGAGTCAGCTGAGAAACAATGCCATGCCCTCTCAAGTATTCATCAAATTCAGTACTCAAATATTCACCTCCACGATCTGATCGAAGAGCTTTAATACTCTTTCCTGTTTGATTTTCTACTTCAGATTTAAATTCTTTGAACTTTTCAAAAGATTCATGTTTGTATTTCATCAAATACAAATACCCAAACCTTGATTTATCATCAGTAAAGGTAATAAAATAATGAAAACCCCCTCTAGCCATTTCTTTAAATGGACCACATACATCACTATGTATTAGCTCCAAAATATTTTCAACTCTTAGCCCTTGTCCAACAAAGGGTGATCTAGTCATTTTGCCCTGAAGGCAAGATTCACAAGTTGGAGTAGGCTCAGAGCCCAATGAGGATAGAATCCCCATTTTCTCCAGTTTTGCAATCCTATCTTCTGCAACATGACATAACCTTAAGTGCCAAATATATTTTGAACTTGAGTTGGTTACCATGGCATTGCATTCTTTTAGATCACTTGCATTCAATTTGTGTTTGTCATTATTATCCAAATAATAAAGACCATCATTCATATAACTCGAACCAACATATTTATTTCCAAAATAAATATTGCAAACATCATCTGTGAACTGAAATTCATAGCCATTTCTAGTCAAACTAGATATAGAAATGATGTTCTTAAAAGCATCAAGTACATATAAAATATTATCCAAACACAAAACATGTCCAAACATGTAAAAAGATTTAGATCCTATGGCTAAATCTTCAACAGTTGAGCCATTGCCAATCCGGGCTCTAATATCTTAAGAATGCAAACTGCTACTGTTTGCTAGTTCCTGCATATCATTAGAAATGTGAGAACTGGCACCAATATCTAAAACCCAAGCTGTAGATGAACTATGAGTATCATCAGAATCTAAATAACAAGATATGGACATACCTTCCGAAGGTGTATCCTTCTTGTCCTTCAGAGAAGCAAGATACTCTGGGTAATTCCTTTTCTAGTGCCCATCCTTTTGGCAGTGGAAACACTTTCCTTTGCCTCCATCAGCTTTAGTCTTCCTTTTCTGTTTAGCTATTTTCTTGGAAGGACTAGGAATCTGAGGTTTATTTTTCTTATTGCCCTTCTTCTTGTTGGACTTTCTAGCAGAAGAAGATGCAACCAAAGCTACCTCTTTTCCTTTATTTCCTGGCATATTCTTTTGGGCAATAACCAGCATGTTGAGTAAACCAGCTAAGATGCATTCCTGTTTAGTCATATAGAAATTTGTCACAAAATTCCCAAAAGACTCAGGAAGGGACTTAAGGATCAAATCCGTTTGTAGTTGGAAATCCATATTGAAGTCAAGATGTTCCAACTGCTCAATCAGCCGAATCATCTTATGGACATGATCCCCAACATTCTGTTCCTCAGACATCCTCATACGGAATAGCTGTCTAGATATCTCATACCTAGCATTCCTGCTGTGCTCACCATACAACTTTTGTAGGTGAAGGAGGATCTCACTCGCACTCTGTATGTTCTCATGTTGCTTCTGTAACTCATTACTCATGGAAGCAAGCATGTAACACTTAGCTCTCATATCATGCTCCTTCCACTTGTCCAAAGTTTCATGTTCCTCTTGTCATGTTAGTATTTGTTCAAATGGTCATAACTCAGTGTAGAAAAGTTCAATTGATCTGAAATTTTACCATCAGAAAGCTGAGACATAGCCTTACAACTTTCATGAAGAACACAAATCCAAATTCTGACCATAAGCTAGTCAAATTGCCAACCAAACTTAGGTCACAAAATCTGGCAGAACCAAATTGCCCAGAAATTCTGGTACAGGTCAATTCGGTCAGTTATGGTAAAATGACCATAACTTGAGCTACAAAACTCCAATTGGAGTGATTCAAAAAGGAAATTAAAGAAGACACATAAAGGAACAACTTTTATGAAGAAAATATTGCCAAATTCCTACTGTACAAATGACCAATGGAACAATAAACTTAGTGCTTGAAATTTGAAAATTGTAAAGTAACTAACACTAAGCTTTGAAATGGTATTGGCAACCAATACCAACAACTTTAGAATCCAAAACGTGGTATCTTGGTGAATTTAGGTTCAATAAATTTATTATGTATCAAAAAGTCAACAATTTGAGTGAATAATTAGGTGAATAGTAATACAAAGACACAAAGTGTAAGAACTAAATTGGTAGAGGAAATTAAGGCATGAAATTTCGAATCCATGAAATGTTCATAGATTACTTGGAATAGGTAATTGAGATTTATACTCCCAACACCAGTGGAATTCATAATATATTAGCAAAACAACTTGAAGTATGAAATGTTCTTTACATGAATGGGTTGTTGAATGTATAAATGAGACAAAAGTGCCATTTGGGATTTAAGTTCCCATCAAGAGAGAAAGGAAAAAAATGTTTTGAATACAATGGTACATGTGAACCATTGTTTAGAATTGTGATCAATATGAATAACATAATGAATGAATAAATGAACCATATTAATGTATGAATGAGACATTAGTTCTCATTATTGTAGAAAGAAAAAGTACTTTGAGTACAATGGTATAAAAGGATAATTGATGTGAATTGTGATCATATAAATGATCAAATGAATGTATAAATTATAAATGAAATTTATCATAAAATAATGAAGTCATAAAACACAGTATATTAATATTTAATGATATTATGTGCCCTTGTATTGCCTAGACATGTGTGTCAGATAGGATAGTTTGGCATGCCAATAGGGTATTGTTTTAGCAGTACTGCGAAAGGCTTTTTGCCTATATTCATGGCTTTATGCCTGCATTCATGGCTTTATGCCCACACTCATAGCTTAATGCCCGATTATGTGTTATCATGGCTTTTTAGCCATACTGACTGCATACGTGGTTGACGTTTTGCGTCCCATGGTATGACGGTCTAAGGCACCGCGATGTCCAGTGCCAACGACCCGTTATCCAATTTAGTCAGCCTGTCATAGGCAGTGAAATTTGTTAAAAATAATGTGAATTAAATGAATGAATAAGAAAGAAACTAGAATTAGTTTTAAAATTTTATTTATTATAAAATGATCCAAACACCCAGGAAATGTTGAGTGAAAGGATAAAAAGATTAGCAAAATAGATATCATTTAAATAAATAATTATAACTGCATCTTCTGAAATAATATGAATAGAAACGTAATATACTAATATATTTCGTATTTAGTATATCACTACAGTAAATTTAGGAAACATGCGATTCCAAAGAACAAAATAATACGATAAAAAATAATTAATATTAGGAATTCCATATGAAATGAAAATATTATTTTCTTGTTATATTATTGCACCACTAAGCAGAAATGCTTGGCACGATGGATTTGTTTCCTCGCGCAGGTACTGAAGGTAAAGCCCAGAAAAAAAAATATTAAACAGAGATCTTGGAGTTCTGATCTGCAGAAGTGTCTGAAGTATTCAAGGTTGTCACCTCCTCACCAATGCATGTAGATAGGGCCCATATAAGTTATTTTATGTATTTTGTACATTATGTAAATTATGAACTTGTGTAATGGGTTTATAAATCATGTAAATTTATGTAATTTGAACATTTTTACATATGAATTAAGTATGAATGGAAATATATGGAAATGATTATGAAATTGAAATATATGGATGAGATTTGAAATATGAGAAAATTATGAGAATGATTGATGAGATAATTATGATTAGTATGGATAAGAATTTTATTGTGAAAAAAATTGTTGAATTTTCAAGCACATGAATAATGAAATGCGCCAAATAGAAATAAAATAGGGGAAACTCCGCTGGTTTTTCTATCGAAAAATAATTGATATTAAATTAAATGAATTCAAAATTACTAAAATGATAAAGTAAGATAAGATAGGGTGCTCCGGCACTGAATGTAGCACACTTTGCTCGGCTACACTGTAGTCGGGTGAGGGGTGTTATACCCATTCACCTTGAGAAACAAGAAAAGATCACATTCACTTGCCCGTATAGAACTTTTGCATATAGGAAAAAGCCTTTTGGTCTTTGTAATGCCCCCGCGACTTTTCAAAGATGCATGATGACTATTTTTTTATTACAGTGAAAATATAATGGAAGTCTTTATGGATAATTTTTCTATTTATGGAACCAATATTGATGAATGTTTAACTAATTTATCTAAAGTATTACAAAGATATGAGGAATCAAATCTAGTTCTAAATTGGGGAAAAATGCCACTTTATGGTAAGAGAGGGCATAGTCCTTGGGCATCTAGTTTTAGAAAGAGGAATCGAAGTAGACAAGGTAAAAGTTGAGATCACTAAAAAAATGCTACCACCTTCATCAGTCAAGGAAGTGCGAAGCTTTTTGGGACATGCAGGCTTCTACAAAAGATTCATCAAAGATTTCTCCAAAATAGCTGAGCCATTAACTAATTTGCTAAATCAAGATGTTCCTTTTGATTTTGATGAAAGTTGTCTTACTGCATTTTGCAAGATAAAAGAAGCACTAATTTTAGCACCAATTATGTAACCACCAGACTGAGAACTGCCCTTTGAAATAATGTGCGATGCAAGTGATTATGCAGTAAGGGTATTGCTTGGACAAAGAAAAGACAAGAAAGTTGATGCCATCTACTATGCCAGCAAAACACTTAATGATGCACAGGTTAACTATGCAACCACAGAAAAAGAATTTTTAGCAGTTGTGTTTGCTGTTGACAAATTTAGGTCCTACTTGATTAGCTCCAAAGTTGTCATCTACACAGACCATACTGCCATCAGGTACCTCTTGAATAAGAAAGAAGTGAAACCAAGGCTGATCCGATGGATTTTACTTTTGCAGGAATTTGACCTTGAGATCAAAGACAGAAAGGGAACTGAAAATGTGGTAGCTGACCACCTATCTAGGCTCAAATGGAAAAAATATGGGGATAGCTCTGATACTTTGATAATCGATGACTCCTTTCCAGATTAGGTTTTCGTATTCTTTAATATGAAACCCTAGCAAAACCAGAGATGGCTCACAACGAAGAGAAGGCTCAATCGATGCTTAATCGATTCATAGCCCTAAAAGAATAGGAAAATAAAAAACCCAAAGAGAGCCACCCCTACCTCACCTCTGAGTGTGACAACCTTGCCAAGGCAAATAAATGACGCCAGCAGATAATGTGAGAGATCGCAAAGTCGTTAAAATCTAGAATGAAGGCCTTGGCGAGCACCATTTCTGTGATTTAAACAATGAGGTTAACAAGCTAATTTGAGAAAAATCTCATTAGGAACGCTGTATCGTGGAGCTCAGCGGCCCTAACTATGCCATACACTCCCCTAAAATGACGAATTTAGAAGGCAACATAGTTGACGTCCCTAACCCTAGTGAGTGTGGCCCTGAGTATTGATACTTTAGTACAGCGAAAAAGTTACCGGGAGTTCGAGAGCTATTTGAGAAGCCATTAGAATTGAGGAGAAGAAGGACTAGATATGATATTTATAAAAGAATTTATGTAAGTTATTATGGCTATAAGGATGACAGGGATGGGGTTTTGGGGAAAGTAGAGGTGCCCGTGGAAGAGAGGCTGAGGGCGGCTGCTGGGGAGGAGCTAATGAGGATGGACAAAATAAGGAGGGAATCCAGGATAGGTACAAAGGAGGTGGTGAGCATTGGGGCTGTGGCAACAGAAGTGTTGTTTTAGGAGGAGGAAGATGTAGTGGAGGAGGAAAGGGAGAGGGAAAGGGAGAGGGAAGAAAGGGAGAGGAAAAAAAAAGAGAGGGAGTTTATGGTGCATGTGTCGTTGCCAGATGAGAAGGAAATTGAGGAAATGGTGTTGGAGAAGAAGATGGAGTTATTGAGTAAGTATGCCAGTAATATGTTGCTCGAGGAGCAGAGTGAGGCCAAGGCCATGCTTAACATTCATCTCTAGAGATAATGGTATGTGTGGACTGTGATGGCTTAATTTTTGCTATTTGCTTTTATGCATCTGCTCTCATAGTAGAATGTGGGTTACTTTTAAGTTTTAACCATATTGCTATTAAAGTAACCTAAATGTTATGCTTTGATTTTCTAGGAAAGTTGTGTTAGCTTGATTTCTAATATTTGCTCAATATTACACATGCTTGTGTGTTATTGTGCTTTGATTTTCTAGGAAAGTTGTGTTAGCTTGATTTTTAATATTTGCTTAATATTGCACATGATTTTTTGTGTGTGTGTGTGTGTGTGTGTGATTTTTTATATTTGCTCAATATTACACATGCTTGTGTGTGTGTGTGTGTGTGTGTTAGCTTGATTTCTTGTATTTGCTCAATATTACCTTGTTTGTGTGTGTGTGTGTGTTAGCTTGATTTATGGTATTTGCTCAATATTACACATGCATGTGTATGTGTGTGTGTGATTTCTAATATTTGCTCAATATTACACGTGTGTGTGTTAGCTTGATTTCTAATATTTGCTCAATATTACACATGCTTGTGTGTCCGTGTGCGTCGCACGCTGCGCACGCGGTCGCACGCATTTGTGATCTAGGTCAAGCCGCCTCTGTTGAGTATTGACGATTTTGTAGGAAGCCTTCGATCTTCTGATCATAATTCCAGCAAAAACCCTCAGAATCCATCAAATCCGATGGTCCAACTCATTGCTACGATGCGATCTAAATCACAGAGAAGCTCCACTATTGTATAATCTTCGCCCAAATCTACATTGCCGGATACAGGTGAGTCTTCCTTGCTCTCATCTTTGTTTATTTCTCTATTAAATTACCTGAATTTGAGTTTCTAGACTGGGATCTTTGCAATTGGAGGGGTTTTGTCACATTTGATGACCCTTTTTTTTTAATTATTCTACTCTAGATTATAATTTACTTTTACTTTCAATTTATGTGGTGAGATTTGAGTTTGGTTTGAATTAATTCGTATTTCTATTCTTGAGATTTTATTGTGAGAAACGATATTAAAATTTGTAGTAGTTTGCTCATTTATACATGCCTCTGCTATACACACACATCTGAGAAATGGTTTCCACATATTTATATGAATTGGCAAAAGCATAGAACTCACATTTCCAGTTCATGTGTTTATGGTCTATTAGTATTTTTTAGCTTCACCAATTGTCCAAATTTGCATATGGATGGGTTTTTTCTGCCCCTTTTTTAATCTTGTGTTTTTTCTTGTCAATGCTAATGTGTTTTAGCAACAATATATATAAATGTGGTTCTTTGCATGATATGTGAAGCAATTTGGTTGTGTTTTCAGTTATCAGATTTTTCTATGTGCCCGCTTGAGGATATTTAAGAGTTCTCCAAAATAAATATCGCTTCTTGGTGCCAATTTTGATACTCTCCTCTTCCGGCTGATGAAGAAGAAGATTATGATGGTGTTGGGGAAAAACATGACCACTGGTTTGATTATAGACCTTGGGCCTTTGATAAAATCCCCTGGAAATTCATAGCCCTTGCACTTTTTTTTGCTCTTCTTGGATTATTGCTTCTCTTTCTTTCATTCTTCATCTTGACTAGCCACATGGGTGGAGAAAACCCAAGGTTATGGTCTTTTGGCCCTTGGAATGTGCGTTGAAACATAATGGATAATTGATTGCATCAGTATCTATTTGAATCATTTTTTTGTTCTTCTATGCATGATCATGGCCCTTAATTTGGAACTTGAATTCTTAGAATTGAGGAACAATAGGCTAGAGGTTCTTGGAAATAGGTCATGGGGTTTTTGATATGAACCTGCCTAACTCCACCTTAAAAGCTAGCTCACAAGGGGAGGTTTTCAAACCCATATATATAATAGCCAAGACCTCCATGTAAAACCGATGTGGGATACATCATTTCTGACCCCTTTAGACTGAATGTCCTCGTGAAGCAACCATGGCCATGACTCGTTCACCCTGACTTCTCTCGAAGAACGTCGGGGAACCTTTGTACATGGACCACCGACCTATACAGAGTGAGGCTCTGATACGAAATAATATGAACCTGCCTAACTCTACCTTAAAAGCTAGCTCACAAGGGGAGGTTTGCAAACCCATATATATAACACCCAAGACCTCCCTGCATAACCGATGTGGGATGCATCAGTTTTATAAGGGTGAGATCTAAAACTTGAAGCTGAAATTGTAATGGAATTTATCTGGGAACTGATATTTTCTTGAGCAACCTTAAGAAGGAAGAAAAAAAAAAAAACATAGATGAGGAGCGGTTTGCTGGACATTTCAATCACTAGATCACTTGTGTGTGCTATGCATATGCAAACCTTGCATGTGTAAAATTGACATTTAATTAGAAAAAAAAAATAATTTAGTTCAGAAATTCAGATTGTTGCAGGTTAAATTATAATGAGGTGAAAGTTTGTTTACTCATACTTGCAGTAAGTAGGATAGCCCTAGATGCTTAATGTCACTTGGAATTTTTAGTTAGGCTCTCCAACCAATTAACTCCATCAGTTTAAGAAGAAGTAGCACTATATTAGTGTGGTTTGAATTTCATTAAACGTCCAGACGTCAATTGTCAATTAATAGGACTTAGCATAATGACTTTGCCTTTTCTTTTGATTTGGGGAGGATTATTTAGTTTCTTTTATGTGTTTTCCCTTTGCATATGGTAGATGGATAAAAAATTCTCTTTCAATATTTTCTTTCTTGCCTTTTTCCCCTTCTCTTTTGCATTGTCTCTCTCATGCATGAGGACCATAACATTCAGCTTCACTAGGATTTACATCTACTTCTCAATTTTCCCCTTTATACCACATTTACCTTTATGACTCAATCAACTTTTACGTTGATCTTGCTAGAGATGAAGAGAAAAGAATCCATGCTACAGACTTAATAACATTAATTCTTATTCTTTAGTGAATGGAATCTTTAGTTAATTTTATGCATATTTAGAAATGGATAAAAAAAAGATCATATTTATTTACTTGCATTTTATCTCATGAAGCAGTAATTCCAGGGCTTGCATTCGATATAATGCTTTTTTTTTTTTTTTTTTTTTTTTTTAATTTGCTTCCCTCAGTATCCATTATTCTGTTTAATGTTAACATGTACATCATTCTGCATTTGTGGGAATTTTATTTTAAATTCATGAACTATACCTTTTCACATTCGTTGATTAATTGCAACTACCTTCTGATTCTTTTTCTGTTCAGTATTCTATCTGCTAGTCGTTTTACATCTTATAATAATGATTAAAGAAGCAGAGACCTTGGAGTGAGCCATTTTGTGTATTAGAACTAAATAATGTTCTTTGGGAACCTGGAGAGAACTTAGTTGTTGTTCTATTGCAAATATTTTTTGGTTGACTACGGAATATTAACTTAATAGGTTTCTGTGGTGCTATTTCCCATTGTTCAATTTAGTATTTAATTATAATCTGATAACATTTTGAATAACTATAATGTGACTGGTGTACCATCAAAAGAAATAATTGTGATGTGTTTTATGTGGATAGCCTACTAGCTCTTTGTCTCTCAGTTATAAGTGGTGTCCTGTGTGGATGTTTTCAGTTTCTTTTGCATTTCCTTTAATTTGTTCTTTGTCATTGCACTTAATTTTCAAGATGTAATCAAACATTACTTGGCTATGTTTCTGTGAGGGCTTTTGACACATTGTCCTCCACTCATGGCTGGAGGCTTTTATGAAACTAGGATAGCATATTATTCATGGACGGGTGCTAAAGGATATCGCTTTGCTTCAATTCCAAGTTAGTAACCATGTGTGCCGTGGAGTAGTGGTGGTAAAGTGCCTAAGTATGACTTATGTTCGCCCCTTTTATGATTTGCAGTCTCTCTCTCTCCTACGCTAGGAATATTCATCTATGTAGTCTCTTTGATTATTGACAATTTGTAGTTCAAATTAGAATTGTACAATTGTACTCTTCAAATAGAGTAGCGGGGATTTTATCCGATAGTAGAGATGCAATTTTCACCTTTCCTGGTGGATAATCCTCACCCCTGCCCCAAATCCCTTGGAGAATTCCCGCCCTGCCCTGAGTGACAGGCAAGGATGGGTTTAGCTCTCTCTTCCCAATTTGCTCGTCTCATTGTCACTGGTAAAATTTTTAAACATGCGTATACTTTGCATCCCCTAAATAAATAAATAAATAAAATTAAAGCTTATAGAACATGGGTTTGCTACTTGAATAAGGATAAAATTATCAACTTCTCGGTTACTGTTGAAATTGCTTGATAGAAGCCCTGGTTAGGCGGGTGTAGGTTGCAGCATTCAACTTTGCCTTGGCGTCATATGGCAACTTGTGCAACTATTTGCAGATCTTTCATCACTTCCTCCGAATGCTAAGATTGTACGTAGTCATGCTAGCACGCAACATAACCAAATTGAAGAGTTTTTGGGCATGTTGGACATAGTTGATAGTTGATATATATTAAATGTGTGGTAAAATTTTGTCTAACTATTATAAAATGACTAATAAAGGTATATATAAATGAATATATATTTTTATTTCATTAATAAATTAATATATAATTGTTAATTTATTATGTTATATCATTAATTTTATTATTCAAATAAATGTATAACTTTTTATTTACTATATTATATTTATTTTATTATTAAAATAGAAAAATAAAAATTAAATAATCTATATTTATAAAATATAAATATAAGAAGGAAGGGGGAACATTGGTTTTTTGCAAATTGCCTTTGTATTTACAATTATATTTTTTATTATTTAATTTAATTTTATAATTTATATAAATTTAAAATTTGTAGGACTTAAAATTTAATTATCTATATATTTTTAAAGTTTATATAAACATAAAAATTTTTGTCCTACTTGTATTTAAATTTTACTTAATTAAATTTTTGATATAATATAATTTAAAATAAAATTTTATAAAAATAACTTCATAATATATATTATTTACAAAAATAGAAAGATATTTTATTCATTCGAATAGCTTCTTCAATGAATTATAATAGATTTTTATCTTTATTTTATAATTATTTATATAAAAATATTTTAATATAATTATATTAGAACTTAAGTAAAAGAACAAGAAAAGATATTATTTTTTGTTAGTTAAATATATTAATTCTTTTATTAAGTTTTTTAAAATTTCTTTTAATTTAATTTCTTATAAGTTTAGTTCTAATTCAAATTGAATTTATAAATTTCATATAAATACTACTACTTCTATTGACAGGCTATATATATATATATGAATATAAAATTTTTAAATAATATGTCGTTATCATATAAAGCATATATAATAAATTATATCTATTATAAAAACTTTTAAATAGATAAATATATGTTATTTAAAAATTAATAACAGGCTTAAAATTAATCATAAAATTAATATAACTAATAGTAGGATTAGAATTTATAATATTGATTTTTTTTATTTTAAAATAGTACATTACTAAAAGTTAAAAAATGTTATTATGTATACATATAAAAAATATAATAAATTTTATTTTTTTTTATAAATTCTAATTTGACAAATAGTGAATATCTATAAAAAGAATTAGAAATCATATTTCGAATATGTAACACCCTTTACCCAGTCAATAATAAGCTGAGTTGGGAATGCTACAAACTGTGTTGAAATGCATAATATTTTATTTAAAATATTTTTAAATAATAGAACAAACCATGTTTAATATAATTTTTAAATCCATCCATAATAAAGATAAAATCATTAAAAAGATAAAGTTTGCAATAACCATTATAAATGACATAAAAGACAAGAAGTTTGATACAAAATAATTTACTTGATTATATCAACAATTTCTAATGTACATGCCAATATTTTACAACTTTTCCAAGGTTCAATGGAAAAGAAAATTACAAAATGTCTGATGTGCTTCACAGCTGATTCAAACTATTGTGGCCCCTCTACTGGTGGCTGCTCTCTGCTACCTGTGCGTGGGGGAAATCCAACGCGCTAAGCTTATGCTTAGTGGTGCTAAACTCATCCATAAAAAGAAAATATACAAGCATTAAAATAATATGCATTTGAACAACAATTTTCACAATATTAACAATCATGCATATTCATAAGCAAAATTCAAAAAGACTAAAAATAAAAAGATATCATATGACAAATATTAATTAAATTATACCATATTAGTTCTGTCTCAGCCCCTATAAACTCTTAGTAGGATCGCTTAGCTAGATAATAAAAAACTATAACTGTAGGGATCAAAAGCTAAGAACTATAGGGCACCATGTGCCAATATCATGTATTCTGTAGTTGCAGTACTGCTAAGTCATATGGCATGCCACACTCTACACTAACCTATGACCTCTACCGAAGTTTACTAGGGCTAAGAATATATATATATATATATATATATATTACATTCTTTTACAATTATTAAGTTCATGTACTTATTTTATATGCTCATATTTGCCATACTTAGCCAAAATTTCACTTAATTCACTTCAAACAAAGTTTATTTCATAATTTGCTGAGAAATATTCAAACAAACATACATGAGAAGTGTATAACTTAAAAATCACTTTCTGCAGAAAACTGGCCACATGAATAGTAACATTCAAAATTCCACCAAAATTCATAGAGACAGAATTTTAATGCCAAATTTTATAGAAATCAACTTTCATATGTCTGTTTTGATTTCCAATTGGAATCATGACAAAATATATTTTACAACTCAAGATATAAGCAAAAGTATACAAGCTATCCAAAAATTTGTTTCAGTATGCACAGCAACAAAAAAGTATGAATTCCAATAGGAAAACAGCAAAATCAATTTTTGGCCATAGCTACGAAGTTTTAAAAATCTCTTTAAGCTTTCCAAAACCGTAAGAATCACTCTATTTGAGTTTTTTAGCTCAAGTTATAAATTTTTAAAAATTGGGTCCCCTATTGTTGGAATCTGTCAGACCAGTTCCAGAATTGAGCATTTAAAAGTTTTGGCTTCAAATTCTATTCTATCATCAAAATTAAGGCTAACACTGAACTACAAAGTTTTAGGGAACTCTTCAAAGTTTCATTTGCCACAAGAATCACCTCATTTTGACTTTTGTATCTCAAGTTATGAATTTTTGAAAGTGGCTATCCAGCAGCCTCACCCAACACAGATTTCAGATTTTAATCCCTCAAAACCTAATTTCATCTAATTAGCAAAGAACAAGAAATCACACACATAAACATGGCAATAAGGATGATTTTATGCACTAACCTCTAGTAGAATTACCAAGTCTCAACACTTTCTTCTATGGAGAACCTTAAGGAACACCTTATCCCTGATTACATACTCTATGTCATTTCTCTTCAAGTCTGCATATGTTTTTTGTCTATCTGCAACTGCCTTCAATCTTTCCTTTATAATCTTGACTTTTTCCTCCGTTTGTGTCACCAAGTAAGAACCCATTATCTTCTTTCACTAAGCTCCATCCAACACAAAGGAGTCCTACATCTCCTCCCATATAGGGTTTCATAGGGTGCCATTTTAATACTTGTTTGGTAGCTATTGTTGTATGTAAATTTTATTAAAGGAAGATACTTTTCCCAACTTCCTTCAAAATCAATCACACAGCTCCTAAGCATATCTTCTAGTACCTATATTACCCTCTCTGACTGACCATCTGTCTAAGGATGGAAAGCGGTATTGAAACTCAGTTTAGTGCCCAAGGCCTCATGCAATTTCTTCCAAAATCTAGAAGTGAATCTCGGGTCTCTATCTGATATGATGGAACTAGGTACTCAATGCAACTGCACTATGTCATTGATATACAGCTTTGCATACTTCTCAAGTGTGTAGTCCATCGTCACTAATAAGAAATGAGCTGACTTAGTCAGTCGATCCTGTAATACCCCTATTTACATAGCCTGGTACATTTACTGTTTTGGTGCTCGATGTCGGTCTGGACAATTAAGGAGATTAGAGCCACGTTTAAGATACCTAGATAAACCCTGAACACAAATAATTAGTAATTGGCAAATAGTTAAGTATAAAGAAGAAAAACAAAGCATAAAAAGTTAAATGAGTCGAGAGTCACAGCGATGGGTGACCTTCTCAGGAAATAACTGTGAGGCCAGTCTAAACTCAAATTTCGAATTGAAAAATGTGACGCTAGGGTAAAATGTGCATTCCTAATGACATTGACTTAAGACAGATCATTTTGAAGGAAGCACATGAGTCTCCTTTTGCTATACACCCTGGTGGCACAAAAATGTATAGACGGCTGAAAGAGCACTACTGGTGGAAGGGTATTGTGACACCCCTTACCCGTCTACAGTATATCCGGGTAAGATATGTCACACGGTGTACCGGCACACTCTATTTTTTTCCTTAATTAATTTTTTTGTCATAGTTTTGAATATAGTTTATGGAATATAATTTATTTAAGCCATTTATCAAAATTATTATTTATTTGAGGTTCCGAAAATTTTAAAGAAAATCCGGCGGAGTACCGGCTAAAAATGGAGAAAACAGTTCTTCGGAACCTGTGAAAAACACTTCCAATATTTATATCTCATCACTCTCAAACTCCAATATCAAATCTCAACATTTTTCAATTTCATTTCTCAATCATTCATCTCATAATTCACATCTCATTCATATAACTCAATTTCATAATCATTTCCATACATTTCCATTCGTACTCAATTCATATGTAAACATTCTCAATTTACATAAGCAAAATTTTCAAATTTCCTTAATTTACATAATTTACAAAATAATTACAAAATTTCATAATTTACATGATATACAAATTAATTACAATTTGCTAATTTATATTACAATATAAGAAATAATTAACATACACAAAATACATGATATACTTAATGTGAGCCCTATCTACATGCATTGCTGAGGAGGTGACAACCTTTGACACTCTGCAGATCTGAACTCTCAAAATTTCGATCAAGCGTCCGGTGGGTTCTAGCTTGACTGCATGAGGAAACAATTCCATCGCGCTAAGCATTCCTGCTTAGTGGTGCAATAATATAACAAGGAAATAATATACAAATAAAGATAGAAATAAAACATAATTCAAATAATTAAGATTTATTTATACTTCACATGCGGTTTCTAAAATTTAATATGGTTTATCCTAATTTAGTCTTCTTTAAAAGTGTTTATTTCGCCAATGTACAGTAATAATGTACAAAGAAAAATGATCTGAAAATAATAAATTTATGCTTATATTATTATATAAGTCACATTTTCAATATTTGTTTATGTTATAATTTTCTTTGCTAATCTTTTAGCATTTTCTCTATACTTGCTAGGTTGTCTCAGATTGTTTCATAATAAGTAAATTTTGATATCGGTCCAGTTCATTTCGATTCTTTCTAATAAATAACTATTCTCATTTATTTTAGGTCATCTTACTCATTTACTTAATTTCTAATATATATATTTTTTTATTTACTAATATTCTTAACTTATTTCAATAAATTTCACTGCCCAAGTAACCTATGACAGGCTGACTAAACTGGATAACGGGTCGTTGGTTTGGACACCATGATTGCCTCGGGCCGTCATACCATGGGACGCAGAACGTCATCCACGTATGCAGTCAGTATGGCTAAAAGGGCCATGATAACACAATCGGGCATAAAAGCCATAAATGTTGGCATAAAGCCATGAATACGGGCATAAAGCCATGAATATAGGCATAAAGCCTTTCGCAGTACTGCTAAAACAATACTCTATTGGCATGCCAAACTATCCAATCTGACACACATGTCTAGGCAATACACAGGCACATAATATTATTAAATATTAATTTATTGTGTTTTATGACTTCATTATTTCATGATAAATTTCAATTATAATTCATACATTCATTTGATCATTTATATGATCACAATTCACATCAATTATCCTTTTATACTATTGTACTCAAAATACTTCTCCTCTCTACAATAATGAGAACTAATGTCTCATTCATACATTAATATGGTTCATTTATTCATTCATTATGTTATTCATATTGATCACAATTCTAAACAATGGTTCACATGTACCATTGTATTCAAAACATTTTTTTTTCCTTTCTCATTTATACATTCAAGAATCTACTTATGTAATTACAAATTTTATATTTCAAGTTGAGTTACTAATATTTTATGAATTCCATTTGTGATGGGCATATAAGCCCTAGCTATCTATTCACATCAATTAGGTGACTTATTTTTCATGTTTCAAGTAATCCATGAATATTTCATGGATTTTAAATTTATGGCCTTAATTTCTTTTTAACAATTTTGACTAGGATGCATAGTCTACATTTGTCATACAATTCTAAGCATTTAAGCTTAGAATTGGTTTTAGGTCTTCATATTAGTTCGCTAATTATTTTGATTACTATTCACCTTACTAGTCAACCAAAATGTTGACTTTTTAATACATAATAAATTTATTGAACCTAAGTTCTCCAAGATACCACATTTTGAGTTTTACATTTGCTAGTATTAATTGCCAATTGCCATTTAAAGTCCCCTAGATGCATTTCTAATTTCAAATTTTGAATTTCAAGTTTTGGTGTCACTATTTACCTCATTGGTCAACAAAAATGTTGACTTTTGGATAGAAAATAGGTACATTGGTTTTAGCACCCCCAATGTACCACATTTTACATTTAAAACTTGTTGGAATTAACCACCAAATCCATTTCCAAACCTAAAACCAAAAGAGCAGAATTTTCAGTTTTTGTGACCCAATTTTACTGTTCCATTGGGTCCTGTTGTAGTGGGAATTTGAGGAAATGGTAAACATGAAAGTTGTTCCTTATTTTGTCTAGTTGAATTTCTTTTTTTGAATTACTCCATTTGGAGTTCTGTAGCTCCAGATATGGTCCAACAACCACAGCTGGCCGGATTTCAATTCTGCAGAATTTACCAAATCTATAGTACCATGAACAGTGACTGCCACTGCCATTTGGGTTAGGTTATGGTCATAATTTGAGGTAGGTTTCTTCATAAAAGTTGTTTGTATATGTCTTAACTTGTTGCTGTAAAAATGTCAGGTCAATTGACCATATCTACAGTGAGTTATGGCCAAATGAATAGTTACTGTTCATTTGGTCATTTCTGCAGGTGCTGTTGCAGGGTATCCGGATTGGGGCCAGTTTTTGGTCCACTTGCTTTGGTCTTTTGGGCATGGTTTCTTCAGAAAAATTGTGCCATTATGTGTCTAGTTTCATGTCCAATTGGCCAAATACCAATTGAACCTACACAGCCAAAGTTATGGCTGTCCAAGTGGGCTGGAATCACAGCCACCCTGCTGGTTACTCTAGGCAGCATACCAAACCAGTTTGCAATGCTATAATTCACTCTAAGTCATGGTCAACTTACCTCAAATAATCACTAATTGACCATTAAAATGTTCATTCACCATTACCTAAGCAAGGTCCAAGTTTCTCTCCAAAACCCTAACCCTAATTGACCAAGCCTCCAATTCATGCATCCCACTCCTAATTTGCTATACTAATCATATAATTTATAAGAGGGGCAGCAATATGTCACTTTAAACCAAAGATTTCTCCTAACCCTAACTCATGTCAAGGCTGCCAAAACTTCATGGAATATAACCATGCTTCATTAATTCAATTTTTGTCAAATTTTTAACTTAACTTAGCTCAAATTCATGATTAGAAAGATGTAAAAGCAAAGGTTATGGCACTAACCTCTTTGGTGATTTTCTAAGCTTGTTCACACCTCACTTTCTTCCACTTTCTCTTCTTCTAATTGCTGCCCAAGTCTTGCTCTAGTGGTAAGGGAAATTTTTAGTGAAGGGAGGATAAGGTTTTGAGGTGGTTTGAAGTGGGAAATGAAGCTTAAGGGAGCTTTAATGGTGGAACCTCTTCTCTCTCTCTCTCTCAACGTTTTTTAGGCTGCCCAAAGGTTGAAGATGCAGATTGGTTTTTCAAATTTTTGGTCACTTTTATCTCTTTTAATGAGTTTAACAAATTGTGATTGGTGGATAGGTTTTTAATGACATCATATGATGTCATAATTAGGTATTTTCTTTCATTTTCTTTTCTTCTTTTCTCTACTCATTTTCAATTCAATTTTTAGCAATATTTATTCATATTTTATGTCATAATTATTATTTACTCAACTGGACAAGTCGGCCAAAAATCACCTCTGAAGGCGAAATGACCAAAATGCCCTCCGTTTGGCTTAACGGGTCAAAATTGTCTGTACCGATTGAAAAATTTTTCCAAGTATTTTCTTGGCATTCTAATGCCATAGGAACCTCAATGACCCTTCTCTGGAGTCCCAAAAATTATTTTATGAATTTTTCCCCGGGTCTAGGGCTCCTCGTTGCGAGAACCGCAACTTCCCTCTGGTTACCCATCGCTTGGGCACCGTCTCGTTTAACTTGGTTGTATTTTATTTCTAAAATTTTTCCTAAATTTTTCTTATTAATATTTGAGTTAATTATGGTTCCTGACTTTAGTTTAAATATTTTTCCGGACGTTCTAGTCATGGGACCGACCTCGATCACCAGTAGAATGTACGGAGTTGCTACCGGGAGGGTGTTACAACTCTTCCCCTCTAATTTAAATTTCGTCCTCGAAATTTACTGGGTGTTTTAGGTTCTGAGATAATTCTTTTACCTGACATAAGCAGTCGACGAACTGCTACCTCCTTACTTCTCCACCTTTTTGTGTTATCATACTTCACTTTCTCCTTAGTCTCAATCCTATCTTCAAACAGTTCTGTACTCATCCTTTTCCATCTTAAATATAGTCTCCTTCTCATCTCCATTCACTATCTCATTGTCTCTTGACTCTCTTATTCCATACCTTAACCTAAAATAAACAGGAAATACAGATCTGCATTAGTGTCACCTCGATTCATATGAATGCAATGCATGTTATGCACACAATCTTATTCTATCTATCTATGCCTAGGAACGCCTAAACCGCGCTCTGATACCAGTAAATGTGATACCCCTTACCCGTCTACAGTATATCCGGGTAAGATATGTCACACAGTGTACCGGCACACTCTATTTTTTTCCTTAATTAATTTTTTTGTCATAGTTTTGAATATAGTTTATGGAATATAATTTATTTAAGCCATTTATCAAAATTATTATTTATTTGAGGTTCCGAAAATTTTAAAGAAAATCCGGCGGAGTACCGGCTAAAAATGGAGAAAACAGTTCTTCGGAACCTGTGAAAAACACTTCCAATATTTATATCTCATCACTCTCAAACTCCAATATCAAATCTCAACATTTTTCAATTTCATTTCTCAATCATTCATCTCATAATTCACATTTCATTCATATAACTCAATTTCATAATCATTTTCATACATTTCCATTCGTACTCAATTCATATGTAAACATTCTCAATTTACATAAGCAAAATTTTCAAATTTCCTTAATTTACATAATTTACAAAATAATTACAAAATTTCATAATTTACATGATATACAAATTAATTATAATTTGCTAATTTATATTACAATATAAGAAATAATTAACATACACAAAATATATGATATGCTTAATGTGAGCCCTATCTACATGCATTGCTGAGGAGGTGACAACCTTTGACACTCTGCAGATCTGAACTCTCAAAATTTCCAGTCAAACGTCCAGTGGGTTCTAGCTTCAGTACCTGCGCGAGGAAACAATTCCATCGCGCTAAGCATTCCTGCTTAGTGGTGCAATAATATAACAAGGAAATAATATATAAATAAAGATAGAAATAAAACATAATTCAAATAATTAAGATTTATTTATACTTCACATGCGGTTTCTAAAATTTAATATAGTTTATCCTAATTTAGTCTTCTTTGAAAGTGTTTATTTCGCCAATGTACAGTAATAATGTACAAAGAAAAATGATCTGAAAATAATAAATTTATGCTTATATTATTATATAAGTCACATTTGTAATATTTGTTTATGTTATAATTTTCTTTGCTAATCTTTTAGCATTTTCTCTATACTTGCTAGGTTGTCTCAGATTGTTTCATAATAAGTAAATTTTGATATCGGTCCAGTTCATTTCGATTCTTTCTAATAAATAACTATTCTCATTTATTTTAGGTCATCTTACTCATTTACTTAATTTCTAATATATATATTTTTTTATTTACTAATATTCTTAACTTATTTCAATAAATTTCACTGCCCAAGTAACCTATGACAGGCTGACTAAACTGGATAACGGGTCATTGGCACTGGACACCGCGGTGCCTCGGGCCGTC
Source organism: Hevea brasiliensis (assembly GCF_030052815.1). Taxonomy (NCBI): domain Eukaryota; kingdom Viridiplantae; phylum Streptophyta; class Magnoliopsida; order Malpighiales; family Euphorbiaceae; genus Hevea; species Hevea brasiliensis. Next base: position 30,856,000 of record NC_079509.1, on the reverse strand, counting down.
ATACCATGGGGCCTTGAGCGTCGACCACGTATGCAGTCAGTATGGCTAAAAGGGCCATGATAACACAATCGGGCATAAAAGCCATAAATGTTGGCATAAAGCCATGAATACGGGCATAAAGCCATGAATATAGGCATAAAGCCTTTCGCAGTACTGCTAAAACAATACCCTATTGGCATGCCAAACTATCCAATCTGACACACATGTCTAGGCAATACACGGGCACATAATATTATTAAATATTAATTTATTGTGTTTTATGACTTCATTATTTCATGATAAATTTCAATTATAATTCATACATTCATTTGATCATTTATATGATCACAATTCACATCAATTATCCTTTTATACTATTGTACTCAAAATACTTCTCCTCTCTACAATAATGAGAACTAATGTCTCATTCATACATTAATATGGTTCATTTATTCATTCATTATGTTATTCATATTGATCACAATTCTAAACAATGGTTCACATGTACCATTGTATTCAAAACATTTTTTTTCCTTTCTCATTTATACATTCAAGAATCTACTTATGTAATTACAAATTTTATATTTCAAGTTGAGTTACTAATATTTTATGAATTCCATTTGTGATGGGCATATAAGTCCTAGCTATTTATTCACATCAATTAGGTGACTTATTTTTCATGTTTCAAGTAATCCATGAATATTTCATGGATTTTAAATTTATGGCCTTAATTTCTTTTTAACAATTTTGACTAGGATGCATAGTCTACATTTGTCATACAATTCTAAGCATTTAAGCTTAGAATTGGTTCTAGGTCTTCATATTAGTTCGCTAATTATTTTGATTACTATTCACCTTACTAGTCAACCAAAATGTTGACTTTTTAATACATAATAAATTTATTGAACCTAAGTTCTCCAAGATACCACATTTTGAGTTTTACATTTGCTAGTATTAATTGCCAATTGCCATTTAAAGTCCCCTAGATGCATTTCTAATTTCAAATTTTGAATTTCAAGTTTTGGTGTTACTATTCACCTCATTGGTCAATAAAAATGTTGACTTTTGGATAGAAAATAGGTACATTGGTTTTAGCACCCCCAATGTACCACATTTTACATTTAAAACTTGTTGGAATTAACCACCAAATCCATTTCCAAACCTAAAACCAAAAGAGCAGAATTTTCAGTTTTTGTGACCCAACGTTACTGTTCCATTGGGTCCTGTTGCAGTGGGAATTTGAGGAAATGGTAAACATGAAAGTTGTTCCTTATTTTGTCTAGTTGAATTTCTTTTTTTGAATTACTCCATTTGGAGTTTTGTAGCTCCAGATATGGTCCAAAAACCACAGCTGGCCGGATTTCAATTCTGCAGAATTTACCAAATCTATAGTACCATGAACAGTGACTGCCACTGCCATTTGGGTTAGGTTATGGTCATAATTTGAGGTAGGTTTCTTCATGAAAGTTGTTTGTCTATGTCTTAAATTGTTTCTGTAAACATTTCTGGTCAATTGACCATATCTACAGTGAGTTATGGCCAAATGAATAGTTACTGTTCATTTGGTCATTTCTACAGGTGCTGTTGCAGGGTATCCGGATTGGGGCCAGTTTTTGGTCCACTTGCTTTAGTCTTTTGGGCATGGTTTCTTCAGCAAAATTGTGCCATTATGTGTCTAGTTTCATGTCCAATTGGCCAAATACCAATTGAACCTACACAACCAAAGTTATGGCTGTCCAAGTGGGCTGGAATCACAGCCACCCTGCTGGTTACTCTAGGCAGCATACCAAACCAGTTTGCAATGCTATAATTCACTCTAAGTCGTGGTCAACTTACCTCAAATGGTCACTAATTGACTATTAAAATTTTCATTCACCATTACCTAAGCAAGGTCCAAGTTTCTCTCCAAAACCCTAACCCTAATTGACCAAGCCTCCAATTCATGCATCCCACTCCTAATTTGCTATACTAATCATATAATTTATAAGAGGGGCAGCAATATGTCACTTTAAACCAAAGATTTCTCCTAACCCTAACTCATGTCAAGGCTGCCAAAACTTCATGGAATATAACCATGCTTCATTAATTCAATTTTTGTCAAATTTTTAACTTAACTTAGCTCAAATTCATGATTAGAAAGATGTAAAAGCAAAGGTTATGGCACTAACCTCTTTGGTGATTTTCTAAGCTTGTTCACACCTCACTTTCTTCCACTTTCTCTTCTTCTAATTGCTGCCCAAGTCTTGCTCTAGTGGTAAGGGAAATTTTTAGTGAAGGGAGGACAAGGTTTTGAGGTGGTTTGAAGTGGGAAATGAAGCTTAAGGGAGCTTTAATGGTGGAACCTCTTCTCTCTCTCTCTCTCAACGTTTTTTAGGCTGCCCAAAGGTTGAAGATGCAGATTGGTTTTTCAAATTTTTGGTCACTTTTATCTCTTTTAATGAGTTTAACAAATTGTGATTGGTGGATAGGTTTTTAATGACATCATATGATGTCATAATTAGGTATTTTCTTTCATTTTCTTTTCTTCTTTTCTCTACTCATTTTCAATTCAATTTTTAGCAATATTTATTCATATTTTATGTCATAATTATTATTTACTCAACTGGACAAGTCGGCCAAAAATCACCTCTGAAGGCGAAATGACCAAAATGCCCTCCGTTTGGCTTAACGGGTCAAAATTGTCTGTACCGATTGAAAAATTTTTCCAAGTATTTTCTTGGCATTCTAATGCCATAGGAACCTCAATGACCCTTCTCTGGAGTCCCAAAAATTATTTTATGAATTTTTCCCCGGGTCTAGGGCTCCTCGTTGCGAGAACCGCAACTTCCCTCTGGTTACCCATCGCTTGGGCACCGGCTCGTTTAACTTGGTTGTATTTTATTTCTAAAATTTTTCCTAAATTTTTCTTATTAATATTTGAGTTAATTATGGTTCCTGACTTTAGTTTAAATATTTTTCCGGAAGTTCTAGCTATCCGGACCGACACCGGTCACCGGAACAGTAGAATGTACGGAGTTGCTACCGGGAGGGTGTTACAAGTATGAAAAGAGATGTGGCAAAATTTGTTTAAAAATGCCTAACTTGTCAGCAAATAAAGGCGGAGCATCAAGTACCAGCTGGTTTGTTACATCCATTATCAATACCAGAATGGAAATGGGAGAGAATAACTATGGATTTTGTGATGAGACTTTCGAGGACACAGAAAAGTCATGATGCAGTATGAGTTGTAGTTGACAGACTGACCAAGTCTCCTCATTTTTTGCCTGTCCAGATGGACTACAGTTTAGAAAGATTGGCCAAGTTTAACATTGATGAGATAGTAAGACTACATGGAATGCCAGTATCCATCGCATCAGACAAAGATCCTAGGTTCACTTTTAGATTCTGGGGTAGTTTTCAGAGAGCCCTAAGAACTAGATTATTGAACTTCAGCATGGCATTCCACCCACAGACAGATGGCTAGTCTGAGAGAATAATTCATATCTTGGAGGACATGCTACGGGCTTGTGTGATTGAGTTTGAGGGCAGTTGGAACACACACTTGCCTTTGATTGAGTTTGCTTACAACAACAGCTACCAATCAAGCATTGGGATGCCTCCATATGAAGCTTTGTATGGTAGAAAATGTAGAACCCTGTTGTGTTGGGATGAAGTGGGTGAAAGAAAGATGATTGGGCCCAAAATTTTTCAACAGACTAAGGAGAAAATCAGATTGGTTAGAGATCGACTCAAAGCTGCATCAGACCGTCATAAGTCTTATATTGATCTGAACAGAAGAGATATTGAGTATGCAGTGGGTGAGAAAGTATTCCTTAAGGTTTCCCCTTGGAATAAAATTATGAGATTTGATAGGAAGGGGAAACTGAGTCCTCGTTTCATTGGGCCATATAAGGTTCTGGAGAGAGTGGGTCCTTTGGCATATCGTTTGGCACTACCTCCAGAGTTGGAGAAGACACATAACGTCTTCCATGTGTCTATATTGAGGAGGTATAGATCTGACCCATCTCATGTACTACCATGAAAGAAATTGAATTGAATCCAGACCTCACATATGAGGAAGAACCCATAGAGATTCTGGCTTATGAGGTGAAGCAGCTACGAAACAAGCAGATATCATTAGTGAAAGTGCTGTGGAACTATCATTCGGGGCAGGAGGCTACTTGGGAATGAGAGGAGGACATGAGGAGACAGCACCCATGTAACTCCCCTATATTAAAGCTATGCATTCTACTATTCCAGTTACCGGTGTCAGTCCGGACAATTAAGGAGATTAGAACTACGTCTGAGACACTTAGATAAGCCTTGAACGCAAATAATTAGTAATTGCCAAATAGTTAAGTATAAATAAGAAAAACGAAACACAAAAAGTTAAATGAGCCAAGAGTTACAACGATGGGTGACATCCTCGGGAATGACTGCGAGGTCAATCTAAACTCAAATTTCGAATCGTAAAATGTGACTCCGCGGTCCTTAGGACTATTGTGAACATAGTGGAAAAGAGAAAATCACAGAAAAGAATTGTTAAGCAGGTCAAATAATTAGGTCAGAGATTCGGAAGAAATATCGAATAATTTGCAAACCGAATTGAACCAGCAAGGGCCAATTTGGTCAATTCACCTCTAGAGCTGACTCCTGACCTAACTGTCCAATAAAATGTGAGAAATTAAAATTGTGAAATATGTAATTAAATTGAAGAAGTGAGGAAAAGAAAAGAAAAGAAAAGAAAAGAAAGAATTATGACATCATATATGTGACATCATGCATGACTTCATAATTCATTTTAAATTAATGACTTAATTTGACTAAGTCAAATTTAGGCTAAATATACAATAAATAAAAATAAAACAAAAGAAATTTGGTTTGCTCCTTTGCCACTCCAAGCCGCCCCATCTTCTTTCTCTAACTCTCTCATTTTTTCCTCCATTAACATACCTTAAAAGCTCACAAAGCCTTACTTTCCTTCATGATCTTCATAATCCTTAACACTAAATATTGAAATTTCATCTTGGGTTGATAGTTGAAAGTGAAAGAAGAGGAAAGGAAGGATATTTGAAGAAGTAGAAAATTCATAATTTGAGGTAAGTTAATCAAATCTCTTTCTTTAGTATAAATGCTTGAAGTTGAGTTCATGTGGATGAATTATTATAGAAACAAATGAAAAAAAAAATCATGCATGTATAGCAACCGCCGAAATTCATCCATGTTAGAGATGAATAGGATTTGATGGGTTTGGATGCAATTAAATATGTAGCAAGTTTGATTGAGTGTGTAGATAATGTTTATACACTTTGATTTCATGATTTGAAGCTATTGAAGAATTAGGGTTCACCCTTAGGGTTTTAGGGAGGAAATTTGAGAAATTGGTAAATTGATGTATTTTGACCTAAATGAGACTCAAAATGGTCAATTGAGACAAATTAGGATGTGTTTGAATGGTTAGAAGTAAAACCAAATTCGGATAGGTAGGGGTCCAATTCTGGACAACCTGACCTAGGTCTTTTTCAGGGACCAAAACTGTAATTCTGCAACTCCAATTGGTGTGAGGCTAATTGGAGATGAAAATAGACACATAATGACACATTTTTCATGTAGAAATTATGCACAAAAAGTGACTCTAAGTTAGTGAAAAATTAGGTTAAACCCGGAATTGGCACATTGCTACTGTACAAAAATGACCAAATGAATAGTATTTGTTCATTTGGCCATAACTTGGTCTTGGAAGGTCTAAATGACCTGATTTTTGAATAATTAGAAAGCTATGACATAGTACTACAACTTTCATGAAGAACACAATCCAAATTTTGTCCATAACTAAGTCATTTTGCCACCCAAAGTTAATGGTCCAAAACTGCCAGAACCACTTAGGTGCCCAGAAAATCTGGGTTAAACCAATCTGGCTAGCCATGTTCAAATGGCTATATCTTGGGCTACAAAACTCCAAATGGAGTGATTTAAAAAGGGAATTAAAGATAAGACAATAAGGAACAACTTTGATGAAGGACACTTAGCCAAATTTCTACTGTAGACAGACCAATGGAATAGTAAAAATAAGTAACTTAAAACTGAAATTTTGAGATTTAACCCTAATAGGCTTTGAATTGAATTTGGCAATCAATGCCAACAAAAATATAACTCAAAATGTGGTATGTGGGTGTAATTAGAATCATCATATCTAATTAGTATGAAAAAGTCAATATTTTAACCAAATGGTCAAATGAATTGTAGCCATAGTTATACTAAGTACAAAGGACTCAATTTTATGGGATAAATTAAGTGTATAAAATTTAATTATTAAATTTATTAATTGGAAATAAATTGAACATATATTGAAATACATTAGTTATGTGTTTTAGTGGGAAAGGAGCCCTCCAAGGAAGGAGGAAGAATTGAACCAAGACAAGCCTAGATAAGAGGTTTGTGCACAACTAACTCTTTTGTTATTTTTTACTTCCAAATTAATTTGAATAAGTTTATTTTATGATTTATGATTTTGTTGTGTTCAGAATTTTAACTTATTGAATGAAATTGTATAATTTTAATATAAATCTTCTTATGCATTTAAGGATTTATTGCATAGTTTGGAGAATTGTAAATTTTAAGTTTGATATGTTGCCAACCTTGAGCATGAATTTATAATGATTAAATATGTTAATGGTTTATAAAACACTTTTGTAAATAGAAACTGTTTTGAATATGATTTGAAACCACAGTTGATATGGCAATATGTTTTGAATTCTCATTAGCTTGTCTAGTGAGATATCTCATCCACTAGATGGGATGAGTTCCTTCCTCTCTGGCTTGCCAGTTGGAGAAGAGTTTGGATGAGTACTCATATATATTAGCTAGTCTTTGTTCCTCCCTTTTAGCCTTGATTATTGGGAGAGTTTGAAATGCCATGGTGTACAACATGGCATCTATTATGAATTTTGTGTCATGGGTCCAACTGTGTGAATTGTTGGCAATGCCCTTTAAATTATGCATAGTTTGATAAATTGTGGTTGAAATAAATAATTTGTCAGTGATTCAAAATTTTTGTATTGTTTCATGATTTAAAAGAAATGTAGATAAATGGTTATTATTTGATCAAAATGTTATTCAAATGAATAATTTGCATGAATGAAAATAATGATTTCTGGATGTCATGAATTTTGAAGAATTTAGAAATTTTAAATTTTTATATGTTATGAGTTGTCAAAGCATAAATTGTATTAAGTTTTAAATTATTAGTTGTGCACCACTGAGTTCATCACTCAGCGATAGCTTTGTATGCTATCGCAGGTGAAAGAAAATATAAAGCAGCTAAGCGAGATTACTGAAAGACACTGTGAAACTATCTTCGGGTATATCATAGGTATACCCTTGTACATTAGATTTTAATGTAATTTTGTAATTATATGTATATAATTTCATTTGAGCAGTTGTATCAACTCTTTTGTAATATATTTTTGGACTGTAATCAAATACAAATTATTGTAATATTATCTTGAGATTTTATATATTTATAAAGTTTTGTACTAGTAAATTTTTAATGCTCCCATGAATATAAATATTAATTTTGTTACCTTAATGAGATGTTTCAATGTTTGATTTAATTTAAACAGTGTATTGAGTTGCTTGTGCTGATTTGTAAAATGAAATTGAATAATGGAATTGTGGTTGAGAAATATATTGGGAGTGTATTTCTTTTCAGGTTTTGAAGAACTATTTTCTCAAAATACAGACGGCACTCTGCCGAAATTTTTGTAAAAATTGCAGAGATTTTAAATATCTAAAAATTTGATTTATGTTTAGACTCTAAATAAAGGTTTTTAATATCTGAAAAAAATTTACCCACCAATTTAAAAATGAACGAAAATTGTTTTAAAATCCCTTGTAGTATATTTAATGGGTTACCAGTAGGCGAAGTACGGTAATTCATTAGGTGTACTATGAGAGTATGTTATATCTTACGAGGAGTAGGGTGTCACAATCCACAGCAGTTCAGAGACTGATACCAAGTAAAAATTTCAAGACAAAATTTATTTTAAGGGGGAGAAAATTGTAACACCATTATTTGTATAGCCTGGTACATTTTACTGTTCCAGTGACCGGTATCGATCCAGATAATTAAGGAGATTAGAGTCACATCTAAGACACCTAGATAAGCCCTGAATGCAAATAATTAGTAATTGGCAAATAGTTAAGTATAAAGAAAAAAAAAACAAAGCATAAAGAGTTAAATGAGTCGGGAGTCACAGCGATGGGTGACCTTCTCGAGAAATGACTACGAAGTCAGTCTAAACTCAAATTTCGAACTAGAAAATGTGACACCGCGGTCCTTAGGACTATTACGTACACAATGGAAAAGAGAAAATCACGAAACAGAGTTATTAAGCAGGTCAAATAATTAGGTCGGGATCCAGAAGAAATATCAAATAACTTGCAAACCGGATTGAATCAGCAAGGGGCAATTTGATCAATTCACCCCTAGAGCCCGACTCCTGACCTAACTGTCCAATAAAATCAAAGAAAAAAAAATTTTGGGATCAAAAATTAATTAAAGAACTAGTGGAAAAATAAATGCAAAAGAAAAAGAAAAAAAAAAGAGAAAAAGTTTAGTTACATCATGCTTACATCATTGGATGACATCATGAATGATGTCAAAATACAATTTTAATTTTTCTACCTAAATTGACCAAGTCAAAAGCATTTTTAAAGACTTAAAAATACACCAAAAAGAAACAAAAAATCAGACCTTCTTCCCCAAGTGTTTCGGCCACCCTCCTTTCTCTCCTAAACCACCATTGTTACACCATGAAAGCTTGAATCTAAGCTTGCTTCCAACCACTAAACCTTTGTAACACCCCTAAGTTCGGTAGTGCGTTCTACTGTTCCGGTGACCAGTGTTGTCCGGACAGCTAGGATGCCTAGAACTACACTTCAATATGAGTGAGGAGACATAAAATAATGAAATACAAGAAAAGAAAATACAAGAAAAACAAAGGAAAAATAATAGCAAAGAAATGTAACCAAGTTAAGCGAGCCGGGAACCCTAGCGATGGGGGACCGCACCTGGAAGTCACGGCGTGGACCGTTGACTAGCCCTGGACTGCGGGGAACCCTGGAAAACATTTTTAGGACTTAAATAGACCCTTATTGAAGAATAAATATCATTAGAAAGATCAAAGAAAAATTAAATAATTAGTACAAAGAAAAGTGAGAAATCGAAAAACAGACAAAACCTGGTGTTACCGAAAAATCGGGAATGCAATCTGAACAGGGGCATTATGGTCATTTGACATCCCGAATTGTCTTTTGACCTAAATTTCCATTAAAAATAAATAGTATTACACTTAGAAAATAAAATGAAAAATTAATTTAGTGGTACCTAAAGTAAATAGCCAAAAATGGGGTGGAAATGGTGTAAATAACACATTAAACTTATAATATGATTAAATAATGTGAGTGGGCCACTAAAGGATTAAACTAAAGGCATAATGGGCAGGTGTACACCCATTATCCCATCTGCACTTCATCTTCCTCATTTGAATTCCTTCATGCCGATTTGAGAAAGAAGAAAACCACCATGGCCGTTTCACTCAAGCTCACTTAACCTCTCCATTTTCAACTCCAATCACTTAGGTTCCTTCATGAAAAATTGTCTACACATCACAAGGAAGAGTTTGATACCAAATTTAAGAAGTTTAATCAAGGTTTAACAAGTTCCAACTATAAGGTAAGTTAGCATTTTTGAAGATTTCTTTGTTAAACTTTGTGTACATGTTATAGGTGTTGGTTTTGTGAAGGAAATTTTTAAGTTTAAAGAGTTATTGAGATATCCATTTTTGGGCAGCCATGTATTCATGTATTGATGAAGTATTTGTACATATAATTGATGAGAATTATGTTGGTTATGGTGATTTAATATCCTAGTGAATTACTTCATATATATATGGTGATTTTTGCACTTGGATGGAAAATTGATGAATTGTGGAAAACTTGGTATTGAGGAAGATTTTCGGCAGCCTTGGAACTCTTGGATAAGTATATGTGTTCATGAAGATATGGGCAGAATTGTGGCATTAAGGATAGATGGATATGTATATGAAATTGTTGTGTAAAGTGTATGTAAAAACTAGTAATGTTTATGTGTATGTGTAATTGTATTTGGACTTTGGAAATTAGAATTATATTTGGTGTGTTGAGGATAATTGTAATCTTCCCAAAGTGATGTTAATGTAAAGTGGAATATGATTTTGGTAATGAACCAAAACAGAATTAGTAAGGGAAGTGGACATATAGTAATGTAAGTGTGTAATTGATGTATGTTTAAGCAATGTGATTAAGGCAGTATGCATTTTAGCCTGTAACTTTAAATGTGTAACCTCAATTGGTATGAGACCAATTGGAGGTGCAACTAGGCACAAAATGTGCCAACTTTCATTGAGAAAGCATACCAAAATTCCGCTTGCAAGGTGGCATGAAAAATGACCAATTCGGATTAAGTTCAATTGAACCCTGAAAACTGACCAATTGGGCAGCAGTTAGTGTTTAGGCTATAACTCACTCAAAAAAGGTCCAATTGACCTGAAATTTTAACCATGAATAGTTAAGACCCATACCTACAAGTCTTATGAAGACACCAAAGCCCAGAAATGACCATAAGCAAGTCAAAAAACTTGCACAAGTTCGGGTCCAAAAACTGGCCGAACCAAAGTTGACCAAATTGACCTAAAAATGACCTAATTTGATATCATTTGACCAGCAATAGCATAATGACCAAAACTTGGTCTACTTAACTCGGATTGACCTAAAATTTTGCACCGCGGTCCATAAGACATAGATCTACAAGTTTGTAGTTTTGACCGAAACCCGAAAATCGAGGGAACTAGGTCGTCCGGCTAGGTCAAACTAGTATTCCGGAATCCAGCAAGTTGCATTAAAATGCACTAAACAAGGAAACGAGTTTGGCAAAACGTACCAAACCTAAAACCCTATCGAGTGTGACATATTAATGACACTAAAACCTAATTTACCTAGAAAACATCGAGGGTCGGTATATTAGGTGATTTAGCAAATAAAGGTATTCAGTGAATTGTTTAGCGAACATTATCGTTAGAGGCAAATTAATTTAGCACTGAAACACTTCAAATTGTGTTTCTCAGTTAACAAGGACTCAGCAAAAGGGAAAGAAATACTGAGTCAGGACCAGGAGACAAATATCAGAGGTTTGTGCACAACAACTATTTCTTTTGAATTTTTCAATTGAAATAAATATTGACTATTTGTACATTATTGTTTTAAATTGTGGAAATGTGTTTGAATGGATATTTATTGCTTGAAAAGCATTGTAAATGATTTGAAACTGTGAGAAATTGTTTGAATGATATTGATGGATACTCATTGCTTAAAAAGCATTATAAATGGTTTGAAATTGTGGAAAAATTGGTTTAGTGTGATTTGTGAAAATTGAAGTTAATTATGAATTGTGTTGCCATTTTGTGAATGAAATTATGACTTGGGAAAGTTATTGGATTCTCATGAATCATTTGAATAAAATGTTTGGAATTGATTTTGTGTTCACACTTAGCATGACAGTATCATATCATTCCTTCTCCATTTATGGAGTTGTGATCGTTTATTTCCTTCTCCATTTATGGAGTCGTGATCGTTTATTTTTCCCTCTCTGGTTTACCAGTTGAGGTGATCGGATGAGTACTCATTATGTAGCTAGCTCCCTTCCTCATTGATTTTGATTAGTGGGGTTGTGATTGCTTTGTCGTGGTATACAACGCGGCATTGATCGAAAATTTGTGTCATGGCTTAAGATGTGAATGAATTGGCAACACTGTATTCTTAAATTATTTGACTAAATTGTGTTATTATGCGATTTGATAATTTGTGAAATGGAGTTTAAATTCTTATTGACATTCACTGTCTTTTGAATTTAACTATGTTTCGATTACTGAGATTTAATGTGATAATGTGTTAAATTCTTTATGACATTTATTGTCTTGAATTTAATTATGGTTTTACGTATCCATCATTATTTGAATTATGAATTGTGATTTAAATTTGTATTTGGTTAATGTTGTGCACCACTGAGACATTGTCTCAAATGATAGCTTTATTCTTTATCGCAGTGAGCAGACAGATAGAGACATGAGACTAATGCATCAGGTCGCGAGAGATTTTTGGGTATAGTGAGTATACCACATTTGGCATTTTGTACTGTAATGTATATTCACTGTATGTATATTTTGTTGTTGGTTTGAGCAGTTGTAAATCCAAATTGTACATTTGACTTGTAAAATAATTATGAGTGGTTTTGGCTTGTACAAATTGTATTATATTTCTCATATCTCAACCTTTGAAAAATCACTATGGAATTGAGTTGATAAATTGTTGTGTTGAGAAATGTGTTGGAGTTGAGATTTGAAAATATATTGAAGTGCTTTTTACAGGTTTTCTGAAGAACTGTTTTGTCCAAAATATAGATTGCACTTTGCCAAAATTTTTACAGGAATTCCAAATAAACCAAATGAGTTAGTTGTTTCACTTCAGTTCACCAAAGTTTTTAATACCTGTAAATAGTGCTCACCACTGTAAAAGAAGTAAGAAAAGTTTTTAAAATCCCTTGTAGTGTACTTAATGGGTTATCAGTAGACGGAGTTGGTAATTCATTAGGTATACTACGGGATCATGTTATGCCTTACAGAGGGGTAGGGTGTGACAACCTTACTTTGACCCCAAACAAATCCATAAAAACTTATTAGATTAACTTGAGAAAGCTTTAGAGGAAGGAAAGAAAAGAAAAAAAAAAGGAAGAAATTAAAGAGTTGAACTTCAAAGTTTAAGGTTAGTGGTTTAAATTGAAAATTTATTGTTTAATACTTATGTTTTTATTGTAAGCAACTTAGATCTTAACTTAAAATTAAAAGAAAATACTTGTTGGGAGACCAAAGAAGAATTTTGGCCAGCCTTAGTTAGGGTTTGAAATGAATAATTTTGAGGTGTTTGAATGGTTGTTTAGGTTGAGTTGTGTATATGAAGTATGGATATATATTTTGAAGGCATTAGATTTGAACTCTATGTAATTAGGGTTTTGAGCACTTTGAGAAATTAGAGAAAAAGTTAAGAATTAGTCAACTGATGTAGTTGACCTTACTTGAGTTGAGAAATGGTCAATTGTGACCATTTGTGGTGTATGTGAATTGCTAGAGCTAAGTTTCAATTCGGATTGGTTAGGGTCATTATGCAGACAGTTTGACCTAGGTCCCTTTCAGGGACCAAAACTGAAAATTTACCAACCCAATTGGTGTGAGACCAATGGCTATTGGGTAAAATTTCGCCTACGAAATTTTACCCAATAGCCATCTTATAATATTCACACGTTTATTTTCTCCTTTCTATATGATTGTATAATCTTCTTTCCTCTAAATTTGTGTAAAACTTTTAACAATCTAATATAATATTTACTTTGTTTATATAACACTAATCATTTCTTACTATCGTTCTGCCTAATATTTCGATTCATGTTCCTTCTTGAATGACCATTATGGTCGTATTATAATTATTTATCTAGTCATTGGTCATCTGACCATTCTAATCAACAATCTTACTCACATTCGTAACATTTCTTTGTTATATCTGAACCAACTGTTCAAATTTTTACTTCCACAACTCTTTTTATCTATTAATATTCTATAGCTTACTTCCATTTGTACTAAACTATAAACTTTCTATATTCTAACTTTTGAGTTTTAAATCCCTAAGTAGGATTTTCAAACTCATTTCCAATAATAAAATTCTATCCTGGCATAACTATACCAAAACAGATGCTGTTGGCAACTATTCTCATCTTAGTGTACTATCGAGCAGTACGTAGCTGTCGACACCATATTTTGGCCGATCCCCAGAATCAATAAACCTTGAAACCGATCCCCAGAATTAATAAACTTTGAAACCGATCCCCAGCACTAAATTTTCCTTTGCCAGCCAACTACATTTCCAACCTCTCTTTGCCATATTACCGATCTCTCTTCACAGAGAATTGAATCAATGCTAAGCCCTCGTATCATCTAAAGTCTTGCCAAGTCGCTCACCGATCTCTCAAGCTAATTGTCAAATTTCCTGACCGGTCGATTACATTCCCGATCTCTCCTGTCAAACAAAATTGAATCAATACTAGATCTTTATGTCACTGGTCTTATTGCCGATCTCTCATTTTAAGTTTAGGAATAATTAAGATTCCAATCCGATGTAATGATGATCTTGATTTTAAGTAGGTTCACCAAATTTCCAATTTTAATTAAGTCCCGTTCAGCATTTCTTCCTTACCGATCCCATGCTCATCGTGTTTTCCGATCTCTCACATTTAGGTTAACAATCATTTTCAGTTATTTCAACATGCTCAGACAATCAAGTGTTTAATAATTTAGAAATTTTCCGATCATAACCATTCATCGAACAAAAAAGGGCATTCCACTTCATTTCATTTCAAAAGTTTGTACAAGTCATTCGGCTGGGGGATCACCCCCAACCTGATCTACATTTCGCTCATTTTCTCTCTCATCCTCGGCCTCCTCTTTGCTTTCCTCCTTGCCTCCGGGAGCCAGGTCGGCCATCCAAGAGAAGTCCTCCTCTGGGTAACGCTTTTGGAGCTCGGCCAAGAGATCTTTGTGAGCGTTCACATAAGCTCCGGCTATTCCTGTCACCATCTCTTCATCTTTTGCCTTAAGCTCCTCAGCAAGGTGTGCGACCTGAGCAGCTTCGTTGGCCCGGAGCGCCTGGACTTCTCTAAGGGCCTGATCCCTCTCAGCCAGAACATGAGTCTGTTCGGCCAGCTTATCCTCATAGTACTTCACCCTCCCCTCAATTTGAGATATGTAATCTTGAGCGGATGAGAGTTGGGATCGGAGGGATGCCACTTCTTGACTCTTCCTTTCGACTTCTTGACTCTTTTTCTCGACCTCCTTACCCAGGCGGTAAGCCTTTTCCCGAACTATGTGCTGGTTCACCAGGCACTCTACATTCAGACTCATGGAGCGGGTTAGGATGTCGTCAAGATTGTCCGGAGACAGTCTGTCTCGATCCTCCCGAAGGCAGATGGAAGACTCCAAGACTTTGGCAAAATTGGGGTTCTCCCGAACAGTCCGGTTGTTCTCCAAAGAAGTGATCAGCACTTGGGCGCCACGAGAAGGGGGCCTCGCAGGAGGTCGAGAACGACCCCCTTCTGTGCTTGGAGCAACTGGAGGAGGTGGAGCCGGCTCTTCTCGTCGAGGAGGAGATCGGACAGCTTCCGCGATTGGCGGTCCCGAAGGTCGAGGCGGGTCCCCTTGTATCTCCCCAGGTTCATGGCCGGGTGTTTGAAGTAGTGCCGAACGCTTCATCTCCTTTATTTTCCGGGAAATCTCTCTCTCCTTCTTCCGCTTCCTGGAACCTTCACCACCCGCCATACCTACACAAAAAAGAGGTCAGTGAGATCGCTAAGGTCCAAAGATCTGAGAAATAGAAAATACCGATGCCAAGATCAGAGAGCTGAAGCCCGCGCTTTTCGCCCGTGATCAACTCCATCGTCCAATGATGCAGCTCGGCAGTCACCGCATCTAAACAGGAGTACTTTTGAGTGGCAGCTTGATTCTTCAGCTCCATCACTATTAGGTTTTCCTCCTTGTTCAGGGTAATACGCTTCGGAATCAAGGGCCCCTGGTGCCACCAGCTACGGGGGAAGTCCTCGAAGCAGGTCGGATTTTTGCTCCTCAGAATGAAGAAGCGGTTCTTCCAATTCTTAAGGGAGGAGGGCAGATCGGTGAAGAGCCCGCAATGAGGCTTCGCCTGAAAGAACCAATGCTCGTCGTCCTTTCGGCGAGTTAGCCTGTGCAGTTCGGCGAACACCTTAGCCGTAGGTCTGATTCCCTTAGCTCGGCACAGGCCTCGGAAGGCTACCAAGATCCGCCACGAGTTAGGGTGAATTTGGGCGATGCACACTCGGTGGAATTTTAGGACCTCCTTGAAGAAGTCGTCCAGAGGGAACCGAAGACCGGCCTTTAACTGTTCCTCGTATACCATCACCATGTCATTCTCTTCAAAGGAGTGATCGGCTCGGTGATCGCCGTGACACCGGATAAGTTCATATGAATCGGGCTCTATGTTGTACTCCTGGCTAAACGACTGCAGATCGGTTTCTTGCAAGATCGACGGCAGCTCATCTAAAGGAAGATTCTCCCTCCCTGAGGAAGGTACAAGCCTCGATGGTGCGGTTCGCCCCCGAGCTGGAACGGAGACCCTAGAAGGTTCTGGTTGTGCGCTCGGCCCGACCACCTCTACTTCATCAGACGACCATGAAACATGGACGGAAGGTGGGCTTGCCGCTCTCTGACCTTCGGCGCCGCTCATTTTTAAGGAAAACAAAGAACTTAAAGCTAAAAGAAGGATTAAAACCCTTACCGGAGCTTGAACGGAGTCGGAAGAGCTTGAAAAATCGGGAGAGTTTTGGAATTGCTCGCGAGAGACAGAAAATGGCATAAGTAAGAAACTGGCTAACCCCTACCCCTATTTATACTCGTTCGAGCATTTAATGCTCACGATGTCCCAGGCAATGCATCGGTTAACGGGATTCGCCGGTATTACGACCGCGTCTCTCAAATTCCATAAAGAGAACGGCTAATTAGAGATCGGCATATTAAGATAAATGTTTCGAAATGCGGATCAGTTAAGGGTTGTTTAGTTAGAAACCAGATCGGATAAACACATCAGAGATCAGAAAATAATCAGTGCAATAATAATAAGATAATAATTGACTTTTATTTCCAAAAGATCGGATTACATCGTTTGGGCGATCTCTAGGGATCGGAATAATAGAGATCGGAAGATGGGAGATCAGCATGAGAGATCGGAATAGGAGCGTGGGAGGGGTCGGAAGGCAAAAAGAATAAGACAAATCCCAAATAACCTTCGTCAGAATCAGAGCCGAGGTAGTTAAAGCGTGGCAGACGAGATCTCCACCGCACGCCTAAGAATCGCCGCAATCTTGCCGACAGTGCGGTATGTCATTCTGATCCTGTACATCCCAATCTCCACCGTTGATCTCACTTGTAAGGACAAGCTCGGAGCCCTTGGATCAAAGAAGAAGACGACAAGACCAGCGTCTTTCGCTCTTAGCCCTCAGATCGTTCCGGACAAGAGGATTTAAAACCTTCAGATTGAAAGAAGAAAAGGACAAATATTCTGAAGAATAATCTCAGCCATTCATTTTGATTCTCTTTAATTCCTGAACATCCGATCATGTCCTTCGAAATCTTGACCCTCCATCTCCCTCAAAATAAATCCTGACCCTTCATAGGGAGCACCCGATTCCTATAAATACCTGCATGAAAAACTGTTCAAGGGACGGGCAAAAAAAGAGAGGTAGTTATTATAGCGGAAGAACTCTGAAACTTCATTCAGTTTGTTACTCTGCTACTTAGAAGTGTTGATTAGAAAGACTTTTGAAACTAGTTTTCTGAAGTGTTTTCTTGAAAAGGATTCTGAATACTGGAACTCTACATTTTCAGTTTGTTCATTATCTGGTCACACTCTCACTTTCAGCCTTTTATCATCTCTGTTTTCATTCCCATTGTCCAAGCTCAACTTCGTCCCACTCGGTTTTTATCTTAATCTGATTGCATTTTAGCTAAGAACCCTTCAGTTCATGACGAACATCAGCCCTCAGGCTAATCAGTCCGCTGTCTTATCACTATTTGTCACTTCATAGTTATTTCAATAGATTTGGATCCTTACAGGTAAGAGCTCATATTGCTGTTTTATTAAGTAATTACGTTTACTTTTCGCACTTTCTTTGTTCTTCTTACGTATGCGATTTTCTCCAAGTTCATTTTGTGCAAAAGAACCCCAAAGAATGTTACTCTCGAGTTATCTCTTTAGTGATCAGTCCATCATTTTATTAATCTCCGTCATTTCTGAATGCAAGTTTTCTAGCTCCTAGTAGCGTGTAAGTGGTTGGGTAAAACGTAGGTAACTGCAACTTAAGGGTCTCTTTTAAGAGAGAGAGCCTGAATAACACGTCAGGAAAATAGCCAAACTATTAGGCTGACGTAAACGGCAATTCGGCAAGATGCCATAAAGTGGAATAAAACCAAAGTAAACGAAACAGAATAGATCGGACATTAATAGGTATTGGTAAGATGACTACATGGAAGGTCGGTAAATCAAGTCTAGTATTCCCCGTTTAGTCACAAGGTATCAAGAAGCCTTATCCCCAGCATCTTTGAATGCCAGAATCCTTAACTTTAGGCTCTTAGGACATGTAGCTGAAATTAAAATTCGGGAGATCGGAAAAATCCCTTTCAGGCTCCTGTTAATCTAATAGAGATCGGAGGAGAGTTCCTATCCGGTCTCAACTCAAATTTTAATAAATATCGAATAGAGATCGGAGGAGAGTTCTTATCCGGTCTCAACTCAAAATTTTAATAAATATCAAATAGAGATCGGAGGAGAGTTCTTATCCGGTCTCAACTCAAAATTTTAATAAATATCAAATAGAGATCGGAGGAGAGTTCTTATCCGGTCTCAACTCAAAATTTTAATAAATATTAAAAAGAGATCGGAGGAGAGTTCTTATCCGGTCTCAACTCAAAATTTTAATGAGTCGGAGGAGAGTTCTTATCCGGTCTCAACCCAGAATTTTAACAGATATTAAAGAGTTCGGAGAAGAGTTCTTATCCGATTCTTAAATTAAATTTTAATAAAATATTCCCTTCAAATAAAATTAACATACAACAGTAACTCACTAAGGTTGTCTCATTTACTTATGTATCTGGGTGATCCAAATTTAGTGAAAAATCAAATGTTCCTTTAGTCAAAAGGATTAACATATCCATCCAAGCCCTCCTAACTAATGCAAAATTAAATATACTTACCCTTATTAAGGGACGAGGTGGGGTGCCTAACACCTTCCCCACCCATTTACGGACCCCGAACCTAGAATCTCTGTCTTGAAGTAGTCTCATTTCAATTTATTTTTCACAAATGGTTTTCTTTAGTTTCCCTCAAAACTAAGGTGGCGACTCCTCACTCTTTCCCACTTTGGTGAGGGTTCGTTCAGGCGACCGCAAAATCCCTTGCGACAGCTTGGCGACTCCGCTGGGGACATTTGACCCCGGTCTAGAGGTCCAAAAGTAGATTTAATTTTCCAATCAAATTATAGTTAGGTGGGCTCACCTGGCGATACTTTACGTGTTAATTTTTTTTTATTCCTAACTATTCCGATTGTTTTGCTTGTTTTACTTGTTTTATCCTCCTTACAGTGCTATTCGTTTCGAAAAAAGGGAAAAAGAAAAATGGGAAGAATAAAATCCCCCTGAATTGGGAAGAGGTAAAGGTGTCCCTTCACACACTGAACACTCACACGATGTCCTCACACACTTCGGTCCTATACCCGAGCTTTCTTACCCTTTTAGGAAAGTAGGAGGGGGTCATGTAGCGGTACCCGTGGGTTTTACCCCGTTAGTATCCGTGAAGGCTTCTGCTCAGATTGAAACTCGTTCTATCCACTGTGATACTCGTGGAATTTTCCCGATAATATCATGGTTATAGAACGGGGCTCTACTGTTACAGTAGGGGCAATTTGGGAACCTGTGGCTTTTAGAAAATTAGACCTTGAGCTAAACTATCACAATAGCTGAAACCCGTAGTAAGCTACCTTATAAGATAGAACTATCCAATCAGGTAGCACTCATCAGGTATCAGGAGTCTCCCTGTGCTAGGACAAAAAGGGGCATACTTACTCTTACCCTGTTCTGCTTTAATTTCTTTTTGTTCATTTTTGTGAGGGTAATCTTGAATTCTACTGAAACGCCTACACATTTTTCCTACTTTGATAAATGTGTATGTGTCACCCTGCCAACAGTATGATTCAAAATTACCCAAATTTATCTTGCTAACGAGTTTTTCCACAGGCATCATCAAACCAAGAGTTTGTGAAAAGGATAAGGCATCATTTTTATCATGGCATCCTCGAGTCAGTCGGCAGAAGAAGTTCAGAATGCTAAACTTTGGTCTGAATCAACTCATTCTCCAGTACCCTCGCAAAATAATGTTTCCAAGGCACATGCTAGCTTACTACCCTCATGGGATCTGAATAAAATTGAGGTCCGAATGAACAGCCTCGAGGGTCTGTCTAATGGATGGAGGTCGCTTCCTGATCAGGTCAAGGTACGATTTGAAAGGAAATACGGGAAAATTGCAACCCTAATTCGAGTCAAGGTCCAAATCCCGGCATTAAAGGCCATGCTGTCAATTTGGAATCCTAAGTACGGGGTATTCTCTTTCAATGACATTGATACAGTTCCCACTATGGAAGAATATCAGGCATTACTAGAGATTCCTTACTCAACACAGAATCGGATCTACCTACACCTTAAGCATAGGCAGACCTGGAAACGATTAACACATTTGTTGGGTATTCCTTCGGAGGAGGCAAAGTCAAAAGAAACGGTCAAAGGGAACACGCATGGATGGTATTGGACTTACCTCGAGAAGCGGCTAGATCAGTACCTCCAAGAGAAACAGTGGGATCAAGCTTCAGTAGCACTCGCATTGGGAATCTATGGCCTGATTTTGTTCCCGGGACCATTAGGAATCATAACTTGCAGCACGGTGGAAGTATTCTGGGCGGTAGAAAGGCAGGAGGTCAATCCGATACCGGCAATTCTTGCGGAGACCTTATTAACCCTTACATACTGCAGACAACAGGGTAAGGGGTCTATCAAGTGCTGTTCTCAATTGTTATATCTCTGGATTATCAGTCACATGTGCCCTGTGGAGACAAAAGGATTGACTTGGTACCCTGACCAGCCTCTCATTGAGAAGATGACTCGGTTAATAATCAGTCCGAAGAATGAACAGCAGTGGCGGGAGCAGATTTTAAGTTTCAATAGCCACGATTATTGTTGGAGGAAGCTGTGGGCGTCAGGCCAATCCGTTTTGATCAACACGGGAGGAAATCAGTCGGTTTCCCTAATCGGAGTAACCGGATACACAAGTTACACTCCGGCATTGGTAATGAGGCAGTTTGGCTCAACACAGTCCAGAATCGACATTGAAGAATATCACCAAAGTCATTTCTATCATGAGCTCAAGGAAGAGGAAGGGTTGAAAATGGCTCGCAGATCCTGGGAAAACATCTCTCTGATGGAAAGGTCGCCTAAAGGTCCAAGTGCCACACGTGATTATCTTGAATGGAGGGCTGGCAGGGACCGAGAACACTCAACTCTAGAATTCGAAGACAGCGACCCTCGCCGGAACGTCCTATTAGAAGAAGCTGATGATCGCCTGGTTGACTCGCTACAAAAGGAAAATACTAAGAACTCACAACTACAAGAACAAATAAAACAGTTGGAGGACAAACAGCAGATTCTCAAGAGGAAAGTAAGAAGGCTCAGAGAAGAGGCAAGGGCCGAAAAGATGGGTTTTGAAGAGCAAGAGATACGGTGGGAAAAGGAAAAAAACTCTCTCCACGCTGTAATGAAAGAAGTAGAAGCACAGAATAGTAAGCTTCAGGAAAAGATAAAATACCAAGAGATACTCGTTGAAGAGTATAAACAGGAAAACAAAAAGAAAAAGCTCGAATTAAAAGAACAGGCACTACTCATCAACGATATCTTGAAAGAATGTACTAAGGAAAGGAAGGAGAAAGAAAGACAAGCTGCTCTCTATCAAGAGTTGAAAGAGAATGTTGACTAGCTGGAAAGAACGATAGCACAGGGAAAACAAGAACTCCTACCCAAATCCGAATATGCTCTGAAAGTTTTCGATCCTGTCAAACAAGAAGAAAGGTTATATGAGTATCTTAGAAAATGTCATCTCATTATAAAGAACCTCCCTGAGCCTAGGCCAATGTAAGGAATACGATGTACAAATTATTCAGTTAATGAAATGATTTTTGGGCCACTGTTCAGCAAATTTGTGAATGAATAATATGACTCCCGTAGGAACTCCCTCGCTAGGGTTATATGAAAATTGAATGCGCCATATGGACAGGTATCATAAATACGCATTCAACCCTGTCATTCACAGTCAGACTATTGAACGATGCCATGATAAAAGTGATGCAGTTATCCTTCAACAGATTTCATTTATGGCTCTCAAATGCCACCGTATCCTTCGTCCACATCAGGACCCTATTTAATTTTGATCAAAATTCACTAAAAATTTCTTTTTTGCCTCCTTACAGAAAAACAACATTGCTTCGAATAAGGAAAGTCTGACCAAGCACGCGATTCAACCCCAGCGAGTGTACTTAACAAGATCTCGAACAAGAAAACTAATGGAAGACCAGGAACAAGTACAGAACCTACAGGGGCAAGTGTCTGAACTAAAAGACCAGGTTTCAGAACTTATGAAACTGATGAGGGAGATGTCCCAAAATAAGCCAGCTTCAGACCTTAACCTACCATTACCTCCCCCACCTCCTACAACGGTTGATTCTCACTACGCTTCAACCTCTTTCACTTTCCAGCCACCAATCCCGGATCCGACGGTCACTGTCAATCCGGTTCCACTAAATAATGAACCTCCTTTCTCTTATTATCCAACCATCCCGAATGCCGAACCATCCCTTTCGGTCCCGAACCCTCCAATTCATTCTGCCCCTCATTTCCCAGTTGGGGGAGTACCTCACACAACAGGAGGAGAAAGTAAGATGAGAGAAAATGAGAAGCTGTCCGCTCTGGAAGAGAGATTGAGAGCTATAGAGGGCCTGAATATGTATGGCTCAGTTGACGTGGCATCACTAAGATTAGTACCGGATGTGGTGGTGCCGCCCAAATTCAAGGTCCCCGATTTTGATAAGTATACTGGGAATTCGGACCCTCGAATTCATTTGGCCACCTATATTGCCAAGATGTCCTCTATGACAGTTGATGACAGACTGTTAATCCACTTCTTTCACGAGAGCCTCTCTGGAGCAGCCCTGAGGTGGTGCGTTCAGTTAGACAGGAGTAGATTGCGCTCCTGGAAGGATTTAGCCAAGGCCTTTTTAAAGCAGTACAAATTTAACTGCGATGTGGCCCCCACAAGGAGGGATCTTCAAAATCTGGTGCAGAAAGACTGGGAAAGCTTCAAGGAGTATGCCCAGAGATGGAGAGAAAAGGCGGCAGAAGTACATCCCCCGGTGACCGATAATGAGCTATGCTCTCTATTTATCGAGACTTTGAAGGCTCCCTACTTCAACTTGATGATTGGAAACACTTCCAACAGCTTCTCTGACATCATACAGGCCGGTGAAAGAATAGAGGCCAATCTAAGAATGGGACGACTGCAGGAGTCAACTGAGAACCCTGCAAAGAAGACTGCCAATTTTGGCAAGAAAAAGGAGAGTGATGTACATTCCATCACTCGGCAGAGTAATTACTCCCCATTTCCCCAAAATAACTACCGGCCATATCTTTCCTCTCATGGCCAAACCATCGCAAACATTCCACCTCCTCCTCCTGTTCAACCAAGACCACCACAAAACAACCCAAGACCTCCAAGGAACCTTGATCCCTCTCAGTGAAATATACCGATACCTTGTCGGTATAAACCAAATTGTACCAGTCCCCTTAAACCCGATCCAGCCGCCATATCCCAGGTGGTATGATGCCACTGCCCGTTGTGAGTACCATGGAGGGGCACAAGGGCATTCAACTGATAACTGCGGGGCACTCAGAGGGAGAGTGCACGCTTTAATCCGAAATGGGTGGTTGAAGATCGAGGGAAATGGTTCCCTCCCCAATGTTACCTTAAACCCACTACCTAACCATAATGCGGGCAGTGGTGTAAATATGATAGAGTCTGATAGAGAATGATCAACACCGGAAGTAGACAAGCTAGTTCCTTACTTTAAAGAAATTTTTGCTGTGGCAATGAGGGAAGGCTACCTTTGCCCTCAGGTAACGGGAGTAGAAGAATGTACGGGGTGTCCTTATCATGGAGGGGCAACCGATCATGAGCTGCGAGATTGTGAGGGATTCAAACAAGAGGTCCAGAACTTGTTATCCCTCAAAGTTCTGAGATGCCAGACAAAGTCAAAGACGGAAGGGGGAGTGAACACCACTAGATTCAGCCAAACTGCTTCTACCTCCAAACCCAGAATCACCTTCTCACCCCCAGTAGCCTCACCGCCAGTAACGGTTATCCGAACTCCGCCCCAGCTCCCTGTCACCAATACTCACGCTGTCCCTTGGAACTATAATTTCCAAGTTTTCACTCAGGGAGCGTCAAGCAGTACATCCGCTCCTAATCTTGCCTCACCTCCGGCACCACCAAAACCATGTTTTGCTCCTCACGAGCATTTCAGAATGACTTATGCTGGACCTACCAGCAACATTACTCCCCAAACCAGTCCTCAGCCCGTTATCGCCATAAAGCCCTCTCCACCTGAGCAAGAAGTCTAGTTTATAACTCAAAGTGGGAGGTGTTACGGGAACGAAGAAAGAGAAAAGAGAAAAGGGAAAGTAAAAATGGGAGAGTCATCAAGAAATACAGAAGAGGAGGTTGAGAAAACAGGGGAAGTAGACCCTGCTGAACATAAAGAAGAGGAAGAACTACTGCTCCAAATAATGAGACAGAGTGAGTATGATGTAGTGGAGCAGTTGAGGAAGACACCTGC
Source organism: Hevea brasiliensis (assembly GCF_030052815.1). Lineage (NCBI taxonomy): Eukaryota > Viridiplantae > Streptophyta > Magnoliopsida > Malpighiales > Euphorbiaceae > Hevea > Hevea brasiliensis. Next base: position 30,831,390 of record NC_079509.1, on the reverse strand, counting down.
CCGAATTTCACTGTTATCACTGATCCTGAGCTCAGAAGTACACCGACAAGCCTTGCAGAAAATCCTGGATCAGGCCTTTATAAACCCCGACATCACACCGGGGCAGTTTGAGAAGATAGTAGAACAAATCCAGGCATCCAGTTTTGTAGCCTTTTCTGAAGAGGAGATAGACCCTACAGGCTTAGGGCACAATAAAGCTCTGCATGTAACTGTGAAATGTAAGGGTTGTATAGTGGCCAAGGTCCTCATCGATAACGGATCAGCCCTCAATGTACTGCCTAGCGCTACCTTAGCCAGGCTGCCGGTCGACCAATCGTATATACGTCAGAGTGCTATGGTGGTAAGAGCCTTTGACGGTACCAGGAGAGAAGTGCTGGGAGACATTGACTTGCCAATCCAAGTCGGTGCATGTACTTTCAACGTCACGTTTCAGGTGATGAACATTGAGCCGGCCTACACTATGTTGTTGGGGAGGCCGTGGATCCATTCTGCGAATGCTGTTCCTTCAACTTTGCACCAGAAAATAAAATACATTAAGGACGGCAAAATCGTCACTGTAAGGGGTGAAGAAGCCATATTGGTCACCAAGCCACAATCCCTTCCTTATGTGGAAGCGGCTGAGGAATCGTTGGAAAGCTCTTTCTAGGCCCTCGAATTACAAGATACCGGGAAGGAGGGGGCTATGGCTATGGTGGCCAAAGTAATGTCAAGAAATGGGTATCAAGAGGGAAAAGGCCTAGGCACTGCCTTACAAGGGATCGTGGAGTCGATACCGGCTATCTAGAAGATAGGCCATTGCGGATTGGCTTATGAGGAAGATGCTCTCATGGATGGGTGATTCTGGATGAGAAACAGACTTCGAGATCAGAGATTCGACCAGAAAATCGGGAGAATGAAAGTAGTCCCGAGAATTACGGATGTATTCACTAAACCGGTTATTGACAATCCGGCAGATGTGGAAGAATCACCTGATGACCCATCCATCGATGTCATTCACCTGGATTCCTTCTACGAAGCTTTGGTCTCGCCAGTGACTGAGGGGCAAGAACTGGACAACTGGACAGCGGAGGACATCCCTGTACTCAATTTCGAGTAAAGTGCCCTTTGGTTATCTACACTTGATCATTTTGTCCATGGTGGCAAGTGTAATATTGTAAATGGACCTTTTTCTTATGGCATAAATATTAATGAATTAATAGCGCATTTTAAATCCAATTCTCTTTTCCTTTCCTTTTGAATTCCATCCTTATAATATGTTCTATTTTCATTCATTCAGGACCATTCATCAATTAACACCTAATAATCCAATAGACTCAGAAATTCTTCCGGTTAATTTTGAAATCCCCATAATTGCCGTTACTTCAAGTGATTCTGAGGAAGACCTTACAGAAGAAAGCAATGAAAAGGATGAACCCTCCCTAGTGCCTTGTGGAGGCGAAACGCACACCATAAATTTAGGCACAGAAAAAGTAAAAAGGGAACTTAAGGTAGTGGAGAGTGAAGAATTGGGAGATATGATCAGTCTGCTTAAAGAATTCCTCGACGTATTTTCCTGGAGCTATGATGATATGGTGGGTTTGGACCCTCAGATAGTGACACATAAAATCCCCCTAATTCCGGGGACAGTCCCAGTAAAGCAGAAGTTAAGGAGAATGAATCCAGACACACTGCTCAAAGTTCGGGATGAAGTCAAGAAACAATATGACGCTGGGTTCCTGGAAGTGGTCAAATATCCACAATGGGTGGCTAACGTCGTCCCGGTAATGAAGAAGGACGGGAGAGTCAGGGTGTGCGTTGACTACAGGGATCTTAATAAAGCAAGTCTAAAAGATGATTTCCCTCTCCCCCACATTGATGTGTTGGTAGATAATGCTGCGGGATTGGGCAGGTGCTCATGCATTGATGGGGCATCTGGGTACAATCAAATCCCAATGGATGAGGAAGACAAAGAAAAAACCGCTTTCATCACTCAATGGGGAGTATTTTGCTATCGGGTCATGCCTTTCGGGTTGAAGAATGCTGGTGCCACCTATCAGCGCGCTATGGTCACATTATTCCACGATATGATGCATAAAGAGGTGGAAGTGTATGTGGATGATATGATCATCAAGTCCCGGGGAGAAGAAAGTCATGTGCAGGTACTGAGGAAAGTATTTGAGAGACTCAGGAAATATCAGTTGAAACTGAACCCTGCCAAATGCATATTCGGAGCTAGGTCAGGAAAATTGTTGGGGTTCATAGTGAGCGAAAAGGGAATAGAGGTAGATCCAGACAAGGTTCGAGCTATTCAAGAGATGCCATCCCCAAGAACAGAAAGGGAGGTACGCAGTTTTCTGGGAAAGCTGAACTACATATCGAGATTTATTTCTAATCTCACTGCCAAGGCCGAGCCTATTTTCAGACTACTCCGGAAGAACAACACCACCCAATGGGATTCAGTTTGTCAAGAGGCTTTTGAGAAAATCAAGCAGTACTTGTCAAACCCACGATGTTGGTTCGCCGCGATGGCGGAAGACCTCGATCTCAGTATATGGCGATCCAAAAAACTCCATGGGGTGTGTTTTGGGGCAACATGACAATATTGGCCGAAAGGAAAGGGCTATTTATTACCTGAGTAAAAAGTTTAATGATTGTGAGTCAAGGTACTCTTTCTTAGAAAAGACTTACTGCGCGTTAGCCTGGACAGCAAACCGCCTCAAGCACTACATGCTGAATCACAAGACCTGGCTCATCTCCAGGATGGATCCTATCAAATATGTATTCGAAAGCCCATTCGTGCCAGGAAGGATAGCTAAATGGCAGGTCATACTCTCCCAATATGACATGGTCTATATGACCCGAAAAGCGGTGAAAGGTAGTGTAATCACTGACCTCCTAGCAGAGAATCCTATCCAGGATTATGAAGCTCTAGATTTTGAGTTCCCTGATGAGCACATTAATGAAGTAGACTGCGAAGAAGAGGGACCAGCCGATGTATGGGAAATGTATTTCGACGGAGCTGTCAATTTGTCTGGTAATGGAATTGGAGCTGTGTTGATATCCCCGGATGGAAAACACTTTCCGATAGCTGTCAAGTTGAGATTTGACTGCACCAACAATGTCGCGGAATACGAAGCTTGTGTGATGGGACTACAGGCTGCCATCAAAATGAAAATCAGGAAGTTGGAAGTATATGGGGACTCAGCCCTGATTATTTATCAAGTCAAAGGAGAATGGCAAACTAAGGATCCGAAGCTAATACCGTATCAGAAGTACTTATTGGAGCTAATTAAGAGATTCGAAGAAATCTCTTTCACTCACCTTAGTAGGGACAAGAATCAATTTGCTGATGCCTTAGCTACTCTAGCTGTTATGGCTCAAATCGAAGAGGGTCAGATGATTCAGACATTGAAGATTAAAGCAAGAAGTGAGCCAGCTTATTGCTTCATGATTGAGGAAGAACCCGACGGTAAACCTTGGTATCATGACATCCTGGTCTACATCAGAACTAGAGAATTCCCCTCAGGGGCAAACCGAAACGAAAAGAGGATGCTTTGGAGATTAGCATTGGGATACTTCCCCAGTGGAGAAGCCCTATACAAGAGAAGCTCCAATGGCGAACTATTGAGATGTGTGGATGCAAAGGAGGCAAAGAAAATCCTTTTCGAGACGCATGAGGGAAATTGTGCAACCCATGCCAATGGGCACATGATGGCTAAGAAAATCATGCGACGGGGATATTTTTGGACTACAATGGAAAAGGATTGCATCGAATATTTCCGAAAATGCCATAAGTGTCAAATCTATGCAGATCCGATAAATGTGCCACCTCACAAGTTGTTCAACCTCGTCTCGCCATGGCCTTTCGCAATGTGGGGCATCGATGTGATTGGTCCCATCAATCCCAAGGCATCCAATGGGCACAGATTCATCCTTGTAGCCATCGACTATTTCTCTAAGTGGGTCGAGGCGACATCCTATGCGCACATCACACAGAATACGTTTCTCAAATTTCTCAGAAGCCATATCATCTGCCGGCATGGCCTCCCTAATGAAATCGTCACTGATAACGCTAAGAATCTGAATGGTCCAAAGATTCAGAAATTGTGTGATCAATACAAAATCCGATACCTCAATTCCTCCCCATACCGTCCCCAGATGAATGGAGCGGTGGAAGCTGCAAACAAAAACCTTAAGAGGATAATTCGGAAAATGACGGTCACGTATAGGGATTGGCATGATATGCTTCCTTACGCTCTCCACGCATACCGGACTTCTGTAAGGACCTCAACCGGGGCAACTCCATACTCACTGGTTTTCGGGATGGAAGCAGTATCACCTATTGAAGTTGAAATTCCTTCCCTAAGGATTCTGAAGGAATCAGGGATTGATGAGTCAGAATGGATCCAGTCAAGGTTGGATCAGTTAAACTTGCTAGATGAGAAAAGGTTAGCAGCAGCATGTCATGGGCAATTATACCAGATGAGGATGGCTAGAGCATTTGATAAAAGCGTTCGCCCACGCGAATTCCAACCCGGGGACCTAGTTCTGAAGAAAGTGCTGCCGAATCAAAACGATCCCCGGGGCAAATGGTCACCAACCTACGAGGGACCCTATGTGGTTAAAAAGGCATTTTCTGGAGGAGCCTTGATCTTGACCCACATGGACGGTGAATAGTTTCCAAGACCTGTGAATGCTGACACCGTCAAGAAATACTATGCCTAAAGAGAAAAAAAGAAAAAAAAGAGAAAAAAAAAAGAAAAGGGGTAGGAGCGAAAACCAGAAAGGGCGCTCCTAGCAAAATTTGTGAAAGAAGGCAAAAACCCCGAAGGGGCACTTTCTGTAAAATGAGTGAAGGATGAAAACCCGAAAGGGCATCCTGAAAAAGTGAGTTATCCAAAAAAAAAAAATCCAAAAAAAAAAAAAACAAAAACAAAAATCTAGGGGTGAAAACCCGCAAGTGCATCCCAAGAACCAAAAGGGAGAAATAAGGAAAGAAGAATGAGACCAAGAAGGGAAATAAACCGTCGTGACACGAGGCTTCAGAGAATTTGAAATAATGGCAGTTAAGGGATTCCAAAGCCAGCCACAAGGAATATGTGAGATCTATCCTTGTACCCTTCTTCTTTGAAACTCTATCTTTGTTTTTATTAAAATCGTAATAAAGTCATACTTCATTCCCTATGCTTCTATCTTTCCCTTATATTTATTCTTCAACATTATCCTTCTGCAATCTCGTTATTTAATGCGCTATTAATCAGTTAAAATTTTTGCCATAAGATTAGGATCTAACAATCGATAACCTCACGTACTTTACTATGAGATTTGCAGGGAATGACTAGGAAAAGGGTATATAAAAGGAAATAGGGATGAAAACCCGAAAGGGCATCTTTTAAAAAAAAAAAAAAAAAAAAAAACTAGAGGTGAAAACCCGAAAGGGCATTTCTAGTCATATGGACGAAGTGGAAGTGAAAACCCGTAAGGACGCTTTTCGGGAAATAGTCAAAAACAGAAGAAGAGCATTTGAAAAGTGGGGTCATAGGTCAAGTCTTGCAACTCATCCTCCATTAATCTTTGGCCTTCGGGATTCTGTTAAGTACACTTCATTGGGAAAGAACTTCTCGTGTCCGGATTAGGCTTGCTTTGTAAGTGCAATTTAAATTTCCTGTTATCAACCTCTGGTTCCTTGATCTAAGTTAATTTTAATTTCCTGCAATTTAAATTTCCTGCTATCAACCTCTGGTTCCTAGATCTAAGTTGATTTTAATTTCATGCATTTACATTTTCAGTTATCAACCTCTGGTTCCTTGATCTAAGTTGATTTTAATTTCCTGCAATTTAAATTTCCTGCTATCAACCTCTGGTTCCTTGATCTAAGTTGATTTTAATTTCCTGCAATTTAAATTTCCTGCTATCAACCTCTGGTTCCTAGATCTAAGTTGATTTTAATTTCATGCATTTACATTTTCAGTTATCAACCTCTGGTTCCTTGATCTAAGTCGATTTTAATTTCCTGCAATTTAAATTTCCTGTTATCAACCTTTGGTTCCTTGATCTAAGTTGATTTTAATTTCCTGCAATTTAAATTTCCTGCTATCAACCTCTGGTTCCTAGATCTAAGTTGATTTTAATTTCATGCATTTACATTTTCAGTTATCAACCTCTGGTTCCTTGATCTAAATTGATTTTAATTTCCCGCAATTTAAATTTCCTGCTATCAACCTCTGGTTCCTTGATCTAAGTTGATTTTAATTTCTTGCAATTTACTTTTCCTGTTATCAACCTCTGGTTCCTTGATCTAAGTTGATTTTAATTTCCTGCAATTTAAATTTCCTGTTATCAACCTCTGGTTCCTTGATCTAAGTTGATTTTAATTTCCTGCAATTTAAATTTCCTGTTATCAACCTCTGGTTCCTTGATCTAAGTTGATTTTAATTTCATGCATTTACATTTTCAGTTATCAACCTCTAGTTCCTTGATCTAAGTTGATTTTAATTTCATGCATTTACATTTTCAGTTATCAACCTCTGGTTCCTTGATCTAAGTTGATTTTAATTTCCAGCAATTAAAATTTCCTGTTATCAACCTCTGGTTCCTTGATCTAAGTTGATTTTAATTTCCTGCAATTTAAATTTCCTGCTATCAACCTCTGGTTCCTTGATCTAAGTTGATTTTAATTTCCTGCAATTTAAATTTCCTGCTATCAACCTCTGGTTCCTTGATCTAAGTTGATTTTAATTTCATGCATTTACATTTTCAGTTATCAACCTCTGGTTCCTTGATCTAAGTTGATTTTAATTTCTTGCAATTTACATTTCCTGTTATCAACCTCTGCTCCCTTGATCCAAGTTGATTTTAATTTAACTTCTGATACTGATCCCTAGGTCACTGATTTAGGTATGCTTTAGTTTCAGACGCCTAATCGTCCAAAATACGGGTCTAAATCTTTACATAATTCCTACACGGGAAATTTTTCCCTTAATAGAAATTATGTAAAGAGGGGCAGTTGTCGACACCATATTTTGGCCGATCCCCAGAATCAATAAACCTTGAAACCGATCTCCAGAATTAATAAACTTTGAAACCGATCCCCAGCACTAAATTTTCCTTTGCCAGCCAACTACATTTCCAACCTCTCTTTGCCATATTACCGATCTCTCTTCACAGAGAATTGAATCTATGCTAAGCCCTCGTATCATCTAAAGTCTTGCCAAGTCGCTCACCGATCTCTCAAGCTAATTGTCAAATTTCCTGACCAGTCGATTACATTCCCGATCTCTCCTATCAAACAAAATTGAATCAATACTAGATCTTTATGTCACTGGTCTTATTGCCGATCTCTCATTTTAAGTTTAGGAATAATTAAGATTCCAATCCGATGTAATGATGATCTTGATTTTAAGTGGGTTCACCAAATTTCCAATTTTAATCAAGTCCCGTTCAGCATTTCTTCCTTACCGATCCCATGCTCATCGTGTTTTCCGATCTCTCACACTTAGGTTAACAATCATTTTCAGTTATTTCAACATGCTCAGACAATCAAGTGTTTAATAATTTAGAAATTTTCCGATCATAACCATTCATCGAACAAAAAAGGGCATTCCACTTCATTTCATTTCAAAAGTTTGTACAAGTCATTCGGCTGGGGGATCACCCCCAGCCTGATCTACATTTCGCTCATTTTCTCTCTCATCCTCGGCCTCCTCTTCGCTTTCCTCCTCGCCTCCGGGAGCCAGGTCGGCCATCTAAGAGAAGTCCTCCTCTGGGTAACGCTTTTGGAGCTCGGCCAAGAGATCTTTGTGAGCGTTCACATAAGCTCCGGCTATTCCTGTCACCATCTCTTCATCTTTTGCCTTAAGCTCCTCAGCAAGGTGTGCGACCTGAGCAGCTTCGATGGCCCGGAGCACCTGGACTTCTCTAAGGGCCTGATCCCTCTCAGCCAGAACATGAGTCTGTTCGGCCAGCTTATCCTCATAGCACTTCACCCTCCCCTCAATTTGAGATATGTAAACTTGAGCGGATGAGAGTTGGGATCGGAGGGATGCCACTTCTTGACTCTTCCTTTCGACTTCTTGACTCTTTTTCTCGACCTCCTTACCCAGGCGGTAAGCCTTTTCCCTAACTATGTCTTTGGTTCACGGGCACTCTACATTGAACTCATGGAGCGGGTTAGGATGTCGTCAAGATTGTCCTGAGACAGCCATTCCGATCCTCCCGAAGGCAGATGGAAGACCCCAAGACTTTGGCAAAATCGGGGTTCTCCCGAACTGTCCGGTTGTTCTCCAAAGAAGTGATCAGCACTTGGGCGCCACGAGAAGGGGGCCTCGCAGGAGGTCGAGAACGACCCCCTTTGAGTGGCAGCTTGATTCTTTAGCTCCATCACTATTAGGTTTTCCTCCTTATTCAGGGTAATACGCTTCGGAATCAAGGACCCCTGGTGCCACCAGCTACGGGGGAAGTCCTCGAAGCAGGTCGGATTTTTGCTCCTCAGAATGAAGAAGCGGTTCTTCCAATTCTTAAGGGAGGAGGGCAGATCGGTGAAGAGCCCGCAATGAGGCTTCGCCTGAAAGAACCAATGCTCGTCATCCTTTCGGCGAGTTAGCCTGTGCAGTTCGGCGAACACCTTAGCCGTAGGTCTGATTCCCTTAGCTCGGCACAGGCCTCGGAAGGCTACCAAGATCCGCCACGAGTTAGGGTGAATTTGGGCGATGCACACTCGGTGGAATTTTAGGACCTCCTTGAAGAAGTTGTCCAGAGGGAACCGAAGACCGGCCTTTAACTGTTCCTCGTATACCATCACCCTGTCATTCTCTTCAAAGGAGTGATCGGCTCGGTGATCGCCGTGACACCGGATAAGTTCATATGAATCGGGCTCTATGTTGTACTCCTGGCTAAACGACTGCAGATCGGTTTCTTGCAAGATCGACGGCAGCTCGTCCATAGGAAGATTCTCCCTCCCTGAGGAAGGTACAAGCCTCGATGGTGCGGTTCGCCCCCGAGCTAGAACAGAGACCCTAGAAGGTTCTGGTTGTGCGCTCAGCTCGACCACCTCTACTTCATCAGACGACCATGAAACATGGACGGAAGGTGGGCTTGCCGCTCTCTGACCTTCGGCGCCGCTCATTTTTAAGGAAAACAAAGAACTTAAAGCTAAAAGAAGGATTAAAACCTTTACCGGAGCTTGAACGGAGTCGGAAGAGCTTGAAAAATCGGGAGAGTTTTGGAATTGCTCGCGAGAGACAGAAAATGGCATAAGTAAGAAACTGGCTAACCCCTACCCCTATTTATACTCGTTCGAGCATTTAATGCTTACGATGTCCCAGGAAATGCATCGGTTAACGGGATTCGCCAGCTGTCCTAACACGTCTCTCAAATTCCATAAAGAGAACGGCTAATTAGAGATTGGCATATTAAGATAAATGTTTCGAATTACGGATCAGTTAATGGTTGTTCAGTTAGGAACCAGATCGGATAAACACATCAGAGATCGAAAAATAATCAGTGCAATAATAATAAGATAATAATTGACTTTTATTTCCAAAAGATCGGATTACATCGTTTGGGCGATCTCTAGGGATCGGAATAATAGAGATCGGAAGATGGGAGATCAGCATGAGAGATCAGAATAGGAGCGTGGGAGGGGTCGAAAGGCAAAAAGAATAAGACAAATCCCAAATAACCTTCGTCAGAATCAGAGCCGAGGTAGTTAAAGCGTGGCAGACGAGATCTCCACCGCACGCCTAAGAATCGCCCGCAATGCTGACAGGTGCCAGGGTATGTCATGACAGTCCTGTACATCCCAATCTCCATTGTTGATCTCACTTGCAAGGACAAGCTCGGAGCCCTTGGATCAAAGAAGAAGAAGACAAGACCAGCGTCTTTCGCTCTTAGCCCTCAGATCGTTCCGGACAAGAGGATTTAAGACCGTCAGATTGAAAGAAGAAAAGGACAAATATTCTAAAGAATAATCTCAGCCATTCATTTTGATTCTCTTTAATTCCTGAACATCCGATCATGTCCTTCGAAATCTTGACCCTCCATCTCCCTCAAAATAAATCCTAACCCTTCATGGGGAGCACCCGATTCCTATAAATACCTGCATGAAAAACTGTTCAAGGGACGGGCAAAAAAAGAGAGGTAGTTATTATAGCGGAAGAACTCTGAAACTTCATTCAGTTTGTTACTCTGCTACTTAGAAGTGTTGATTAGAAAGACTTTTGAAACTAGTTTTCTGAAGTGTTTTCTTGAAAAGGATTCTGAATACTGGAACTCTACATTTTCAGTTTGTTCATTATCTGGTCACACTCTCACTTTCAGCCTTTTATCATCTCTGTTTTCATTCCCATTGTCCAAGCTCAACTTCGTCCCACACGGTTTTTATCTTAATCTGATTGCATTTTAGCTAAGCACCCTTCAGTTCACGACGAACATCAGCCCTCAGGCTAATCAGTCCGCTGTCTTATCACTATTTGTCACTTCGTAGTTATTTCAATAGATTTGGCTCCTTACAGGTAAGAGCTCATATTGCTGTTTTATTAAGTAATTACGTTTACTTTTCGCACTTTCTTTGTTCTTCTTACGTATGCGATTTTCTCCAAGTTCATTTTGTGCAAAAGAACCCCAAAGAATGTTACTCTCGAGTTATCTCTTTAGTGATCAGTCCATCATTTTATTAATCTCCGTCATTTCTGAATGCAAGTTTTCTAGCTCCTAGTAGCGTGTAAGTGGTTGGGTAAAACGTAGGTAACTGCAACTTAAGGGTCTCTTTTAAGAGAGAGAGCCTGAATAACACGTCAGGAAAATAGCCAAACTATTAGGGCGTAGCGTGACAATTCGGCAAGATGCCATAAAGTGGAATAAAACCAAAGTAAACGAAACAGAATAGATCGGACATTAATAGGTATTGGTAAGATGACTACATGGAAGGTCGGTAAATCAAGTCTAGTATTCCCCGTTTAGTCACAAGGTATCAAGAAGCCTTATCGCCAGCATCTTTGAATGCCAGAATCCTTAGCTTTAGGCTCTTATGACATGTAGCTGAAATTAAAATTCGGGAGATCGGAAAAATCCCTTTCAGGCTCCTGTTAATCTAATAGAGATTGGAGGAGAGTTCCTATCCGGTCTCAACTCAAAATTTAATAAATATCGAATAGAGATTGGAGGAGAGTTCTTATCCGGTCTCAACTCAAAATTTTAATAAATATCAAATAGAGATCGGAGGAGAGTTCTTATCCGGTCTCAACTCAAAATTTTAATAAATATTAAAAAGAGATCGAAGGAAAGTTCTTATCCGGTCTCAACTCAAAATTTTAATGAGATCGGAGGAGAGTTCTTATCCGGTCTCAACCCAAAATTTTAACAGATATTAAAGAGTTCGGAGAAGAGTTCTTATCCGATTCTTAAATTAAATTTTAATAAAATATTCCCTTCAAATAAAATTAACATACAACAGTAACTCACTAAGGTTGTCTCATTTACTTATGTATCTGGGTGATCTAAATTTAGTGAAAAATCAAATGTTCCTTTAGTCAAAAGGATTAACATATCCATCCAAGCCCTCCTAACTAATGCAAAATTAAATCTACTTACCCTTATTAAGGGACGAGGTGGGGTGCCTAACACCTTCCCCACCCATTTACGGACCCCGAACCTAGAATCTCTGTCTTGAAGTGGTTTCATTTCAATTTATTTTTCAAAAATGGTTTTCTTTAGTTTCCCTCAAAACTAAGGTGGCGACTCCTCACTCTTTCCCACTTCGGTGAGGGTTCGTTCAGGCGACCGCAAAATCCCTTGCGACAGTAGCTCTACATAATAATCTGAAGTTAATACTGTAATCTGCAGCTTACAGTATAAACATCAAGAACATTGCACAGTTACTACGATACATCCCAATAGATTATGAATTGTGTTGTCATTTATGATTATGAATATGACTTTGAAAATTGACCAGATTTCTCACAACTTATTTGAATAAATTGTTTTGAATTGATTTTGTGTTCACACTTAGTATGACAGTATCACATTATTCCTCCTCCATTTATGGGGTTAAGATCGTTCATTTTCCTCCCTCTTTGGCTTACCAGTTGAGATCGAGATCGGATGAGTACTCATTAGCTAGCTAGCCACCTCCCTCATTGATTTTGATTAGTGAGGTTGTAGATCGCTTTATTGTGGTGTACAACACGGCATTAATTGAAAATTTTGTATCATGGCTTAAGTTGTGTATGAATTGGCAACACTGTATTTATTAAATTGTTTGATCAAAACTGTGTTATAATGAGTTTTGAAAAATTGTGAAATGTGATTGTGAAATTTTTGAATTGTGAATTGTTTATAAATGTTTTATATTACGCATTTTACATATTATTGTGCACCACTGAGTATTTTTATACTCTGCGATAGCTCCTTTTGCTATCACAGATAGAGGCAAGGAAAAAGCAGCAGAGTGACCTACTGATTGTGGGGACTACCCAGAGATTTTTGTTCGGGTATTTGATTATACCCTTATAATTTCTTAATGTAAATAATTTTGTAGTCATTTAATATGTAATACTATTGTCTTTTGGATTTAACTGCAAATGTAAATTTCTTATTTTGAACGCAATGTGCATAGCTTAATTTGAACTATTTGAGATATAATCTTATTTTGAATTATGGAGATGGATGGGATTTGTGTTGAATTGAGTTTTGGTGGTTGATGTGGTGAAGTATAATATTATTGGAATTGTTTTTTCACAAGTAAATTTTTGGTTTTTCTCAATTACTACAGGCACTCTGCCGAAATTTTTTCAGAATTTACGGAAAAATAAATTTGGTTAAAAATTTTACATAGCTTTTCAACTTCAATTAAATGTTTTTAGTTCCTACCAAAAATGCTCACCACTTTCAAAAAGTAAGAAAATGGTTTTAAAATCCCTTATAGTGTACTCAATGGGTTATCGGTAGGTGAAGTTCGGTAAGTCATTAGGTATACTACAGGATCATGTTATGCCTTACAGAGGGGTAAAGTGTAACATGTTTTAGTGGTATCAGATCATGGTTTTGAAATGAATTTTGATTATGCATGTGCATATTTCCTTTGATAAGTACAGCTGCTCAAGTGTCCTAAATTGATACATGTGACATATTTACATCATGAATATGCACTAATGGAGGTCAACCTCCTTGTGTTTGATCTCAGGAAGTAGAAATTTCCAAAAATGGAATGGAAGAGGAAGATCATTCCATAGAGCAATCTATTGAGGTTGAGGCCTAAGGAGAAGCCCCAGCACTCCAGAACGTTAGTGGGTCAGCCACTCCAGATCCTCCTCAAGCACCGCAGTTTTCTGCTCAGTTTGCACAGCAGATGGTTGCATTTTTTCAACAAATGGCGAGAAATGTGCTACCACAAGCTCAAATGCAAGTACCTGCAGCACAACCATAGCCCCCCGGCTCAGCAATATAAAAAATTAATGAAATTTGGGGCTACTGAGTTCAAGGGCACTGTGGACCCACTGGAAGCAGAACAGTGGCTAGAACGGATGAAAAGGGTATTCAGAAAGCTGCAATATGCCAAGGAATTAAAATTTGAATACTCAGTATCTCTTCTGTAATCAAAATTTTAAGAATCATATATTTAAACAAAAATTACTTTGCACAGACCTGATATGAGTAGCCTCTAGGCCTTGACTCAGTCCTTTGTCCCTTCCAGGTCTTTTTCAGCTGAAACACACAATTGACAGTGTTTTAGTATCTTATCTCACAATAAATTCAATAATTAATTTATATATGCTCAATTCTGGCCATAGCATGCTTAAGCTAACGTTGTTGGAGATTTTCACTTCGAGGTTACTATTCATGATACTGTTCAAGTCAAAATATGGGAGAATTGTAACACCCCTATGTTCGATAGTGCATTCTACTGTTCTGGTGACCAGTGTGTGTCCGGACAGCTTGGATGCCCAGAACTACATTTAAATGTTAGTGAGGAGACATAAAATAATGAAATACAAGAAAAATAAATAAAAAATAATAGCAATGAAATGAAACCAAGTTAAACGAGCCGAAAATCATAGCGATGGGTAACCGCACCGAGAAGTTGCAGCATGGATCGTTGACTAGCCCTGGACCGCGGGGAACCCTGGAAAATATTTTGAAGACTTAAATATACATCTATTGAAATATAAATGACATTAGAAATGTCAAAGAAAAATTAAGTAATTAGTACAAAGAAAAACGAAAAATCGAGAAAATAACAAAACTCGGTATTACTGAGAAATTGGGAATGCAACCCGAATAGGGCACTGTGGTCATTTGATATCCCGAGTTGCCTTTTGACCTAAATGTCCATTAAAAATAAATGATATTACACTTTCAAAATGTCATGAAAAATTAAAAGGAGATACATTATGTAAATAGTGAAAGTGTGGTGGCCAAATTGCAAAAATTGGAAACTTTAAATAAGTAACCATTAAATTATTCCTAAGTGCTCCACTAACTCTTATCTTGAGCCACATATATGAGTAATTGGGATAGATTGTTCCACTAACCATCTCATTTTCTTCAAGCTTTCATCCATGGCCGAAAGGAAATCCTCCCAAATTCACCATGGCCATTTCATGCATGAGCTCAAGTTCTCCATGATCAAGCCATTATTTCTTCAAGCTTCCTTCATGAAAAATGATCCTTACACCATGGGCAACCTATAGGCAGTAAAAAGCAGAGGAAATTTTAAGGATTTGTCAAGCTCAAGTTGAGGTTAGCTCTTAATCTTTCCATTTTCCTTCAATAATCCTTGTGTTGAGCTTTGGGTAAGTTGAATTGCTAAGAAAAACTGAGGAAATGATGAGTATTGGTGAACCTTAATTTTGGCAGCCATGGAAATGCAGGGTTAGTGACTTATTCTTATATGTATTGGATGGGAATTAAGGTTGATTAACTCAAATAAAAGTTGTAGTAGGTTAATGTCCAAGTATGTGCATGTTAGTGCTTGAATTAAGGGTTTGAAATGGGACCTTGATGCTTTGGCAAACTACCATGTTTGATAGCCTATAATATCATGAATTTGTATGTAAATATGAAGTTTATTAATGAAATATGATAGTGTTAAATTGTGGGCAGCATGTGTAAGTGATATTGAAGTATGAGTATATTGAAGTATATGTGTAATATTGATATTGAGATATGTTGAATTTTGGTGGAAGTGAATGTTGAGCTTGAATGGTGAATTGTGTGCATTGAGCACTTGAGTTTTCTGCCCAATATGCTTGCTGGAATTGTGTAAAATATATATATATATGGAAGTGCCATTGATTGAATATTGAAGTAATGAGGAGGAGAAGGAATATCAAATTGGAAGTGTAAGTATTTTATGCAGGTTGTGTATTGATGGCAGTACCTAAATTAGGTCATACGTGCCAAACTATGAACTCAATTGGTATGAGGCCAATGGAGGGTGAAACTAGACACCAAATAGGCCAACTTTCATATAGAAATGTTACCTAAATTCTGCCTAGAAGGTAACTTGAAAAATGACCAAATCCGGATTAGTGACTTGAAAGCCTGAAAATTGACCATTTGAGTAGCAGTTAATGTTTTGACCATAACTCACTCAAAACAGGTCCAATTGACCGGAAATTTTTACCATGAATAGTTTAGACATATTTCTACAATTCTTATGAAGACACCAAAGCTCAGAAATGGCCAGAACCAAGCCAAATAGCTTGCACAAGTTCAGGTACCAAAACTGACCGAGCCAAAAGTGACCTAAAAATGACCTAAGCCTACCATTTTAGTGCATTCTGTCCAGCATTGGTAAATTGACCATATCTTGGTCTACACAACTCAAAATGACCTGAAATTTTGCCTCGCGTGCAATAAGACATAGACCTACAAGTTTGTAGTTTGGACCGAAAGCCGAGGGAACTAGGTCATCCAGCTAGGTCAAAATAGTATACCGAAATCTGATAAATTGAAATAAAATGCAATACACTTGGAAATGAAATTGGTAACATATACCAACACTAAAGGGCTATAAAATGTGACATATTGGTAACATTAGAATTGACTCACTTAGAGTACATCAAGGGTCAACATTATAGGTTGACTAATGAAATGAATTAAAGGGAATAGTACCAAGAAAATTTAAATATTAGATTTTATTGTTAGAAACAAATTCATTGAGTACTGAAACACTTTAATTGATTGTTTCAGTTGAAAAGGATATTAAGAAGCATAAGGAACACTGAGTCAGGGCCAAGAGGCAAATATCAGAGGTTTGTGCACAATAGTTATTTCTTTTAAATTTTTCAATTGAAATAAATTATGATTATTTGTATGTTATTGTTTTAAATTGTATTTGTGCACAATAATTTTGATTTCTTATTTTCTACTTAAAAATTTATTTGAACATTATAGTTTTAAATTGTGTCTGTGCACAATACTTTTTATATTCACTGTTTTTACTAGAAAATTTATTTGGAGAAATGAGTTATGAATAATATTTGATTGTTTTGGCTTTGGGAATTTTATTTGGAAATTATTGTGTTGCCTACTTTGCAAATGGAAATTTTGAGTTAAAATGTGATTTGTGGTTTGTATGAAATATTGTGATTTGGAATTATTTTGATTCACACTTGGCATGACAATGTTACTATGTTCCTCCTCCATTTATGGGGTGAGTGTGATTATATTCCTCCCTCCTTGACTTGTCAGTCTAAGGTGAGTGTGGATGAGTTCTCATTATCTAGCTAGCTTCCTCCCTCATTGATTTCGATTATTGGGGTGAGTGTGCCTTGTCGTGGTGTACAATACGGCATGTGTAGAAAAATTTTGTGTCATGACCAAAACTGTGTTATTCAGTTATTTGATCAAATTGTGTTATTGATTGGCAAAACTGTGTTCCTCAGTTATTTGATCAAATTGTGTTATTGATTGGCAAAACTGTGTTACTCAGTTATTTGATCAAATTGTGTTATTGATTGGCAACATTGTGTTATTCAATTGTTTGATTAAATTTGTATTACATGAGCTTTGAAAAATTGTGAATTGTTTGGATTATAAATTGTCAACAAAAGTTTTACATACCGTATTTTAAATTGTTATTGTGCACCATTGAGTAAATTTTAGTCAGCGATGGCTTTTCATTGCTATCGCAGGTAGACAGATTGACAGGGCAGCAGACTAGGCTGCTTGCGCTACATTTTGAGATTTCACCGGGTATATCGAGTATACCATATTGTGTAGTTTTTGTTGTAATGTATGTGCACTATATGTATATATTGTACTTGGTCTTGAGCAGTTTTAAACTAAAATTGTAAACTATTTGGCTTGTAAAAGTATTGTGATAAATTTATCTTATCTCAGTTTTTTGGAAACACTGGAAAATTGATTGTTGAACTGAGTTGATAATGTTGAGAAATTTATTGTGTTAAACAAATTATTGGAGTTTGGGATTGAGGAATTACATATTTGAAGTGTTTTTTACAGGTTTTTGAAGAACTGTTTTATTGAAAATACAGATGGCATTCTGTCAAAATTTTAACAGAAATTATTAATACTTCAAATGTGTTATCTAGTTTTACTTCAGTTAAAAAAAACATTTTAACACCTGTAAATAGTGCTCACCACTGTAAAAAGAAGTAAGAAAAGGTTTAAAATCCCTTGTAGTGTATTTAATGGATTATCAGTAGACGAAGTTGGTAATTCATTTGGTGTAATAGGGGATCATGTTATGCCTTACAGAGGGGTAGGGTGTGACAATCTAAGCCTGTGCACGTACCATGGTAATCAAAATACAACTAACTCCAATATCTTCTCAACAATGAAAGAGACGGGTAATAATCTAGTCAAGCATCTATAGTGAGATATAAAACAATATCGCAATCCTTTTGGTGGGCATAAATCACAATACAATTCGATTCAAAGTCAATTCCAATATCTAATAATTTTTATGCTCATCACAATTCAAATCATAAATTTGCATTTTCCATGCAAATTGCCCATCACAATTCAAAACATGTTCTATCACAATTTTCCAAAACATAATTTATTCAATCCACAACAATGCTTAATACTTGTAGAAATACCATTTCACAAAGCTAAATTCATACATACTATAACAATTTCAATAATCATTGAATTAAATCCAATGCTTGTTAAACATAATACATGAGAAAAATATGTCATTTAATCATATGAAATATTCAGAACAAAATCAGTTAAAAACTAGTTGTGCACAAACCTTTGATAAATGCCTCTTGACTCTGACTCAGTGTTCCTTATGCTTCCCAATATCCTTATTAACTGAAACACACAATTTAAAGTGTTTTAGTACTCAATGATTTTTTTCCAACCATAAAATCCAATATCTAAATTTTTCTGGTACTATTCCCTTCAATTTATTTCATTAGTCAACTTATAATGTTGACCCTTGATGCACTCTAAGTGAGTCAATTCCAATGTTACTAATATGTCACATTTTAGAGCCCTTTAGTATTGGTATATGTTACCAATTTCATTTTCAAGTGTATTGCATTTTATTGCAATTTACCGGATTTCGGTATACTATTTTGACTTAGCCAGACGATCTAGTTCCATCGGTTTTCGGGTTTCGGTCCAAACTACAAACTTGTAGGTCTATGTCTCATTGCACACGGGGTAAAATTTCAGGTCATTCTGAGTTGTGTAGACCAAGTTATGGTCAATTTACAAATGCTGGACAGAATGCACCAAAATGATAACTTTATGTCATTTTTAGGTCACTTTTGGTTCGGCCAGTTTTGATACCTGAATTTATGCAAGCTATTTGGCTTGGTTCTGGCCATTTCTGGGCTTTGGTGTCTTCATAAGAATTGTAGATATATGTCTAACTATTCATGGTAAAAATTTTAGGTCATTTGGACCTGTTTTGAGTGAGTTATGGCCAAAACACTAACTACTGCCCAAATGGTCAATTTTCAGGCTTTCAAGTCACTAATCCGGATTTGGTCATTTTTCAAGTCACCTTCTAGGCAGAATTTTGGTAAGCTTCCTTCATGAAAGTTGGCACATTTTGTGCCTAGTTTCACCTCCAATTGGCCTCATACAAATTGGAGTCACACACTTAGGGTTATAGGTCCATTTGCACACTGCCCTCTACATCCTTTTCAAACACTAAACCAAACACAAGTTTACTAATTACATCTTCATTTCCCCACCATATTCTGCATTTAGCACTAACCAAAACCATTCCATTCTCTACATTATAGGTCAACTTGGACAGAATATAACCACTTCAAATACATCAAATGCAGTCACCATTCACAAAGTTCAATCCCAACAATATATACACATAAATACTTCTAATCATCACACAAACTTCCATCATCAAATTACATACCTATCACTACTATTCCACACACATATATGCTGCCAAATTTGTACAATATTTCAACAACATTTCATGAATTTGAACATTATAAATTTCCATTTTGAGGCTGCCCAAAAATTACACATACACATCAACTCCCATTTTCACTTTTCAAGCTTACAAATCAAACTTTATACATGGAATTCAACTTCAATACTATTAAACATTTAAATCAACACCCCAAATCACCAATTACATGAAGAAAACAAGTTACATATTAAACTTCCATGGCTGCTGAAATGGAGCAGCACCCTAACTTACCAAACTTCAACTTTTCTTCCATATATCAACTTATCTCAACACCCACACAAACTTTAACAAAGAAAAGTTGAAGAAATGGATACTTACCCCTTGTGAGCTTGACCAAACTTCACCTATTCCTCTTGAAATTACTGTCAAATTCTCGCTTGCAAGGTGGGGATAAACTTTAATGAAGACAAGTTTTGGAAAGCATGGCTTGATTATGGAGATTTAAGCTTGGGAAGTGGGTGGCCATGGATGAAAGCTTGGGAGGATTTTCGGCTGGTTTGTTTGGGAGGTTGAAGATGAAAGATTTTTTGTCCCAATATACTATATTATATGTCCATTAACTTCACTTAGTGGAGCACTAAGTATGGTTAAAGTTTTAATTAATCCAAAGTTTCTAATTTCCCACATTTTTCTCATATCTTTTACTATTTAGATTATGTACCACCATTTTAATTTTTCATGACATTTTTCAAGTGTAATATCATTTATTTTTAATGGAAATTTAGGTCAAAAGGCAACTCGGGATGTCAAATGACCACAATGCCCCTATTCGGATTGCATTCCCTATTTTTCGGTAGCACCGAGTTTTGTCGTTTTCTTGATTTCTCGTTTTTCTTTGTACTAATTAATTAATTTTTCTTTGATATTTCTAATGACATTTATACTTTAATAAGTCTTTAATTATATCGCAAAATTAAATTCTGAGGGTTCCCTGCAGTCCTGGGGTCGACTATTGCCTGCGCTGTAACTTCCCCATGTGGTCACCCATCGCTGCGGTGCTGGCTCATTTAACTTAGTTTCTTTTCATTGCTATTATTTTTTCTTTATTTTTCTTATATTTTCTTTTCTTGTATTTCATTATTTTATGTCTCATTACTAACATTTAAATATAATTCCAAGCATCCTAACTATCCGGACAGACACTGTCATTGGAACAGTAGAACGCACTACCGAACATAGGGATGTTACAATTCTCCCCCCCTTAAAATAAATTTCGTCCGCGAAATTTTACCCAATAACTGTCTTACAATATTCACACGTTTATTTCCTCCTTTCTATATGATCATATAATCTTCTTTCCTCTGAATTTGTGTAAGACTTTTAATAATCTAATATAATATTTATTTATTTATACAGTACTAATCTTTTCTTACTATCATGTTGTCTAATATTTTGATTCATGTTCTCTTTTTGAAAGACCATTGAGGTCGTATTAGAATTACTTATTTAATCATGGGTCCTTTGACCATTCTAGTCAACAATCTTACTCATGTTCGTAACATTTCTTTGTTATATCTGAACCAACTATTCAAATTTTTACTTCCACAACTCTTTTTGTCTATTAATATTCTAAAATCTATATCCTTTTGTACTAAACTATAACCTTTCGATATTCTAACTTTTGAGTTTTAAATCCCTAAGTAGGATTTCCAAACTCATTTCCAACCATAAAATTCTATCCTGGCATAACTATGCCAATATAGATGCCGTTGGCAACTATTCTCATCTTGGTGTACTATCGGGTAGTATGTAGCTCTACACAATAATCTCAAGTCATTACTGTAATCTGCAGCTTACAGTATAAACATAAAAAACATTGCATAGTTACTACGATATATTCCAATAGATCAAACTTTCCTATCTTTTATCCTTTTCGAATTCACTAATATCCGAAACTTATTCTGATTACAATATCCATTGACAATTACTAACTATAACATCTTTGCCCTCATCTAGAGGAAGTCTATTACCGCAACTTACTTTTACGTCCTCTTGCCTTACATTAAGTAGGCTTGCTGTTTAGCTTTATAATTTATGGTGTGTTAGAAAATACCTTTCGCCGATAAACTTTTCCAAAACTAATTTCACTTATTATCACATTCCTTATCTTAAAGGACTAATCACTAATGCATCAAAATTTATTCCCCTATAAAGGAATAACAACAGAACATATAGTTCTAACACTAACATACAATTAAGTAGTGCTAGGATCAAACAAAAATAATTAATTATTTCTTTCAAAAATTAAGAACTTACCAGCAGCGACATCCAAAGTTTATGTTCTTTCCCATTGGCGCATAGTGGACGCTCTAACTGATGCGCTACTATGTTCGGGTTGATTCACTGTGTTATGGTTAAGAGGAGTACTAACTCCATTTCTATCTCGACCTTTACTGACTGTCTGTGAACTTTGCAGAGTAGATCAAGGTGCTCTAGTACAATTTCTAACAAGGTGTCCATGTTCACCAAAATTGTAGTAGGCTCCAGTGGCCTTATAACAATTACCTCCATGTAGCTTACCACAAACATGGCAGAAACGGGCAGAATAGGAACTTCTGGTTGTTCGATGACTAGATCTTGGTGTTCTCTGCCCTGATGATCCGCCTCTGTCATATCCCTAAGCTCGAGGTTTCTCAAATTCTTTTCTCTTTGCCAAATTACTGTTTGAGCTCTGACCCATAGGTCTCTCCCTCTTCTCTATTTCATGTTGCCCTTGTGGGGGTTGGGTTTGTGCTTAAGCTTGAGCTGATAGAGTATCAGCCATTTGTTGAACAAAAATGGCCATTTGCTGGGCCATTTGTGTAGTAATTTGTACCGATAAAACTAGTACAGTCGGGCCTTTGACACTTTGTGGAGCTGGGGCCTCAACTTGTACTTCTGCCATAACAGACTGTTCTATTGTCTCATTCTTCTCTTTCATATATTTTCATAGGATTTTCTATTCCTGTACAACCAACACAAGGAGATTTCTCTCCATTAGTTCATAATTATGATGTAAATGTACTATATATATATATCAAACATTTGAGCAGTTGTAGTTACCAATAAAAATATTTCAAATTCATAGTTTGAAATTTACTTTAAAACCATTGCTCTGATACCACAAAACATGTCACACCCTACTCCTCTATAAGATGTAACATGATCTCGTAGTACACCTAATGAATTACCATGCTTCGCTTTCCGATAACCCATTAGATATACTACAAGGGATTTTAAAATAATTTTCGTAAAATTTAAATCATCGATTAAAATCTGGTGTTATAAAATTTTTTTTCAAAATTTCGGTAAAATGCCAGCTGTATTTTGAGAAAATAGTTCTTCAAACCTGAAAAGGAAAATACTCCCCATATGTTTTCTCAAATACAACTCCAATAAACTTCATTTCATCTCACAATCCAATCTCAATAATGAAATCAATTTATTTTCAAACTAACCTCATCATAAAAGAAATATTTCATTGATTACAAGACTCAAAATAATTTAAAAATCTGGATACTCATCAAATTCCAAAACTCAAAATATTCATTGCCAATAATATAAATCATTTGTATAAAATGACTTTGATCATGAAATTCAATTTATCAAATCATAACTAACCATTGAAAGTAATTCCAACAAAATCAATTATACATAAATCATAATTGAAATCACAATTCTTTACTATTCAAAAATCATTCTTTATCTCACTAACTATGCAAGACTAATCTGCAAGGGCCATCTTCGGGGTGATTCTAACTCCCTATGGTCGAAGAGGTCGAATCGGATTCTAATTCCCTATGGTCGGGGAGGTTGAATCATCGTGCACAGTACACATCATAATAATGAATCTTCCGCAAGGGCCATAACATAAAACTTAGATCTAACCTCTAATAAGAGGAGAATCTAAGCCTGTGCACGTACCATGGTAATCAAAACACAACTAACTCTATTGTTTTCTCAACAAATGAGAGAGACGGGTAATAACCTAGTCAAGCATCTACAGTGAGATATAAAACAATATCGCAATCCTTTTGGTGAGCATAAATCACAATACAATTCGATTCAAAGTCAATTCCAATATCCAATAATTTTTATGCTCATCACAATTCAAATCATAAATTTGAATTTTCCATGCAAATTGCCCATCACAATTCAAAACATGTTCTATCACAATTTTCCAAAACATAATTTATTCAATTCACAACAATGCTTAATACTTGTAGAAATACCATTTCACAAAGCTAAATTCATACATACTTTAACAATTTCAATAATCATTGAATTAAATCCAATGCTTGTTAAACATAATACATGAGAAAAATATGTCATTTAATCATATGAAATATTCAGAACAAAATCAGTTAAAAACTAGTTATGCACAAACCTCTGATAAATGCCTCTTGGCTCTGACTCAGTGTTCCTTATGCTTCCCAATATCCTTATCAACTGAAACACACAATTTAAAGTGTTTCAGTACTTAATGAATTTATTTCCAACCATAAAATCCAATATCTAAATTTTCCTGGTACTATTCCCTTCAATTTATTTCATTAGTCAACTTATAATGTTAACCCTTGATGCACTCTAAGTGAGTCAATTCCAATGTTACCAATATGTCACATTTTAGAGCCCTTTAGTGTTGGTATATGCTACTAATTTCATTTGCAAGTGTATTGCATTTTATTACAATTTACTGGATTTCGGTGTACTATTTTGACCTAGCCGGACAACCTAGTTCCGTCGGTTTTCGAGTTTTGGTCCAAACTAAAAACTTGTAGGTCTATATCTTATTGCACACGGGGAAAAATTTCAAGTCATTCTGAGTTGTGTAGACCAAGTTATTTTCAATTTACCAATCCTGGACATAATGCACCAAAATGGTAACTTTAGATCATTTTTTATTCGACCAGTTTTGGTACCTGAAATTATGTAAGCTATTTGGCTTAGTTCTGGCCATTTCTGGGCTTTGGTGTCTTTATAAGAATTGTAGATATATGTCTAACTATTCATGGTAAAAATTTCAGGTCATTTGGACTTGTTTTGAGTGATTTATGGCCAAAATACTAACTACTGCCCAAATGGTCAATTTTCAGGCTTTCAAGTCACTAATTCGGATTTGGTCATTTTTCAAGTCACCTTCTAGGCAGAATTTTGGTAAGCTTCCTTCATGAAAGTTGGCACATTTTGTGCCTAATTTCACCTCCAATTTTCCTCATACCAATTGGAGTCACACACTTAGGGTTATAGGTCCATTTGCACATTGCCCTCTACATCCTTTTCAAACACCAAACCAAACACAAGTTTACTAATTACATCTTCATTTCCCCACCATATTCTGCATTTGGCACTAGCCAAAACCATTCCATTCTCTACATTATAGGTCAACTTGGACAGAATATAACCACTTCAAATACGCCAAATGCAGTCACCATTCACAAAGTTCAATCCCAACAATGTAGACACATAAATACTTCTAATCATCACACAAACTTCCATCATCAAATTACATACCTATCACTATTATTCCACACACATATATGCTGCCAAATTTTTGTACAATATTTCAACAACATTTCATGAATTTGAACATTACAAATTTCCATTTTGAGGCTGCCCAAAAATTACACATACACATCAACTCCCATTTTCACTTTTCAAGCTTACAAATCAAACTTTATACATGGAATTCAACTTCAATACTATTAAACATTTAAATCAACACCCCAAATCACCAATTACATGAAGAAAACAAGTTACATATTAAACTTCCATGGCTGCCGAAATGGAGCAGCACCCTAACTTACCAAACTTCAACTTTTCTTCCATATATTAACTTATCTCAACACCCACACAAACTTTAACAAAGAAAAGTTGAAGAAATGGATACTTACCGCTTGTGAGCTTGACCAAACTTCACCTATTCCTCTTGAAATTACTATCAAATTCTTGCTTTCAAGGTGGGGATAAACTTTAATGAAGACAAGTTGTGGAAAGCATGGCTTGATCATGGAGATTTGAGCTTGGGAAGTGGGTGGCCATGGATGAAAGCTTGGGAGGATTTTCGACTGGTTTGTTTGGGAGGTTGAAGATGACAGATTTTTTGTTCCAATATACTATATTATATGTCCATTAACTTCACTTAGTGGAGCACTAAGTATGGTTAAAATATTAATTAATCCAAAGTTTCTGATTTCCTACATTTTCCTAATATCTTTTACTATTTAGATTATGTACCACCATTTTAATTTTTCATGACATTTTTCAAGTATAATATCATTTTTTTAATGGAAATTTAGGTCAAAAGGCAACTCGGGATATCAAATGACCACAATGCCCCTATTCGGGTTGCATTCCCGATTTTTCAGTAACACTGAGTTTTGTCATTTTCTCGATTTCTCATTTTTCTTTATACTAATTAATTAATTTTTCTTTGATATTTCTAATGACTTTTATACTTCAATAAGTCTTTAATTATGTCTCAAAATTAAATTCTGAGGGTTCCCTGCAGTTCTGGGGTCGGCTATTGCCTGCGCCGTAACTTTCCTGTGCGGTCACCCATCGCTGCGATGCTGGCTCGTTTAACTTAGTTTCTTTTCATTGCTATTATTTTTCCTTTGTTTTTCTTGTATTTTCTTTTCTTGTATTTGATTATTTTATGTCTCCTCACTAACATTTAAATATAATTTCAAGCATCCTAACTGTCCAGACAGACACTGTCATCGGAACAGTAGAACACACTACCAAACATAGGGGTGTTACACTGTATTTAATGGGTTATCGGTGGACGGAGTCGGTAATTTATTAGGTATACTACGGGATCATATTATGCCTTACAGAGGGGTAAGGTGTGATAGATCCACAATCACCCAAATGGCATCCTTATTCTTTGGTGTGGGAGGTAAACTAATGACAAATTCCATAGTGATCCTATCCCATTTCCATTCGGGTATAGAAATAGGATGTAGAAGTCAAGATGGAACTTGATGCTCTGCCTTGACTTGGTAACATGTCAAACATTTAGCAACAAAATCAATTATACTTTTCTTCATACCTGGCCATCAGTAATATGCCTTCAAATCTTGATACATTTTGGTACTACCAGGATACATGGCATAAGAAATACAGTGTGCTTCTTCAAGAATACTCTTTCTTAATTCACCAACATCAGGCACACATATTCTATCTTTGTAATATAAACAACCATCATCCTTAACCACATACTCCTTTTTCTTCCTCTTTTGGACTTGTCCTATCCATGCTGCTATTTCTTTATCTTCTTTCTGAGCTTCTCGAACTTGTTGGAGCAAATTGGATCTAAGAATCAACTCTGCTAGAATGGCTCTATCTTTTGCTAAAGTCAAACAAACATTCAAAGCCCTCAAAGCCGCTAAAAATTTTCTACTAAGCGCATCTGTTACCATGTTAGCCTTACCTGGATGGTAGTCTATGATGCAATCATAGTCCTTAAGCAATTTCAATCATCTTCTTTGCCTCAAATTAAGCTCTTTCTATGTGGACAAGTATTTAAGACTCTTGTGATCCGTGTAAATATAGCACTTCTCACCATACAAGTAATGCCTCCAAATCTCCAAAGCAAAAACTATAGCTGCCAAGTCCAAGTCATGGGTAGGATAGTTCTTCTCATGTGGTTTAAGTTGCCTGGATGCATAAGCAACTACCTTTCCCTCTTACATAAGTACACAGCCAAGTCCATTATATGAGGCATTACTATAGACCACAAAGTCCTTGCCCGATATCGGCTGTGTAAGGATTGGTGCCTCAGTAAGCATCGCCTTAAGCTTCTCAAAGCTTGCTTGACATTTGTTACTCCACTCAAATTTAACAGTCTTATGTAGCAACTTAGTCAATGGAGCAGCAATAAGCGAGAATCTTTTCACAAACTGTCTATAATATCCAGCCAATCCTAAGAAACTCTGAACTTCTGTAACATTCTTAGGTAGCTTCCATTCTAATATTGCCTCAATCTTCTTAAGATCAACTCTAATCCCCTCTGAAGAAACTACATGCCCCAGAAAAAATATCTCATTTAGCCAAAACTCACACTTATTAAGCTTGGCATACAGCTGCTTCTCTTTTAAAATCTATAACACTACCCTCAAGTGGTGATCATGATCTTCTTTAGTCTTCGAATACACCAAAATATCATCAATAAACACCACTACAAATTAATCTAAGTATGCGTGGAAGATACGATTCATCAAATCCACAAATGCAGTTGGAGCATTGATTAACCCAAAAGGCATAACGAAGAATTCATAATGTCCATATCGGGTCCTAAAAGCAGTCTTAGGAACATCTGCTTCTTTCACCCTCAACTGATGATAACCCGATCTCAAGTCAATCTTAAAAAAGACACTTGCTCCCTTCAACTGATCAAATAAGTCATTAATTCTTGGCAACGGGTATTTATTCTTAATTGTTACTTTGTTCAGCTACCTGTAGTCAACACATAATCTCAAGGATCCATCCTTTTTCTTTACTAAAAGTATAGGTGTGCCCCAGGGTGAAACACTAGGGCGTATAAAACCCTTGTCAAGTAACTCCTATAGCTGTATCTTCAACTCTTTCAACTCTATGGGAGCCATCCTATACGGTGCAATAGATATTGGTTCAGTTCCTAGTACAACATCTATTGTAAAATCCACCTCTCTCTCTAGTGGCAAACTTGGCAACTTCTCTGGAAATACATCAAAAAATCACACACTGTGGATATGTCATGAACACTAGGACTTTCTTTACTAGTCTCAATTACACAAGCTAGGTAGGCTTCACAACCCTTTCTTACTAACCTTCTAGCTGTAGTAGATGAAATGACATTAGAGAGATAATCCAACCTCTCACCCACAAACACCACCTCAACATCATCAGGTGTCCTAAGCGTAATCCTCTTCAATCTGCAATCTACTATGACTCGGTGTCTGAACAACTAATCCATACCTAAGATCATATCGAACTCCTGGAAAGACAGTATATCATCAAAGGGCATTCTCTATAGACCCTACTCACCACTGCACTATGGCCTAAAGGGTTTGTCACTAATATATCTTGATCTAGTGTATCTACCTAAATACCTCCCTGACTAGTAATGGGCATACAGATATATGAATGTGTGGAACCAGGATCTATCAATGCATGCACTATAGTACCAAAGATAGAGAAAGTACCAACTATAACATCAGGTGAGTCTTGGTCCTCCCTCGCCCTGATGGCATATGCTCTGGCAGGTGTACGGGTATCTGGCCTATCAATTGTCTTGGATGCAGTCCTCTGACTAGTAGCACCAACCGTGTCACCTCTACCCTAGCCTCTACCTCTCTGAATAGTGGGAGCGGATCTCTCAGTTGGTAGGGCTGCTGCAGCTTGCCCTTTAGGGCAATCTCTCATAATGTGATTAGTGGAACCACATCTAAAATAGGCACCTGTCAGCTTCCTGCATGTCCCACCGTGCCTCCTATCATAATGCTCACAGAATGGGTGTATACCCATACCCAAACCTTTAGTACTTGTAATTGAAGTGGCATGCTATTTAGACCTAATTGTGGAGCCCTGACCCTGCCTTTGGCTTGGTCTCTGGCCTTATCCTACTGACTATGATCCCTTCGACTTTTTTCTAGCTGGCAAAGAAATTGAACTATGACCCTGACTCCTCTTTCGCTAACCTTTCTACCTCCTGCTCTATTCATCCTCTCTTATTTGCTTTATACTCAAAGTTGCACCCATCAAAGCAGAGAACTCTCGGATGGGTTGAGCTGCCAGATGTATCCTGATCTCATTATGAAGACCCTGCTCAAACCGCTTACACCTATCCTCCTCAGTAGGGATAATCTCCCGTGCATATCTGCTAAGCCGAATAAAGTCCCTCTCATACTCACTAACTGTCATTCTGCCCTGTCTAAGGTGGAGTAACTCTCTCTTCTTCTCTTCTATATACAAATCTCTCACATATTTCTTCCTGAACTCAGTTAGAAAGAACTCCCATGTTCGTTACTTAGCCTATACTATCTAGGCTATAGTGTCCCACCATAGATATGCTTCTTCTTCCAGTAAAGAGACTGCACACACTACACTGTCCTCTAGTGTGCACTGAAGCTGCTGTAAGATCCTCTCTGTAGCCTCCAACCAGTACTCTGTAGCTGCAGGATCATCATCCTTCCTACCTCTGAACTCTACAGCCCCGTACTTTCAAAGCTTCTCTATTGGTAGCTTATAAGGGACCTTGACTAGAGCTGCTGGTGGAACTGGAGCTCGAGGAATGGCTCTTGTAACCCGCTGAAATATCTCAGCTAACTGCTGGAAAAATGCATCCTAACTGGGTCCACCAATACTAGGAGGAGCATGAGCAATTGGAGGTTCTGCTGATATAAGAGGGACATGGCTCTCAACCTCCTCTTCTCCAGCATGATGGGAGTCTGTCGACATCCTATAACCTATTAAAAGCCATAAATAAATCTACATCACAGTCACATCATAACCTTAACTTAATTGGCGTGTACATTTACTTAAACACATATCTTTCCTTATAATAACCTAGAATAGCCTAAACCTTGCTCTGATACCACTACAGGTAACACCCCCTACCTAGTCAATAATAAGCTGAGTTGGGAATGCCACAAACTATGTTGAAATGTATAATATTTTATTTAAAACATTTTTAAATAATAGAATAAACCATTTTTAACATCATTTTTAAATCTATCCATAATAAAGATAAAATCATTAAAAAGATAAAGTTTGCAATAACTATTATAAATTATATAAAAGATAAGAAGTTTGATACAAAATGATTTACTTGATTACATCAACTATTTCTAATGTACATGCCAACATTTTACAACTTTTCCAAGGTTCAATGGAAAAGAAAATTATAAAATGTCTGATGTGCTTCGTAGCTGATGCAAACTACTGTGGCCCCTCTGCTAGTAGCTGCTCTCTGCTACCTGCGCTTGGGGGAAATACAACGCGCTAAGCTTATTCTTAGTGGTGCTAAACTCATCCATAAAAAAAAAATATGCAAGCATGAAAATAACATGCATTTGAACAACAATTTTCATGATATTAACAATAAAGCATATTCATAAGCAAAATTCAAAAAGACTAAAAATAAAAAGATATCATATGACAAATATTAATTAAATTATACCATATTAGTTATGTCTCAGCCCCTATAAACTCATAACAGGATCGCTTAGCTAGATAAGGAAAAACTATAACGGTAGGGCACGAAGTGCCAGAACTGTGACACCTCTCACCCGTCTGTAGTGTAGTCAAGTAAGGCGTGTCATATTCGGTGCCGAAGCACCCTATCTTATCTTGTCTTATACTGTATTAATCTAAATTCCATTTATTTATATTATTCCATGTGTGGAAAATTTTTTTATCACATTTTATTTTTGTGGAGACCTAGTCAGAGTCTCCTCTGTTTTATTAGTGCATGGCGGGTTTCACCATTCACCTATTAAAAAAAATTTCATATCATATATTATACTATCTATCTCATTCTTTCTATATTCCATGTCATATCATCTCATTATTCATAAATTTTTCAAGAAAGTAAATTTTATTTCATTCATATAAAATTTACATACAATAATGTACAATTTATATACAATCCAAAAATTTAATTACATATCTCAAAATGATTTATAATATTTACTTATGTACAATGATCAAAATGCAACATCTAATATATACATGAGCTCTACCAAAATAACTAATGAGGTGACATCGATACTGTAGCAGATCTAGTCAAAATTCTGTCTAGACACTACTGCTGCTGGTCTCCCATACCTACGCATGGTAAGAACCAACACGCTAAGCATATTGCTTAGTGGTGCATAAATTAAAATAAAAATAACTAAATAATTGAAATAATTATTTCACGTATAACCTTATAACGAAATATAGAATTCCATGAATTTAAAATCTTTAC
This sequence comes from Hevea brasiliensis, assembly GCF_030052815.1. Taxonomy (NCBI): domain Eukaryota; kingdom Viridiplantae; phylum Streptophyta; class Magnoliopsida; order Malpighiales; family Euphorbiaceae; genus Hevea; species Hevea brasiliensis. The sequence goes on along the minus strand of NC_079509.1, from coordinate 30,800,062 downwards.
ATGTTTATAGAACTTTGAAAGCAATTAAGTTAATCAGGATCTTTTCTGTTCATTTATTCCATGTTTAGTCCTATTACTCATACCTGTGATCTCTTCGTGTACTTATTTAAATTTAAGGCTTATTTTTCTTATCTGTGTCCAAGTAACCTATAACAAACTATAAAGACTGGATACACGGGAGTATACTAGTTAGACATCCATATGTCTATCAAGTATACAACAGTCATGTCAGGCACTAGGCCAGCGGGCAGGCACAAAGCCACTAATAATAATAGGCACTGTGGCCAACGGGCAGGTATAAAGCTAGTAGAACAACCATTTCAGATATATGTTGTCTGTCAATGATCATTCATGTGGGCAATACTGCAATCTGTAGTCCCTAATTGGTATGCCAATCGATGCATGCTATATAAATAAGTCTAGGCATACTTTGGGCAAAATAATATTTTCAAGTACTTATAGTTTCATTATTTTATATTATGTACTAATTATATTTCATAGCATTTTCATGTCACTTGTAATGGGAAACATAAGTCGCACATGTATATTCATGTTATTTTTATATTTATCAAATTATTTGAGTTCATTTCATATCATATGCCAAGTTATTTTATGAACCTTTCTCAAGGTCCAGATTTGGTATCTTTAGTTCACTTAGCAAATTATTCAAGATGTGGCCACTGTTTGGCTACACTTCCTTCATGGAAGTTGTTCCTCTATCTCTTTGTTTGTTTTTCTTTTTGATTCATGTCATTTGGAGTTTTAGAACTCAAGTTATGCTCAAATAACCAAAACTGGTTCATTAACTCATTCTAGTTCCAAAACTAGGTAGATTTTGGAGTTAAATTTTATCTAATTATTTGGACATATTACAGCCACTTTTAGGCCTAATGTTCTTCATAGGAGTTGTTACCCTATGTCTTAAGATCACTCAAATTTAAGATTTACAATTTTTAAAGTTTTTTAGAATTAATTATGGCAAACTAATTGGCCTGGACTCAAGTACCCTATGTCTTCAAGATTCCGGGTTCAGGTTAGTGGTTTTGTCTCCTATTTTAAGGTTTTTACACTCAAAATCTGAGAAAGGTTCCTAAATCAAAGTTGGAGTCCCATCTCTTAGGTTTCCAAAACAGTTGGGCTCATCCCATTTGGAGTTTTCTACTAAAACTTATGGTATAAATACTATCTTGGAGTCAAGTGGTTATTTGGTTCATTTCAGGTTTTAGTATGCTGACTTCTCCTAGCTAATTGGCCTAGTTCCATTAGGTTTTGGGTTTTGGTCAAAATACCAAAGTTGTAGTTCTAGGTCTTACAGAGATTTTGACTTTGGTTTCACTGCATTTGCAGTTTTTTAGACTAAGTTATGACATTTTTTCCAAAACTAGTCGAATAGGTTCAAGTCCAGAAATTCTGTGTAGTTTTGGTTCTAGTAGTTTTGACAAGTTAAATTTGGTTAGCGATTTGACTTAGTTATCGTCAGAATTTGGGTTTTTTTTATTCATAAAAGTTGTTCTACTATGTCTAATCTTTCCATGGGTTCAAAACTGAGGTCATTCTGACCTTTCTAGAGTAAGTTATGGCCATTTGAACATTTACTGTTTATTTGGTCATTTTCCTAAGTCCAGATTAGGGTTATCCAGATTCAAGCAATTTTTAGGTTAGGTTAGAGATAGTTTTTAGGCATGGTCTCTTCATGAAAAATGGGGCATTATGACCCTAGTTTCATCGACAATTGGCCTCACACCAATTGGAGCAACAGAACTCTACTTATAGCTTAAAAACTACATTGGACTCATGGGTCCGAAAATCCTTCATGAAAATCAGCACTCCCAAATTCAAATCCACCCAACTTTCAAACTTCAATTCACATTCATAGCACTTGTAATAGTCAACATTTGGTCTCATCATCATCAATTTCAAGTCATACACAAATTTCCTCAAAGTTAGGTCAAAAACCCTAGCTCAAATTCACAATCTCTTGCAAACACATGCCAATCAATTTAATCATCATATATACTCATCAATAACACTAATAAACTCAATTAATTACATCAAAATCATCAAACCTCAACTCAGTTCATGGCTACCAAAATTTAGAGTTCCTACTTGTTAATGATTTTCTTTTGATTTCATGAAATTTCAACCCAATTTAGAATGGTTATACTAATTAAAGAAGAGTAAGGGTGTGTATAGTGCACTAACCTTGATCAAGAAAGTTCCAAGCTTATGAAAACTTCAATATTTCTCTCTTCCTTGCATGCCTAGAGCTTTCTTAAGGTGTGGGATGAGTTTTTAGTGAAGGCAACTGTGACACCCCTTACCCGACTACAGTGTAGCCGAGCAAGTTATACCACTCAGTGTGCCGGAGCACTCTATTTTATCTTAATTCATTTTTATCGTAGTTTTGAATATAACTTGTGAAATATAATTCATTTATTGAAATTGTAATTTATTTGAGGTTCCGAAAATTTTAAAGAAAATCCGGTGGAGTACCGGCTAAAAATGGAAAAAACAGTTCTTCGGAACCTGTGAAAAACACTTCTAATAATCATATTCATCTATTCACAAACTCCAATATCAAAATCTCAATATTTTTCAACCATTCGTTTCTCAATCATTCATCACATTTGATAGTCATGTAACGATCCACGGATCAATATTCACTTTTCCATTTACAAACACAATTTTGCATTATTTACATGAAAATCAAAATACATTACATAAGTTTCATTTACACAAAGGAAAATAAAAATCAATTACAAAATACCAAAATGAAGCCTAGTGTCCTACCAATGCACTGTAGACGGTGAGGTGACACGGACACTATGCAGAACTGTGAACTGCCTTACCGAATCTGTGGTCTACTGGGCCCTCTGTCCAAATCTTCAGTACCTACGCATTGCAAAAGCGACGCGCTAAGCATAAAGCTTAGTGGTGCAATAATAAAATAAAAGAAAATAGCAGAAAATACATGTATATTTAATGTATATGCCTTATTTGGTTTGCATTTGTATATCCCTTTTTTTTATTTTTTTCTTTTCGTTAACTTTGTCCACTTTCATTCATTTGGTTGCCCAAGTAACCTATCTTTGGACGATCGATCGATAACGGTCGTTGGCACTGGACACCGCGGTGCCTCGGGCCGTCATACCATGGGACGCAGAACGTCAACCACGTATGCAGTCAGTATGGCTAAAAAGCCATGATATCACATAATCGGCATAAAAGCCATGAATACGGGCATAAAAGCCATGAATACGGGCATAAAGCCTTTCGCAGTACTGCTAAAACAATACCCTATTGGCATGCCAAACTATCCAATCCGACACACATGTCTAGGCAATACAAGGGCACATAATATCATTAAATGTTCATAAGTTTTATTATTTCATTTTATGTTCCAATTATCGTTCATAGTATTTTAATTTTATTTATAATAGAAGCATAAATCTTCAAATCTCATTTTTATATAATTTATGCATTCATCATACCATTCACGTTAATTGCAATTTACATCAATCGATTTTCATGTACCATTTGTACATCGAAATATTTCCATTTCTCTCATGATGAGAGCAATTAACCCATTTACCCATCCATGTGATTCATCTAATCGTTACAATATTTATATGAATTAGTATTCACATTATTACCTCTCATGTACCAATTTTTGTACAAGGTATTATAATCCTATTTGAAACAAAGACGTAAATCCTAATGATAACTTTATCTCATTTATACTCTAAACAATCCATTTGTGTTAATTACATTTTATATTTCAAGTTGTATTACTTATGTAATATGTGTCATTTTGTTTACTATTCACCTTACTAGTCAACCAAAATATTGACTTTTTCATACACAATAAATTTATTGAACCTAAGTTCTCAAAGATACCACATTTTGCATTTAAAACTTGTTGGAATAAGTCACAAATACCATTTCCAAACTTAAAACCAAGAGGGCAGAATTTTCAGTTTTTGTGACCCAAATTTACTGTTCCATTAAGCCCTGTTGCAGTGGGAATTTGAGGAAATGGTAAACATAAAAGTTGTTCCTTATTTTATCTAGTTGAATTTTCTTTTTTTGAATCACTCCATTTGGAGTTTTGTAGCTCCAGATATGGTCCAAAAACCACAGCTGGCCGGATTGCCAAACTGCAGAATTGACCATATCTACAATAACATGAACAGTGACTGCCACTGCCATTTGGGTTAGGTTCTGGTCATAATTTGGGGTAGGTTTCTTCATGAAAGTTGTTTTTCTATGTCTTAACTTGTTGCTATAAAAATTTCAGGTCAATTGACCATATCTACAGTGAGTTATGGCCAAATGAATAGTTACTGTTCATTTGGTCATTTCTGCAGGTGCTGTTGCAGGGTATCCGGATTGGGGCCAACTTTTGGTCCTCTTACTTTGGTCTTTTGGGCATGGTTTCTTCAGCAAGAATGTGCCATTATAAGCCTAGTTTCATGTACAATTGGCCAAACACCAATTAGACCTACACAGCCAAAGTTATGGCTATATAAGTAGACTGAAATCTCAGTCACCTTGCTGCTGTCTTTAGGCAGCCTACACATTCACTTTGCCATGCATTATTTCAGTCCAAATTGTGGTCAACTTACCTAAAATGGTCACTAATTGACCATTAAAATGTTCTCTAACAATTTCCTAAGCCAAGTCAAATTTTCACTCTTAAAACCCTAGCTCAAATTCAAGGGTTACACCAATTACCTTAGTTAGCATACCAATTCATTATACTTGTGTATATGTACCTTAAACATCATTTCTAATCCACTCTAAGTCCAACAAAACACTCATTTCTATTCCTTCAATAGGGCTGCTGAAATTTATGGCATTCATACACATAATTTTTATTCATTTTAGTTATAATTCCTTACTTATTTCAAGTCCCTTAACATAGAAATCGAGAGCTTTAGGTGTATATATGCACTAACCTCTTTGCTCAACTTATTGAGCTTGGGAAAACTCTAGAATTCCTCCTCTTTGTGGCTGCCTAGAGCTTCCTTAGGGTGTATAGGTTAATTTTTGTGAAGATAACTTAGGGTTTTGGGGTGAGGGTTGAGAGATCTTCAAGCTTGAGTGAGGAAGAAAAATGGAAGTTTTCTTCTTGGCTATGGTGCGGCTGAAATGGGGAAGGAGATGGCTGCTCACATTTTTCTTTTCCTTTGGTCTTTGTTTTGTCTCTTTTAAGTATTTAAGAAAGCTTATTAGCTTGTGATTGGTTGGTAATTTATAAATGACATCATTATGATGTCACAAATTGCTTTATTTTGATTTTTCTTTTCTTTTCATCACTACTCAATTTCAATTTAATTTTTAGTAATGTTTCTTCATATTTTCTGTCATATTAATTATTTACTTAACTGGACAAGTCGGCCAAAAATCACCTCTGAAGGCGAAATGACCAAAATGCCCTCCGTTTGGCTTAACGGGTCAAAATTGTCTGTACCAATTAAAAAATTTTTCTAGGTATTTTCTTAGCATTCTAATGCCATGGGAACCTCAATAACCCTTCTCTGGAGTACCAAAAATTATTTTATAATTTTTCCCCCGGGTCTAGGGCTCCTCGTTGCGAGAACCGCAACTTCCCTCTGAGTTACCCCTCGCTAGGGCACCGGCTCATTTAACTTGGTTGTATTTTATTTCTAAAATTTTTAATAAATTTTTCTTGTTAATATTTGAGTTAATTATGATTCCTAACTTTAGTTTAAATATTTTTCCGGACGTTCTAGCTGTCCGGACCGACACCGGTCACCGAAACAGTAGAATGTACGGAGTGCTACCGGGAGGGTGTTACAGCAACTATGAATTTTAGAGTGAGAAAAGGAGAGAAATTAAGCTTGAGAAGACAAAAATGGAAGAGAGAGAGACTTAAAGGGGTTCGGCCATGAGAGGAACAAAAGGAAGAAGAAGACCATTTAAATGTAAATTTTGTCTCTTTCAACTCTCTTCTTATCTCTTATATGTAGTTGTTCAATGTTTATTGGTTGTAAATTTTTAATGATGTCATTATGACATCATGCTTAAGTAATAAATTTTATTTCTTTTCTTTTCTTTTCTTTTCCTATGTCCATTGTATTTTTCGTGATTTTAATTTATTTTATGTGTTTTAATCTCTCTCATTTAAATTGACATTTAGCTCAAAATTCATCACTGAGGGTAAAATGACCAAAATGCCCTTTGTTAGACTTATCAAGTTATATTTAACTGTACCGATTGACTTAATTTTTTTGAATTTTCTTTGACATTTTTAATGTCATTTAATCCTCATAAAACCTTCAATTTAATCCCAATATTTATCTTACAGGGTTTCCTCATGAGTCAGGGATTGGCAACTGTTTTCATAGTCACTTCCTATTAGGGTCACTCATCGTTGTGACTTCCGGTTCCCTTAACCTATCTACACTTCTTTTCTTTTATTTTTCTTTAATTTCTTGGTCTTTATTTAACCATCTCATGACTCCTCACTCTAGTTCGAGTGTAGTTCCAGACATCCTAGCTGTCTGAACAGACGTTAGCCGTCGAAACAGTAGAATGTGCGGACTACCTAAAGTGAGGGCGTTATAAGAACTGTAGGCCTCAAAAGCCAAGAACTGTAGGGCACCATGTGCCAATATCATGTATTCTATGGTTACAGTACTGCTAAGTCGTATGGCATGTCACACCTTATACTAACCTACTGTAACACCCCTTACCCGTCTACAGAATAGCCGAGCAAGGCGTGCTACACGGCGTGCCGGAGCACCTAGTCTGTGAATATCACATTTTCTAAACTCAATTTGATTTTAAGAAGTCATTTATGTAATATTCATATCATGTTGATACTATTGTCATACTTTGTTAAAATCAGTGTTTCAAGACTAGTAATAAAAATTTGGCAAGGTGCCGTCTATATTTAGGACAAACTGTCCTTCCAAACCTGTTGAAACAGTTTAATATTATGATATCAAAATCTCAAATATTTCACAGTCCCTATTTCTCAGTAAAGTCAATAGACTTTTACAGTCATTAAACAGTTCCATAATACAGTTCATAATAATTTAAATATATACAGAAAATCTCCATGTTATTTAATATGTACAAAATATTACAAACTTTAGAGCTTTCATAACATTACAAAATACAGGGCTGAATTTCAAATATACAATAAAAATACAAAATACAAGATATCCTACGTCCTACCATGTATGCAATGCAGTGCAGATGACTCTGGACTCTTGTGCAGATCTGATGTCTCACCCGGTCGTAGGCCTGTTGGGCTCCCCAGCTGTATCTCCAATACCTATGCGTTACAAAAGCAACGCGCTAAGCAATTTTGCTTAGTGGTGCCAAATATAAAGAAATATACACTAAAATAAAGTAAATAAAGTGTTTACGAATTTTTGGTGGTGCTGTATGTCAGTAAACTGGATTTATGTATTTGAATTTTTAATAGTACTTGGATTACTGCCCGTGTAGCCTATATACTGACAAGACTGGATAAACGGATATACTGGCACTGGGTACCTAGTACCTCGGGCCGTCACACCATCGGTCACCAAGTGTCTCCCGGTGTGCAAATAGCGTGGCTAAAAAGCCATATAGTCAATCTGGCGATAAGCCAAAAATAAATACACGATATGTATAGCCGTAGGCTATTAAAGTCACAATGTGGCATAATGAACCGTAAAAACACAGTATGGCATGAAGCCATTTACAGAACAGCTGTCAGAATCCTATTGGCATGCCAACCTATCCATACTAGTCAACTAGGCAAACTAGGGCACATTATTAATTAATTATTTAATTCTTTAATTTTGGAGTTTACTAACTATTATATAATTCACAAGTCAATGCATATGTTGACCTTTTTAGGTAATATGGACAAGTTGTTTCTAGCATCAATATGTCACAATTTATATCTCTATATGCTACCAATATAGTGCAATTTACCATTTTTACAAGTTGGCATTCATTGCCAAAATGCTTCAAGCATCATTGTATGCAAAATGTCAAATTCTCAATTTTTGTGTGCTAGATTGGTCTAGCTTAAAGTCCTATTTTCCTTGGTTTTTAGCTTCTAGTCAAAGAAGAAAAATTGTAGCTCTATGTCTTATTGCACGCGGGGAAAAATTTCAGGTCATTCCGAGTTGTGTAGACCAAGATATGGTCAATTTGCTAAAGTTGGACAGATTGCACTTTTAGTGCACAATTTGGTCAAATTTTAGGTCACTTTTGGTTCGGCAGTTTTTGTGCCCCAACTTGTGCAAGCCATTTGACTTGGTTCTTGTCATTTCTGGGCTTTGGTGTCTTCATAATACTTGTAGATATAGGTCTTAACTATTCATGGTCAAAATTTCAGGTCAATTGGACCTGTTTTGAGTGAGTTATGGGCTAAACACTAACTACTGCCCAAATGGTCAGTTTTCATGCCTTAAATGCACTAATCCGGATTTGGTCACTTTTTAAGGTCAGTTTCTAGGCAGAATTTTGGCAACCTTTCTACATGAAAGTTGGCCTATTTGGTGTCTCATTTCACCCCATATTGGCCTCATACCAATTGGGTTCATAGTTTGGCACTTATGGCCTCATTTAGGTGCTGCCTTCAATACACAACCTGCACAAAGCTCATACACTTCCAATTTAATGTTCCTCCTCCTCCTCATTACTACAATATTCAATCAACAACACTTCCATACATATATTGTACACAATTTCAGCAACAATTCTGGGCAGAATGTTTAAGTGCTCAATGCACACAATCCATCATTAAGTTCAACATTCACTTCCACCAAAATTCAACATACTTCAATGTTAATATTACACATATACTTCAACATATTCATACTTCAACATCACTTACACTTGCTGCCCACAAATTGACATTAACATATATCATTAATAACCATATATTCACACATAAATTCATGCTATTAGGGGCTGCCAAACATGGCAGTTTGCTCAAGGCTTCAAGGTTCCATTTCACACCTTAAATCTAAACACTACATGTACATACTTATGCACAAACTTACTCTAACTTTCATTTGAATCAATCAACCTTCATTTTCATTCATTAGAAGTAAAAATAACTCAAGCTCAACAAGGGTTCATGGCTGCCAAAAATGGACAAATTCATTTCTCACTATTTCTTTCATTTCTCTTCACCAAAACACTCACCTCAACCTAAGCACAAGCTTTACTAAAGCAAGGGAGAGGTTTTGGACACTTACCACTTTTGAAGCTTGTTAAAACTTCACCAAATCTCTTCCTTTTTGTTCTCTATAATCTGCCCAAGAGGTGTGGACCAAGTTTAATGAAAGAATTTAAGTGGAAACATGGCGTGAAGGTGCTTGCATGAGAGATTAGGAAGCTTTGCCCATGGTGTTTTCATGGTGGTCCATTTCGGCTGGAGAAGATGATGCAGAAAACTGAAGTGTTTAGTGGACATACACATGTCCTTTAGGTGTTTAAATACCCCTTAGTGCCCCACTCACTTTTAATTAAATAATTTTATATGTTAAGATTTTAATTATTTACTTTATACCCCATTTCTTGCACTATTAATATAATGTACCACAATTTTAAATTTTTAAGACATTTATAAAGTATAATATCATTTATTTTTAATGGACATTGAGGTCAAAAGGCAACTCTAGGTGTCAAATGACCAAAATACCCCACTTCGGGTTATATTCCCGATTTTTCGGTAACACCGATTTTTGTCTGTTTCTCGAATTTTCGTTTTTCTTTGTACTAATTTATTAATTTTTCTTTGATATTTCTAGTGTCAATTACATTTCAATAAATCTTTATTTATGTCTCAAAATTATATTCAGAGGGTTCCTCGCGGTCCTAGGGTCGGCAACGGCCTTCCCGGTGTGGTCACCCATCGCTATGGTGCCAGCTCGTTTAACTTAGCATCATTTTCTCTCTTTCATTTTTGTTTGATTTTTTTTTCTTGTATTTTTTTTTATTTATTTCATCATTATATGTCTGTTTACTATCACCGAAGTGTAGTTCCAGACATACTGACTTGCCTGGACTATTATTTGACTGCTGGAGCAATAGAACGTACAAAATATGTACAGTGGGGATGTTACACCTACAACCTCTACTGAAGTTTACTAGGCTAAGAATATACATATTACATTCTTTTACAATTATCAAGTTCATGTACTTATTTTATATACTCATATTTGCCATACTTAGCCAAAATTTCACTTAATTCACTTCAAACAAAGTTTATTTCACAATTTGATTAGAAATACTCAAACAAACCTACATGAAAAGTATGTAGCTTAAAAATCACTTTCTGTAGAAAACTGGCCACGTGAACAGTACATTCAAAATTCTAGCAAAATTCATAGAGACAAAAATTTAATGCCAAATTTTGTAGAAATCAACTTTCATATGTCTATTTTGATTTCCAATTGGAATCATGGCAAAATATATTTTACAACTTAAGATATAAGCAAAAGTATACAAGCTATCTAGAAATTTGTTTCAGACTGCACAGTAACAAAAAAGTATGAATTCCAATAGGAAAACAGCAAAATCAAATTTTGGCCATAACTACAAAGTTTTAAAAATCTCTTTAAGCTTTCCAAAGCCGCAAGAATCACCCTATTTGGATTTTTTAGCTCAAGTTATGAATTTTTAAAAATTGAGTCCCCTATTGTTGGAATCTGTTAGACTAGTTCCAAAATTGAGCATTTTAAAGTTTTGGCTTCAAACTCTATTCTATCATCAAAATTAAGGCTAACACTGAACTAAAAAGTTTTAGGGCACTCTTCAAAGTTTCATTTGGCATAAGAATCATCTCATTTCGACTTTCCTATCTCAAGTTATGAATTTTTGAAAGTGGCTCTCCAGCAGCCTCACCCAACACAGTTTTCAGATTTCAATCCGTCAAACCCTAATTTCATCTAATTAGCAAATAACAATAAATCACACATATAAACATGGTAGTAAGGATGAGTTTAAGTACTAATCTCTAGTAGAATCACTTAATTCCACTCATTTTCAACTCTTCCACTCAAAACCCTAGAAAGAGATGCCTACCTTTAACTTCTTCAAAAGCTAATTTTCTTCTTCTTTTTAAGGCTTGAATTGATGATGTTTAAGGTAGAAATCAGCTAGATTAATCTTCTTGGTCTTCTTCTTCTTCAATTTGGGAGAGTTTGGCTATGGAGGCATGAAAGAAAATGGGAGAAGAGGGTTTCAATTGGGGCAGCAGAATGGTGAGATAGATAAGGCCAAATTTTATTTTATCCAATGGTTAAAATAAGTTTTTGTCCAATGATCCTAATCCCCCTTATACATTCTACCCCAAAAGTTTTTTATTTACTTCAACTTAGTCCTTATTTCTTTTAATTTACCCCTCAACTTTTTAATGTCATTAACTTTCATGTTAAAGTTCCAATGTCAATATGATAGCTATTGCAACATAAATAGATAAAATTTAGGGTAGAATTGAGAATGTTTGTAACACCCTCACTATAGCAATTCCGTATATTCTACTGTTTCGGTGACCAGTGTCAGTCTGGATAGCTAGAACGTCTGGAAAAAAAATTTAAACTAAAGTGAGGAACTATAATTAACTCAAATATTAACAAGAAAAATGTAGGAAAAATTTTAGAAATAATATACAACCAAGTTAAGTGAGCCGGTGCTCTAGCGATGGGTAACCCAGTGAGAAGTTGTGGTTGTCACACCCTACTCCCCTGTAAGATGTAACATGATCCTGAAGTACACCTAATGAATTACCGTACTTCGCCTACTGATAATCCATTAAATATACTAAAAGAGATTTTAAAACAATTTTCATGAAATTTAAATCATCGATTAAAATCTAGTGTTATAAAATTTTTTTCAAAATTTCGGCAAAGTGCCGGTTGTATTTTGAGAAAACAGTTCTTCAAAACCTGCAAAGAACACACTCCCAATATGTTTTCTCAAATACAACTTCAATAGCTTCATTTGAATAATTCAAATCTCAATAATCAAATCAATCTCCTCATAAAAGAAACATTTCATTGATTATAAGACTCAAAATTAATATTACAAAACTATTCAGATAAATGAAATCCCAAATTTACATTTACAATAATTTACATTTAATTACATACCAAAATATTTTACAAGAGTTTTTATACAAATGCTCAAATAATTTACATACATATTATTACATGCATACATCAAAACTTATGTACATATGGTCCGATGAAACGAGGACTCAGTTTCCCCTTTCTGCCAAATCTCATAATCCTCTTCCAAGGAGAAACTTTGAGGAATACCTTATAACCCACTACATATTCAATATCTCTTCTCTTTAGACCAACATAGGACTTCTGACAGTCTGATGTAGCGTTGAGTCTATCTCTGTTCAATCTGATCTTTTCCTCTGTCTGCTGAATAATTTCTAGCCCAATCATCTTCCTTTCACCTACTTCATCCCAACATTAGGGATTTCTGCACTTTCTGCCATACAAAGCTTCATATGGAGGCATCCCAATGCTTGATTGGTAGCCGTTGTTATAAGCAAACTCAATCAAAGGCAAGTTTGTATCCCAACTACCTTCAAACTCAATCACACAAGCCCATAGCATATCTTCCAATATTTGAATTATTCATTCGGACTGGCCATCTGTCTGTGGGTGGAATGCTGTGCTGAAGTTCAATCAAATTCCTAGGGCTCTCTGAAGACTACCCCAGAATCTAGAAATGAACCTAGGATCTCTGTCTGATACAATCAATACTGGCACTCCATGCAGTTTTACAATCTCATTTATGTACAATCTGGCCAATCTTCCCAGGCTATAGTCCATCTGGACTGGCAAAAAAGTGAGCCGACTTAGTTAGTCTATCAACTATAACCCATACTGCATCATGACTATTCTGTGTCCTTGGAAGTCTCATCACAAAATCCATAGTTATCTGTTCCCTTAAAATGTTTCATAGGGTGCCACTTGTATGCTAGCTTGACACTTATTAATGTATACAAATTCTGTTAATGGGATGTATCTATCCCATCTCCCCTCGGATTCAATGACACAAGTTCTCAGTATATTCTTGAGGGCTTATCACATATTACAGGTTATTATTATCATTTCATTTCTTTATTTATAGAAACTCAATGAGTTTCAAAATTTTTCTGAATCACTTGTTTCGACTGTCCATCCGTCTGAGGATGACAAGTCGTACTAATATCTCTAAGCTTATAGCAATTACTGTGGTACAGGTAATTCACATTAATGTAACCGAGTCACTGACTCTAGCTACCTTACAAGTGTAGTCGTTTGATAGGCTAGTTCTAAAGTTTTAAATTTCTTACTAGAATTTTCACATTTATTTCCCGTAATAGTACTCTATTCAAGAATCAGATCAATTTATAGATTACTTACAAATATTCTTAATTTATTGTACCACGAGGAAGTACGTAGCTCTACATAATAATCCCGTGTCGGTATTGTAATCTGCAGCTTACAATACAAACATCGAGAACATTATATAGTCACTATGTTATAACCTCATGGGCTAGGTTTTCTAACATCTTATCTTTCTCGAATCCACTAATATCCTAAATCGATTCTGATTACAATTTCCTTTGACAATTACTAACAGTAACATCTTTGCCCTCATCTAGAGCAATTCTATTACTGTAACTTACTTTTAGGTCCTCTTGCCTTACATTAAGTAGGCTCACCAATTAGCTTTATAATTTATGGTGTTTTAGAAAATACTTTTAGCTAACAATTCTTCCAAAATTAATGTCAGTCATACTTGTTATTATAGTTTTTATCCTAAAAAAACTAGTCACTAACGCATCAAAATTTATTCCCCTGTAAAGGAATAGCAACAAAACATAGAATTCTAACACTAACATATAAATAAGTAGTGCTGGGATCAAATAACAACTCATTGTTTCTTTCAAAAATTAAGAACTTACCAGCAGCTACATCTGAAGTTTCTGCTCTTTCTCCTTGGCGCTTAGTGGACGCTCTGATTGGTGCGCTACTATATTCGGGTTGATTCATTGTGTTATAGTGGTGAGGAGTACCAACTCTATTTCTATCTCAACTCTGATTGACGGTCTGTGGACTCCTAAGAGCAGATCGAGGTGCTCTAGTACAATCTTTAGCAAAGTGTCCAAGTTTTCCACAATTGTTGTAGGCTCCAGAGGCCTTACGACAAATACCTCCATGTAGCTTACCACAAACATGGCAGAAATGGGCAGAATAGGAACTTCTGGTTGTTCGACGACTTGATCTTGGTGTTCTCTGTCCTAATGATCCACCTCTGTCATATCTCTGAGCTCGAGGTTCCTCAAATTCTTTTCTCTTCCCCAAATTACTGCTCGAGTTCTGACCTGTAGATTTCTCCCTCTTCTATTTCACACTGTCCTTGTGGGGGTTAGGTCTGCACTTGGGCTTAGGCTGACAAATTATCAGCCATTTGTTGGAAGAAAGTGGCCATTTGCTGGGCCATTTGTGCAGTAATTTGTACTGGTAAAAATGGTACAGTCGGGCCTTCGACACTTTGTGGAGTTGGGGCCTCAACTTGTACTTCTGCCATCACGGACTGTTCTATTATCTCATTCTTCTCTTCCATATCTTTTCACAATATTTTCTATTCCTGTACAACCAACATAAGGAGATTCCTCTCCATTAGTTCATATTTATGATGTAAATGTACTATATGTATCAAACATTTGAGCAGTTGTAGTTATCGATAAAAAGATTTCAAATTCACAGTTCAAAATTTACTTTAAAACCATTGCTCTGATACCACTAAACATGTCACACCCTACTCCCCTGTAAGATGTAACATGATCCCGTAGTACACCTAATGAATTACCGTACTTCGCCTACTGATAATCCATTAAATATACTACAAGGGATTTTCAAACAATTTTCATGAAATTTAAATCATCGATTAAAATCTGGTGTTATAAATTTTTTTTCAAAATTTCGGCAAAGTGCCAGTTGTATTTTGAGAAAACAATTCTTCAAAACCTGCAAAGAATACACTCCCAATATGTTTTCTCAAATACAACTTCAATACCTTCATTCGAACCCATAATTCAAATCTCAATAATCAAATCAATCTCCACATAAAAGAAACGTTTCATTGATTATAAGACTCAAAATTAATATTACAAAACTATTCAGATAAATGAAATCCCAAATTTACATTTACAATAATTTACATTTAATTACATACCAAAATATTTTACAAGAGTTTTTATACAACTGCTCAAATAATTTACATACATATTATTACATGCATACATCAAAACTTATGTACATGGGTATACCTATGATATACCTGGAGCTGATCTGAATGTGTCTTCAAAGAAACTTACTCACTGCTCTATGCTCTTCTTACCTGCGACAGCATACAAAGCTATCGCTGAGTGGTGAACTCAGTGGTGCACAACTATAATTTAAAACATAGTACAATATGCATTGACAAAATTTACAACAAATAATTTGGAAATCTGAATACTCATCAAATTCCAAAACTCAAAATATTCATTGCCAATAATGTAAATCATTTGTATGAAATGACTTTGATCACGAAATTCAATTTATCAAATCATGACTAACCATTTAAGGTAGTTCCAACAAAATCAATTATACATAAATCATAACTGAAATCACAATTCTTTACTATTCAAAAACATTCTGTGTCTCAAAAACTATATTGTATCTCAAAAACCACGCTGTATCTCAAAAACCATGCTGTATCTCAAAAATCATGCTGTATCTCAAAAATCATTCTTTATCTCACTAACTATGCAAGATTAATCCGAAAGGGCAATATTCGAAGTGATTCTAACTCCCTATGGTCAGGGAGGTCGAATCATATTCTAACTCCCTATGGTCGGGGAGGTCGAATCATCGTGCACAGTGCACATCACAATAATGAATCTTCCGCAAGGGCCATAACGATAAAAAAAAAACTTAGATCTAACCTCAAATCAGAGGAAAATCTAAGCCTGTGCACGTACCATGGTAATCAAAACACAACTAACTCCATTGTCTTCTCAACAAATGAGAGAGACAGGTAATAACCTAGTCAAGCATCTATAGTGAGATATAAAATAATATCACAATCCTTTTAGTGAGCATAAATCACAATATAATTCGATTCAAATTCAATTCCAATATCCAATAATTTTTATGCTCATCACAATTCAAATCATAAATTTGCATTTTTCCATGAAAATTACCATCACAATTCAAAACATGTTCTATCATAAATTTCTAAAACATAATTTATTCGATCCATAACAATGCTTAATACTTGTGGAAATACCATTTCACAAAGCTAAATTCATACATACTATAACAATTTCAATAATCATTGAATTAAATCCAATGCTTGTTAAACATAATACATAAGAAAAATATGTCATTTAATCATATGAAATATTCAAAACAAAATCAGTTAAAAACTAGTTGTGCACAAACCTCTGATAACTGTCTCTTGGCTCTGACTCAGTGTTTCCTTCCCCTTCCCTGAGTCTTTGCTAACTAAGAAACACAATTTGAAGTGTTTCAGTACTCATTTAAACTGTCTCTAAGAATAAAGCTTAATAATTAACTTATTGAATTCTATTATTTCCTTAGTCAACCTAAGATGTTGACCCTCGATGTAGTCTAGGTGAATTAGGTTTTAATGTTACCAATATGTCACATTTTATAGCCTTTTTGTGTTGGTACATATTACTAAATTCATTTCCATATATATTGCGTTTTATTGCAATTTGTCGGATCCCAGTATACTAATTTGACCTAGCTCCCTCGGCTTTCGAGTTTTGGTCAAAACTACAAACTTGTAGATCTATGTCTTATTGCATGCGGGGCAAAATTTCAGGCCATTCTGAGTTATGTAGACCAACTTATGGTCATTTTACTATTGCTGGTCAAAATGCATCAAAATTGGTCACTTTAGGTCATTTTAGGTTCGGCCAATTTTTGGACCCGAAATTGTGCAAGCTTTTTGACTTGCCTATGGTCATTTCTGGGCTTTGGTGTCTTCATAATACTTGTAGATATATGTCTCAAATATTCATGGTCAAAATTTCAGATCAATTGAACCTGTTTTGAGTGAGTTATGGGCAAAACACTAACTACTGCCCAAATGGTAAATTTTAAGGCCTTAATTGCACTAATCCAGATTTGGTCACTTTTCAAGTTACCTTACAAGCAGAATTTTGGTAAGCTTCCTTCATGAAAGTTGGCACTTTTTGTGCCTAGTTTCACCTCCAATTGGTTTCATACCAATTGGAGCCACACACTTAAGGTTTTAGGCCCATAACATAAACTGCCCTATTGCATTTTGTTCATTACTCATCAAAGGACACTTTTAACATTTACCAAACTAAACATTCATGCCAATTCTGGTTTGTACCATAACCTAAACACAATTCACAACATATTGTTGGTCATTTTGGCAGCTTACAATCACCCTCAATATGCACCATTTAGTACATAATTTTTTTCAAGCTCAAATTATAACAATTCAATCACCTAACCTAGCTCATTTACATGTCCAACCTCACACCATCATACATATAACCAAGCTGCCATAACAACTATCACAATTCAACATTAATATTCCATAAACCAAACATGAATAACATCTTTATGGTTCACCAAACCAAGCTGCCGATTCATACATTACAGTCCATTAATTTCCAAGCTTCCAAATTCAAGTACACATTCACATATACTAAGTATACATCACCCAAATTAATTCCTACACACATAAACATTTAATCAACCCTTTAATCTACCATTTACAAGCAAGAATAAACTGTCCTCAAGGAGTTTCCATGGCTACCAAAAATACAACTCTCCCTTTAAACATCAAACTGTTAGTAGTATGCCCTAGAGCATATCATTTAGTATGTATCTTGTACATATTTTTATTAATAAAAGGCATTTTCACTTTTCCGTTTACATAATATATTTATGTGTAATAGAAAAGGTCCATTGATATTTTGTTAGAAATATTATTCTTAAGTTGTTAAGAATATGAGTGACAATATTTCTAGCACGAAGTATCATAAATAGGTTCACAATCGAGGATACTTCATAATAAGGACATGACTTATCCAGAAAGATTGTATTCATGTTTTTTTCCAAGTTATTTATATGAGATATAAATAAGATGGAATGGTGAGTCTCATGCCATATAACAAACATGATAGGCACTTATAAATGATAAGTAGGCCGAACCAGTGATACTTATGACAAGCACATGGAGTTTACTCTTGTCAATGTTTTGTCATAAATCATATCAGTGCATATAATCTTTAGACCTGAGGTAGCACAGTTATCTTGTATATAGGTAGTTTGAGTTTGATACTGCTTTCATACTTGTACTGTGTATGGGTATATGGGCATGTGTTGGCTCCTACTAGTTATATATGGAGGTAGGTGTTGATCAAGATGGAATCTGTTCCACTAAGTAAATAGAGATAAAATCCTATGTTCATTTAATTGTTCTTGATGTTTTAAGTTCCTGGCCAGGACAGATAGATTTATTCAGAAAAGAGTTTCTGATGAGAAAATCTTTTAATCAAGAACTGGAATTAAAAGAGAACATAATATTCATAGCAAATGGAGTTTGACATAAACCATGACTCCAGCTTGAGTTGGGATTTTGTAACAGAGAGATTCTAGTGCATGGTAACATATGATTATAAGTTCATTTAAGGTAAACCTTATTACTAATTGGGTGGCCATGGCATGCTATGCTAGGTGTTAACCATGGTCTATGAGGTTCATAAAATGATTTAGAGAAATCATTTATGGTAAGAAAGAGTTCTGATGATATTAAGAGTTGATATCATGTCTCATTGCCAATTAGTGATGAGCCTAGTAAGTCACACACATACACAAGTTATCACCTAATTAAATATGATTTAATTAATTAATTAAAGAGTTTAATTGATTAATTAGATAGGTTTGGTTTGCAATTAGTTTGCAAAGTCCCTAGCATGACTTGAAACCAAATCTAGATTATTGGATGTATAATATAAGTTAAATTTATATTTAAAGTGTTTAAATATGAATTTAATTAATGAGAAATTAATTAATAGAGATTAATTAATTAATTTATATTTGATATAAATTAATTAGAAGAAGAAAAATAATTATTTTGGGTTGAGAACTCAAAATTAAGACACAGGGGCATTTTGGTCATTTTGCAATGTGACACATGGCACCATGAGATGGTGACACATGGCATAACACATAAGCTTGCCAAATGTTTTTTTAATCATGTAAGATGATTAAAATCAATATTACATATAGGTTTGACACTTGGCACAATGTAATTGGGTCACTTAAACGTAGAGCTAATCAAAGGGTGACATGTGGCAAAGGTTTAATGTGTTAACCTAGCTATTTAAGTGTTGTTATGATAAAATAAAATACAACCAGCAGCCACACTCCTTTGTCACGCCATTTTGCAGCCCTCCCTCTATTCTTCTTCATCTCTCATCAATTCAAAGAGATTAGCCATCAATCTCTTGAATTAAGAACACTAGAAATTGTTTCTAGTGTCCTGTTTACATCTCTAATATCTTAAAAGGCAGAACTTGAATTTCTAATTAATAAAAAAGGCTTTAGAAGCTGTTCAAGGGCTGCCATAGGTGTTCTTGGTGTGGACAAGCTAGAGGGACAACATCTGATGTCCTGAAGACGAATCTCAAAGGCGCAGACACGCTGCAGTGCATTAAGAGGTTAGTGTAATCGTTCTTGATTTAATCTAGGGTTCTAAAATTAATCTGATTAATTTTAAAATCTTAAATGGCAAATACAGATCCAAAAACATATTAAAAGAGTTTTAATATATTGTTTATCATTGAAATCAAATAGATAAAAATAAATCTTGCATGATGCATGTGACCCTAGGTGAAAATTTTTAAATTCAATGGTATAAACTTGTGTTTTTCACGCTTCCGTTCCTTCACAAACCTCAAAATTCTTTCCACAATTCAAGTACCCATAACCTCCTCACAAACTTTAATGAAGCAATAACCAAAAACACAAACTTACCACTATGGAAATTCTTCAAAATCTCTCCAAAACTTGGTCTTCTTGTTGCCTATCTACTGCCCAAGGTGTATGGACAATCTTTAATGAAGGAAAGTGGGAAGAAAGGAGCTTGAATCTCCCATGCATGGAGCTTCAAACCATGCGTCAATGGAGATTTTTTTGGGAGCAAATTTCTGCTGGTTCTAAGGTTGAAGATGAAGATGTATTCTGCCCAAGATGATGAGTTAGTGGTCCACTTTGATGGGTGAGTGGAGCACTAAGCTTAAATTAAATATTAGTTTAATATAAGATTTCATTTTCCCACATTAAACTTCCCATTTTTGCTATTTACATTAGGTACCACTAATTTAATTTTTCATCACATTTTTCAAGTGTAATATCATTTATTTTTAATGGACATTTAGGTCAAAAGATAACTCGTGGTGTCAAATGACCACAATGCCCCTGTTTGGGTTGCATTCCTGATTTTTCGGTAACACTGGGTTTTATCCATTTTTCTATTTCTCACTTTTCTTTGTACTAATTAATTAATTTTTCTTTGATATTTCTAATGGTATTTATACTTCAATAGGTGTCTATTTAAGTCCTAAAAAATATTTTTCAGGGTTCCCGCGGTCCAGGGCTAGTCAACGGTCCACGTCGTGACTTCCCGATGCGGTCACCCATCGCTAGGGTTCTCGGCCCGCTTAACTTAGTTACATTTCTTTGCTATTATTTTTCCTTTGTTTTTCTTGTATTTTCTTTTCTTGTATTTTATTATCTTATGTCTCCTCACTCATATCGAAGTGTAGTTCTAGGCATCCTAGCTGTCCGGACAACACTGGTCACTGGAACAGTAGAACGCACTACCGAACTTATGGGTGTTACAGCGGTCTTTGCAACTAGAAGCCCTAAACCCGTGAAAAAATTCATGAAATAATTTTTGGGACTCCAGAGAAGAGTCATTGAGGTTTCTATGGCATTAGAATGCCAAGAAAAGGTTTAGAAAAAATTTTCAATCGGTACAGACGATTTTGGCTCAATAAGCCAAACTTTTGGTCATTTCGTCTTCGGAGATGATTTTTGACCGACTTGTCCAGTTAAGTAAATAATTATTATGATCTAAAATATGAATAAATATTACTAAAAATTTAATTGAAAATGAGTAGCAAAGAAAAGAAAAAGAAAATGAAAGAAATTGGGAATTATGACATTACATGATGTCATTAAAAATGCCTCCACCCAATCACCATTTGACAAACTAATAAAAATAGATAAAAATGAATTTAAAATGGGAAAAAGCCATCTTCTTCCCTAGAAAAATCTGCCGTCCCAAATCCTCCTCACCATTCTCTCTCAATTTTCTTCATTTCCACCATAGATCCACCATTCCAAGCTTTCAAACCACCACCCTCTCTTCACCAAAATTGTTGGAAACCTTGAGGGAACTTCATATCCAGCCTTGAAGTAAAGAAAAAACAACAAATTTCCAAGTGAGAAATCTAGCCTGAAGTGGAATACAAGGGAGAAGTGGAGTTTGATTGAAGTGAAGGGTGATTGAAGGTTGTTTGAAGCCAAGAGACCAAAGTTAGTGATATCAATCCCTTTGGATTTTGAAGTTGCACCAAATTGATTTAGGTTTTGCTAAATTGGGAATTTGATGTTATGTTGATAAATTGATGTGCTGAGATTAATTATGGAGTATTTCAAGTGTATTGAATGTAATAGAAGTTGGTAGTAGTGTGGAATGGGAGGTATTGGAAGTGTTGTGTTCATGCAGGATTTTCTAGACTTTAAGTTCAGTACATAAATGTGACCATAAGTAGAGTTAGGTTACTCCAATTGGTGTGAAACCAATTGGACATAAAACTTAGGACATAATGACACATTTTTTGTGAAGAAACCATGCCCAGAAAACCAACTTAGGATAACCTAAAAGCTGCCCCAATTCGGGTGACCAACATGTTGTCCCTGGAAAATGACCAAATGAACAGTATATGTTCAAATGGTCATAACTCAGTGTAAAAAAATTCAATTGATCTGAAATTTTACCAGCAGAAAGCTGAGACATAGCCCTACAACTTTCATGAAGAACACAAATCCAAATTTTGACCATAACCTAGTCAAATTGCTAACCAAACTTAGGTTACCAAATCTGGCAGAACCAGTTTTGCCTAGAATTCTGGATTCTGTCCAATCTAGCCAGTTATGGTGTTTAGGCCACAACTTGAGCTACAAAACTCCAAATAGAGTGATTCAAAAAAAGAAATGTAACTAGACACAATAAGGAACAACTTTCATGTAAACAATTTTATCAAATTCCTACTGTACAAATGACCAATGGAACAGTAAACCTAGGGTATGAAATCTGAAAATTTTAAATAATATAAGATAAGCTTTAAAATGGTATTAGAAATCAATACCAACAAAAATGAAATGCAAAATGTGGTATCTTGGAGAACTTAGATTCAATAAATTTATTATGTATTAAAAAGTCAATAATTTGAGTGAATAGTAATACAAAGACACAAAGTATAATAACTAAATTGGTAGAGGAAATTAAGGTATGAAATTTGGAATCCATGAAACATTCATGGATTACTTAGAATAGAAATAGTAATTCACCTAAATGACTTAATGAACATTTAAGTTATATGAGTATATAGTTAAGATTTGTATTCCCATTACTAGTAGGTCTAATAAAACATGAGTGATACCACTTGAATATGAAATAAAATTAACCTAGATGGATTGTTGAGTATAAATGGGATGAGATTTACATTAGGATTTATGTTTCCATTACAAATAAGATAATAACACTTTGTATGAGTTATGAATTCATATAAATATTGTAACGAATAAATGAATCACATTAAATATGAATGAAACATTAGTTCTCTTTATAAGAGAAAGGAAGAATGTTTTGAGTACAATGGTATATGAACACCATTGTTGTGAATTGTGATCAATATGAATGATGTAAGGAATGTATGAATATTATGATGAATGTATAAATTATGAAATTTATCATGAAATAATGAAGTCATAAAACACAATATATTAATATTTAATGATATTATGTGCCCTTGTATTGCCTAGACATGTGTGTCAGATTGGATAGTTTGGCATGCTAATAGGGTATTGTTTTAGCAGTACTGCGAAAGGCTTTATGCCTGTATTCATGGCTTTATGCCCGATTATGTGTTATCATGGCTTTTTAGCCATACTGACTGCATACGTGGTTGACTTTCTGCGTCCCATGGTATAACGGCCCGAGGCACCGCGGTGTCCAGTGCCAACGACCCGTTATCTAGTTTAGTCAGCCTGTCATAGGTCACTTGGGCAGTGAAATTTATTGAAATAAGTTAAGAATATTAGTAATTAAAAATACTATAAATTAAATAAATGAGTAAGATGACCTAAAATAAATTAGAATAGTTATTTATTAGAAAGAATCGAAATGAACTGGACCGATATTAAAATTTACTTATTATGAAATAATCTGAGATAACCTAGAAAGTATTGAGAAAATGCTAAAAGATTAGCAAAGAAAATTATAACATACATAAATATTGCAAATGTGACTTACATAATAATATAAGCATAAATTTATTATTTTTAGATCATTTTTTTATGTACATTATTACTGTACATTGACGAAATAAACACTTCCAAAGAAGACTAAATTAGGATAAAACATATTAAATTTTAAAAACCGCATGTGAAGTATAAATAAATCTTAATTATTTGAATTATGTTTTATTTCTATCTTTATTTGTATATTATTTCCTTATTATATTATTACACTACTAAGCAGCAATGCTTAGCGAGATGGAATTGTTTTCTCGCGCAGGTACTAAAGGTAAAGCCCGGATAAAAATATTAAACAGAGATTTTGGAGTTATGATTTGCAAAAATGCCTGAAGTATTCAAGGTTGTCACTTCCTCAGTAATACATGTAGATAGGACCCATATTGATCATATTTTATATTTTGTATAAAATGCTTAGAATATGATATTGTATTGTAATGTATATTATGAAAATGTAATTAATAGGAATGCGATGTAAATTAATAAATTAGCTTTTTCATATGTAATTAATTTATATATCACGTAAATTATGAAATTTTATAATTATTTTGTAAATTATATAAATTAAGGAAATTTAAAAATTTTGCTTATGTAATTTAAGAATGTTTGCATATGAATTGAGTATGAATGGAAATGTATGGAAATGATTATGAAATTGAAACGTATGGATGAGATCTGAAATATGAGAAAATTATGAGAATGATTGATGAGATAATTATGATTAGTATGGATAAGATTTTATTTTGAAAATATTGTTGAAATTCAAAAAAGTGAATATTGAAATACGCCAAACGATAATAAAATAGGGGAAATTCCGCTAGTTTCTCCGTCGAAAAATAATTGATATTAAATTAAACTAATTCAAAATTATTAAAAAAATAAAGTAAGATAAGTTAGGGTGCTCTGGCACCTATTGTAGCACGCCTTGCTCGGCTACACTGTAGTAGGGTGAGGGGTGTTACAATGTTACAGAATATAGAATTCTTATTTCAATTTAAAAATTTATATTTAAATATAAACATTAAGTGATATTTTAATTTAAAAAGAGCACAAATTTCATATGAATATAAGCATTATATCATTTAATAGATTTTTTATTTATTTGGAATTAACAATTTTTTATTGAAATTTTACATTTACTTTTAAAAAAATAATTATAAAAAAATTAAAAATACGTTATATGTTAATTTGACAAAGAGTATTATTGTAAATCGATTAATTGTATATATATTTTTACTATAATCATTCTAATTAAAAATAATAATATACTGACGTTAGTGTTTTTTTATTTTTCATTTTTTATATAAAAGGAAAATTTTAGTTATTAATTTATTATTTATAAATAATTTATTAATTAATATATTTGTCAATCTTATTTTTTAAAGTTTTTCTTTATCATAAGAAAATATAAAATTATGTAAATTATGTCAAATACAAATTAATAATATTGATACATATTGATATGGGGGTGCATAGTTAATTTTATCCAACAAAATTAAAAAAAAAATTCGAATAAAAAATAATTCCAAATAAAAAAAAATCAAAATTATATGAAATTATATCAAATTAAATTTATTTTATTATTATATGTATAAACTCGTAAATAGTATTGGAAAAAAATTAAATTTTTCATGCTAATTATATATATTTTATAAAAGTTATAAAATGTTAAAAACTAATTTATCTTGATGAAGTCAATACTTTATATTAAAGATATTTGACATGAAAATATATGAACTAATAAAATAATAAATATTTAAATTTATATATTTATAACACACTTATAATTATAAAATTATGTTATAATAATAAAATTTTCATAATAAATTTCACCTCTATAATTTTTTATTTTCATTAATATACTTTCTTTTTCATTAACTTAATATAAAGATAGTGCACATATAACATAAATGTAATAAAAAAATTAAAAATATTATATTATTATAATAATAATTAATATATTATAATAATTTTATATAAAAAAATTAAGAAAAATTATATATATAAATTACGAATACATATAACGAGTACTGAAAACGTGCAATGTATATTTAAAAAAAATAGTAACATACAAGTATGGAAAGGGAGGAGAACATTGACCTTACGCAAATTACTCTTCAATATTTATAGTATTTATAATTATATTTTTTTATTATTTAATTAATTTTTGAAGTTTATATAAATTTAAAATTTTTATAATTTAAAATTTAATTATCTATATACTTTTAGAGGTTATATAAATCTAAAATTTTTAATTATGCTTTTATTTAAATTCTAATTAATTTAAATTTTATTATAATATAATTTAAAATAAAATTTTATAAAAATACTTTCATGGCCTATATTATTTACAAGAATAAAAAATTATTTTATTTATATGAATAACATTTTTAATTATTATTAGTTATGAAAAAAATATTTTACTACAATAATATTTAAATTTATGTAAAAAAAAATTGCTAGCTAAATATATAAATTCTTTTACTAATTTTTTGAAGTTTTCTTTTGAATTAATTTCTTATAAGTCTATTAAAAAAATACTTTATATAATATAAATTTATATTTTTAATTACAGATATATTTTTAAAATTCTTAATTATTGCATTAATATATAAGTTATTGGTAAGCTTTATATACATATATAACGGAAAATATTATAAAAAAAATCAATATTTGTTGATTTATAAAAAAAATTTAATTATAATATGTAATATATAATAAAATTGTATGAATCTAATATTTTTAAATAATATATAATTACGCATAATAAAAAATTATATATATTTAAAAAAGTTAAATAAACAAACATATATTATTTAAAAAATTAAACTAAAATTAATATAATTAATAGGGTGACTAAAATTTATAATATTATTTTTTTATTTTAAAATGATACATTTTTAAAAATTTACAAATATTAATTTGTGTACATATTAAAAATATATAATTTTTTTAATACTATAGTCTCATCCTAGCTTGATAAATAGTAAATATATATAAAAGGAATTAAGAATCATATTTTGAATATAGAATTATTATTTTAATTTATAAATTTATATTTAAATATAAATACAAATTGATATTTAATATAAAAAGACTCTAATTTTTATATGAATACAAGTATTGTATTATTTAAGAAAATTTTTATTTTTTTAAATTTAACAACTTCCTCTATTTGAAATGTGATGTTTATTTTTAGAAAAATAATTATAAAAATTTAATTTAAAAATACATTATAAGTTAATTTGATAGGGTATTTTACTATAAATTGAATAATTGTTTATACATTATTTAATATAATCATTCCAATAAAAAATAATAATAATATACTAACATTAGAATTTTTTTAATTTAATTAGCATAGATTTTTTATTTTTTATATAAAAAGAAAATTTTAATTATTAATTTATTAGTATTAATATATTTGTCAATATTATTTTAAAGTTTTTCTTTCTATTATAAAAATATATGAAATTATGTAAAATAGTATATATCAAATAAAAATTAATAATATTAATATTTATTGATATGTATTTTCACAATTAATTTTTGTAAATAAAATAAAAATCAAATTAAAAATAACTAAAAATAAAAAAAGATCAATATTATATGAAATTATACAAAATTAAATTTATTATTATTATTATTATTATTATTATTATTATTATTATTATTATTATTATATAAACTCTCAAATAGAATTGAAAAAAAAATTAAATTTTTTACGTTAATTATATATATATATTTTAAATAATAATAAAGTATTAAAAGTTAATTCGTCTTGATAAATTTAACACTTTATTATTAAAGAAATTTAACACAAAAATATACGAACCAACAAAATAACAAATACTTAAATTTATATATATTTATAAAAACACTAATTATAAAATTATAATATAGCAATAAATTTTTCATAATAAATTTTACTTCTATAATTTTTTATTTTCATTGATAAATTTTTGTTTTCATTAACTTAAACTAAAAATTATAAGTGCACATATAATATAAATATTATGAAAAACAAAAAAAAAATTATTATATTATCATAATAATAATCTTATATTATACTAATATTATTTTATATAAAAAATTAATAAAAAATTTTATATAAAAATATTAAATTATGATCACATACAATGAGTGCAGAAAATGTGCAATAATATAATAAAATATGAGTAATATACATTCTTAATAATATAGAAATATATTATGAAAGAGATTGAAGTGGTATTTTTTATCTTGAAACAATAATAATTGACTGAAACAACTCTAATTTCATAAGTTTTTGAAATATGGCAATTCAAAGGGTGTATCAATTGAATAACATGAAATGCAGCAATACAAGGGGTGTGTAGTTGAATACTAACTATTTAACACATTTAACAAACGGATTTGGAGTAACTGTTGGATATGAAATCTCCATCAGTTATCCCAAACATCTAATCCAAACATCATCTTAGTTAACTTATGAATATGCAACTCAAATGAGATTTTAATATAGAAACTGATGGTTTTTAGAGAGAGAGAGAGAGAGTCTTCCTTCTATCTAAAATCCTCCACCATTTTATCTCATACTTATTTTTTTTTAATTATAATTACATATAAAGAGAGAGGGAGAGTTGAATTTCCATCTCTTAAATTCAATATATATGCAGCTAATGCAACATCTCTTCTTTTGAAACTACTTTGGGATAGCAATTGGTGATACTTTTTCATCAATAGTAATTTCTCTCTTCTCTTTATTATTATTATTATTATTATTATTATTATTATTATTATTATTATTATTATTATTATTATTATTACACTTCATTGTTTGGTTAGGAGTGCAGAAAGATAAGGTTTTTTTTTTTTTTTTTTTTTTTTTTTTTTTAAGCATAACTTATTTTGGTGATTATTATATGAGGCTTATAGAAAGACTACAAAGTTAAGCAATGACTCAAATTATCATTAAGTAAGCGTGTTTCCTATTATTTGGCCAACACAAATGATTCATTAATTCAATATGTATTTTTAAAACAAGATAATTGTTCATATATTTGGCTTCTAAGGTTTATGTTAAACTTTTCTAATATAAAATTTAATATTTTAAGAGTTGTACATTTGATTTGCATTTTTTTTTCATGAAAACTTTTATTTTCCTTCTAAAAAAAATTTAGAGATTTTAATAGAAAACAGGAGTTTAATATTGAAAGGGAATATTCGTAGATTAGGGATAGTAAAATAGGAACTTTAATGTGTTTATTTGGATGTTTCTCACTCCTTTTAGTTGGATGAATGAATTCCCACTTTCTATATATATATATATATATATATATATATATGGGAAGAAATTTCTTACCTACTCCACGATGTATAACACACACTCTACCAATAGAAAATTATAAAATTATCTGCATGTATTTTTAGGTAGGACTTACCATGATTTCAATCAAAATAACCATCATTGATTGGTTGGATGTATACACTCGGGTGTGTGTAAAAATTACTCATGTAGGGAATTGAGGTCGCGGAACTCAAACCTAACACGGTTAAGTGAATGATATGCCTTTAGCTACTTAACCAAGCCTAGCTAAGAAACTTCAAACTATTATCCTCTTATGAGCTTTTATATTCCATCATAGCTTTTGTTGTTTCCGAATCATTGCACAATAAATTGTATAAAAATATGCTTCAAAATGATTACAACTCATAAATTAATAGTCTTCATATGCCTGATATATAGCTGGGACATAATTAAGTAGTTTATTCTAAATTTAATTTATTTATTACACTCATTAACTATTATTGATCGATGAAGAGAATGCACGATACTTGTGATTATTGATTTTCTAATTCTAATGGATGATTCTAACCCATAGTGTAAGAAGGGCTTGGTAAATTGATAACAGTGCTCTTAACTTTGGTCATCAAGTTAATGCTGTTGGTGATGCCTTGTGATCCAATTCCACTATCCTTCAAACCCTGTAATCAAAGCATTTGTTACTTCTTAATTACAATGATTCAAAAGCAAAACAAAAGTATTTTTGAGCTTATTTCTTTCATCACAAGGCAGATTCTCAGACTACTAAGCTACTAGTCATTCACCTGGAAAGGAAAATGATCCGGTCCCCGAGCTGGTGCAGAGTTGATTTGAACCGTTCCTGTCTCCATTGCATCACTAATCAACACGGCTTTGTTGATGTCCTTTGTGAACACACAACCCTGCATTTTGTTAGAAAGTGTTAGTAACCTTGAGACCTCTTGAGACAATCTTAAGTTTTTATCACTAGCCTTTGGAGAACGATGGATACATACCTGGAGCCCGAAATTGCTAGCATTGCAATGGTGGATTCCTTCTTCAACAGAATTTATCCTTATAACGGGAAGAACAGGCCCAAATGGTTCTTCCCACGCAATCCTCATATCAGGTCTTACATTATCTAACAGCAAAGGCCAGATGAGATTGCCTTCTCTCCTGTACTCTTGGCAAAACGTTGCTCCTTTCTCTTTGGCATCCGTAACAAGTCCTTCAATGAAATTGGCAGATGATTCTGTAACCACTGGAGTGATGTCACAATCATCTTCTGGTGGCCCGACTCTTAGTTTTGCAACTCTAGCTTTCACCTTCTCTACTAGAGCATCAGCCACAGTTTCCATCACCAACACCACCTTTATTGCAGTGCATCTTTGGCCACTGTATGAAAAGCCTCCTTTAATAATGTTTGCTGCAACTAAATCAAGATCAGCATCTTCCAGCACAATGCAGGCATCTTTTCCTCCTAACTCCATCTGAAGAGGGATCATTCCTGACTTCTTCGAAATTGCAATACCAGTGTCTCCGCCAGTGAAGCTGACAATCATCGTAGCACAAGAGTATGCAACTCAGGAATTGCTCATTATGTACAAAAAATTAAAAATCTGAAAGGAAGGACAAAGAACCAACGAGCTTTAACTCAATGGTACTGAGTCCTCTCAAAGACCGTAAGAATAAGAGTTCGAATCCAAGTTGGAGCCAATCAATGAAAAAAAGGAAAAAAAGAGAAGAAGATTGTACCTTATGCAGTTGACCCCAGGATGCATAGTAAGGAAATCACCAATCTCAGAGCCTTTTCCAGTAACACAGCTGATTAGGCCTTTGGGAAAACCAGCCAAGTGAAAGCAGTGTACCATATGCAGGCAAGAGACAGCACCCTTGAAGGAAGCTAGTTAATTAGCCATTGATGGAAAATGAAATCAAAAATTTTTCTATGAGAAAGAAAGGTTGAAGGGGTACCTGAGTTGGAGGCTTGAGGACAAGGGAGTTTCCAGCAATCAATGCAGGAGCAATCTTTGAGACAGCAAGGTTGACAGGATAGTTAAATGGTGGAATGGCTAAAATCACTCCAAGGGGGATCTGCAATTGCAATACAAATGCAATGTTGTAGAAGTTAAATTACAGGAAAGGACATTTGGTTAAGGTTCTGAAAGAATTCTTGGTAGCAAATACTCTATGTCAAAGCCAATCTTATTGGACTATCATGAAATGAGCCTAAAAATTAAAATACACAGGGATTAAATTTTTGGGTAAATTATAAGTTGGTGTTTGAGGCATGTCAAAAAATCAAGAAACAATTTACTTTATGAGATTACATTACGTTGACAAAATAGTCTCTTTATCTAAATTAATGTTTATTTAAAATAATTTTAAAAAATTACATCTCTTAATCTTTTTTTTGTTAATAAAATATTCCATTCATATAATTTTATATTTTAGTAATTACTTATTTAAAATCTAGAAAAAGCATATTATTTTTTAATTAACTATTTTAGGTGTTTTACATTTAAATAATTAAATATTTTAATTATATTATTATTATTATTATTATTATTATTATTATTAAATTTTATGTTTAAAAATAAAGTGTTTCTTAAAATAAAGTTTGAATTGACATATATTTTTATTAATAAAATATAATTTAAGAAATGTAATTTTTTGCAAATTATTTTAATTTAACAGTAATTTAAATGAAGGGACCAATATGTTAATGAAATGAAATATCAGAAATTAAATTATTTTTTTATAAGAAATATAAGCATTGCTCTCCAATTTTTGATATATTTCTGTAATTT
The DNA here is from genome assembly GCF_030052815.1 of Hevea brasiliensis. Lineage (NCBI taxonomy): Eukaryota > Viridiplantae > Streptophyta > Magnoliopsida > Malpighiales > Euphorbiaceae > Hevea > Hevea brasiliensis. The sequence goes on along the minus strand of NC_079509.1, from coordinate 30,768,320 downwards.
AGATTTTTTTTTTATGATTAGGCCAAAATAAAATGCTCTCCTCCAAGATGAGAGCAAAATTAATAATAACAATAATAATAGCGTGATAAATCCAACTCATATTTAATTAATTTGATCTAGCCAAGTTTGAGTTACAATTGAGGCTACCAATAAAAAAAGTTCATATTAAAATTTTTTTATAATATTGATAATTAGGCCAATTACTAAGAATTTGAAGCCAAATTCAGTTAGTTTCCATCTTTAGCTTTCGGCTTCCTCATTTCCCCATACTCCCACACCAACAAACCTAATTACTGGGCCATGCTCTCAGACGAATATGGATGGTCTCAGGATTTCATTTTTTATTTATTTGTTTCTCATTGAGGATCTCCACTTCTAATGGTCGAATAACATCGCTTCCATCTTTTTTTTTTTTTTTTTTTTTTTTTTTTTTTTTTTTTTTGAAATAAAATTTTAATCATAGGATTCTCTGACTCGCTGATCTTTTTTAGTTGCTTTATGATTTATTTTTATTTTTATTTTTTTTTTCAGAGAACACAGTCCTGTAAACAAACCAACTTCTTCAGTGCAAAATTCTTTGTCCAATCCCAAAAATTGTCATCAAGTCATCTCCATAATTAACTCATCATTGTACATGAGATCAGAAAATTAAAAATATGCTGTGAGGACTGAGGACTGACTATACCTTAGAAGTGAGGCAGTATTTTGTCCTCTCATTGCCAGGAAAACTATCAGAGACCAAGAACTTGCCTTCTCCTAGAATCCTCACCCCTTCTTCAGCAGTGTAGGAAACAAGATCCCCAGACCTCACAACCTTCAGGAAATCAGAAAAATTAATTCCATTCTTCATCACTATCAATGCACAGAACGCTTAGTAACTAATTAATTAAATATATACCTCAGTGACTGCATCTTTGGCAGGTTTTGCAATTTCTTTCACCAAGCACTCAGCAATTGGAGCCTTATGCTCTTTCAGGATAGCAGCTGCCTTGTGAAGTAGCTCTGCTCTCTTCCAAAGTGGAGTTCTAGCCCAAGCTTTCTGTGCACTTTTGGCTGATTCCATCACCTTGTTAACCTCTGCTTGGCTGCAAGCTGTGTCAAAAATCATGAAAGGTTACTAAAAAAATTTAGCACAATGGTACTATTGTAGTCTCCAGGGCTGTGAGAAAGAAACAATGGAACTCACCCTGAACCTTGTACTGAGTCTTTCTTGTAGTGGGATTGATAATAGCAACAGATTTTCCAGAAGAAGATTTCTTCCATTCTCCATCAGAGTAGTACTTGTACACAGAATCTCCATCCAAAATCTCTGCAAAAACTATAGTCCCAGCCATGGCGAGAGACAAGAATGGCCAAAAGGAACAAGGAGTCTCCGCGTGTGTGGTGTGAGTTTGGTGAATATGTGGTTCTGGTATGTTTTTGGTATATATAGGGTGAAGGTGAGCCACGCTTAGCTATTTAGTCCTCAAATGGTTGGGTAGGTGGTTCAAAGCTTGCCATGTGAGCGTTTCATTGTCCTTGCTTCTGTCGTTTTACACATTTCTGATCTTCGATTTATTTACTTCATTGCCCCTCCAGTTAAGAAATTAATGGAAAGTTACACTCGTTTTCCATATGCTTACACGTGGACACCTCTAATTTTTCTAACAACTCTTTATTATTATTATTATTATTATTAATAAAATATTTTTGCTGTATTTTTAAAAAAAATAATTATATTAATTTTTACTAAGTAATTGATAAAAACATTATTTTTACTAAAAGAAATTTTTTTAAAAATAATATTTGTTATTACTAGTATTAAAAATAATAGAAATTATATATTATTTACTTTTATAAGTCTCAAAATATTGGAATCTGAAATTAATCCAATATTCTTAAATCATAGTGTTTTATTCTGAGTAGAATTAAAAAAATAAATAAAATTAGTTCGATTGAATTAAAAATCAATTTAATGATATATTATTTGAATTTAATTAGATTTATTTTTTATTAAATGACTAAAAAATAATTATAAAAATTCTGAAAAGCTAATTAATTTTCCAAATTTAACTACAAACTTATAATTCTAGGTCTACGGCAGAGGTTAACTTAATGATTGCAGCTGGAGAGACAGATTTCTTTCAATTGTTTATAAAATTTCTTTCTACTTGCTTAATTTAATTTTTTTTCTATTTTTATTTTTTTGTTAAAACCAATATGCTGAAGAAAGATTTCTACTTTAGTAAATAGGTCGGAAATTGTTCTTAAGGGAAGAAATTGCGTTTGATTTTGAGAGAATTCAAATTTGATTTTAGAAAAAATTTGTTAAAAATAGTTATAAACTTGAATAAATTAATATTTTATAAATCATAAAATAGACATGAAGAAATATTTTATTGAATTAAAAAAGTGTTAAAAAATCTAAATGATATTTTATCAAAGAACAATTAAATAAAAATTTTGAAATTTATAACTTACATGTCACTTGTCAGTAATGATAGATCCAGGCTTGGCACAAATTCCCAACTATAAAATAACAGTGTGAATGAAGAAGCTGCTTTGCTTCTACCCAGTACCCGCCTGCTGTAGAAAGAAGAGAATTAGGATAATTTCCATCGCCACATCATCTCTTATGTATCTTCATACTGTATTGGCACTTCCAAGTTCCAATCTTCATGCATCTGTAAGCATATGTTCCAATTTAAACAGAATTATATTATATTATATTTTATTGTTCTGCACATTAATTTATGGCTTACATCAGATTATCCTTTCTTTACGGGCATATCTCATTCAAAGGTATGAATGTGATCCAAAAATTCTTATCTCCTACCTTGCAGTGCTGATATATATATATATATATTTGAGACCATACCCCTACAATTATGGTGTGCCTTGCCCAGTCGCATATGGAAACTTCTTCTGTTCTGTTCTCTTCTCCAACTTCTTTGATCTCTCTATATGTCATCTGGATTTGGCCATTTTTGGTGGTTTTTTTTTTTAAAGGTGTGGACCCAAATGGTGAGGATTAAAGATCAAAGAGTAAATTATTATCAGGTATCCATATTTTTTTAAAATTAATTATTTAATTTTATTTTTTGAAAACACAAATGAAAAATCCTGTATTATATAAGTTAAACTTTATAATCTTTCTGTTAAAGAAAACGTTACTCAACTTATTTTAACCTTAAATATTTATACCATTTAGTTATGTAATTTTAACCATCCATACTACTTAGTTTTTTTTACTAAGCTAAAATAATTTGACTAATATTTTTTTTTGACAAAAACCTAATAGAAGAATTAAAGAATTTGATTTTACAAAATATAAGAATGTTTTAATGTTTTTTTTTTATTTTAAAAAATAAGGACTAAATAATTAATTTCGACAAATTATAGGAACATGACAGTAATTTACCCAAGATTAAAATGGTCCATAAAAAAAGTGGAATGTGTCTGATATTAAAAATTCTAAATGAATTTTCATTTAAATCAAATATTAAAATTTTAGATCTACAAATAAATTTCACAAAATTTTATAAAATTTTTTTATGCCAACGACTACCTAACTCCAAATGTAGCGAGTCCAACCAATTTCCTTTCTAATTGATATGAATGGTAGACATTGGATGCATGCTCTTTTCAATTCTATGTTTGGAATAATCCTTCACTTCACTGTTGCTTCTTGTATAGCATGACATCCCATTCCACTTATAGAAATGCTAGAATAATTGATCTTCAAAGCAATGGCTGAGTTCTTTTCCATATTATTTTGCTTTTTTTTCCTTAAAAAAAACAAAATAAACATTTTGTTTGATTAATTGGGAGTGTTTTTTTATTGAATATTCTTATTGTTTTTTTCATGATATTTCTTGTTCAGCTGATCAGCAAATAAAAAGGAATAAAATCTTTAAATTTCCCTTTTCTAAAAATCCATGATTTTAGATGAAAATCATATTTGTGTGCAATAATTATGATTTTTTTTTTAATAATCGGAAGATTCTACATGGGCATCATTAAAATGTCAGTAATTAGCATTTGATCTTCAAATTGCTAGTTTAGGAATTTGATAAATTTGCCGCTGCAAATTTAGATTATATATAGTGATTGTCAATCTAATTGTTTACATCATCATCAATTAACATATATATTCAGTGATATTGAAGTTTTTTTTTTAATTGTAAGGTCTCAAATTCCAATTTAAATCAGAGTGAATTGTAAAAAAAAAAAAAAAAAAAAAAAAAAAAAAAAAAAAGAGTATTTGAGAATGGTAGATGGAGTCCAATGCACAGAAAGGTTTGCTGAAACATGAAAGCAATTCTAATAGTATATGCTGGTTGATGGACTGGCAACACTTTCTTGGTGTAGGTTGAAAGCAGGAGTTCAATGTCTTGGGAAAGCCACAAATCTTGTAATGGGTGGTGCATGAGTTGAATCAACGATCAATCCATCATCTTACTTTGGAGTTTGGACCACAACTCACAAGGTTAAAAGAGATGAGAGCAACAAATATACTTTGTATTTATGGACCACTCTGTACCATTTCATTCTTACCTATGTAGCCCACCCGTACCACCCATTGAGACTGACCTTTTGTTGGATCTGTCACCTCTCAACAGATAGCTTTCTTCAATTTCATAGATGATAAAACCAGTAACTCCATTAAAAAATATTGATATGGCACATAAAAAAAAAGTCTGTTGGTGGCTTCCATATAAGAACCCAAAACTCAAACACCATCATGAATCGAACAAAAAATTACAACCAATGAAATTCAAATCCAAAATCCAAACGCAAAATCTAATTAAAATTTGAAATCAAGTAAGAATTGGTTCTGATAACCTTTTATGTTTAGGATTGGATTTTATCAAGTTTATTGTCGAATATGAAATGCAAGTAAATTAAGGTGATAATAATTTTTATTTAAAATAATTAAAATTTGTTCGATTTAAATATTAGCCTAAGTGCTTTCAAGTATGATATCTTTATTTAATTTAATACTGTCATTGTGAAGATATAATAAAAACTGAAATCACTTATAGATCTGAGCTTTGAAAATTCAACATTATTACATTCATAAGTCTTTCATAATTTCATTTTGATGACTATTGAGTATTAAATAGAGAAAAGATTTGATAGTAATGAGAAGAGAAAGTGCGTACGTGACTAAAACTAACCAATTTGATCAAATAACTAAGAATTTTAATTCATTATGAATATAAGTTTGGAAGTAGTTGATAGTATTAGTAAGATTAGACCAGCCAAAAAATAAAGTAAAAGAATATGTAAAAAAAAAAAATTCCATTAAATTTTCAAAATTTTAATAAATTTGAATTATTTTTTTATACATTTTGAAATTTTAACCAATTCTATCGTGATTGAAAGAATTGAATAAAATTACTAAAATACGATAATGTTTGACTTTTTTTTGGGTCAATAGGCCTTTTTATTATTGGTATCAAGTTGTATTATCCGTCCCATGGGTTCTGCTGGTTGTTAATTCCTGATTTTTGTTGTTGGGATCTTGTGTCTCATGTTCTCACGTGGACATGAAAATCTAATTAGTGTTGGCTTGCACGGAGGGCAACCCTCTCAACTGGCTCCGTGAGCTTGGGCAATAAGTTCCACACCTTCCCTGGGAACAGTTTTGCTTGCTTAGAATTACAGGCAATATTTTGGTGATGATAATGCATGCAAATCAGGTGAAATTGGTTGCCAATCATCAGATGAGTTATATGAGGCCGAGATCAACTATGGTCACGGTATACCAAAGGTGTGAATCAGACCGTGGAAAGAGGGGAAGAGGAATTTCATCTTAATGATAGAATTTGAATATACAAAAGGGTCAGCTATTCTTGCGCCCAAGCCCACCTTCTATTATAAGACCATATCATGGTGACATACATATGCACTGGTTAGCTTAGCTTATTCTACAATTGATATTAATTTTAAAACTATCCATTTACTATACAATAACACCTAAATTTTAATTTGAAATTAATTGGCAACGATTATATGTATTCTTTTTTGTTATTTAATTTTATTTGAGATTAATTTTATATTAATATTTTAAAATTATAAATATTTTAATATTATTTTCCTTCACATCATTTTAGTTTTTTTTTCCTTTTCCTTCCTCACTCCTATCAATAATTTATCACATTTCCATATTAGATCATTTGATTCTCTCTATTGGACATGACCAAACCAATTTAGTCAATACTCTCTCATTTTATCCTCAATTTGTGCTACATGCATATATTATAGACCCCAAAGTGATTTTTGTTTCATGTCAACATTTTTTTTTTTTTTACAATTGACATGTCAACATTTTTAATGACATTATTGATTTTGTCACTTAAGTGATAATGGTACGAAACCACATAGTTACAAGTAAAAAAAAAAAAAATTATAGACTTGAAGTGTTAAAAACGCAAAATTGCATATTTCAATTTTTATTTTTAAATTGCCCAAGAATATTTGTATTGCCCTAAATGCCCTTCATGATTTATATTATTTATGAAAATAGCAATTAACATGTATCTATAGCGACAGATATATGTATTTATCGCTAATAACAAATATAGCAATAAAAAATTCATCGCTAATACTTTTAGCAACGAGTGCTATTCTATATAAATCCGTCACTAATAATTATAGAAATTCATTGTTAATAATTTTTAGTGATGACTTATCCATCACTAGATCTATAAAAAATATTTTAATAGTAATTCTACTTGTACCAAAAATCATATTATAATTATATATTCTTAATTCTATAAGTCTTATTAATTTACTAAAAACTATTAGTTTAAACATTGAATCTCATTTCTAGTAATATTTACAAACTTATAACATTAAATTATAAAATTAATATTAATAAATTAACTATTTAATTAAGGTAATTATAAATTTATAATTAAAAATTAACTATTTAATTAAATCATGTTGTAGTTATATCAATAGATATAAAATTTTAATCTGTTCATTGACAAATATTTTATTTATTATGAATTTGTAATTTTTTTTAAAAAAATATATATAAGTAACAGATAAGATTTTATATTTAAACACTAACTTTTTTTTGCAATAGGATCCAAGCTTAATTAACTTTAATATATAATGTGATTTTTTTTTCCTTGTTCACCACATTTTTGTGTGTCTTATTTTCTTTAATGAGCAAAATCTATTTGTAAGTCTTTAAATTTTTTGAGTTTTTATATGTTATAGATATCATTCTTATGAGGATAGTTACACGTGAATATAATCACTAGAATTTTGTTATTATTGCCAATACCGAATGATATCCTTTCAAATTCAATGATATTTATATAGGCTATAGATAGATTTTTCTATTTCTTTTATATTTAATATTGATGTATCCAATAATATTTGGGATGATTAATATCTTTTTTAATAAAAAAAAAAGTGCATTTTACATGTGATGGTATAAGATTTTAATTTTTTTGGTTTTACTTAGTTTAAACATAGATTAATTATAATTTGTTCATATCCTTATATGCATGAATATATTTTTATTTTTTAATTTATTAGTAAATCTTATCCACGTTGTCGATTTTAAACAATTATTGTGCTACTAATATACTTTAAAAGTGTTTGTGTTGAGTTTGTAGGCCATAGACTCAAAATTGCCAAATTGCTTCAAATCAAAGTTAAGGAAGAGCAACATAAGCAAGCAAACATCTATGAGAACCTACAATGTAACTTTTATTTATTTTATATCTTGTAAATCTCATTTTATTAATTATGTTGGCTCAAGTCTAGGTGGTACTAAGAATATATTATTCAACTTCGTTTTCACCTAATTCTTTATCAAGGGAAAATTAAATAAATTTTTCAAAAATGCAAAATTAATTTTGAAAAGTATTTTAGTTGCAAAATAAATTGAATTAGCTTTTCAATGGTTCAAACGGATCAAAAATCTGAGTTCGGATAAAAAAGTTATGAGTTTTTTAAACTCTTAATTTCTTAGCGTCTTTACTTGTAACTTTTTCTTGACCAGGGGGGACTAAAATGAAATTTTCACATTTGAGAAATGCAAATTTGTTTTTGAAAGTGTTTTCATTGAAAATTTTATCAAATTAGCTTTCCAACGGTTCAAACGGATTGAAAATCCGAGTTCCGATAAAAAAGTTATGCATTTCCGAAGCCTAAGTGCCCTTTTGACACTTTCTGTCCAGAGAGCACTTCGGCAGCTGAAAGTGGGAGGTTCGGCTGCCAAAGTTTACTCTTTAAATCATGATTTTTTAGCGTTAAAAGTCATTTTGTCCAGAGAGCACTCTGGCAGCCAAAAGTGGAAACTTCGGCAACCGAAAGTGACTTTTCAAAAGCTGTTTTTTGTCGCTTCAACCTTCGACAGCCGAAGTAAATAACTCCGGCAGTCGAACCTGAGTTTTTGCAACTCGATAAAACAAAACTTTGGGTGGTTAAACGGCTAATTTTGCACTTAATGCATCTTCAACGGCTATTTTCTTGCAAAAACTATAAATAGGCACCATTTATGACTAGAAACTAGTTTAGATAATAACAATCTTCTTGGAAATTTATTGTGTTCTAAAATTTTCTTCATTCTCTCTCTCTAGAACTTGAGCTACCATAGTTAATTTTGAGAACTTGATATTTGAGTTGTAAATTCTTTGTTCTGAGAGTTAATTCAAGATTGTTGTGAGCACTTATTATAATTTTGAGTGTGATAGAGCTTTAAATAGCTCTTGAGTGTAAAAGGATTTGTAAAAGAGCAAGGGTTTGCTCTTGTGGTGATTGTAAGGGGTTTATTCTTCACCCAAAGAAGAATTTTAGTGGAGTTAACTCTCAAGGAGGGCCTTAAGGAGAGGATGTAGGCTTGGGATAGCCGAACCTCTATAAATCTCTTGTGTTATCATTCTTCCTTTTCTCTTCTTTGTGCTTAAATTTCTTTTAATCTTTAATTTTGTAATTAGAACCCAATTCACCCCCCCTCTTGGGTTGCTACAAGGGATAACAAGTGGTATCAGAGCAAGTCTCCATTCTATAAGATTTAATCATCTTGGAGTAAAGATCAATGGCAACCCTCAAAGCACAAGAAGGTCAATTGATGGTAAAAGCCCCTTTCTTTGATGGACATGATTTTCTTTATTAGAAGAATAGGATGTATTACTTCCTTAAATCAGAAGGAGTGGTTTTATAGGATATAATTGAAAATGGTCCCTTCATTCCTATTAAAGTAGTAGATGGTGAGCATGTGCCAAAGAAAAAGGGTGAATGGAGTAAGCATGATAAGTATATGTTTTCTTTGAATATAAGATCTATGCATATGTTGAGAATTTCTTTAAATGATTTTTCTTATGCTAAAATTTCTAAATGCTCCAATGCTAAAGATATATGAGATTCTCTTGATTCTATGTATAATTCTAACCATTATTGTCAAGTTGATGAAGTTGAGTACACCAAAAACTATTCCTCTCATCAACAAATGGAGTAATTGCCACAAGTGGATAAAACTCATAAGCAAAGCTTCAAAGAACATTCCATGATTGACATGTGCTTAATTGCTTTAGAAGATGACGAAAAAGAATCAAGAAGAACGAAAAGCATGGAATGTACAATATCCACAAGATGTAAAGGTGAAAAGATCAATGATGAAGTTGCCAACATGTGCTTCATGGCAATTGAGGAAAGCTCTAATGAGGTAACTTTAAATGATGATATTGTCGAATTTTCTTATGATGAACTAGTTAGTACTCTTAAAGCTATGAATAATGAACTAGAACTAAGTTATAAGAAAAATAAGCTCTTGAAAAAGGAAGTAGTTAGTTTGAGGAAGGAAAATGAGACCTTAACTAAGGATGATAAACCTTTAGAGGATGATATGCAAAAATCCTTAGATGAGCTCTCATTAGAAAATGAGAAATTGAAGAATGAAATTATTGAGCTAAAAACTTCTCTTTCTAAATTTGCTAAAGGAAAGGACAAACTTGATGCAATTTTGGGCTCTCAAAGGTCTCCTAGCATTAAGTATGGACTTGGCTATAGTAAATTTGCCCAAGCACCTCCTTCCAAGACCATCTTTATTAAAGCATCTAGTTCTAATGAGCCTAGTCCCCAAGTGCCTAGTCTAGTGTCCAATCCTAAAGGACAAGAGCAAAAGAAATCTTGTGGTAATGAAACTAAAAAGACTTCATTTCATCAACATACTCCTAGACATAATGTAAATAGGACATATACATCTAAGAGAGTTGTATCTAGGCCAAACCTTCATAGGGAACGTGCTACTAGGCCTCATAACTATCATCACACTCATCATGCCTCATGCTCACATTCACATAATAAACACAAAAAGAATAGTTTCATGAGACCATATTCACATTTTCATGCATATAGACCAATAATAAGAAGGTTCAATGGTCATTGTCACTATTGTGGCAAGTTTGGTCACACCAATTATAGGTGTTCTATTAGGAAAATCCATCTTGGATATGGTAGAATATTTGATTTTAATGATGAAACTACTAACCCCCAAGGACCCAAGTACATTTGCGTACCTAAAGTAAATTGAATCATCATGTGTAGGTGTGCTTGAAATCCTCAAAACTTGAAAGCAAGTGGTACTTGGATAGTTGATGTTCAAAACACATGACTGAAAATGCCAATCTCTTCCTTTCACTTGAAAAGAAAGATGGAGGTGGGCAAGTGACTTTTGGTGATAATGGTAAAGGTAAAATTGTGGGAATAGGTAAGGTCGGTAAGGAAAACTCCCTTATTCTTTGTTAGTAGTATGCCCTAGAGCATATCATTTAGTATGTATCTTGTACATCTTTTATTAATAAAAGGCATTTTTACTTTTTTATTTACATAATATATTTATGTGTAATAGAAAAGGTCCATTGATATTTTGTTAGAAATTCTATTTTTAAGTTGTTAAGAATATGAGTGACAGTATCTCTAGCACAAAGTATCATAAATAGGTTCAAAATCGAGGATACTTCATAATAAGGACATGACTTATTCAGAAAGATTGTATTCATGTTTGTTCCCAAGTTATTTATATGAGATATAAATAAGATGGAATGGTGAGCCTCATGCCATATAACAAACATGATAGGTACTTATACATGATAAGTAGGCTGAACCAGTGACGCTTATGACAAGCACATGGAGTTTACTCTTGTTAATGTATTATCATAAATCATATTAGTGTATATAATCTTTAGACTTGAGATAGCATAGTTATCTTGTATATGAAAGAATGGAAGCGTGAAAAACACAAGTTTATACCATTGAATTCAAAAATTTTCACCTAGGGTCACATGCATCATGCAAGATTTATTTTTATCTATTTGATTTCAATGATAAACAACATATTAAAACTCTTTTAATATGTTTTTGGATCTGTATTTTCCATTTAAGATTTTAAAATTAATCAGATTAATTTTAGAACCCTAGATTAAATTAAGAACGATTACACTAACCTCTTGATGCACTGCAGCGTATTTGCGCCTTTGAGATTCATCTTCAGGACACCAAATGTTGTCCCTCTAGCTTGTCCACACCAAGAACACTTATGGCAGATCATGAATAGCTTATAAAGCTTTTTCTATTAATTAGAAATTTAAGTTCCGCTTTTTAAGAGATTAGAGATGTAAACAGGACACTAGAAACAATTTCTAGTATTTTTAATTCAAGAGATTGATGGCTAATCTCTTTGAATTAATGAGAGATGAAGAGGAAGAGAGGGAGAGCTTCAAAATGGCGTGACAAAGAAGTGTGGCTGCTGGTTATATTTTATTTTCTCATAACAACACTTATATAGCTAGGTTAACACATTAAACCCTTGCCACATGTCACCCTTTGATTAGCTCTAGGTTTAAGTGACCCAATCACATTGTGCCAAGTGTTAAACCTATATTTAATCTTAATTTTAATCATCTTACATGATTAAAAGATATTTGGCAAGCTTATGTGTAATGCCATGTGTCACCATCTCATGGTGCCATGTGTCACACTGCAAAATGACCAAAATGCTCCTGTGTCTTAATTTTGAGTTCTTAACCCAAAATAATTATTTCTCTTCTTCTAATTAATTTATATCAAATATAAATTAATTAATTAATCTCTATTAATTAATTTCTCATTAATTAAATTCATATTTAAACACTTTAAATATAAATTTAACTTATACTATACATCCAATAATCTAGATTTGGTTTCAAGTCATGCTAGGGACTTTGCAATATAATTGCAAACCAAACCTATTTAATTAATCAATTAAACTCTTTAATTAATCAATTAAACTCTTTAATTAATTAATTAAATCACATTTAATTAGGTGATAACTTGTGTATGTGTGTGACTTACTAGGCTCATCACTAATTGGCAATGAGACATGATATCAACTCTTAATATCATCAGAACTCTTTCTTACCATAAATGATTTCTCTAAATCATTTTATGCACCTCATAGACCATGGTTAATACCTAGCATAGCATACCATGGCTACCCAATTAGTAATAAGGTTTACCTTAAATGAACCTATAATCATATGTTACCATGTACTAGAATCTCTCTGTTACAAAATCCCAACTCAAGTTGGAGTCATGGTTTATGTCAAACTCCATTTGCTATGAATATTATGTTCTCTTTTAATTCCAGTTCTTGATTAAAAAGATTTTCTCATCAGAAACTCTTTTCTAAATAAATCTATCTGTCTTGGCCAGGAACTTGAAACATCAAGAACAATTAAATGAACATAGGATTTTATCTCTATTTACTTAGAGGAACAGATTCCATCTTGATCAACACCTATCTCCATATATAACTAGTAGGAGCCAACACATGCCCATATACCCATACACAGTACAAGTATGAAAGCAGTATCAAACTCAAACTACCTATATACAAGATAACTGTGCTATCTCAGGTCTAAAGATTATATGCACTGATATGATTTATGACAAAACATTAACAAGAGTAAACTCTATGTGCTTGTCATAAGTGTCACTGGTTCGGCCTACTTATCATTTATAAGTACCTATCATGTTTGTCATATGGCATGAGACTCACCATTCCATCTTATTTATATCTCATATAAATAACTTGGGAACAAACATGAATACAATCTTTCTAGATAAGTCACGTCCTTATTATGAAGTATCCTCGATTGTGAACCTATTTATGATACTTTGTGCTAGAAATCATGTCACTCATATTCTTAACAACTTAAGAATAATATTTCTAACAAAATATCAATGGACCTTTTCTATTACACATAAATATATTATGTAAACGGAAAAGTGGAAAAGCCTTTTATTAATAAAAATATGTACAAGATACATACTAAATGATATGCTCTAGGGCATACTACTAACAATCTCCCACTAGCACTAGAGCCATTTATTACAATATCTTAGACCTATCTTCTCAAGATATCGGTCTAGCTGAGTCTGTGACATAGGCTTAGTGAATGGATCAGCTGGATTTTCAGCTGATGCTATTTTCTGCATGGCTACATCGCCTTGCCCAACTATTTCTCTGATAATGTGGTAGCGCCTTTCTATGTGTTTGGATTTTTGCTGAGACCTTGGTTCCTTAGCCTGTATGACTGCTCCATTGTTGTCACAGTGTAGTGGAACTGCTGACTCAATGGAAGGAACTACTGCAAGTTCTGTCATGAACTTCTTTATCCAAACAGCTTCCTTTACAACATTTGGTGCAGCAATATACTCAGCCTTTGTAGTGAAATCTGCAGTCGTGCTCTGTTTGGAACTCTTCGAACTGACTACACCTCTATTATAAATGAACACATATCCAGATGTAGACTTTCTATCATCGATATCTGATTGGAAATCAGAATCAGTATAACCATCCAATTGCAAGTCTCCACCTCCATATATCAAGAATAAATCCTTAGTTCTTCTCAAGTACTTAAGGATATTCTTGTGACAATCGATGTTCCAAACCTGGATTGGATTGATACCTGCTGGTCAAACTAACAGCATATGCGATATCCGGCCTAGTACACAACATTGCATATATTAAACTTCCAATAGCCGAAGCATATGGAATCCTGGCCATCTTATCTCTTTCTTCAGGTGTCTTTGGAGACATCTCTTTAGAAAAATGGATACCATGTCTCACTGGTAACAGTCCTCTCTTGGAATCAAGCATGTTAAACCTCTTTAACACCTTTTCCAAGTATAGACTTTGGGATAAACCAATTATTCTTTTCGCTCTATCTCTATAGATGCGAATCCCAAGAATATAGGTTACCTCCCCTAAGTCTTTCATGGAGAATGTATTTGATAACCATATCTTTACAGTTGTCAACATACCTGTGTCATTACTCATCAACAGTATGTCATCCACATATAAGATAAGAAAAGTGATAGCACTGTCACTAACCTTCTTATATACACATGGCTCATCCTCATTTTTGATTAAACCAAAGGATTTAATGGCTTCATCAAAACGGATGTTCCAACTCCTCGAAGCTTGCTTTGTAACACTCCTATGTTCGGTAGTGCGTTCTACTATTCTGGTGACCAGTGTTGTCCGGACAGCTAGGATGCCTAGAACTACACTTTGATATGAGTGAGGAGACATAAAATAATGAAATACAAGAAAAGAAAATACAAGAAAAACAAAGGAAAAATAATAGCAAAGAAATGTAACCAAGTTAAGCGAGCCGAAAACCCTAGCAATGGGTGATCGCACCGGGAAGTCACGCGCGTGGACCGTTGACTAGCCCTGGACCACGGGGAACCCTGGAAAATAATTTTAGGACTTAAATAAACCCTTATTGAAGACCCCTATTGAAGTATAAATACCATTAGAAATATCAAATAAAAATTAAATAATTAGTACAAAGAAAAGTAAGAAATCGAAAAACGGACAAAACCCGGTGTTACTGAAAAATCGAGAATGTAACCCGAACAGGGGCATCGTGGTCATTTGACACCCCGAGTTGTCTTTTGACCTAAATGTCCATTAAAAATACATGATATTATATTTGGAAAATGTCATGAAAAACTAAATTAGTGGTACCTAATGTAAATAGTAAAAATGGGGTTCAAATTGAGTAAATAACACTTTAAAACTTATTAAATCATTATTTAGGGTGAGTGGAGCACTGTGGATTAAATTAAACATTAAGTGGGCAGGTGTAAACCCACTAAACACTTCATCATCTTCATTCCTCTTTCCATGCCGAAATGAAAAGCTTGAAAATCCTCCATGGCCGATTTGCTTCAAGCTTCCAAACCTCCTCCATTTTCACCTCCAAACACCAAAGTCACTTCACTAATTTTGATCCCCACCTCACAAGGAAGAAGTAGATACTAAAATCAAGGGAGTTTGGTGAAGATTTAACAAGCCTCATCAATAGGTAACTTTGTGTTTTTGATTTTTGTTTTATTAAAGTTTGTAAGGATGTTATGGGTATTTGATTTATGGAGAGATTTTTGAGGTTTGATGTTTAAAGGGGGATGTGTACTTTTGGAAGCCTTGGAAACTCCTTGAAGACAGTTTATTTTTGCTTGTAAATGGTAGATTAAAGGATTGATTAAATGTTTAGGTGTGTAGGAAATTATTGGGTGATGTATACTTAGTGTATGTGAATATGTATTTGAAATTTGAAGCTTAGAAATTAATGGAATGTAAATGCATGAATCGGCAGCCTGGTTTGGTGAACCATAAGGATGTTATTTCATGTTTAGGTTATGGAATATTAATGTTGAATTGTGATAGTTGTTAGGGCAGCTTGGGTATATGTGTGATGGTGTGAGGTTGGGCATGTAAATGAGCATGAATAAGTGATTAAATTGTTGTAATTGAATTTGACAAATTCTGCACTTTATGGTGTATGTTGAATGTGATTGTAAGCTGCCAAAATGATCAACAATATGTGGTAAAATATGTTTAGGTTATGGTACAAACCAAAGTTAACATGAATATGGAGTTTGGCAATGCTAAAAAGTGACCTTTGATGAGAAATGAAGAAAATGCAATAAGGCAGTTTGTGTTTTGGGCTTTGAACCTTAAGTGTGTGGCTCCAATTGGTATGAGACCAATTGGAGGTGAAACTAGGCACAAAATGTGCCAACTTTCATGAAGGAAGCTTACCAAAATTCTGTTTGTAAGGTAGCTTGAAAAATGACCAAATCCGCATTAGTGCAATTAAGGCCTGAAAATTGACCATTTGGGCAGCAGTTAGTGTTTAGGCCATAACTCACTCAAAACAGGTCCAATTGACCTGAAATTTTGACCATGAATAGTTAAGACCTATATCTACAAGTCTTATGAAGGTACCAAAGCCCAGTAATGAACATAAGCAAGTCAAACAGCTTGCACAAGTTCGGGTCCAAAAACTGGCCGAACCTAAAATGACCTAAAATGACCTAAAGTGATCAATTTTGATGCATTTTGACCAGCAATAGTAAAATGACCATAACTTGCTTGTTTTGCAAATCCACCTGAGAATATTATTTTTCACCCTTTTAGTTGTGTTTGTCTATTTTATTTAGAATTGACTTCTTTCTTTTTTCTCTCTTTTAAAGTACATTGCAGATAATTGCGTTGAGAACAACCCATGGCATGGAGTACATGAATGGGCACTCAAGGTGAAAATGAAGCTTCTCATAGTGACAACTCCGTCTTATTTGCATTGTAGACTATGGAAACAAAATATTCATATCCTTACTGTTATGTTTACAGGATGAAGTAAACAAACTTATCAATTTGACTCTTCAAGAACGAGAAAAGGAAATTATAAGACTTTACTATGGTTTGGATAATGAATGCCTTACATGGGAGGACATAAGTAAGCGGTTAGTAGAAATAAAAATTTCCTACTTCTTAAAAATTGGCTGCACTAACACTTTAGAAGCACCACACATATCAGAAACAACCTTTTGCTTTTATGCTTTCAATTGGCAAACTCATAGCGCTTTACTTAGAAAGCTCTTTGGTTATGTGTGCATGATTTTGGTTTCCATTTCAACATATCCTAACAATTGAATCATGGTTATCGCTTTAGAGCATTATGCAACATTTAGGAATTTTTGTTCCTTTATGGTGTGAGGAATTACATGTTGTTCCTTTTTAAAATACTATGTGAATTTAAGCATAATCTCTTCAGATAGGTTTGTCCAGAGAAAGAGTTCGGCAAGTCGGGCTTGCAGAGAGAAATTAAAACATGCTGCAAGGAAGAAGAAGCTAGAGGCCATGCTATTAAAACATTGAATTGGTGCATGTTTCCTTAAAACTAAATATAAGGAAAGCTTTATCTTCAATTTCCTTTTTCGGAGTAGAAACAACTATAGGAGATCATGTTTGCAAGGGCCCATCACCCCAAAACTTGCTGTAGAGTTGAGCATCCTGATTTAAGAGCTAGCTGGAGAAAAAAATTTTCTTGTATTTATCATATAATTTGAGGGAAAACCTGTGGATCTGAAATCAAAATCATTCTACTGTGTATGATGATGGCAATGATCAACTGTTTAGCTTTAGTCATTTTTGGATGGAAATAATTTGAGCATTTTTACATCCTATCTAATTGAAATCAATGTTCATATCATAACTCAGAATGACCTGAAATTTTGTCCCGCGTGCAATAAGACATAGATCTACAAGTTTGTAATTTTGACCGAAACCCAAAAACCGAGGGAGCTAGGTCATCCGGCTAGGTCAAACTAGTATCCCGGAATCCAGCAAATTGCAAGAAAATGCAAGATACGTGGAAATGAGTTTGGTAACATGTACCAGCCCTAAAAGACTATTGAATGTTACATATTAGTAACATTAAAACCTAATTTACCTAGAATACATCGAGGGTCGACCTATTAGGTTGACTAAGTAAATAGTAGAATTCAGTGAATTAATTATCAAGCATTATCGTTAGAGACAGTTTAAATGAGTACTAAAACACTTCAAATTGTGTTTCTCAGTTAGCAAAGACTCAGGGAAAGGGAAGGAAACACTGAGTCAAGGCCAGGAGACAGTTATTAAAGGTTTGTGCACAACAGTTATTTCTTTTGAATTTTTCAATTGAAATAAATTATGACTATTTATATATTATTATTTTCAATTATGAAAATATGTTTAAATGGATACTTATTGCTTGAAAAGCATTGTAAATGGTTTAAAACTGTGGAAAAATTTATTTAGTGTGATTTGTGAAAATTGAAGTTAATTATGAATTGTGTTGCCATTTTGTGAATGAAATTATAACTTTGGAAATTTATTGGATTCTTACGAATCATTTGAATAAAATGTTTGGAATTGATTTTGTGTTCACACTTAGCAGGACAGTGTCACATCATTCCTTCTCCATTTATGGGGTTGTGATCGTTTATTTTCCTTCTCCATTTATGGGGTTGTGATTGTTTATTTTTCTCCCTCTCTGGTTTACCAGTTGAGGTGATCGGATGAGTACTCATTATATAGCTAGCTTCCTTCCTCATTGATTTTGATTAGTGGGATTGTGATTGCTTTGTCGTGGTGTACAACGCGGCATTGATCGGAAAATTATGTCATGGCTTAAGTTGTGTATGAATTGGCAACACTATATTCTTAAATTATTTGACTAAATTGTGTTATTATAAGCTTTGATAATTTGTGAAATGGAATTTAAATTCTTATTGACATTCACTGTCTTTTGAATTTAACCATGTTTTGACTATTGAGATTTATAGTGATATTGTGAAATAGAGTTTAAATTCCTTATGACATTCATTGTCTTGAATTTAATTATGGTTTTACGTATCCATCATTTATATGATTTATGAATTGTGATTTAAAGTTGTATTTGGTTAATGTTGTGCACCACTAAGACATTGTCTCAGCGATACCTTTTTATTGCTGTTGCAGGTAGACAGACGGGTAGGGCAGCAGACTAGGCTGCTAGTGCATTCAGCGAAAGATCATCGGGTATATTGAGTATGCCACATTTGCATTTTGTACTGTAATGTATGTTTACTGTATGTATATATTGTTCTTGGTTTTGAGCAGTTGTAAATTAAAATTGTACATTGAAGTTGTAAAATAAATTATGAGTTATCTTGGCTTGTAAAATTTGTACTGTATTTCTTTTATCTCAGTCTTTGAAAAATTATTGGGGATTTGAGTTGAGAAAAATATTGTGGTGTTTAACTGTTGGAGTTGAGATTGAGAAAAATATTGAAGTGCTTTTTACAGGTTTTCTGAAGAACTGTTTTGTTCAAAATACAGATGGCACTCTGCCAAAATTTTTACAGAAATCCCTAATAGTCCAAATGTGTTAGCTGTTTCACTTCACTTCAAAAAAGTTTTTAACACCTGTAAATAGTGCTCACCACTGTAAAAAGAAGTAAAAAAAGTTTTAAAATCCCTTGTAGTGTCACACCCTACCCCTCTGTAAGGCATAACATGATCCCGTAGTATACCTAATGAATTACCAACTTCGTCTACTGGTAACCCATTAAATACACTACAAGGGATTTTAAAACTTTTCTTACTTCTTTTTATAGTGGTGAGCACAATTTACAGGTGTTAAAATTTTTTCTTTTTTTTGAACTGAAGAGAAACAGCTAACACATTTGTAATATTAGTAATTTTTATAAAAATTTTGGCGGAGTGCTCTTTCTATTTTGAATAAAAGAGTTCTTCAGAAAAACCTGTAAAAAGCACTTGAAATATATTTCTGAATCTCAACTCCAATAGTTAAACAACACAATATATTTCTCAGTTCAAATCCATAATAAATTTTTTTACTATTTTCAAAGGATGAGATAAAAGAAATATAGTACAAATTTTACAAGTCAAAATAACTCAATTTATTTTACAACTTCAATGTAAAATTTTAATTTACAACTGCTCAAAACCAAGAACAATATATACATACAGTGAACATACATTACAGTACAAAATGTAAAATGTGGTATACTCAATATACCCAATGATTTCTCGCTGAATGTACTAGCAGTCTAGTTTGCTGCCCTGTCCGTCTGTCTACCTGCGACAGCAATGAAAAGCTATCGTTGAGACAATGTCTCAGTGGTGCACAACATTAACCAAATACAACTTTAAATCACAATTTATAAATCATATAAATGATGAATACATAAAACCATAGTTAAATTCAAGACAATGAATGTCATAAGGAATTTAACACAATATCACAATAAATCTCAGTAATCAAAACGTAGTTAAATTCAAAAGACAGTGAATGTCAATAAGAATTTAAACTCCATTTCACAAATTATCAAAGCTCATAATAACACAATTTAGTCGAATAATTTAAGAATACAGTGTTACTAATTCATACACAACTTAGGCCATGACACAATTTTCCGATCAATGCTAGCATTTAAGGGTACTTACCAAAGCACCTGCAGGCGTTACGTATCGCGCCCTCGCAAGCCCTTGGGTGGTACCTATCAGCACTTGCGAGCGTTGCACGTATCGCTATCCTGTAAGCTCCGAGTTCACTCGTGAGAGTTCCCAAGAATCGTGAGGCGTATACGCTCGCCTCCCTACTTTGCTCTGATAACACTAAACACATTTTATCTCAAAATTTCCAAAGTCATAATTTCATTCACAAGATGGCAACACAATTCATAATTAACTTCAACTTTCACAAATTACACTAAATCAATTTTTCCACAGTTTCAAACCATTTACAATGCTTTTCAAGCAATAAGTATCCATTCAAACACATTTCCATAATTGAAAATAATAATATACAAATAGTCATAATTTATTTCAATTGAAAAATTCAAAAGAAATAAATGTTGTGCACAAACACAATTTAAAACAATAACATACAATTAATCATATGAAATATTATTCAGAGTAAAATCAGTTGTAAACTAATTGTGCACAAACCTCTGATAACTGTCTCCTGGTCTTGACTCAGTGTTTCCTTCCCTTTCCCTGAGTCTTTGCTAACTGAGAAACACAATTTGAAGTGTTTCAGTACTTAATTAAATTGTCTCTAACGATAGTGCTTGATAATTAATTTACTGAATTCTATTATTTGCTTAGTCAACCTAATATGTCGACCCTCGATGCATTCTAGGTGAATTAGGTTTTAAGGTTACCAATATGTCACATTCGATAGTCTTTTAGGGTTGGTGCATGTTACCAAATTCATTTCCATGTATCTTGCATTTTCTTACAATTTGCTGGATTCCGAGATACTAGTTTGACCTAGCCGGACTACCTAGTTCCCTCAGTTTTTGGGTTTTGGTCAAAACTACAAACTTGTAGATCTATGCCTTATGGAACGCGGGGCAAATTTCAGGTCATTCTGAGTTATGTAGACCAAGTTATGGTCATTTTACTATTGCTGGTCAAATTGCACCAAAATTGGTCATTTTAGGTCATTTTAGGTTCGGCCAGTTTTTGGACCCGAACTTATGCAAGCTGTTTGACTTTCTTATGGTCATTTCTGGGCTTTTGTGTCTTCATAAGACTTGTAGATATGGGTCTTAGCTATTCATGGTCAAAATTTCAGGTCAATTGGACCTTTTTTGAGTGAGTTATGGCCTAAACACTAACTGCTGCCCAAATGGTCAATTTTCAGGCCTCAATTGCACTTAATCCGGATTTGGTCATTTTTCAAGTTACCTTGCAAGCAGAATTTTGGCAAGCTTCCTTCATGAAAGTTGGCACATTTTGTGCCTAGTTTCACCTCCAATTAGTCTCATACCAATTGGAGCCACGCACTTAAAGTTATAGGCCTAAAACTCAAACTGCCTTATTGCATTTCTTTCATACACATCAAGCATCACTTTTAACACTTACCAAACTTAACATTCAAGCCAATTCTGGTTGTACCATGACCTAAACATAATTCACAACACATTATAGGTCATTTTTGCAGTTTACAATTACATTCAATGTGCACCATAAAGTGCAGAATTTATCAACTCATTTACAACAATTTAAGCATCTAACCATAACACTTTTACATGTCCAACTTCACACCATCATACATACACTCAAATTGCCATAACCACTATTACAATTCCACATTATTATTCCATAAACCAAGCATGAATTCCAGCATTCTTCAAGAATTAACAAACTGCTGCAATGGTACCTTTACATTCCATTAATTTCCAAGCTTTAAATTTCAATTTACATTTATATATACTAAGCATACATCCCCTAAATAATTTCCTACACAATATC
The DNA here is from genome assembly GCF_030052815.1 of Hevea brasiliensis. Classification (NCBI taxonomy): domain Eukaryota; kingdom Viridiplantae; phylum Streptophyta; class Magnoliopsida; order Malpighiales; family Euphorbiaceae; genus Hevea; species Hevea brasiliensis. Next base: position 30,746,170 of record NC_079509.1, on the reverse strand, counting down.
CATTTAATCAATCCTTTAATCTACCATTTAGAAGCAAGAATAAGCTGTCCTCAAAGTGTTTCCATGGCTGCCAAAAATACAGCTCTCCCTTTAAACATCAAACCTCAAAATTCTTTCCACAATTCAAGTACCCATAACATTCCTACCAACTTTGATGAAGCAATAACCCAAAAATACAAACTTACCACTTTAGAAACTCTTCAAAACCTTGACTAAACTTGATCTTCTTGCTGCCTATCTACTGCCCAAGTGGTGTAGAACAGTTTTTGTGAAGGAAAAGGTAAGAAAATTGGCTTGGAGATGAAGGGATGAAGCTTGCATGAAGCTTGAAACAAATGGCCATGGAGGTTTTCTTCCTCCTTGTTCTCGGCTGGAATTTGAGAGGTAGAAGAAAGTGATTTTACACTGTCCAAAAATCAGATTAATGGTCCACTTTAGGTGTTAGTGGACCACTAAGTGGAAGGATAATGTTAATTTAATCTTAAGGTTTCATTTTCCCACATTTAACTCCCAAATTTTGCTATTTAAACTATGTACCACCAATTTAATTTTTCATGACATTTTCCAAGTGTAATATTATTTATTTTTAATGGACATTTAGGTCAAAAAATAATTCGGGGTGTCAAATGACCACAATGCCCCTGTTCGGGTTGCATTCCCGATTTTTCGGTAACACCGGGTTTTGTCCGTTTTTCGATTTCTCACTTTTCTTTGTACTAATTATTTAATTTTTCTTTGATATTTCTAATGATATTTATACTTCAATAAATATTTATTTGAGTCCTAAAAATATTTTCTAGGGTTCCCCGTAGTCCAGGGCTAGTCAACGGTCCACGCCGTGACTTCCCGGTGTGGTCACCCATCGCTAGGGTTCTCGGCTCGCTTAACTTGGTTACATTTCTTTGCTATTATTTTCCTTTGTTTTTCTTGTATTTTCTTTTCTTGTATTTCATTATTTTATGTCTCCTCAATCATAACGAAACTACCGAACTTAGGGGTGTTACATATAGTTTATTTAATGGGTTATTAGTAGACGAAGTTGGTAATTCATTAGGTATATGCCTTACAGAGGGGTAGGGTGTGACATGCTTCAACCCATAAATGGATCGCTTTAGCTTGCATACCTTGGAACCATCTTGGGATTCAAAACCCTTAGGTTGTTCCATAAAAATGTTTTCTTCAATGTATCCATTGAGAAAAGCAGTTTTGACATCCATCTGCCAAATCTCATAATCATAGTATGCAGCTATTGCTAATAGAATCCTAATTGATTTAAGCATGGCAGCAGGCGAGAAAGTCTCCTCATAGTCGATTCCTTACCTTTGGCGAAACCCTTTCGCTACTAGCCTTACCTTATAGGTCTCTACCTTTCCATCAGAACCAATTTTCTTCTTGAAAACCCATTTGTTCCCTATAGGTACAATACCTTCAGGTGGGTCAACAAGATCCCAAACTTGATTCTTATACATGGAATCAATCTCGGATTTCATAGCATTAATCCATTTTGAAGAGTCTATATCTGATATAGCTTCTTTATAGGTAAGTGGATCATCTCCATGATCTAATTCTTCATGAGTAGACAACTCTTGTTCTTCTTTATGAAGGAAACTATATCTCACTGGTGGGTGAGATACCCTGGTTGTTCTACGAGGAACAGCTGTAGATGTTTTATCAATGGGTATAGGTTGACTAGATGGATCTATATTCATCTGATCTGTTGATTGGTCAGAATTCTCCAATTCCAACTCTATTTTCCTTCCTTTGCCTTTTTCTTGAACAAACTATTGTTCAAGAAATGTGGCATCTCTACTTATCACAACCTTTTGTGAAGTAGGCAAATAAAAATAATATCCAAAACTATCTTTTGGATATCTAACAAATTGACCTTTTTCTAATCTGGTTTCCAATTTATCAGTGTTCAGCTTTTTGATATAAGCTGGACAACCCCAAATCTTAACATGCTTAAGACTTGGTTTTCTTCCATGCCATATCTCATAAGGTGTGGAAGAAACTGATTTTGATGGAATCCTATTCAGAATATACAAAGCTGATTATAATGCAAATCCCCAAAAGGAGATTGGCATATCAGTATAGCTCATCATACTACATACCATATCCAATAGGGTACGATTTCTCCTTTCAGATACACCATTCAGCTGTGGCGTTCCTGGAGGAGTCAGCTGGGGAACAATGCCGTGCTCTCTCAAGTATTCATCAACTTTAGTACTCAAATATTCACCTCCACAATCTAATCGAAGAGCTTTAATACTCTTTCCTGTTTGATTTTCTACTTCAAATTTAAATTCTTTAAACTTTTCAAAGGATTCATGTTTGTATTTCATCAAATATAAATACCCAAACCTTGATTTATCATCAGTAAAGGTAATAAAATAATGAAAGCCCCCTCTAGCCATTTCTTTAAATGGACCACATACATCACTATGTATTAGCTCCAAAATATTTTCAGCTCTTAGCCTTTGTCCAATAAAGGGTGATATAGTCATTTTGCCCTGAAGGCAAGATTCACAAGTTGGAGTAGGCTCAGAGCCCAATGAGGATAGAATCCCCATTTTCTCTAGTTTTGCAATCCTATCTTCTACAACATGACATGGCCTTAAGTGCCAAATATATTTTGAACTTGAGTTGATTTTCACTATGGCATTGCATTCATTTAGATCACTTGCATTCAATTTGTGTTTGTCATTATTATCCAAATAATAAAGACTGTCATTCATATAACCCAAACCAACATATTTATTTCTAAAATAAATGTTGCAAACATCATCTGTGAACTGAGATTCATAGCCATTTCTAGTCAAACTAGATATAGAAATGATGTTCTTAAAAGCATAAGGCACATATAAAATATTTTCCAGACACAAAACATGTCCAAACATGTAAAAAGATTTAGATCCTATGGCTAAAGCTTCAACAGTTGAGCCATTACCAATCCGGACTCTAACATCTTGAGAATGCAAGTTGCTGCTACTTGCTAGTTCCTGCATATCATTAGAAATGTGAGAACTGGCACCAGTATCTAAAACCCAAGCTGTAGATGAACTATGAGTATTATCAGAATCTAAATAACAAGATATGGACATACCTTCCAAAGGTCTATCCTTCTTGTCCTTCAGAGAAGCAAGATACTCTAGGCAGTTCCTTTTCCAGTGCCCATCTTTCTGGCAGTGGAAACACTTTCCTTTGCCTCATTCAGCTTTAGTCTTCCCTTTCTTTTTAGCTATTTTCTTAGAAGGACCAGGAATCTGAGGTTTCTTTTTCTTATTGCCCTTCTTCTTGTTGGACTTTCTAGTAGAAGAAGATGCAATCAAAGCTACCTCTTTTCCTTTATTGCCCGGTATATTCTTTTGGGCAATAACCAGCATGTTGAGTAAACCAGCTAAGGTGCATTCCTATTGAGTCATATGGAAATTTGTCACAAATTTCCCAAAAGACTCAGGAAGGGACTGAAGGATCAAATCCGTCTGTAGTTGGAAATCCATGTTGAAGTCAAGATGTTCCAACTACTTAATCAGCCGAATCATCTTGTGGACATGATCCCCAACATTCTGTTCCTCAGACATCCTCATGCGAAACAGCTGCCTAGATATCTCATACCTAGCATTCCTACTGTGCTCACCATACAACTCTTGTAGGTGAAGGAGGATCTCACTCGCACTCTGCATGTTCTCATGCTGCTTCTGTAACTCATTACTCATGGAAGCAAGCATGTAACACTTAGCTCTCATATCATGCTCCTTCCACTTGTCCAAAGTTTCATGTTCCTCTTAAGTGGCCTCTGGAGGTAAGGGACCAGGAACATTTGAATCTAGAATATATCCTATATGTTTAAGGTTCAGGACAAGTTTCAAATTTCTTAGTCAATCAGAGAGATTAGGTCCTGTCAACCTATTGCGATCAAGTATGCTTGCAAGGATATTGGATGGTGGTGGTTGTTCTGTGCTCATTATTATCAAAAAATTAACTACAGAAAATAACCAGATTAATTAGTAAATGTATCAAGTAATTAACCAAAATGATTATGGTCTTTTAATCAAATTGGTTCTCCCACTAACTTAGCGAATCCTACACTTCCAAAGTAGAAAATGGAAATCCTAGTTGGATGGATTTCTAATGGGTGATTGAATTCTTATAATTCTATTGATCAACCTTAGGTACATCCATTATTGGAATTACAATAAACTATAAGTGGGCAACTCCTTTCCCATCACATCTCATTTGAGGTTCAATCCTTTACCCAGCCCCTAATGCTCAAAATCTCAAGTAAATCCATTATTAACTTATCTTGCATTAGTTAAGTTGATCCCATTGAGCCAATAATTATGCAAATAATTTTAATGTCCTTAGGTACATCCAATATTGGCCACCAAACTATTTACATATTTACAACATCTCATGCTTAACAATTATTCTTAAGAAAATCTCTTAAATTAATTGCATCTTATGCAATTATTTAAAATTTCTTAAAATAATTGTCCCAATGGAGGGCCTATGTTATAATTACTTTAATTATAGCATTTCCAACTTAATCATTTGTTTGAAAGATTTTATGGTCATCCTAATTACTATTTAGGTCTCTCTTTGCACATTATCTATTTAGCATGCATATACCATATAATTGCATACATTCCCATACATCTCATGCATTCATGGATAAGCAGTAAATATGGTATGATCATGGACTTTCTAAAGGATTCAATTCTGAGCCACCAAGATTTGAATCAGGGCATTCCTAGGTGCATTTCATTCATTCATTTTGCAAGAGTTGCTGAAGGAGTACATAATCAACACTTGATCTTGAATTCCTCCCACTGGTCCCACCAATGGTCTTGACCTCCTTGAACTTCTTGCAATCCAATTACATAGTAATCCTTGGCATACCAAGGCAAATTTACAAGAACATAAATGAATGAAATTACAACCCAAAAATTATTACAAACTTAATAATACATGCCCAAAATAAATTGAAATAAATTAATTAATTTAAAATCCCAAAGAAACATGAAATAAATAAATCCAATCACATTGGTCTTTTATAGTCCATGATCATCCATCATGCATATCACTATTTAACAATTAAATAAAACATACATACTTAAATTAAATTGAATATCTCATATTCAACTTAAAAATCCAGATTTGAATATGATTCAAATAAATTTTAAAATTCAGATTTGAATCTCATTCAAACAAATTTAAAAATTCAGATTTGAATCACATTCAAACAACCTTAAAAATTCAGATTTGAATCACATTCAAACATTTCTTAAAAAATCATATTTGAATCACATTCAAACATTTTTTAAAAAATTAGATCTGAATATTATTCAATCAACTTTAAAAATTCAGATTTGAATATGATTCAAATAACTTTAAAAATTCATATTTGAATAACATTCAAACAACTTTTAAAATTCATATTTGAATCACATTCAAATAATTTTTAAAATTCTGATTTGAATCATAATTTAATTATGTGATGAAAATTCTAATTAAATAATTTAATTAGACATAAGATGAGCTTTTAGATCATACAACAATTATAAATTAAAAGGCAAACCTTGCGCCACCTTGAAGAACCTTTGTTGCCGCCACCAATGGTGGTTTCACCATGTGTGCCGCCACACATCCATTGCAACCAGTAATGCATCAATCATCTCATGATCAAATCACACAATTAAATCATATAATCAACAATCTAAAAGGCAAATATAGTGGCTCTGATACCAATTGAAAGAACGGAAGCGTGAAAAACACAAGTTTATACCATTGAATTCAAAAATTTTCACCTAGGGTCACATGCATCATGCAAGATTTATTTTTATCTTTTTGATTTCAATGGTAAACAACATATTAAAACTCTTTTAATATGTTTTTGGATCTGTATTTTCCATTTAAGATTTTAAAATTAATCAGATTAATTTTAGAACCCTAGATTAAATCAAGAACGATTACACTAACCTCTTGATGCACTGCAGCATATTTGCGCCTTTGAGATTCGTCTTCAGGACACCAAATGTTGTCCCTCTAGCTTGTCCACACCAAGAACACTTATGGTAGATCATGAACAGCTTATAAAGCTTTTTCTATTAATTAGAAATTCAAGTTCCGCTTTTTAAGAGATTAGAGATGTAAACAGGACACTAGAAACAATTTCTAGTATTTTTAATTCAAGAGATTGATGGTTAATCTCTTTGAATTGATGAGAGATGAAGAGGAAGAGAGGGAGAGCTTCAAAATGGCATGAAAAAGGAGTGTGGCTGCTGGTTGTATTTTATTTTCTCATAACAACACTTATATAGCTAGGTTAACACATTAAACCCTTGCCACATGTCACCCTTTGATTAGCTCTAGGTTTAAGTGACCCAATCACATTGTGCCAAGTGTCAAGCCTATATTAATCTTAATTTTAATCATCTTACATGATTAAAAGACATTTGGCAAGCTTATGTGTAATACCATGTGTCACCATTTCATGGTGCCACGTGTCACACTGTAAAATGACCAAAATGCCCTTGTGTCTTAATTTTGAGTTCTTAACCCAAAATAATTATTTCTCTTCTTGTAATTAATTTATAGCAAATATAAATTAATTAATTAATCTCTATTAATTAATTTCTCATTAATTAAATTCATATTTAAATACTTTAAATATAAATTTAACTTATACTATACATCTAATAATCTAGATTTGGTTTCAAGTCATGCTAGGGACTTTGCAATCTAATTGCAAACCAAACCTATTTAATTAATCAATTAAACTCTTTAATTAATTAATTAAATCATGTTTAATTAGGTGATAACTTGTGTATGTATGTGACTTACTAGGCTCATCATTAATTAGCAATGAGACATGATATCAACTCTTAATATCATCAGAACTCTTTCTTACCATAAATGATTTCTCTAAATCATTTTATGCACCTCATAGACCATGGTTAACACCTAGCATAGCATGTCATGGCTACCCAATTAGTAATAAGGTTTACCTTAAATGAACCTATAATCATATGTTACCATGCACTAGAATCTCTCTGTTACAAAATCTCAACTCAAGCTGGAGTCATGGTTTATGTCAAACTCCATTTGCTATGAATATTCTGTTCTCTTTTAATTTCAGTTCTTGATTAAAAAGATTTTCTCATCAGAAACTCTTTTCTGAATAAATATATCTGTCCTGGCCAGGAACTTGAAACATCAAGAACAATTAAATGAACATAGGATTTTATCTCTATTTACTTAGAGGAACAGATTCCATCTTGATCAACACCTATCTCCATATATAACTAGTAAGAGCCAACACATGCCCATATACCTATACACAATACAAATATGAAAGTAGTATCAAACTCAAACTACCTATATACAAGATAACTGTGCTATCTCAGGTCTAAAGCTTATATGCACTGATATGATTTATGATAAAACATTGACAAGAGTAAACTCCATGTGCTTGTCATAAATGTCACTTGTTCAGCCTACTTATCATTTATAAGTACCTATAATGTTTGTCATATGGCATGAGACTCACCATTCCATCTTATTTATATCTCATATAAATAAGTTGGGAACAAACATGAATACAATCTTTCTAGATAAGTCATGTTCTTATTATAAAGTATCATCGATTGTGAACCTATTTATGGTACTTTGTGCTAGAAATAATGTCACTCATATTCTTAACAACTTAAGAATAATATTTCTAACAAAATATCGATGGACCTTTTCTATTACACATAAATATATTATGTAAACGGAAGAGTGGAAAAGCCTTTTATCAATAAAAATATGTACAATATACATACTAAATGATATCCTTTAGGGCATACTACTAACAGTATATAGGTGGTTTGAGTTTGATACTACTTTCATACTTATACTGTGCATGGGTATATGGGCATGTGTTGGCTCCTACTAGTTATATATGGAGGTAGGTGTTGATCAAGATGGAATCTGTTTCTCTAAGTAAATAGGGATAAAATCCTATGTTCATTTAATTGTTCTTGATGTTTCAAGTTCCTGGCCAAGATAAATAGATTTAATCAGAAAAGAGTTTCTGATGAGAAAATCTTTTTAATCAAGAACTGGAATTAAAAGAGAACATAATATTTATAGCAAATGGGGTTTGACATAAACCATGACTCCAGCTTGAATTGGGATTTTGTAACAGAGAGATTCTAGTGCATGGTAACATATGATTATAGGTTCATTTAAGGTAAACCTTATTACTGATTGGATGGCCATGACATGCTATGCTAGGTGTTAACCACGGTCTATGAGGTGCATAAAATGATTTAGAGAAATCATTTATGGTAAGAAAGAGTTCTGATGATATTAAGAGTTGATATCATGTCTCATTGCCAATTAGTGATGAGCCTAGTAAGTCACACACATACACAAGTAATCACCAAATTAAATATGATTTAATTAATTAATTAAAGAGTTTAATTGATTAATTAAATAGGTTTGGTTTGCAATTAGATTGTAAAGTCCCTAGCATGGCTTGAAACCAAATCTAGATTATTGGATGTATAGTATAAGTTAAATTTATATTTAAAGTGTTTAAATATGAATTTAATTAATGAGAAATTAATTAATAGAGATTAATTAATTAATTTATATTTGATATAAATTGATTAGAAGAAGAGAAATAATTATTTTGAGTTAAGAACTGAAAATTAAGACACAGGGGCATTTTGGTCATTTCACAGGGTGACATGCGGCACATGTGATGGTGACACATGGCACTACACATAAGCTTGCCAAATGTTTTTTAATCATTTAAGATGATTAAAATTAAGATTAAATATAGGTTTAACACTTGGCACAATGTGATTGGGTCAATTAAACCTTGAACTAATCAGAAGGTGACATGTGGCAAGGGTTTTAAGTGGTGACCTAGCTATATAAGTGTTGTTATGAAAAGAAAAAATAACAATCAGCTGCTGCCTCCTTTGTGCCACCACTCTTGAGGCTCCCATTCTCTCTTCTTCTTCATCTCTCATCAATTCCAAGAGATTAGCAAACAATCTCTTGAATTAAAAATACTAGAAATTATTTCTAGTGTCCTGTTTACATTTTTAAACCCTTAAAAGGAAAAACTTGATTTTCTAATTAATAGAAAAAGCTTTAGAAGCTGTTCAAGGGCTACCATAGGTGATCTTGGTGTGGACAAGCTAGAGGGATAATATATGGTGTCCTAAAGACGCATTCCAAAGGCACAAATACGCTGCAGTGCATCAGGATGTCAGTGTATTTGTTCTTGATTTAATCTGGGGTTCTAAAATTAATCTGATTAATTCTAAAATCTTAAATGCAAATACATATCCAAAAACATAATAAAAGAGTTTTAATATGTTGTTTATCATTGAAATCAAATAGATAAAAATAAATCTTGTATGATGCATGTGACCCTAGGTGAAAATTTTTGAATTCAATGGTATAAACTTGTGTTTGTCATGCTTCCGCTCCTTTCATTCTTGACAAAGTGCTTTTGGTTGATGGTTTAAAACATAATTTGCTTAGTGTTAGTCAATTATGTGATAAGGATTGTGAAGTTGTTTTTTAGTCTAAATTTTGCTTTGTGTTTAGGATGAGTGATAACAAAATGTTGTTTATTGGTGAAAGAATTGAAAATATTTATGTTATTGATTTGCATGCTTTGTTTAACAAAGATGTCAAGTGCTTTTTTTCTATTAGTGATGAGTCTTGGACTTGGCATAGAAGGCTTGCACATGCTAACATGGACCTTCTTGCAAACTTGAAGAAGGATGAGTTAGTTGATGGGCTACCAAAGATCAAGTTTCAAAAGGATAAGGTGTGTAATGCATGCCAAATGGGTAAGCAAGTCAAGAGCTCTTTTAAATCTATTCATAAGGTATCTACTTCTAGACCCCTTAAATTGTCACACCTTACCCCTCTATAAGGCATAACATGATCCCGTAGAATACCTAATGAACTACCGAACTTCACCTAACGATAACTCATTAAGTACCCTACAAGGGATTTTAAAACAATTTTCTTACTTTTTAGAAGTGGTGAGCATTTTTTAATAGGTATTAAGGACATTTAATTAGAGTTTGAAAACTAGTTAAATTTTTTGTCCATTTTTATTTGTCTGCAAATTTTAGAAAAATTTCGGCAGAGTGCCATCTGTATTTTAATAAAACAGTTCTTCAAATACTTGTAAAAACACTTCCAATAATTTGTTTCATCAATTCAACAACTACCACAACAAACTTTAACATCATTTCTCAAATTCCAAAATTCAAATCAATAATTCAAAACTCAATATTTTCATTCATTTTTCATTAAAGTAAAAACAAATTACATTTATCAACTACTTTACATTAACAAATCCAAAATGATATTATTACAACTTTATACAACTACCCATGATCAGTTTATACATGTACATACATTTACATACATCAAAATAATTATTACAATTAGGGTATAAAATATACCCAACAGAACTTCAGGAGTGTAGCTCCAATATCCTCAGCAGCTCACTCTGTTGCTCCTCTAATATCTATATCTGCGATAGCAATAACAGCTATCGCTGAGTACTATGACTCAGTGGTGCACAACATACTAAAATAATATTTATGCACAATTCAAATCACATTTATTCAAATATTGAACTGAACATGAAAAACAGATACAAAAAATGATTTATAAATCTTTAGTCCAAACAATTTCATTTAAGAAATATCAAAACGAATTTCATAAAAACATACAGTTATATCATGCCATTAGAAACATATTCATCTTAATAGCCAAAGGCTTATGAGAAATCACAAGGCTAGCTAGCTCAAATATATGGGTACCCATTCAAATTTCTTCCTCTATTGACACACATCTCAACACTTCAGCCAGAGAGGGAATCAAAATTCGAAGCTATTTCTCCCCACTAGTCATGCTAGTGAGGTATTTAAATATATGGTCATGACACTGTGGTTTCAAAACTATCTTAATAATTTACTAAATATTTATTGTCATTTCAAACACATACAAGTAAACTTTCAACAACTTAAGTCAAAAGTATAATACACATTTTGCAATATAAGTAATTCATTTTATGCACTTTGCAAATGAATTTTAAAGAATATTAATGTTGTGCACAAACCTTAAGCGAGTCGCCTCTTGGCCTTGACTCGATGCTTTGGGTTCTTTCTCGGTATTCTTTTCAACTGAAACACACAACTTTATAGTGTTTTAGTACCATAAATTATCATAAGTCCAAAAATAATTTCAAATTTATTTATATCTAACTTTAATATGCTTAACTTGACGTTCTTTAAAATTTATAGTTTGGGTTTACTATTCACAATACTATTCAAGTCAATTTATTAACTTTCTAATGCTTAATAGGTATGGGAATTCTAATTTCACCCACATACCACATTTTGGTTACCTAATTTGTTGGTTTTGGTTGTTTTCTCAAACTTCAAGTCTCTTAGGCACAAATTTTAAATTTTCAGTTTTGGTATTCAGTATTGCACTGTTCCATTGGTCATATTGCTGTGGAAATTTGATTAAGTTTTCTTCATAGAAGTTTTTCTTTATTGTCTTAACTTTATTTCTCTTTTTGAATCACTCCATTTGGAGTTTTGTAGCCCTAGTTATGGCCATTTGAACATGGCTGGTCGGATTTGGTGTTACCCAGAATTCTGGGCAAATTCAAGATTTTGGCAATTTTTGTGGTTGATTGTAGGTGGATTTTTAAACAGGTTATGATCAAAATTTGGGTTTTTTTTTTTATGAAAGTTGTAGGGCTATGTCTCAGCTTTCTACTAGTAAAAATTCAGGTCATTTGGACCTTCCTAGACCATGTTATGATCATTTATGTAACTACTGTTCATTTGGTCATTTTTGTACAGGTCAGTATGCTAATTCCGGATTTAGCCTAATTGTTCACTAAGTTATTGTCACTTTCTAGGCATGATTCCTCAATGAAAAATGTGCCATTTTGTGTCTAGTTTCATTCCCAATTAGCCTCATACCAATTGGGTTGGTAAATTTTCAATTTTGATCCCTGAAATGGACCTAGGTCAAACTGCCTGCAGATTAACCCTCACCAATCCGAATTTTAACTTGTTTCTAACAATTCATACGCACCACAAATGGTCACAATTGACCATTTCTCATCTCAAATAAGGTTAATAACATTATTTGGCCAATTCTTAAATTTTTCTTCAATTTTTCAAATGCTCAAAACCCTAGCTACACACAAAGCTCAATCTAATGCAATTTAAAGTGTATATTCATGTTCTACACACCTAATTCACCTCAAATAGCCATTCAAAACCATCAAACTCATTCATAGCAAACCCTAACCCTAGGTGGACGAATTTCACATTTGGTCCTCCAACAAATATTTTCTTTTGATTTTAAGTTAAACTCTAAGTTACTTGAGCTAAACACACAAATAAGAAACCAAAATTTCAAAGTAAATTGCTTACCTCCACTTGAACTTCACTCAACCAATTTCTTCTCTTTTTCCTTCTTTCTTTCTTGCTCAAGCTTCTTCTCAAGGTTCAATAACAACTTTTCTTTAAGAGAAGTAAGGGATTTATGGTTGAATTTAGGGTTTAGAAATCTTGACATTAAGCTTTCATGGTGGAAATTTGAGAGAGAATTAGGAGAGAAAGAGAGAGCTACAGTTAGGGAGGAAGATGGGTCCTTTTTATTTTATTTTTTTTTCATTTTATGTGTATTTATGCAAATTTTGACTTAGTCAAATTGGTTAATTAACTTAAAACTAATTTTGATGTCATATCTTATGTCATTTGGTGATGTCATTATTCAAATTTTCTTTTCTCTTTCTTTTTCCTTTATTTTTCCATTAGTTCTTTAATTTAATTCTTGATTCTGAAATTTTCCTTTCTCCAATTTTATTAGACAGTTAGGTCAGTTATCAGCTCTAGGGGTGAGTTGACTAAATTGTCCCTCGCTAATTCAATCCAGTTTGTAAGTTTTTCAATTTTTCTTCAAGATCCCTGACCTAATTATTTGACCTACTTAACAATTCTTTTCTGTGATTTTCTCTTTTCCACTGTGTTCGTAATAGTCCTAAGGACCGCGGCGTCACATTTTACAGTTCAAAATTTGAGTTTAGACTAACCTCGTAATCATTCCCGAGAAGGTCACCCATCGCTGTGACTCCTGGCTCATTTAACTTCTTGTGTTCTGTTTTTCTTATTTACACTTAACTATTTGGAAATTACTAATTATTTGTGTTCAGGGCTTAACTAGGTGTCTTAGACGTGGTTCTAATTCTCTTAATTATTCGGACTGACACCGGTCACCAGAATAGTGAAATTTACCAGGCTATGCAAATAGGGGTGTTACAGGGGTGTTACATAAATTGTTGCATATGGATTTGTTTGGTCCTACTAGAGTAGCTAGCTTAAGTGGTGCATATTATGCCTTAGTGATTGTTGATGACTACTCTAGGTATACTTGGGTTGCATTCCTTGCTCATAAGGATGAATGTTTTGATATTTTTGAGAGATTTTCAAAAAGGGTTCAAAATGAAAAGGGTTTTCAAATATCTTCTATTAGGAGTGATCATGGTAGAGAATTTGAAAATGAGAAATTTGATAAGTTTTGTAACTCACTCGGGATCACTCACAATTTTTCTTCTCTTAGGACTCCCCAATAAAATGGTGTTGTTGAGAGAAAAAATAGAACTCCTTTAGACATGGGGAGAACTATGTTAAATGAATATAATTTACCTACTTATTTTTGGGCGGAAGCCATTAATACGTCTTGTTATGTTTCAAATAGAGTTTTGATTAGACCTATTTTAAAGAAAACCCCTTATGAGCTATGGAATGACAAGAAACCTAAAATAGGTTATTTTAGAGTTTTTGGTTGTAAATGCTTCATTTTGAATACCAAAGATAACTTAGATAAATTTAGCTCCAAAACTGATGAAGGTATCTTTTTGGGGTATTCTACATCTAGTAAATCATATAGAGTTTTTTATAAGAGAACCTTAGTTGTTGAGGAGTCAATGCATGTTGTATTTGATGAATCTAACCCCTTTGGTCCTAGAAAGAATATTTCTTATGATGATGATGTTGTAGGTAATCTTGATGAGTTAACTCTTGAAGATCCTCAATCTAGTGGAATTCAAGATCAACACATGGAAGATACCTTGAAGGACTTGGGAGTTGATCAAGTTGAGCTTCAAGAGCAACAAGGTCAACCAGTTCCATATCAAGAAGTTCAATAAGATCTACCCAAAAATTAGACATTCAAGAAGGATCATCCTAAAGACCTAATAATTGGTGATACATCAAAAGGGGTAACAACTACATCCTCTCTTAGAAATATATGTAATAACCTTGCATTCATTTATCAAATAGAACCTAGGAGCATAGATGAGGCCATTAATGATGAGAGTTGGGTACTTATAATGCAAGAAGAGCTCAATCAGTTTGAAAGGAATAAGGTTTGGACCTTAGTTCCTAAGTCAAAGGACCATCCATCTATAGGCACCAAATGGGTGTTTAGAAACAAATTAGATGAGGATGGAAACATAACTAGGAATAAAGCTAAGTTAGTAGCCAAAGGCTATAACAAAGAGGAGGGCATTGACTATGATGAAACCTTTGCCCCCGTAGCTAGATTAGAAGCCATTAGAATCTTGCTTGCATATGCTTCATACATGAATTTTATGCTTTTCCAAATGGATGTCAAAATTGCTTTTCTAAATGGTTTTATTGATGAGGAGGTATATATTAAGCAACCTCTTGGTTTTGAAAATCATGAGTTTCCAAACCATGTTTTTAAATTTACTAAAGCCTTGTATGATTTGAAACAAGCTCCTAGAGCTTGGTATGAAAGGCTTAGTAACTTTCTTTTGCAAAATGGTTTTTAAAAAGGAAAAGTTTATACAATTCTTTTTGTTAAAAATCATGTAAATGACATCCTTGTAGTACAAATATATGTTGATGATATTATATTTAGTGCTACTAATGAGTATTTGTGTGAAGAGTTTGTTAATACAATGAAGAGTGAGTTTGAGATGAGCATGATGGGAGAACTCAAGTTCTTCCTTGGGCTTTAAATGAAACAAGCTAAGGATGGCATCTTCATCAACCAAGCCAAGTACACCAAAAAATTGATCAAGAGGTTTGGAAGCTGAATAGCAAGCTAAGTAGAACTCCAATGAGCACAAATACCAAACTTGACAAGGATGAAAAAGGAAAATCGGTTGATGAAAAGTTCTACAAAGGTATGATTGGTAGTCTTTTATATCTCATAGCTAGTAGACCGAATATTATGCTTTCCGTATGTTTATGTGCATGTTTTCAATCATGTCCTAAAGAGTCTCATTTGCATGCTGTTAAACATATTCTCAAATACTTGAATGGTACATTGCATTTAGGTCTATTGTATCCTAGAAATGCATATTTTGATTTATGTTCCTACTCAGATGCCGACTTTGCTGGAAGCATCCTTGATAGGAAGAATACTTCAGGTACTTGTCAACTCCTAGGACACTCTTTAGTTTCTTGGTGTAGCAAGAAACAAAACTCGGTTGCACTTTCCACGGTCGAAGCCGAATATGTAGCTGCGGGTCTTTGTTGTAGCGAAATACTTTGGATCTAACAACAATGGAGAGACTTTAAAGTATCTCTTGTCACATTCCTATTAAATGTGATAACATAAGTGCAATCAATTTGACCAAGAACCCCATACAACATTTTAGAACCAAGAATATAGACATTGAAAATCATTTTATATGTGATCATGTATTGAATGGTGATATTGTTCTTGAGTTTGTTGATACACATCACCAATTAGCTGATATCTTTACAAAACCTTTGTGTGAAGATAGGTTTAATTTCATTAAGAGAGAATTAGGCATGCTTGACAACCTTGATGCTTGAGATTGTGATTTACTGTTCACATAAACAAAATATGAGTTTTCTATTTTTGGCTGCCATATGATCACAATACTATTCCTCATTAATTTAGATTGTTCTCCTTGATTATTCTATGAAGGTTATTTGCCAAGATTCTGTTGATGCTTTGAAAAGACTTCTTGATGGTTTTACAAGTCCTATGCAAATGAAATTAGTAAATTTGCATTGAAGTCTTCTTGACTCTTTATAGGCTATTCTTTAGAATAATTGTTATATTGCCATATGTTCTTATATCTTTTGGCATGGTGGTACACCTTTGAATGACGCCATAACTTTTATATATCTTTCCTTCTAGAGCACATTTTGATGATGCCAAAAGGGGAGGTATATCGCTAAGAGATGAATTAGCTAAGTGGATGAATAATTCCAAATTTTAAGCTTTAAACATGATATATAAATGATGATTTAGTGGGATACATGTTTTGGGTATACTTATGTGATGCTTCTTGGTAATCTTTTGATACATATTCTGAATTGTTTTTGATATAAAAATAACTTTGCATCATCATTCAGCTAGGACTCATGGCATTGCATTCATTGAGTCAAAGCCTCTCTTATGTGCTCTCTAAATTCTATTTAGTAAGGCACAAACTGTTTTTGAAAGGGGGAGTACATGAAGGGGGAGAATTTATGAAAAACACACATTTCACTTGTGCTTAATTTTGCTCATTTACTAATTGTTTGTCATCATCAAAAAGGGGGAGATTGTTGGACCTAGGTGTCTGAACCCATGTTTTGATGATAATAAACAATTAGTGTGCTACTAATATACTTTGAAAGTGTTTGTGTTGAGTTTGTAGGCCATAGACTCAAAATTGCCAAATTGCTTCAAATCAAAGTTAAGGAAAAGCAACATAAGCAAGCAAACATTTATAGGAACCTACATTGTAACTTTTATTTATTTTATATCTTGTAAATCTCATTTTATTAATTATGTTGGCTCAAGTCTAGGTGGTACTAAGAATATCTTATTCAACTTAGTTTTCACCTAATTCTTTATCAAGGGAAAATTAAAATAATTTTTCAAAAATGCAAAATTAATTTTGAAAAGTATTTTAGTTGAAAAATACATTAAATTAGCTTTCCAATGGTTCAAACGGATCAAAAATCCGAGTTCGGATAAAAAAGTTATGAGTTTTTTAAACTCTTAATTTCTTAGTGTCTTTACTTATAACTTTTTCTTGACCAAGGGGGACTAAAATGAAATTTTAACATTTGAGAAATGCAAATTTGTTTTTGAAAGTGTTTTCATTGAAAATTTTATCAAATTAGCTTTCCAACGGTTCAAACGGATCGAAAATCTGAGTTCCGGTCAAAAAGTTATGCATTTCCGAAGCCTAAGTGCCATTTTGACACTTTCTGTCCAGAGAGCACTTTAGCAGCCGAAAGTGGGAAGTTCGGCTGCCGAAGTTCACTCTTTAAATCATGGGTTTTGAGCGTTAAAAGTCATTTTGTCCAGAGAGCACTCCGGCAGCCGAAAGTGGGAACTTCGGCAGCCAAAAGTAACTTTTCAAAAGCTGTTTTTTGACGCTTCAACCTTCAGCAGCCGAAGTAAATAACTCTGGCAGCCAAACCTGGGTTTCTGCAACTCGATAAAATAGAGCTTTGGGTGGTTGAACGGCTAGTTTTGCATTTAATGTACCCCCAACGGCTATTTTCTTGCAAAAACTATAAATATGCACCATTTATGACTGGAAACTAGTTTAGATAACAACAATCTTCTTGGAAATTTATTGTGTTCTAAAATTTTTTTTATTCTCTCTCTCTAAAACTTGAGCTACCATAGTTAATATTGAGAACTTGATATTTGAGTTGTAAATTCTTTATTCTGAGAGTTAATTCAAGATTGTTGTGAGCACTTATTGTAATTTTGAGTGCGATAGAGCTTTAAATAGCTCTTGAGTGTAAAGGGATTTGTAAAAGAATAAGGGTTTGCTCTTGTGGTGTTTGTAAGGGGTTTATTCTTCACCCAAAGAAGAATTTTAGTGGAGTTAACTCTTAAGGAGGGCCTTGAGGAGAGGACGTAGGCTTGGGATAGCTGAACCTCTATAAATCTCTTGTGTTATCATTCTTCCTTTTCTCTTTTTTGTGCTTAAATTTCTTTTAATTTTTAATTTTGCAATTAGAACCCAATTCACCGCCCCCCCCCTCTTGGGTTGCTACAAGGGACAACAAAAAGGTTATAAGAAAATCTAATTATATTTTTGCAAATATTTATACAAGAAGTTATTCTCCTTTCAATATTAATTTTAAGTTTTTATATTTTAAATTTTCAAATATTAAAAACGGGAGGAAGATAAAAAAGGAAAAAAAGAAAAAAAAAACAATTTCACTGCTTGAGAATATTAATCATATATTTATTACAATACAAATTACGTGATTAAATTTATATTTATATTTTAATCTATAATGTATTTATAAACAATATAATATAATCTATAATTAAAAAAAATAATTATTAAATACATTAAATAATATATTAAATAGGCTTTATATTATTTCTATTAACAATATGATAATATAAAATTTCAAGACATCAATGTATTAGAAATGAAAATTTATAATGATAATACACTAAACTACAACATATATTTTAAAATTATCATTTTTTTTATTTTATGAATAATTTTCTTTCATTAGCTATGCAATCTCTGTCACAACCTACTCCTCCGTAAGATGTAACATAATCCCGTAATATACCTAATAAATTACCGTACTTCACCTACTGGTAACCCATTAAATATACTACAAGGGATTTCAAATAAATTTTCGTGAAATTTAAATCATCAATTAAAATCTGGTGTTATAAAATTTTTTTAAAATTTCGGCCTAGTGCCGGCTTTATTTTGAGAAAACAGTTCTTCAAACCTGAAAAGGAAAACACTTCCAATATGATTTCTCAAATACAACTCCAATAAACTTCATTTCATCTCACAATTCAATCTCAATAATCAAATCAATTCATTTTCAAACCAGCCTCATCATAAAAGAAACATTTCATTGGTTACAAGACTCAAAAATTAATATTACAAAACTATACAGGTAAATAAAATCTCAAATTTACATTACAATTATTTGTACTTAATTACATACCAAAATATTTTATAAAAGTTTTTATACAACTGTTCAAATAATTTACATACATATTATTACATGCATACATCAAACCTATGTACATAGGTATACCTATGATATACCTGGAGCTGATCTGAATGTGTCTTCAAGGCGCAGCTACATAAATTTTCACTCAGTTACTCTATCCTTTCTTTCACCTACGATAGCATACAAAGCTATCACTGAGTAGTGAACTCAGTGGTCAATGGTGCACAACTATAACTTAAAACATAGTACACTATACCTTAGCAAAATTACAGCAAATAATTTGGAAATCTGGATACTCATCAAATTCCAAAAATCAAAATATTCTTTGCCAATAATATAAATCATTTCTGTAAAATGACTTTGATCACGAAATTCAATTTATCAAATCACAACTAAACATTTAAGGTAATTCCAGCAATTTATGGAATTAAAGATTGATTCCAATAAAATCAATTATGCATAAATTCCGATTGAAATTGAAATTCTTTACTATTCAAAAATTCATTCTTTATCTCACTAACTATGCAAGACTAATCCGAAATGGCCATCTTCGAGGTGATTTTAACTCCCTATGGTCAGGGAGATTGAATCGGATTTTAACTCCCTATGGTTGGGGAGGTCAAATCATCATGCACAGTACACAACATAATAATGAAACTTCTGAAAGGGCCATAACAAAAAAAACTTAAATCTAATCTTTAATAAGAGGAGAATCTAAGCCTGTGCACGTACCATGGTAATCAAAACAAAGCTAACTCCATTGGCTCCTCAACAATTGAGAGAGACAGGTAATAACCTAGTCAAGCATCTATAGTGAGATATAAAACAATATCATCAATCTCTTTGTCGTTTTTGTGAGCATAAATCACAATACAATTCAATTCAAAGTCAATTCCAATATCCAATAATTTTTATGCTCATTACCATTCAAGACATAAATTTGTATTTTTCCATGCAAATTGCCCATCACAATTCAAAACATATTCTATTACAATTTTCCAAAACATAATTTATTCAATCCACAACAACGCTTAATACTTGTTGAAATACCATTTCACAAAGCTAAATTCATACATACTATAACAATTTCAATAATCATTGAATTAAATCCAATACTTGATAAACATAATACATAAGGAAAATACATCATTTAGTCATATGAAATTTTCAGAACAAAATCAATTAAAAACTAATTGTGCACAAACCTCTGATGAGTCTCCTCTTGACCTTGACTCAGTAGGTCTTTTCCCTTCCCAGTGTCTTTTCTAACTGAAACACACAATTTAAAGTGTTTTAGTACTCATTTAAATTGTTTCTAATAATAAGGTTCAATAATTAAATTTTATTAATACTACTCCTTTCATTAGTCAACCTATAATGTTGACCTTTAATGCACACTAGGTGAATTAGTTTTAATGTCACTAATATGTTCCATTTTTCATTCCTTACATATTGATATATGTTGCCAATTTCATTTCAAAGCTTATTGCATTTTATTGCCAATTATTTAGATTTCATGGCCAATGTTTACTGTCTATTGAACTAAGCTACAGTGTAAATTTAACAGATTTCTCTTCATTAAATTGTTTCTCATTGTGTCTTCTTTAATTTCCTTTTTGAATCACTCCATTTTGAGTTGTATAGCTCAAGTTATGGTCAATTAACCATAATTAGGTCAAATCTAAATTTTAGTTTCCTTTTTAGGCATTTTCGGTTCTAATTTTACTAATTTATTTGGACTATTTGTAATCAC
Source organism: Hevea brasiliensis (assembly GCF_030052815.1). NCBI lineage: Eukaryota > Viridiplantae > Streptophyta > Magnoliopsida > Malpighiales > Euphorbiaceae > Hevea > Hevea brasiliensis. The sequence goes on along the minus strand of NC_079509.1, from coordinate 30,725,356 downwards.
ATTAAGGTCTAGCATTCTTCATAAGTATTTTGCTCTATGTCTTAGGGACAACCAAAAATTTTTCTTACCATTTTTTAAGTCTTATAGAATTCTTTATAGATAAATTTTTAACTTGGACTCAAAGGTCCTATATTGGCATGGTCCTCAATTAGGTTAATGGATTTGATCTTAAATTCTGACCTTATACATTTATAATTTGAGGAAGTTGTCCAAAACAAAGTTTTAGGTCTCTTTCTTAGCTTTCCAAATTGGTATGGCTCATTTAAATTGGACACTTCTTGTGAGAGATATGCTTATTTGAATTTTCTAGATTTTATGGTTAAATGTGCCAATTCCAAATTTAGTGTGCCAAATTAATCAACTTAATTGACCTAGTTTCCTTGATTTTTGGGTTTTGGTCAAATTACCAATATTGTAGATCTGTCTTATTGAAATTTTGGGATTGATTTCATATCATTTGGAGTTCTATGGACCGAGTTATGGTTATTTTACTATTGCTGGTCAAGTTGCACTTATATTGCAAAGTTTAGGTCATTTTTAGGTCAAAGTCAATTCGGCCAGTTTTTGTAACCCAACTTTGGCGATCATTTTGACTAGGTAATTGGCATTTTTGGGCTTGGTGGTCTTCACCAAAGTTGTAGCCCTATGTCTAAGCTTTCCAACGGTATAAATTTTAGGTCATTCAGACCTATTTTGAGTGAGTTATGTTAGGTAATTCTAGATTTGGTCATTTTTTAGGTCACTTCTAGGCAGAATTTGGGCAACACTTCTACATGAATGTTGGCCTATTTTATGTCTAGTTTCACCTCCAATTGGCCTCATACCAATTGGATTAAAACTTTACACTTATAACCTAATTTATACATTGCCAATAATCACAACCTGCATAAGAGAATTTACACTCTCAATTTGGCAATCCTCCTCCTCCCAATACTTTAATATTCATTCTTGGCACTTCTATATTTATTCAACACAATTCTAGCAAAGTAAATTGGGCAGAATACTCAAGTAATATAGGCTCCCATGGCTGCTTAAAAATGGGCAATTCAATAACTCAATAATTCCATCAATTTTCATCACCAATCAATTCATCTCAAGCTAAACATAAACTTTACTTAAGAAAGGAAGTGAATTGGACACTTACCTCTTTTTGGAGCTTGTCAAACTTCTTTAAATTTCTTCCTTTTTACTCCCGAAATGCTGCCCAAGGTGTATAAACAACTTTTAATGAAGGAACCTTAAAGATTTCATGGCTTGATCTTGGTGGATGAGAGCTTGAAGCTTTGGCCATCCATGGAGTTTCCCTTTGGAATTGAATTCGGCTTAAAGATGAAATGAAAAAGAAGAAGTGGCTGAAGTGCGATATGCTGTCCACTTAATGAATATATAAATCCATAGTGCTCCACTAAGGAAGATTAAATGTTTAATAATCTAAATTTTCCCTTAATTGTAATTATGCCCCAAATTCCTCACTATTTATATTTTATGTCAAATTTTCTATTTTCATGACATTTTCAAAATTTAATACTACTAATTTTTCATGGACATTTAGGTCAAAAGTCAACTCTAAGTATTAATTAACTAAAATTCCAATCTTCGGGTTGTATTTCAGATTTTTTGGTACTATCGATTAATTCTTTGACTCGCCGATTTCTTTAATTTTCGTTTTTCTTTGTACTAATTAATTAAATTTTCTTTGACATTTTCTAAGTCAATTATACCTCAATAGATATTTATTTAAGTCTTAAAAATATTTTTTAGGGTTCCCCGTGGTCCAGAGCTAGTCAATGGTCTTTGCCGTAACTTCCTGGCGCAGTCACCCATCGCTACGGTGCCAGCTCGTTTAACTTACTTTCATTTCGTCTCTTTTATTTTTTTCTTAATTTTTCTTGTATTTTTTTTTATTTATTTCATCATTTTATGCCTGTTTATTATCACTGAAGTGTAGTTCCAGACATCCTGACTTATCCGGACCGACATTAGGTCATCGGAGTAATCAAATGTACGGACTACGTAAAGTGAGGGCATTACAACCTCATTATACAAGTTAACATTATTTTAAATTATAAAAAAATAAAATAAAATACAGTAAAATCAAACTTATTTTTTAAAATAAGTAAAATAACAACATTTGAATGAATTTAATTCAATGAGCTAACTTGTATTTATTATTAATTTATTTTAATTTTAAATATCTTCGTCCATTTATATTTCTAAAAATTATTATTATATATTTTTTATTATATTGCATTTAAGTTTATAATTAAGTTAATATTATATTTTACTAAAATAACACATAATTTTCATAAAAATATGATCCAATAAAAAATAATAAATATTTTTGTGATATAAATAACTAAAATTACATTAAATTAATATTTTAATTTAAATAATTAAATATAATATTTTTAATACTATAATAATATTATATTATATATAAAAAATTAAACCGCGAGCCTGTATAACGAATATAGTGTGGAGTAATTTTTATTGGCCATCCTTGAACTTTGCCCTTGGTTTCACTTCTGTCTTTCAACTTCATTTTGTTTCTCAAAAATACCTAAACTTTGCTTTTATCACACTAAAAATCCTTTTGATCATAAACCAGTCAAAGATCCAGTGAGGTGATGACATGGCAATGACACCCTATTACATAATTTAAAAAAAATAATAATAAAAACATGAACAAGCCTTTTCTCTCTCCTCCATGCATTTACAACAATCAAATTTAAAAAAAAAATTAAGAAATAAAAAACCCCACAACCATCAATGTAACTCCCCTATTGGCATAGCCTGGTACATTTTACTATTCTGGTGACCGATGTCGGTTTGGATAAGTAAGAGAAGTAGAACCACATCTAAGACACCTAGATAAGCCCTGAACGCAAATAATTAGTAATCGTCAAATAGTTAAGTATAAATAAGAAAAATAGAACACAAGAAGTTAAATGAGCCGAAAGTCACAGCGATGGGTGACTTTCCCGGGAAGTGACTGCGAGGTCAGTCTAAACTCAAATTTCGAACCGCAAAATGTGACGCTATGGTCCTTAGGACTATTGCGAACACAGTGGAAAAGAGAAAATCACAAAAAAGAATTGTTAAGTAGGTCAAATAATTAGGTCATGGATTCGGAAGAAATATCGAATAACTTGCAAACCGGATTGAACCAGCGAGGGGCAATTTGGTCAATTCACTCCTAGAGCTAACTCCATACCTAATTGTCAAATAAAATTAGAGAAAAGAAAATTTCGGGATCAAGAATTAAATTAAAGAACTAGTAAAAAAATAAATGTAAAAGAAAAAGAAAAAAAGAAAAAGTTTAGTTACATCATGCTTACATCACTATTATGACATCATAAATAATTTTATTTTTGCTCATCAATATTGACCAAGTCAAAAGCAATTTTAAGACTTAAAAATACACTAAAAAGAAAAAGAAAAATCATTTTTATCTTCCTCCACCCAAGTGTGCCGGCTCCTCTTTCTTTCTCTCCATTGAAGAACTCCATGAAAGCTTGAAACCAAGCTTTCTTCCAACCAGTTAACCCTATTTTGACCCCAAACTAAACCATAAAAACTTATTAATTCAACTTAAGAAAGCTTTAGAGGAAGGAAAGAAAAGAAGAAAAGGAAGAAATTGAAGAGTTGAACTTCAAAGTTAAGATTAGTGGTTTAAATTGAAAATTTATTATTTAATACTTATGTTTTTAGTATAAGTAACTTAGAAATTAACTTAAAATTAAAAGAAAACAATTGTTGAGGGACCAAATAGGAATTTCAGCCAGCTAGGGTTAGGGTTTGAAATGAATGAGTATGAGGAGTTTGAATGGTTATTTGAGATGAATTAGGTGTATAGATCATGAATATACACTTTAAATTGCATTAGAGTTAAAATTTAAGTAATTAGGGATTTGAGTATGTGAAAAATTGTGAAAAAAATTGAGAATTAGTCAACTAATGTTATTGACCTTATTTAAGTTCAGAAATGGTCAATTGTGACTATTTGTGGTGTGTATGAATTATTGGAACCAAGTTCCAATTCGGATTGGTGAGGGTCATTCTGTAAGTAGCTTGACCTAGGTCTCTTTCAGGGACTAAAACTAAAAATTTACCTACCCAATTGGTAAGAGGCCAATTGAAAATGAAACTAGACACAAAATGACACATTTCTCATTTAGGAATCATGCCCAGAAAGTGACCATAACTTAGTGAACAATTAGGCCAAATCCGGAATTGGGCAAACTGACCTGTACAAAAATAACCAAATAAACAGTAGTTACATAAATGACCATAACTTGGACTAGGAAGATCAAAATAACCTAAATTTTATACCGATAGAAAGCTGAGACATAGCCCTACAACTTTCATGAAGAAAACAAATCCAAAATTTGACCATAACCTGTTTGAAAAACCACCTATAATCAGCCCACAAAAATTGCCAAAATCCAGAATTTGCCCAGAATTATGAGTAACACCAAATCCAACTAGTTATGTTAAAATGGCTATAACTTAGGCTAAAAAACTCCAAATGGAGTGATTCAAAAAGTTAAACAAAGTTAAGATAATAAAGAATAACTTCTATGAAGAAAACTTAGCCAAATTACCACAGCAACATGACCAATGAAACAGAGCAAAACAGGACATCAAAACTGAAAATTTGAAATCTTGCCCAAGAGACTTAAAGTTTGAGGAAACAACCAAAGCTAACAAATTAGATAACCAAAATGTGGTATGTGAGTGAAATTAGAATTTTCATACCTATTAAGCATTAGAAAGTCAACAAATTGACTTGAATAGTAATGTGAATAGTAACACCAAAATAAAAATTTTAAAGAACGTTAAGTTAAGCATATTTAAGTTAGATATAAATAGATTTAAATTTATTTTTGGACTTATGATAAATTATGATACTGAAACTATCATGACCCAACCTATGGGCCGGACCAGCACTAGGGCCTGGGTCAGCCTAAAGCCCCCGAGGCCCATAGTAAGCCTAACTATTCTTTAACCCAACTCTAAGGCCCAATTGGGCCTAATCTCAAGAAATCAACCGGACAGAGTCCGGCCATAAAATGGACCTTTCAACGGGGATTTTTTGACTCACTCGACCTGTAAACACGATATATATCAATTGGGGAGCTCAGCTCACCCTCCACATGCTCATAACAACATAAAATAAATGGGAGCTCAGATCCCTCATCCAACTCATCAAACATGCATAAAATTATGCGTCTACAGGTCCAACATGATAATAATATTACAAACCCAAATCAGATAAATACTTCTAACACATGCGGAAATTCTAGGAGTTAATAAAATTACATAAATATTAATAGACAACCTGCGAAGGAGAAAAGCAGGTTAACCACAATAAAATCCTCCTGTAGCCTGAAAAAAATATCGAACAGGAGTGAGCGTTCGACTCAGAGAGTAAAATATCAATTTTAACCATAATCTTTATAACTATCTAAAACTAATGCATCCTGTATAGTTAAATGCAACATCAGCAACAAATTCACATCATAACAGCAAAAAGGTAATTTGGAGCACTCACACACCCAATAATATCAATCATAATATATATGGGAGCTAATCCCCTATATAGCTCTCTTAAATCCAACCTGTGCCAGCGAAGAACTCAGCTCGGACTTCCACTTAATAACCAAATCGGGGTCCCAGCGAAGAACTCAAGCCGTGTCTACCCCGAAGGACCGGATCCCAGCGAAGATCTGAAACCGTGTCTACCCGTCTTATCCATAGTCCACACCACATCACACGCACGCTAATGCACGCACACTGCTCCAAATTACCACAACAACATCCATGGCACTTTAACAGTTATGAATGCAACATAAATTGTGCCTAAAGTTTAACTACATAGATATATACATATAAGTGATGTATGGGCATGCTTGAAAATATAATAATATCGAAATTACAATTAAAATTAATATTTTACTCACAGACTTGACAACGGTTACTGTGGTGACTGGGCGGACGAAGAAGGCTGTCCCGGCTCACCTGACAATTACATTACAATTATTTAACACAATTAACTCAATACAAATCATGAAAAGACCAAATACATCCTAAGTCGTGCTGAAAATCCGGCAGAGTCTCCCCTATACCTAGGACCTACCCAACCTGCAAAAGGGCTCAAAACACACTTCTATATTCACAACTCATATATCCACAATTCAATCACATCACACAGCCCCTCCTGGGCCCATCAAATCAGTCATCCATCACAATATGTAAAATTTCAATTTAGTCCTTATAATTGATCATTTTTGCAAAAACTGCCCAAATAAGCTCTAAAAATTCTAAAACTTTGCCCCGCGGTCTTTAGCAATATTACTAGGCTATTGCAAAAAAAATCATAATTTTCTGAGCTATCACGAATATTTTATGGATTTTTAATCCTATTTAAGCACTAGAAAATTACGAAAAAGCAAGGTTCGGGTTTACCTTTGCCGATTCCGACTTTGGGAACGCGCTCGGGATGCCTGACAATGGTGGGGCAGCCAAAACCTCGATCCAGTTCAGAGACTTTTCCGGTAGCGGGTCTGTCTGGCTGGAAATTCACAGACCCGAACAACTATTGAATTTCCGCGAATTGAGGATACCTACACGAAGCCCACAACACGGGGGTTAGTACATAAATTTTTTAGAATTTTCTAAGCTCATTTAATATTCGAAAAAATACTGCGAAGTTCCGTGAGACCCATCGAAAAATAGTGTCGGAAAATTTTGAAATTTATATCCCCGCGAAGCTCTCGATGAGTGGAGCACTCTGGTACTCTCGGTTTTCTCGTGAGGTTTGCCAGAAATCTAGCCCGAAAGTCAAAATGGGCTAAAACTTTCCGGGCAAAAATTGGACAAACCGCTCGATGGATTTCAGAGTTCTTGGTGTCTATGGAAAGCTCTCGACGAGTAGATGAGTTTAGACACAAGACCCGATCCGATTGGTGGCCGGATCGGTCGGATTTTGGCCGGGAAGACGAACGGTCGCGCGCGCGTGCGCGTCGCTTCAGGAGCCATTTTCTGGCGTTCCAGGCGGTGGCCGGCCATGGGGGAGGGGTGAGGCGGCGCGCCGGCGAGCTGGGGTGGCAGGGGAGGTGGCGGCGCGGCAAGGGGAGGAGGGAGGAGAGAGAAAAAGAGAGAGAAAGGGAGAGGGGTCGGGACGCACGGGGAGGAAGAAGGAAGAAAAAGAAAAGGCCAGTCCGATTCGACCGGTCCGGTTCGATTCAGGATACAAAATTTTGAATTTTTACTCTGCCTTGGGACTGAAAACGAGATCCAAAAATTTCGAAAAAATTCTAAAAAATTCATAAAAATTTGTAGACTCCAAATATATTTTTAGTTTTACCACGTGGTCTTTAAATAAATTTTTAAAAATCATCAAAGTTTATATTTTCAGAAAATCGAACCCAATTTTTAAAATCCGAAAAATCTCAAATAATTTCTTAAAATTTAAATAAAATTAAAATATCAATAATACTCATAAAATAATAAAATTTAAAATTTTGGGGTGTTATATTCTTCCCCCTTTATAGAAAATTCGTTCTCGAATTTTACACAAGGCAGGATAAAGTACATGATTACACATTGAACAGATAAGAGTACTTGCTACGCATGTCCCGTTCTGACTCCCAGGTACACTCTTCCACCGACTGGCTCCTCCACAAAACCTTAACCATAGGGATCTATTTTGATCTTAGCTGTCTTACTTGGTAGTCCACTATGGCTACAAGTTGCTCCTCAAATGTCAAATTTTCTTTTAGCTCTATTGCATCCGGCTGTAGCACATGGGAAGGATCTGGAATGTATTTCCTGAGCATGGAGATGTGAAACACAGGATGAACGTGAGAAAGGTTGGGTGGTAGGTCCAACAGGTAGGCAACTGCTCCAACTCTATCAGTAACCTCAAAAGGTCCAATATACCGAGGTGCCAACTTGCCCTTCTTTCCAAATCTCATGACTACCTTCATCGGAGAAACCTTCAGGAATACATAATCGCCTACTGCAAACTCCACATCCCTTCGTCTGGGGTCTGCATAACTCTTCTGCCTACTGAAAGCTGTTTTCAATCGTTCCCTGATTAAAGGGACTATCTCTGAAGTGTACTGCACTAGGTCTACATCATGTACCTTTGCTTCTCCCATTTCCATCCAACATAGAGGAGACCTACACTTTCTTCCATAGAGTGCCTCATAGGGTGCCATCCCGATGCTGGAATGGTAACTGTTGTTGTAGGCAAACTCCACCAAAGCTAGCTGATCATCCCATTGACCTCTAAAATCCAAAACACTCATGCGAAACATGTCTTCCAGTGTTTGGATTGTCCTTTCGGACTGTCCGTCTATCTGAGGGTGGAAAGCAGTACTGAAGTTCAACTGTGTGCCAAGTGCCTCCTACAACTTTCTCCAAAACCGAGAAGTGAACTGAGGCCCTCTGTCAGATATTATGGAAGTCGAAACTCCATGCAATCTGACTATTTCTCGAATGTAGAGTCGGGCGTACTGTGCCACAGAATATGTAGTCTTCACAGGCAAGAAGTGAGCTGATTTGGTTAGACGGTCTACAATTACCCATATTGAATCATATCCTCACGTGGTATGAGGCAACCCAGTCACAAAATCCATAGTGATCATTTCCCACTTCCATTCTGGGATAGGGAGCTCTTGCAGCTTCCCTGACGGTCTCTGGTGTTCAAACTTCACCTTCTGACAAGTCAATCACTTGGACACGAAGTCTGCTATGTCTCTCTTCATGCCATTCCACCAATAGCTATCCTTCACATCATGGTACATCTTGGTGGAGCCTGGGTGGACATTGTACAATGTATAGTGTGCCTCTTGCATGATTTCAGTTTTGAGATTGTCCACATCGAGCACACATATCCTAGAACCTTGCATAAGGGCGCCATCATTGGCAAACCCGAACTCACCACCTTCACTTTGCTGTACTCTTTCTATGATCTTCATCAATTGTTGGTCTTTGTGCTGGGAAACTCTAACTATGTCCCGCAAGTCTGGCCTTACTGAAAAATGAGCCAATAATACCTCCTCATCTGAAAGATCTAGGATTAAACCTTGATCCATTAACTCATGTACTTCCCGAATCAACGGTCTTTTCTCTGCTGAAATGTGCGCCAAACTGCCAGAAGATTTTTTGCTCAAAGCATCTGCTACTACATTGGCCTTCCCAGGTTGGTACTGAATAGTGCAATCATAGTCTTTCAGAAGCTCCATCCATCTCCTCTGTCTCAAGTTTAAATCCCTCTGTTGGAAGATGTACTTCAAACTCTTGTGGTCAGTGTATATCTCGCACACTTCACCATACAGGTAGTGTCTCCAGATTTTTAGTGCAAAGACTACAGCCGCCATTTCCAAATCATGGGTGGGGTAGTTCTACTCATGCCTCTTCAGTTGTCTTGAAGCATAAGCCATTACTTTTCCATTCTACATCAAAACGCACCCTAGGCCAACTCTGGAGGCATCACAGTACACGGTGTATCCTTCACCACTCATAGGTAGTGTCAACACAGGGGCGGTGGTTAGACACTCCTTAAGCTTCTGGAAGCTCTTCTCACAGTCATCTGTCCAAATGAATGGAACATTCTTCCGAGTTAACTTAGTTAGGGGAGCCGCTATCTTAGAAAAATCTTGCACAAAATGCTTATAGTAGCCAGCTAGACCCAGAAAACTTCGCACCTCAGTGACTGTTGTAGGCCTAAGCCAATTAGTTACAGCTTCAATTTTCTTGGGATCCACTCGAATACCTTCACTAGAAACCACGTGTCCCAAGAATGAGATGCTTTCTAGCCAAAATTCACATTTTGAAAATTTGGCATGTAGCTAGTGCTCCCTCAAAGTCTGCAACACCATTCTTAAGTGCCACACGTGTTCTTCCTCGGTCTGAGAGTATACCAAAATGTCATCTATGAATACGATGACAAAACGGTCCAAAAATGGCTTGAACACCCTGTTCATCAAGTCCATGAAGGCTGCTGGTGCTTTAGTGACTCCAAAAGACATCACCAAGAACTCATAATGACCATATCTTGTCCTGAATGCCGTTTTGGACACGTCCTCATTCCTGATTCTCAACTGATGGTAGCCTGATCGTAGGTCTATCTTGGAAAAGAATCTAGCCCCTTGGAGCTGATCAAACAGGTCATCGATCCGAGGAAGTGGATACTTATTCTTCACAGTTACCTTGTTCAGCTGTCTATAGTCAATACACAACCTCAATGACCCATCTTTCTTTCTTACAAATAGCACAGGAGCACCCCAGGGTGAAGTGCTCGGACGTATGAAACCCTTGTCCAAAAGCTCCTGTAGTTGCTCCTTTAACACTTTCAATTCTGCTGGTGCCATCCTGTAAGGCGGCATTGATATGGGGTTTGTACCCAGCACAACATCAATGCAAAACTCTATTTCTCTTCCTGGTGGTAACCCTGGAAGCTCTTCAGGGAAGACATCCATGAATTCTCTGACAACAGGAACATTTTCCATGTTGACACCTTCTACAAATGTATCTCTCACCAATGCCAAATACCCTTGGGATCCACGCCTCAACATTTTTCTAGCACTAATTGCTGACACCAAGTTATATGGAGCCACGCTCCTATCACCATCAAAGCTAAACTCTTCCACACCGGGTATGTGGAAATACACCTTTTTGTTCCTGCAGTCTAAAGTGGCATAATGAGTTGCCAACCAATCCATCCCCAAGATTACATCGAAATCCATTACTGGTAGAGGAACCAAGTCTGCTGGGAGAATCTTTCCATCCACTACTACTGGGCTACCCGGAAAAACCATATCTACATCTATGTTGTCACTAAGTGGGGTAGCTACAGACAAAGGATATTTTAAAGTTGTAGGATTTCTACCCAACCTCATGGCAAACACAGGGGAGACAAATGAGTGCTTAGCACCTGGATCTATTAAAATACAAGCCTCATAGGAACAGAACAGAACAGAAGAATACCTGCCACAACTGCATTTGAAGCCTGGGCATCCTGATGGGTCAGGGTGAAAACCTGAGCTTGACCCCTACCCTGAGTGACAGAACCCTGATATTGACTTCTACCTCCTGATCTGCCTCCAAATCCATGTCCCCCTTGTCCTCGTACATGTTGTACATTTGCTGCCATGCTGGAAGCACCCGGATACAACTGACGAGGAACATTTGCAATAGAACCCTGTGACCCCATCTGTGGTTCGCTGAACACGGGGCATTCCCTAGCAAAGTGACCTGGTTGGCCACACCTGAAGCATACTCCTGACCCATCATACAAGGTCCTGAATGTCCCCTTCCACACTGTGCACAAGGTGCCAAGGAGGATCCTGAACCAGACCCAGAACTGCTGTACCCCGAACTGTGACCGCTGCTAGATCCGTACCCTGGTTTGAATCCTCGGGATTTGTGTTTAAAACCACTCCTCTTATTCATGCTTCTTCCTCTGTAAGTAGTCTGGCAACCACTATCCGCAGTACCCATGTGGGGAACACCTGAAGAACCCTCTGCTCTGTTTTTCTTTGCTCTTCCGCTATCATCCACAGCATAGCTAATCTCTATCTGTCTGGCTCGATCTACCACCACATCAAAAGACTGATCTGACATCATGGCCAAGTTTGCATACCTCCTGTCAAGCCCCTTTAAGAATCTCTTCACCTTCATAGTTTCTGTAGCTACTGCTGTAGGGGCATACCTGCTCAGCTCCAGAAATTCTGTAGCATATTCTGAAGGAACGGAAGCATGAAAAACACAAGTTTATACCATTGAATTCAAAAATTTTCACCTAGGCTCACATGCATCATGCAAAATTTATTTTTATCTATTTGATTTCAATGATAAACAACATATTAAAACTCTTTTAATATGTTTTTGGATCTGTATTTGCCATTTAAGATTTTAAAATTAATCAGATTAATTTTAGAACCCTAGATTAAATCAAGAACGATTACACTAACCTCTTGATGCACTTCGCAGTGTCTGCGCCTTTGAGATTCGTCTTCAGGACACCAGATGTTGTCCCTCTAGCTTGTCCACACCAAGAACACCTATGGCAGCCCTTGAATAGCTTCTAAAGCTTTTTCTATTAATTAGAAAATCAAGTTCTACCTTTTAAGAGATTAAAGATGTAAACAGGACACTAGAAACAGTTTCTAGTGTTCTTAATTCAAGAGATTGATGGCTAATCTCTTTGAATTGATGAGAGATGAAGAAGAAGAGAAGAAAACCCTCAAAGTGGCGTGACAAAGGAGTGTGGCTGCTGGTTGTATTTTATTTTCTCATAGCAACACTTAAATAGCTAGGTTAACACATTAAACCCTTGCCACATGTCACCCTTTGATTAGCTCTAGGTTTAAATGACCCAATCACATTGTGCCAAGTGTCAAACCTATATGTAATCTTGATTTTAATCATCTTACATGATTAAAAAACATTTGGCAAGCCTATGTGTTATGCCATGTGTCACCATCTCATGGTGCCACGTGTCACACTGCAAAATGACCAAAATGCCCCTGTGTCTTAATTGTGAGCTCTCAACCCAAAATAATTATTTTTCTTCTTCTAATTAATTTATATCAAATATAAATTAATTAATTAATCTCTATTAATTAATTTCTCATTTATTAAATTCATATTTAAACACTTTAAATATAAATTTAACTTATATTACACATCCAATAATCTAGATTTGGTTTCAAGTCATGCTAGGGACTTTGCAAACTAATTGCAAACCAAACCTATTTAATTAATCAATTAAACTCTTTAATTAATTAATTAAATCATATTTAATTAGGTGATAACTTGTGTATGTGTGTGACTTACTAGGCTCATCACTAATTGGCAATGAGACATGATATCAACTCTTAATATCATCAGAACTCTTTCTTACCATAAATGATTTCTCTAAATCATTTTATGAACCTCATAGACCATGGTTAACACCTAGCATAGCATGCCATGGCCACCCAATTAGTAATAAGGTTTACCTTAAATGAACCTATAATCATATGTTACAATGCACTAGAATCTCTCTGTTACAAAATCCCAACTCAAGCTGGAGTCATGGTTTATGTCAAACTCCATTTGCTATGAATATTATGTTCTCTTTTAATTCCAGTTCTTGATTAAAAAGATTTTCTCATCAGAAACTCTTTTCTGAATAAATCTATCTTTCCTGGCCAGGAACTAAAAACATCAAGAACAATTAAATGAACATAGGATTTTATCTCTATTTACTTAGAGGAACAGATTCCATCTTGATCAGCACCTACCTCCATATATAACTAGTAGGAGCCAACACATGCCCATATACCCATACATAGTACAAGTATGAAAGCAGTATCAAACTCAAACTACCTATATATAAGATAACTGTGCTACCTCAGGTCTAAAGATTATATGCACTGATATGATTTATGACAAAACATTGACAAGAGTAAACTCCATGTGCTTGTCATAAGTGTCACTGGTTCGGCCTACTTATCATTTATAAGTGCCTATCATGTTTGTTATATGGCATGAGACTCACCATTCCATCTTATTTATATCTCATATAAATAACTTGGGGACAAACATGAATACAATCTTTCTGGATAAGTCATGTCCTTATTATGAAGTATCCTCGATTGTGAACCTATTTATGATACTTCGCGCTAGAAATATTGTCACTCATATTCTTAACAACTTAAGAATAATATTTCTAACAAAATATCAATGGACCTTTTCTATTATACATAAATATATTATGTAAACGGAAAAGTGGAAATGCCTTTTATTAATAAAAATATGTACAAGATACATACTAAATGATATGCTCTAGGGCATACTACTAACAATCTCCCACTAGCACTAGAGCCATTCATTACAATACCTTAGACCTATATTCTCAAGATGTCGGTCTAACCGAGCTTGTGACAAAAGCTTAGTGAATGGATCAGCTGGATTTTTCAGCTGATGTTATTTTTCTGCATGGCTATATCGCCTTGCCCAACTATATCTCTGATAATGTGGTAGTGCCTTTCTATGTATTTGGATTTTGGTGAGACCTTAGTTTCTTAGCCTGTATGACTGCTCCATTATTGTCACAGTGTAGTGGAACTGCTGACTCAATGGAAGGAACTACTGTAAGTTCTGTCACGAACTTCTTTATCCAAACAGCTTCCTTTGCGACATCGATGCAAAGAATATACTCAGCCTCTGTAGTGGAATCTGCAGTCATGCTCTGTTTGGAACTCTTCCAACTGACTGCACCTCCATTACAAATGAACACATATCCAGAGATAGACTTTTTATCATCGATATCTGATTGGAAATCAGAATCAGTATAACCATCCAATTGCAAGTCTCCACCTCCATAAATCAAGAATAAATCCTTAGTTCTTCTCAAGTACTTAAGAATATTCTTGTGACTATCGATGTTCCAAACCTGGATTGGATTGATACCTGCTAGTCAAACTAACAACATATGCGATATCCGGCCTAGTACACAATATTGCATACATTAAACTTCCAATAGCCGAAGCATATGGAATCCTGGCCATCTTATCTCTTTCTTCAGGTGTCTTTGGAGACATCTCTTTAGAAAGATGGATACCATGTCTCACTGGTAACAATCCTTTCTTGGAATCAAGCATGTTAAACCTCTTTAACACCTTTTCCAAGTATAGACTTTGGGATAAACCAATTATTATTTTCGCTCTATCTCTATAGATGTGAATCCCAAGAATATAGGTTGCCTCCCCTAAGTCTTTCATGGAGAATGTATTTGACAACCATACATTTATAGTTGTCAACATACCTGTGTCATTACCCATCAACAGTATGTCATCCACATATAAGACAAGGAAAGTGATAGCACTGTCACTAACCTTCTTATATACACATGGCTCATCCTCATTTTTGATAAAACCAAAGGATTTAATGGCTTCATCAAAACGGATGTTCCAACTCCTTAAAGCTTGTTTCAACCCATAAATGGATCGCTTTAGCTTGCATACCTTAGAACCATCTTGGGATTCAAATCCCCTAGGTTGTTCCATGGAAATGTTTTCTTCAATGTATCCATTGAGAAAAGCTGTTTTGACATCCATCTGCCAAATCTCATAATCATAGTATGCAGCTATTGCTAATAAAATCCTAATTGATTTAAGCATGGCAACAGGTGAGAAAGTCTCCTCATAGTCGATTCCTTTCCTTTGGCGAAATCCTTTCGCTACTAGCCTTGCCTTATAGGTCTCTACCTTTCCATCAAAACCAATTTTCTTCTTGAAAACCCATTTGTTCCCTATAGGTATAATACCTTCAGGTGGGTCAACAAGATCCCAAACTTGATTCTTATACATGGAATCAATCTCGGATTTCATAGCATCAATCCATTTTGAAGAGTCTATATCTGATATAGCTTCTTCATAGGTAAGTGGATCATCTCCATGATCTATTTCTTCATGAGTAGACAACTCTTGTTCTTCTTCATGAAGAAAACCATATCTCACTGGTGGGTGAGATACCCTGGTTGTTCTACGAGGAACAGCTGTAGATGTTTCATCAATGGGTATTGGTTGACTAGATGGATCTATATCCATCTGATCTGTTGGTTGGTCAGAATTCTCCAATTCTAACTCTATTTGCCTTCCTTTGCCTCCTTCTTGAACAAACTGTTGTTCAAGAAATGTGGCATCTCTACTTATCACAACCTTTTGTGAAGTAGGCAAATAAAAATAATATCCAAAACTATCTTTTGGATATCCAACAAATCGACTTTTTTCTGATATGGTCTCCAATTTATCAGTGTTAAGCTTTTTGATATAAGCTGGACAACCCCAAATCTTAACATGCTTAAGACTTGGTTTTCTTCCATGCCATATCTCATAAGGTGTGGAAGAAACTGATTTTGATGGAATCCTATTCAGAATATACAAAGCTGATTCTAATGCAAATCCCCAAAAGAAGATTGGGATATCAGTATAGCTCATCATACTACGTACCATATCCAATAGGGTACGATTTCTCCTTTCAGATACACCATTCAGCTGTGGCATTCCTGGAGGAGTCAGCTGAGAAACAATGCCATGCTCTCTCAAGTATTCATCAAATTCAGTACTCAAATATTCACCTCCACGATCTGATCAAAGAACTTTAATATTCTTTCCTGTTTGATTTTCTACTTCAGATTTAAATTCTTTGAACTTTTCAAAAGATTCATGTTTGTATTTCATCAAATACAAATACCCAAACCATGATTTATCATCAGTAAAGGTAATAAAATAATGAAAACCCCCTCTAGCCATTTCTTTAAATGGACCACATACATCACTATGTATTAGCTCCAAAATATTTTCAGCTCTTAGCTCTTGTCCAACAAAGGGTGATCTAGTCATTTTACCCTGAAGGCAAGATTCACAAGTTGGAGTAGGCTCAGAGACCAATGAGGATAAAATCCCCATTTTCTCCAATTTTGTAATCCTATCTTCTGCAACATCACATAACCTTAAGTGCCAAATATATTTTGAACTTGAGTTGGTTTTCACCATGGCATTGCATTCATTTAGATTGCTATACCGCCGGTGGAAACACTTTCATCGGCAATGGAAACACTTTCCTGTTGGCAATGGAAACACTTTCCTGTTGGCAGTGGAAACACTTTCCTTTGCCTTTGTCAGCTTTGGTCTTCCCTTTCTGTTTAGCTATTTTCTTGGAAGGACCAGGAATCTAAGGTTTCTTTTTCTTATTGCCCTTCTTCTTGTTGGACTTTCCAGCAGAAGAAGATGCAACCAAAGCTACCTCTTTTCCTTTATTGCCTGGCATATTCTTTTGGGCAATAACCAGCATGTTGAGTAAACCAGCTAAGGTGCATTCCTGTTTAGTCATATGGAAATTTGTCACAAAATTTCCAAAAGACTCAGGAAGGGACTGAAGGATCAAATCCGTCTGTAGTTGGAAATCCATGTTGAAGTCAAGATGTTCCAACTGCTCAATCATCCGAATCATCTTGTGGACATGATCCCCAACATTCTGTCCCTCAGACATCCTCATACGGAATAGCTGTCTAGATATCTCATACCTAGCATTCCTGCTGTGCTCACCATACAACTCTTGTAGGTGAAGGAGGATCTCACTCGCACTCTGCATGTTCTCATGTTGCTTCTGTAACTCATTACTCATGGAAGCAAGCATGTAACACTTAGCTCTCATATCATGCTCCTTCCACTTGTCCAAAGTTTCATGTTCCTCTTGTGTGGCCTCTGGAGGTAAGGGACCAGGAACATTTGAATCTAGAACATATCCTATATGTTCAAGGTTCAGGACAAGTTTCAAATTTCTTAGCCAATCAGACAGATTAGGTCCTGTCAACCTATTGTGATCAAGTATGCTTGCAAGGATATTTGATGGTGGTGGTTGTTTTGTGCTCATTATTATCAGAAAATTAATTGCAGAAATAACCAGATTAATTAGTAAATGTATCATGTAATTAACCAAATATGATTATGGTCTTTTAATCAAATTGGTCCTCCCACTAATTTAGCGAATCCTACACTTCCAAAGTAGAAAATGGAAATCCTAGTTGGATGGATTTCTAGTAGGTGATTGAATTCTTATAATTCTATTGATCATCCTCAGGTACATCCGTTATTGGAATTACAATAAACTATAAGTGAGCAACTCTTTGCCCATCACATCTCATGTGAGGTTCAATCCTTTACCCAGCCCCTAATGCTCAAAATCTCAGGTACATCCATTATTGACTTATCTTGCATTAGTTAAGTTGATCCCATTGAGCCAGTAATTATGCAAATAATTTTAATGTCCTCAGGTACATCCAATATTGGCCACTAAACCATTTACATATTTACAACATCTCATGCTTAACAATTATTCTTAAGAAAATCTCTTAAATAAATTGCATCTTATGCAACTATTTAAAATTTCTTAAAATAATTGCCCCAATGGAGGGCCTATGTTATAATTACTTTAATTATAGCATTTCCAACTTAATCATTTGTTTGGAAGATTTTATGGTCATTCTATTTACTATTAAGGTCTCACTTTGCACATTATCCATTTAGCATGCATATATCATATAATTGCATACATTCCCATACATCTCATGCATTCATGGATAAGCAGTAAATATGGTATGATCATGGACTTTCTAAGGGATTCAATTCTGAGCCACCAAGAATTGAATCAGGGCATTCCTAGGTGCATTTCATTCATTCATTTTACAAGAGTTGCTGAAGGAGTACATAATCAACATTTGATCTTGAATTCCTCCCACTGGTCCCACCAATGCTCTTGACCTCCTTGAACTTCTTGCAATCCAATATTACATAGTAATCCTTGGCATACCAAGGCGAATTTACAAGAACTTAAATAAATGAAATTACAACCCAAAAATTATTACAAACTTAATAATACATGCCCAAAATAAATTAAAATAAATTAATTAATTTACAATCCCAAAGAAACATAAAAGAAATAAATCCAATCACATTGGTCTTTTATAGTCCATGATCATCCATCATGCATATCACTATTTAACAATTAAATAAAATATACATACTTAAATTAAATTGAATATCTCATATTCAACTCAAAAATCCAGATTTGAATATGATTCAAATAAATTTAAAAATTCAGATTTGAATCTCATTCAAACAAATTAAAAAATTCAGATTTGAATCACATTCAAACAACTTCAAAAATTCAGATTTGAATCACATTCAAACATTTTTTAAAAAATCAGATTTGAATCACATTCAAACATTTTTTAAAAAATCAGATCTAAATTTTATTCAATCAATTTTAAAAAATTAGGTTTAAATATGATTCAAACAACTTTAAAAATTCAGATTTGAATCACATTCAAACAACTTTTAAAATTCAGATTTGAATCACATTCAAACAATTTTTAAAATTCTGATTTGAATCATAATTTAATTGTGTGATAAAAACTACTAATTAAACACTTTAATTAGTCAAAGAATAGGCCTTAGATCATACAATAATTGCAGAATAAAAAAGCCAAACCTTAAACCACCCATGGAAGCCAAACCATGTGCACCATTGATGGTGTTTTTTTAAGTATGCCGCCAACTTGCTTTGAAACCAGCAATGAACTTTTGATCTCATGATCAAACACACAATTAAATCATATAATCAACAATCTAAATGGCAAATATAGTGGCTCTGATACCAATTGAAGGAACGGAAGCGTGAAAAACACAAGTTTATACCATTGAATTCAAAAATTTTCACCTAGGGTCACATGAATCATGCAAGATTTATTTTTATCTATTTGATTTCAATGATAAACAACATATTAAAACTCTTTTAATATGTTTTTGGATCTGTATTTGCCATTTAAGATTTTAAAATTAATCAGATTAATTTTAGAACCCTAGATTAAATCAAGAACGATTACACTAACCTCTTGATGCACCGCAATGTCTGCGCTTTGAGATTCGTCTTCAGGACACCAGATGTTGTCCCTCTAGCTTGTCCACACCAAGAACACCTATGGCAGCCCTTGAATAGCTTCTAAAGCTTTTTCTATTAATTAGAAAATCAAGTTCTACCTTTTAAGAGATTAAAGATGTAAACAGGACACTAGAAACAGTTTCTAGTGTTCTTAATTCAAGAGATTGATGGCTAATCTCTTTGAATTGATGAGAGATGAAGAAGAAGAGAAGAAAACCCTCAAAGTGGCGTGACAAAGGAGTGTGGCTGCTGGTTGTATTTTATTTTCTCATAACAACACTTAAATAGCTAGGTTAACACATTAAACCCTTGCCACATGTCACCCTTTGATTAGCTCTAGGTTTAAATGACCCAATCACATTGTGCCAAGTGTCAAACCTATATGTAATCTTGATTTTAATCATCTTACATGATTAAAAAACATTTGGCAAGCCTATGTGTTATGCCATGTGTCACCATCTCATGGTGCCACGTGTCACACTGCAAAATGACCAAAATGCCCCTGTGTCTTAATTTTGAGTTCTCAACCCAAAATAATTATTTTTCTTCTTCTAATTAATTTATATCAAATATAAATTAATTAATTAATCTCTATTAATTAATTTCTCATTTATTAAATTCATATTTAAACACTTTAAATATAAATTTAACTTATATTACACATCAATAATCTAGATTTGTTTCAAGTCATGCTAGGGACTTTGCAAACTAATTGCAAACCAAACCTATTTAATTAATCAATTAAACTCTTTAATTAATTAATTAAATCATATTTAATTAGGTGATAACTTGTGTATGTGTGTGACTTACTAGGCTCATCACTAATTGGCAATGAGACATGATATCAACTCTTAATATCATCGTAACTCTTTCTTACCATAAATGATTTCTCTAAATCATTTTATGAACCTCATAGACCATGGTTAACACCTAGCATAGCATGCCATGGCCACCCAATTAGTAATAAGGTTTACCTTAAATGAACCTATAATCATATGTTACCATGCACTAGAATCTCTCTGTTTCAATATCCCAACTCAATTTGAGTCATGGTTTATGTCAAACTCCATTTGCTATGAATATTATGTTCTCTTTTAATTCAGTTCTTGATTAAAAGATTTTCTCATCGAAACTCTTTCGAATAAATCTATCTTTCTGCCAGAACTAAAAACATCAAGAACAATTAAATGAACATAGGATTTTATCTCTATTTACTTAGAGGAACAGATTCCATCTTGATCAACACCTACCTCCATATATAACTAGTAGGAGCCAACACATGCCCATATACCCATACATAGTACAAGTATGAAAGCAGTATCAAACTCAAACTACCTATATACAAGATAACTGTGCTACCTCAGGTCTAAAGATTATATGCACTGATATGATTTATGACAAAACATTGACAAGAGTAAACTCCATGTGCTTGTCATAAGTGTCACTGGTTCGGCCTACTTATCATTTATAAGTGCCTATCATGTTTGTTATATGGCATGAGACTAACCATTCCATCTTATTTATATCTCATATAAATAACTTGGGGACAAACATGAATACAATCTTTCTGGATAAGTCATGTCCTTATTATGAAGTATCCTCGATTGTGAACCTATTTATGATACTTCGCGCTAGAAATATTGTCACTCATATTCTTAACAACTTAAGAATAATATTTCTAACAAAATATCAATGGACCTTTTCTATTATACATAAATATATTATGTAAACGGAAAAGTGGAAATGCCTTTTATTCATAAAAATATGTACAAGATACATACTAAATATCATTTAGTATGTATCTTGTACATATTTTTATTAATAAAAGGCATTTCCACTCATTTAGTATGTATCTTGTACATATTTTTATTAATAAAAGGCATTTCCACTTTTCCGTTTACATAATATATTTATGTATAATAGAAAAGGTCCATTGATATTTTGTTAGAAATATTATTCTTAAGTTATTAAGAATATGAGTGACAATATTTCTAGCACGAAGTATCATAAATAGGTTCACAATCGAGGATACTTCATAATAAGGACTTGACTTATCCAGAAAGATTGTATTCATGTTTGTTCCCAAGTTATTTATATGAGATATAAATAAGATGGAATGGTGAGTCTCATGCCATATAACAAACATGATAGGCACTTATAAATGATAAGTAGGCCGAACCAGTGACACTTATGACAAGCACATGGAGTTTACTCTTGTCAATGTTTTGTCATAAATCATATCAGTGCATATAATCTTTAGACCTGAGGTAGCACAGTTATCTTGTATATAGGTAGTTTGAGTTTGATACTGCTTTCATACTTGTACTATGTATGGGTATATGGGCATGTGTTGGCTCCTACTAGTTATATATGGAGGTAGGTGTTGATCAAGATGGAATCTGATCCTCTAAGTAAATAGAGATAAAATCCTAAGTTCATTTAATTGTTCTGTATGTTTCAAGTTCTGGCCAGACAGATAGATTTATTCGTAAAAGAGTTTCGATGAGAAAAATCTTTTAATCAAGAACTGGAATTAAAAGAGAACATAATATTCATAGCAAATGGAGTTTGACATAAACCATGACTCCAGCTTGAGTTGGGATTTTGTAACAGAGAGATTCTAGTGTATGGTAACATATGATTATAGGTTCATTTAAGGTAAACCTTATTACTAATTGGGTGGCCATGGCATGCTATGCTAGGTGTTAACCATGGTCTATGAGGTTCATAAAATGATTTAGAGAAATCATTTATGATAAGAAAGAGTTCTGATGATATTAAGAGTTGATATCATGTCTCATTGCCAATTAGTGATGAGCCTAGTAAGTCACACACATACACAAGTTATCACCTATTTAAATATGATTTAATTAATTAATTAAAGAGTTTAATTGATTAATTAAATAGGTTTGGTTTGCAATTAAATTGCAAAGTCCCTAGCATGACTTGAAACCAAATCTAGATGTGTTAACCTAGCTATTTAAGTGTTGTTATGAAAAGAAAAGCAACCAGCAGCCACTCCTCTCCTTTGTCACGCCACTTTGAGGCTTTTCATCTATTCTTCTTCATCTCTCATCAATTCAAAGAGATTAGCCATCAATCTCTTGAATTAAGAACACTAGAAATTGTTTCTAGTGTCCTGTTTACATCTCTAATCTCTTAAAAGGTAGAACTTGAATTTCTAAATAATAGAAAAAGCTTTAGAAGCTATTCAAGGGCTGCCATAGGTGTTCTTGGTGTGGATAAGCTAGAGGGACAACATCTGGTATCCTGAAGATGAATCTCAAAGGCACAGACACGCTGCAGTGCATCAAGAGGTTAGTGTAATCGTTCTTGATTTAATCTAGGGCTCTAAAATTAATCTGATTAATTTTAAAATCTTAAATAGCAAATACAGATCCAAAAACATATTAAAAGATTTTTAATATGTAGTTTATCATTGAAATCAAATAGATAAAAATAAATCTTGCATGATGCATGTGACCCTAGGTGAAAATTTTTGAATTCAATGGTATAAACTTGTGTTTTTCACACTTCCGTTCCTTCTTTTGTATGGGAAGAAGTGCTACATCTACACAGATCATAAGTGTTTGAAGTATCTAGGCACTCAAAAGGAGTTGAATTTGAGACAGAGGAGATGGTTAGAGTTGGTAAAAGACTATGATTATCTGATAGACTATCAGCCAGGGAAAGCTAATGTGGTTGGCTAATGCCTTAAGTCGCAAGACTATGGAAAGTCTACGGGTTTCTCCTTTATCTATGGTACATGAGTTAAGAGTATTACATGCCAGCTTAGATATTAATGATGAGGGGCAGACAACAGTTGCATGGCATGTACAGCCAGTGTTGATTGATAAGATCAGAATGGCTGCTCAGAATGATCAGAAGTATCAGAAGCTATTAGAAGAAATCAGATAGGGCAAGAAACCAGAATTCTCAATGAGAGATGATGGCCTATTGCTACACCAGGGTAGAATGTGCATTCCTAATAACGTTGACTTGAGACAGATCATTTTAAAGGAAGCACATGAATCTCCTTTTGCTATGCACCCTGGTGGCTCAAAAATGTATAGAGGGTTGAAAGAGCACTACTGGTGGATGGGTATGGAAAGAAATGTAGCAGAATTTATTTTTAAATGCCTAACTTGTCAACAAGTAAAGGCAGAGCATCAAGTACCGGCTGGCTTGTTACATCCACTACCAGTACTAGAATGGAAATGGGAGAGAATAATTATAGATTTTGTGATGGGACTTTCGAGGACATAGAAGAGTCATGTTGTAGTATGGGGTATAGTTGACAGACTGACCAAGTCTGCTCACTTTCTGCCAGTTCGGATGGACTATAGCCTGGAAAGATTGGCCAAGCTGTACATTGATGAGATAGTGAGATTGCATGGAGTGCCAATATCGATTGTATCTGACAGAGATCCTAGGTTCACTTCTAGATTCTGGGGTAGTGTTCAGAAAGCCCTAGGAACTAGATTGAACTTCAGCATAGCATTCCACCCACAGATAGATGGCCAATCTGAGAGGGCAATTTAGATCTTGGAGGACATGCTACGGGCTTGTGTGATTGAGTTTGAGGGCAGTTGGGGCACACACTTGCCTTTGATTGAGTTTGCTTACAACAATAGCTGCCAATCAAGCATTGGGATGCCTCCATATGAAGCTTTGTATGGCAGGAAGTGCAGAACCCCATTGTGTTGGGATGACGTGGGTGAAAGAAAGATGATTAGGCCTAAAATTGTTCAGCAAACTGAGGAGAAAATGAAATTGGTTAGAGATCGGCTCAAAGCTGCATCAGACCGTCAGAGGTCCTATATTGATCTGAAGAGAAGGGATATTGAATATGCAATGGGTGACAAAGTATTCCTCAAGGATTCCCCTTGGAAGAAAATTATGAGATTCGGCAGAAAGGGGAAACTGAGTCCTCGTTTCATCGGGCCATATGAGGTTCTGGAAAGGGTGGGTCCTTTGGCATATCGTTTGGCACTACCTCCAGAGTTGGAGAAGATACATAATGTCTTCCATGTATCGATGTTGAGGAGGTTTAGATCTGACCCATCTCATGTATTACCAGTAGAAGAGATTGAGGTGAATCCAGACCTCACATATGAGGAAGAACCCATAGAGATTATAGCTTATGAGGTGAAGTAGCTACAGAACAAGCAGATATCATTAGTGAAAGTGCTGTGGAACCATCATTCGGGCCAGGAGGCTACTTGGGAATGAGAGAAGGACATGAGGAGACAACACCCACAGCTATTCAGAGATTGATACCAGGTAAAATTTCGAGACGAAATTTATTTTAAGGGGGAGAAAATTATAACTCCCCTATTAGCATAGCCTGGTACATTTTACTATTCCAGTGACCGGTGTCAGTCCAGACAAGTAAAGAAAGTAGAACCACATCTAAGACACCTAGATAAGCCCTGAATGCAACTAATTAGTAATCGTCAAATAGTTAAGTATAAATAAGAAAAATAGAACACAAGAAGTTAAATGAGCCGAAAGTCACAGCGATGGGTGACCTTCCCGGGAAGTGATTGCGAGGTTGGTCTAACCTCAAATTTTGAACCGTAAAATGTGACGCTGCTGTCCTTAGGATTATTGCGAACACAGTGGAAAAGAGAAAATCAAGAAAAAGAATTGTTAAGCAGGTCAAATAATTAGTTCAGTGATCCAGAAGAAATATCGAATAACTTGTAAATCAGATTGAACCAGCGAGGGGCAATTTGGTCAATTCACCCCTAGAGCTGACTCCTGACCTAACTGTCAAATGAAATCGGAGAAAAAAAAATTTTGGGATCAAGAATTAAATTAAAGAACTAGTGGAAAAATAAATGTAAAAGAAAAAGAAAAAAAAGAAAAAGTTTAGTTACATCATGCTTACATCACTATTATGACATCATATATAATTTTATTTTTGCCTATTAATATTGACCAAGTCAAAAGCAATTTTAAAGACTTAAAAATACACTAAAAAGAAAAGAAAATTTATTTTTATCTTCCTCCACCCAAGTGTGCCGGCTCCTCTCTCCATTGAAGAACTCCATGAAAGCTTGAAACCAAGCTTTCTTAAACCACTTAACCCTATTTTGACCCCAAACTAAACCATAGAAACTTGTTAGTTCAACTTGAGAAAGCTTTAGAGGAAGGACAGAAGAAGAAAAGGAAGAAATTGAAGAGTTGAACTTCAAAGTTAAGGTTAGTGGTTTAAATTGAAAATTTATTGTTTAATACTTATGTTTTTAGTGTAAGTAACTTAGAAATTAACTTAAAATTAAAAG
The DNA here is from genome assembly GCF_030052815.1 of Hevea brasiliensis. Classification (NCBI taxonomy): domain Eukaryota; kingdom Viridiplantae; phylum Streptophyta; class Magnoliopsida; order Malpighiales; family Euphorbiaceae; genus Hevea; species Hevea brasiliensis. The sequence continues at coordinate 30,699,563 of NC_079509.1, read as the reverse complement.
AAAACAATTGTTGAGGGACCAAATAGGAATTTTAGCGGCTAGAGTTAGGGTTTGAAATGAATGAGTTTGAGGTGTTTGAATGGTTATTTGAGATGAATTAGGTGTATAGATCATGAATATACACTTTAAATTGCATTAGAGTGACCATAACTTAGTGAACAATTAGGCCAAATCCGGAATTGGGCAAACTGACCTGTACAAATATGACTAAATGAATGGTAGTTACGTAAATGACCATAACTTAGTCTAGGAAGGTTCAGATGACCTAAATTTTATACTGATAGAAAGCTGAGACATAGCCCTACAACTTTCATGAAGAAAACAAATCCAAATTTTGACCATAATTTGTTTGAAAAACCACCTGCAGTCAACCCATAAAAATTGGCAAAATCTAGAATTTGCCCAGAATTCTGGGTAATACCAAATCTGACCAGCCATATTCAAATGGCTATAACTTAGGCTACAAAACTCCAAATGAAGTGATTCAAAAAGGGAAAAAAATTTAAGACAATAAGGAACAACTTCTATGAAGAAAACTTAGCCAAATTACCTCAGCAACATGACCAATGGAACAATGGCAAACAGGACATTAAAACTGAAAATTTGAAATCTTGCCCAAAAGACTTGAAGTTTGAGGAAACAACCAAAACCAACAAATTAGGTAACCAAAATATGGTATGTGGGTGAATTAGAATTCTCATACCTATTAAGCATTAGAAAAGTCAACAAATTGACTTGAATAGTATCATCAATAGTAACACCGAAATACAAATTTTAAAGAACGTTAAGTTAAGCATATTTAAGTTAGATATAAATAGATTTGAATTTATTTTTGGACTTATAATCAATTATGATATTGAAAAACTGTAAAATTGAGTGTTTCAGTTGAAAATAATATCGAGAAAGAACCCGAAGCATCGAGTCAAGGACAGGAAGCGACTCGCATAAGGTTTGTGCACAATATAGACATTCTTTAAAATTCCTTTGCAAAGTGCATGAAATGATTTGTGGTTTATTTATATTGCAAAATAATAATTGAAATGTACACTATGCTTTTGATCTAAATTATTGGATATTTGATGATATGTTATTTAATTGTCAGTAAATGTTTGATAAATTGATAAGATAGTTTTGAAACTACAGTGTCATGACCATTGTCACACCCTATGCCTCCGTAAGATGTAATATGATCCTGTAGTATACCTAATGAATTACCAAACTTCGTTTACTGATAGCCCATTAAATACACTACAAGGGATTTTAAACCTTTTTTTATTTCTTTTTACAGTGGTGAGCACTTTTGACATGTGTTAAATTTTTTTTTTTTTTATCGAAGTTAAATCAAATATTAGGTCTGAAATAGCTACAAATTTTATAAAGATTTTGGCAGAGCTCCGTCTGTATTTGGAGCAAAACAGTTCTTCAAAAACCTATAAAAAACACTTCCAATATATTTGTTTCAGTCCCAAACTCTAATATGGCTCAACACAAATTAATTTTCTCAAATATAAGTCAAACTCAATTCAACATCACTTTCAGTAGTTTCAAAAATAGAATGCAAAATGACTAAGGATTTCAAAACTGAGATAAGAAAATTATAGTACAACATTTTTACAGGCCAAAATAATTTATAGCTTTATTTTACAATTGCTCAAGACCAAGTACAATATATACATACAGTGCATATACATTACAATAATAATTAGAAAAATATGGTATACTCAATATACCTGATAAAATCCCAAAGCGAAGTCACAAGTAGCCTACTCCTCTGCTCTATCTGTTTATCTACCTGCGACAGCAATGAAAAAGCTATCGCTGAGTAAAATTTACTTAGTGATGCACAATAACAATTTAAAATGCAGTATATAAAACTTTTATTGACAATTTACAATTCAAATAATTCACAATTTCATGTCACAATTTTCAAATTCATATAACATAAATTTGATCAAACAATTAATAACACAGTGTTGCCAATCAATAACACAACTTAGGTCATGACACAAATTTTTCGAACATGCCGTGTTGTACACCACGAAAAGGTAAACTCACCCCACTAATCAAAATCAATGAGGGAGGTGGCTAACTAGCTAATGAGAACTCATCCATACTCACCTCAGACTGGCAAGTCAAAGAGGGAGGAATATAGTGTACCTATTAGAGCACTTGCAGGCGTTACGTATCGCCATCCCTACAAGCTTCTGGGTTCACGCGTGAGAGTTCCCAAGAATCGTAGGCGTTACGTATTGCCGTCCCTACTTTGCTCCGATACCACTAAACACAATTTATCTCAAAATATCCATTTACAAAGTAGGCAACACAATAATTTTCAAATAAAATTCCCAAAACCAAAACAATAAAAAATTATTGATAAATCATTTCTCCAAATAAAGTTTCTAGTAAAAGCAGTGAATATAAAAAGTATTGTTCACAGACCTGGTTTGAGTTGCCTCTAGGCCTTGACTCAATGTTCCTCATGCTTTTCAATATCCTTTTTCAACTGAAACACACAATTTAAAGTGTTTCAGTACTCAGTTAAATTGCTTATAACAATAAAATCCAATATCTAAATTTTCTTAGTACTATTCCCTTCAATTCCTTTCAATAGTCAACCTATAATGTTGACTTTTGATGCACTCTAGGTGAATTAGGTTTAATGTTACTAATATGTCATATTTTATAGTCATTTAGTATTGATATATGTTACCAAATTCATTTTCAAGTGTATTACATTTTATTGCAATTTACTGGATTTCGGTATGCTATTTTGACCTAGCCGGATGACCTAGTTCCCTCAGTTTTCGATTTCTGGTCCGACTTACAAACTTGTAGGTCTATGTCTTATTGCACTTAGGGCAAAATTTCAGGTCATTCTGAGTTGTATAGACCAAGATATGGTCAATTTACTAAAGCTGGATAGATTGCACCTTTAGTGCAAAATTTAGTCAATTTTAGGTCACTTTTAGTTCTGGCAGTTTTGGTACCCGAAATTGTGTAAGCTATTTGACTTGGTTCTGATCATTTCTGGGTTTTTGTGTCTTCATAAGAATTGTATCTCTTTGTCTAAGCTATCTATGGTAAAAATTTCAGGTCAATTGGAATTGTTTTGAGTGAGTTATGGCCAAAAAACTAACTGCTGCCCAAATGGTCAATTTTCAGGCTTTCAAGTCACAAATTTGGATTTGGTCATTTTTAAGGTCAGTTTCTAGGCAGAATTTTGGCAACATTTCTACATGAAAGTTGACCTATTTGGTGCCTAGTTTCACCCCCCATTGGTCTCATACCAATTGGGTTCACAATTTTGCACTTATAACCTAATTTATGCACTACCAACAACACACAATCTACACAAGACAATTACACTTCCAATTTGACATTCCTTCTCCTCCTCATGGCTTCATTATTCATTCATAGCACTTCTACAAATACTAAACACAATTCCAGCAAGCATATTGGGCAGAACACTCAAGTGCTCAATGCACACAATACACCATTCAAGTTCACCATTCACTTCCACCAAAATTCAACATACCTCAATATCAATATTACACATACACGTCCATATACTCATACCTCAATATCAACTACACATGCTGCCCACAATTTAATACTATCATATTTCATTAATAAACTTCATATTCACACACAAAAATTCATGATTTATAGGCTGCCAAATATGGCAGTTTGCCAAAGCATCAAGGTCCCATTTCAAACCCTTAATTCAAGCACTAGCATGCACATACTTGGACATTAACCTACTACAACATTTATTTGAGTTAATCAACCTTAATTCCCATCCATTAAAGGTAAGAAAAACTCCAATACTACAAACCTTCATGGCTGCCAAAAATGTATAAATTCATATCTCACTATTTTTTTCATTTCTCTTCACCAAAGTACTCACCTCAACCTAAACACAAGGTTTACCAAATCAAGGGAGGAAAAATAAGCACTAATCTTTTTTGCGCTTCACCAAAACTTCATCAAATCCTCTTCTTTTTGCTTCCAACATGCTGCCCAAGGTGTGTGTGCAAGCTTTAATGAAGAAACCAAGTGGAAAGGAGGCTTGAATCATGAGTGCATGGTGGTGGAGTGAGGTTTGGCCATGGAGGATTTCCATGGTGTTTCTCTCGGCTGGTTTGTTTCCAAGGTTGAAGATAAACATTTCTGCCCCAAAGTGGCTTATATTTGTGTCCCAAAATCTGAGTTAGTGGAGCACTAACTATAAATTAATGATTTAATTACTTAAAGTTCCATAATTTGCACATTTGCCTCATTTCTTTCACTATTTATATAATGTACCTCATTTTTATTTTTCATGACATTTTCAAAGTGTAATATCACTTATTTTTAATGGACATTAAGGTTAAAAGGCAATTCTAGGTGTCAAATGACCAAAATGCCCCACTTCGAGTTATATTCTCGATTTTTTGGTAACACCGATTTTTGTTTGTTTCTCGATTTTTTGTTTTTCTTTGTACTAATTTATTAATTTTCCTTTGATATTTTTAGTGTCAATTACGTTTTAATAAACCTTCACTTATGTCCTGAAATTTAATTTCGAGGGTTTCCCGCGGTCCTGGGGTTGGCAACAGCCTTCCCGGTGTGGTCACCCATCGCTGTGGTGCCGGCTCATTTAACTTAGTTTCATTTTCTTTCTTTTATTTTTCCTTAATTTTTCTCATCACATATTTCATTATTTTATGCTTGTTTACTATCACTGGAGTGTAGTTCCAGACATTCTGACTTTCCGGGGCAGACATTAGCCGTCGAAACAGTAGGACGTACGGACTATGAAAATGAGGGTGTTACAACCATATATTTGAATGTCTCACTAGCATGACTAGTGGGAGAAATTAGTTTTGAATTTTGATTCTTTCTCTGGCTGAAGTGTTGAGGTGTGTGCCAGTAGAAGAAGAAATTTGAATGGGTACCCATAGTTTGAGCTAGCTAGCCTTGTGATTTCTCATAAGCCTCTGGCTATTGAGATGAATATTATTTTGAATGGCATGATATAACTGTGTATTTTTATAAAATATGTTTTGAGACTATTTTAACTAAAATTGTAAAATTGTGTTTTGTATCTGTTTTTCATGTTCAGTTCAATATTTGAATAAATGTGATTTGAATTATGCATAAACTGCTATTTTAGTATGTTGTACACCACTGAGTCATAGTACTCAGCGATGGCTATTATTGCTGTCGCAGATATAGAGACTAGAAGAGTAGCAGAGTGAGCTGCTGAGGATTTGGAGCCACATCCCTGAAATTTTGTTGGGTATATTTTATACCCTGATTGTAAAATTTATTTTGGTGTATGTAATTGTATGTACATGTATAAATTGATCATGAGCAGTTGTATAGAGTTTGTAATAATATTAGTTTGGATTTTCTCATGTATATTTTGAATGATGAATGTAATTTAATTTTACTTTAATGAAAAATGTGTGAAGTTATTTAGTGATATATTTTGAAGACAACTGAAATGGGAATTATTTTGAATTATGGAGTTGGGAAAATTTTGATGTTGATTTTGTTGTGATAGTGTTTGATTTGATGAAATGAGATACTGGAAGTGTTTTTACAGGTTTTTGAAAAACTGTTTTCTTAAAATACAGACGGCACTCTGTCGAAATTTTTTCAAAATTTGAGCAAAAAAATAAAATGGACAAAAATTTGTACTAGTTTTTAAACTTATATTAAATGTAAGAAAATGCTCACCACTTCCAAAAAGTAAGAAAATGGTTTTAAGATCCCTAGTAGGGTACTGAATGAGATATCGGTAGTTGAAGTTCGATAGTTCATTAGGTATTCTACTTGATCATGTTATGTCTTACAGAGAGGTAAGGTGTGACATGTTTTAGTGGTATTAGAGCAAATTTTTTTAAGTATGTTTTAATTTGTGAATTTATGTCTTTTCTTTGATAAGTACAACTGCTCAATGTCCTTATTTGTTACATACAGTGCATTACATCATAAATATGAACTAACAGAGGGAAATCTCCTTATGCTATATGTTCAGGAGATATCCTAACTATAGACTAAAATAGAAGAAGGGGGTCACTCTGTTGAGCAGTTTGTAGAGGCTGAGGCCCATGGGAAAGCCCCAGCTCTCCAAAATGTTAGTGGGTCGGTGGCACCAGCCCCACAAATACCGCAATTTCCTACACAATTCGCATAGCATATGGCTACAATGTTTCAACAGATGGCTGGAGGTATGCTTACTCAAGCTCCACCCCAGACTTCTGTGGTGCAACCTCAGGCTCCAGTCAGACAGTATGACAAGCTATTGAAATATAGGGAGACAGAATTTAAGGGTACAGTAGACCCTTTAGAGGCAGAGCAGTGGTTAGAGAGGATGGACTGAGTGTTTAAGAAACTACACTGCCCGAATGAACTAAAGTTTGAGTATTCGGTATCTTTGTTGCAAGGGGATGCATAGGACTGGTGGAAGACCATCCCCCACAGCTTGGCAAAACCCCCAGTATTGACCTGGGACGACTTCATCAGAGAGTTCAGACAGAAATATATCCCAGATGCATATGTGGATCAAAAATTACAAGAATTTCTGAGTCTGAAGCAAGGCAACATATTTGTGCCAGAGTATGAAAGGGAGTTCTCCCACTTAAGCTACTATGTTGGGAGTCTCCTGTCAACTATCAAAGAAAGGTGCAAGAGATTTGAGACCGGTTTGAAGCCCAATCTAAGGATGCAAGTAGTGGGATTCAGACACAGTAACTTCTCCGAGCTCATCTCTCAAGCACTTGAGTTAGAAAGGATTGAATTAGAAGCGACACTAGTGAAAGAGAAATCAAAGAAGGCTGAGAAATCAGAGAAAGATAAAGGGGAAAAATCAATAGAGCAAAGTCCCAGTGGTACATCTGGAAAGAAGAAAAAATTTGGGGGACCAACTAGAGGTAGAGGAGGAAGGTTTGGAAGGGGCAGATTCTCTGGACAGAGACCCCCTAGATCTGATCAGTAGTTGACCAAGGGTTCATATCCTCTCCGCCCCTGTGAGACATGTGGCAAGATTCATAGGGGAGAATGCTATAGGGCAACAAGAGCTTGCTTTAACTGTGACGACAAAGGCTATCTCACTAAGGACTGCACCAGTGCCCCTAGATTTGGGCCAGCTCCTACTACTGCAGAAGGGTCTGCTTAGAGTCCTGCTACCAGAGGTTCACAACCGGTTAGCAGAGGAAGAGGCAGAGGTAGAGGCAATGCTTTTGGCAGTTAGGGTACCATTAGCCAGTCAGCATAAGGGAGTGCTCCAGCCAGAGTTTACACGATGAGACAGTGGGAAAAGGCTGAGACTTCTGATGTTGTAGCCGGTACATTCTCCATCTCTGATCAAGATGTATTTGTACTGTTTGATCCGGTTCCCTAGTTAGTGCTAGCATAGTTAGTTCCCTATCGGTTCCGTCTGTCAAAATGGGTTTTGCGGTACTAGTAACTAGTCCGTTAGGACAAGAGGTCTGGGTCAACCGAATATATAGAGATTGTCCTTTGGTGATCCAAGGACATGTTTTTCTGTCAGATTTGATTGAAATGCCCTTCAGAGATTATGATATCATCTTGGGCATGGATTGGTTAGCCAGGTATCATGCCATGATTGACTGTAGACTGAAGATAGTCACTTTTGGTCTCCCTCTATACGGTAATATGGTAATACATGGTGAGAGGCAGTTAATGCCATCAAATATCATTTCGACTGCACTAGCCAGAAGGATGATAAAAAAAGCGTGTGAAGCATAATTGGCACATGTGATAGACACCCAAATAGGGAGTCTAGCATTGAGGGACATCCCTATAGTATGTGACTTTTTGAATGTATTTCCTAATGAATTGCCAGGATTACCTCTAGAAAGAGAAGTGCAGTTTGAAATTAATGTTATGCCTAGTGTGGACCCAATCTCGATAACACCATATAGAATGGCACCAGCAGAATTGAAAGAATAGATAGTGCAGTTGCAAAAGCTGCTTGATAAGGGCTTTATCTGCCCTAGTGTGTCACCTTGGGGAGCGCTAGTGTTATTTTTTAAGAAGAAAGATGGCACTCTCCATTTATGTATTGACTACCAGTAGTTGAATAAGTGGACAATAAAGAACAGATATCCATTGCCCCGCATTGATGACTTGTTTGATCAGTTGAGAGGTGCAATTGTGTTCTCCAAAATTGACCTGAGATCAGGTTATTATCAACTAAAAGTACAAGAGCAGAGTATTCCTAAAACTGCCTTTAGAACCCGCTATGGCTATTATGAGTTCTTGGTCATGCCATTCGGGTTAACTAATGCTCCAGCTGCTTTTATGGATCTGATGAACACTATCTTCATACCATACCTCGACCAGTTTGTTGTGGTATTCATAGATGATATATTGGTCTATTCAAGGAGTGTATAAGAGCATGATAGACATCTGCGGATTGTACTACAGACTTTGAGGGAGAAACAGCTATACATCAAATTGTTGAAGTGTGAATTTTGGCTGAAGGAAATATCCTTCTTGGGGCATGTAGTATCGTTAGAGGGCATCAAGGTATATCCAAGTAAGATAGAAGTTGTCCTTAATTGGAGGCCACCTAGACATATCACTAAAATTCATAGTTTTTTGGGTTTAGCTGGATACTACCGTCGATTTGTGATGGGATTCTCCACGTTGGCATCTCCATTGACTAAGCTACTCTGGAAAGATCTGAAATTTCAGTGGACGGATAAATGCCAATAGAGTGTTGATGAATTGAATAGATGTTTGACTAAAGCTCCAGTCCTTACTTTACCTACACCGGGTAAAGAGTATATTGTTTACAGTGACGCTTCTCACAATGGGTTAGGCTATGTATTGATGCAAGAGCGGAATGTCATTGCATATGCATCACGCCAGCTGAAACCGCATGAGAGGAATTATCCGACACATGACTTAGAGCTAGCAGTTATTATGTTCGCTCATAAGATTTAGAGACACTATTTGTATGGGGAGAAGTGTTATATCTACACAGATCATAAGAGTTTGAAGTATTTGGGCACTCAAAAGGAGTTGAATCTGAGACAGCGGAGATGGTTAGAGTTGATAAAAGACTATGATTGTCTGATAGACTATCAGTAAGGGAAAGCTAATGTGGTGGCTGATGCCTTAAGTCGTAAGACTATGGCAAGTCTATGGGTTTCTCCTTTTTCTATGATACATGAGTTGAGAGTATTGCATGCCAGCTTAGATATTAATGATGAGGGGCAGACAACAGTTGCATGGCATGTACAGCCAGTGTTGATTGATCAGATCAGAATGGCTGCTCAAAATGATCAAAAGTATCAGAAGCTGTTAAAAGAAGTCAGACAAGGCCAGAAACCAAAATTCTCAGTGAGAGATGACGGCTTATTGCTACACCATGGTAGAATGTGCATTCCTAATAACGTTAACTTGAGACGGATCATTTTGAAGGAAGCACATGAATCTCCTTTTGCTATGCACCCTGGTATCACAAAAATGTATAGAGGGCTAAAAGAGCACTACTAGTGGATGGGTATGGAAAGAAATGTAGCAGAATTTGTTTCTAAATGCCTAACCTGTCAGCAAGTAAAGGCAAAGCATCAAGTACCAGTTGGTTTGTTAAGTCCACTACTAATACCGGAATGGAAATGGGAGAGAATAAATATGGATTTTGTAATGGGACTTTCGAGGAGACAGAAGAGTCGTGTTGTAGTATGGGTTATAGTTGACAGACTGACCAAGTTTGCTCACTTTCTGTCAGTCCGGATGGACTATTGCCTAGAAAGATTGGCCAAGCTTTACATTGATGAGATAGTGAGATTGCATGGAGTGCCAATATCAATTGTATCTGTGACACCCCTTACCCGACTACAGTGTAGCCGAGCAAGTTATGCCACTCAGTGTGTTCCTCTTTGGAAGTGCTTAGTTTATAACTTTTTAGTAATACTAGCAGGTATATAATTTATTCTATCTGTATTGTATTTCAAGTCTGTACGGTTCTGCAATTTATATTTTTGTTATGTTTCTTTTGCTAATCTCTTTTGCTTATTCATTCAATACTTAATTTAATTGTACTGGATTTTCATTATACTTAACTTAACTTAGCTGCCTGAATTGAATAATACTTTAATTGACTGCCCAAGTAACCTATACTAGACGACTAGATTGGATAACGGGTTGTTGGCACTGGACACCGCGGTGCCTCGGGCCGTCATACCATGGGACGCAGAACGTCAACCACGTATGCAGTCAGTATGGCTAAAAGCCATGATATCACATAATCGGCATAAAAGCCATGAATACGAGCATAAAAGCCATGGATACGGGCATAAAGCTATGAATACAGGCATAAAGCCTTTCCTTTCGCAGTACTGCTAAAACAATACCCTATTGGCATGCCAAACTATCCAAACCAATCACATTAGGCCTACTAGGGCATTTTGCATTTTTAAGTTTCACAATTTTTGAATTTCAAGTTTTCATGTCACTATTCATTTCATTAGTCAACTAAAATGTTGACTTTTGCATAAACAATAGGTACATTGGTTTTAATACTCCCGATGTACCAAATTTTGCATTTAAAACTTGTTGGAATCAATTACCAAATCCATTTCCAAGCTTATTTCAAGTTTTCATGTCACTATTCACTTCATTAGTCAACTAAAATGTTGACTTTTGCATAGAAAATATGTACATTGACTTTGGCACTTCAAACATACTACATTTTTCATTTAAAACTTGTTGGTTTTGGTCACTTTCTCAAAGCTTAGGTCATTTTGGCAAAATTGCCAATTTTCAGTTTTGGTGCTCCGAAGTTGCACTGTTTCATTGGTCGATTTACTGTTGGAATTTGACAAAACTTCCTTCATAAAAAATGTTCCTTATTTTGTCTAGTTGAATTTCTTTTCTTGAATCACTCCATTTGGAGTTTGTAGCTCAAGTTATGGCCAAAATAAGTTTACTGTTCACGTGCACTGTTCATGCTGAGATTTTGGGTCTGGCAGATTTTTGGTCCAACTTTGGTTAGTAATTTGATCAAGTTAAGTTCATAATTTGGTCTAACTTTCTTCTTATGAAATGTTCTACCATACCTTAGGTTTCCATCGGTTCAAGAATCGCCTAAATCCGAGTTTTCTAGAGAGAGTTATAGTCCTCCAAACATTGCTGCTCAAATGAAAATCTACAGAGTTGCAGGTTTGAACAGTAACTGTGACTGCCATTTGGGTTAGGTTCTGATCATAATTTGGGTTAGGTTTCTTCATGAAAGTTGTTTTTCTATGTCTTAACTTGTTTCTGTAAAAATTTCAGCTCAATTGACCAAATCTACAGTGAGTTATGGCCAAATGAACAGTTACTGTTCATTTGGTCATTTCGCAGGTGTCAGCAGGATCCGGATTGGGGCCAAGTTTTGGTCCTCTTGCTTTGGTCTTTTGGGCATGGTTTCTTCAGCAAAAATGTGTCATTATAAGCCTAGTTTCATGTCCAATTGGCCAAACACCAATTGGACTAACACAGCCCAAGTTATGGTAGTGCAAAGGGACTGAATTTTCAGTCCCTATGCTGCTGTCCTAGGGCAGCCTGCAATCCTCACTTTGCAATCTCATTTTTCTGTCCATTTGTTGGTCAAATTACCTAAAATGGTCACTAATTGACCACTAAAATGTCCATTACTCAATTCAAATTCCAAGTCCAATTTTCACCCTTAAAACCCTAATTTCTCATTGCAATTCACCCATACACCTTAGTTACACACTTCCATTCATTATATATGTGTTTATACACTTTAAACATAAGCTCTAATTCATTCTAACTCCATCATCAACACTCAATCCTATTCCTTCCTTAGGGCAGCTGAAATCCATGGTAAGCATACACACAAATTTGGTTCATTTAATTCACAAATTTATGTTGATTTCAAGTCCCTAACATGGAAAATAAGAGTTTTAAGTAGATAGGTGCACTAACCTCTTGTAGGGCAGATTTTTCCAAGCTTCAACCTCACTTTCTTTCCTTTTCTAGGCTGCCAAACACTCTCCCAAGATGAGTGGACAAGTTTTAATGAAAGAGGTTTAGGGTTTAGTAGTGGAAACAAGGGAGAAATGAAGCTTTTTGGTTAAACATCAATGGAGGGAGAAGAGGGAGAGGTTTAAAACGTTTTGAAGAAGAAGAAGGCAGCTGGTATTTTAATTCCTTTGGCCTTGTTTATCTCTTTTTATTAGTTAGTAAATTGGTTGTTTAATTGTCATTGGTGGATGCTTTTAAATGACATCACCTTATGTCATAAATAAGCCTTTTTTTCTCATTTTCTTTTCTTTTCTTCTCTACTTCTTTTCAATTTAATTTTTAGTAATATTTATTCATATTTTATGTCATATTAATTATTTACTTAACTGGACAAGTCGGCCAAAAATCACCTCTGAAGGCGAAATGACCAAAATGCCCTCCGTTTGGCTTAACGGGTCAAAATTGTCTGTACCGATTGAAAATTTTTTCTAAATATTTTCGTGGCATTCTAATGCCATGGGAACCTCAATGACCCTTCTCTGGAGTCCCAAAAATTATTTTATAGTTTTTCGCCCGGGTCTAGGGCTCCTCGTTGCGAGAACCGCAACTTACCTCTGGTTACCCATCGCTTGGGCACCGGCTCTTTTGACTTAACTGTATTTTATTTCTAAAATTTTTACTAAATTTTTCTTATTAATATTTGAGTTAATTATGGTCCCTCACTTTGATTTAAATATTTTTCCGGACGTTCTAGTTGTCTGGACCAACACCGGTCACCGGAACAGTAGAATGTACGGAGTTGCTACCGGGAGGGTGTTACAACTCTTCCCCTCTTATTTAAATTTCGTCCTCGAAATTTATCCGGTGTAAATAGTCGAGGAGCTATTACCTCCTTATTTCTTCACCTTTCCGTGTTATCATACTTCACTTTCTCCTAGTCTCAATCCTATCCTCAAACAGTTATGTACTCATCCTTTTTCATCATAAATACTGTCTGCTTCTCATCTCCATTCGCTATCTCATTGTCTCTTCACTCTCTTATTCCATACCTTAACCTAAAATAAACAGGAAATACAGATCTGCAATAGTGTCACCTCGACTCTTATGAATGCAATGCATGATATGCAGTCTATCTAGGTCCAGAAACGCCTAAACCGTGCTCTGATACCACTAAATGTGACACCCCTTACCCGACTACAGTGTAGCCGAGCAAGTTATGCCACTCAGTGTGCCGGAGCACTCTATTTTATCTGATTTCATTACAGTTCTTGATTTATTTATTCAAAAACTTTATTGAAGATTTAGGCTATTTTTACTTTTATCAAAATCTAACTAAATTGGAAATTTCAAAAATTTTAACGATAATCCGACAAAGTGTCGGCTGTAATTTGGACTAACAGTTCTTCTGAACCTGCCAAAGACAATTTCAATATATACTCAATTTCTTAAACTTAATAGTCTCAAAAATTTTCAAATATAATGTATCTCAATACAGTATCCAGATTTCTCAGAAATCTCATTAGATTTTCAATATCTCAATATTCACAAGTATAATCTCATTATAACTCAAATTCAATTCACATACTAAAATACTTAGTTTGAATAGCTTCCATAATTCATAAGTTAATTACATGAGTTTATTTTGTACAAGATATACAAATAATTTACAATGTGCTAGGAATGAACAATATACATAACATGTATAAAATGAGCCCTATCTACATGCATTGCTGAGGAGGTGACAATCTTGAACTCTTCTGACACTTCGCAGATCGACTCCAAAAATCTCAATCGATACCATCTGGTTTTACCTTGATTACTGCGAGGAAGCAATTCCATCGCGCTAAGCATTTCTGCTTAGTGGTGCAATAATATAACCAGAAATAATATATACAAGTAAAGAAAGAAATAAATGATAATTCAGATACTCAAGAATCAATTTAATTTGGTATGGTATTTCTAGTATCAACGATCTTATATACTAGTTTGTTCCTCTTTGGAAGTGCTTAGTTTATAACTTTTTAGTAATACTAGCAGGTATATAATTTATTCTATCTGTATTGTATTTCAAGTCTGTACGGTTCTGCAATTTATATTTTTGTTATGTTTCTTTTGCTAATCTCTTTTGCTTATTCATTCAATACTTAATTTAATTGTACTGGATTTTCATTATACTTAACTTAACTTAGCTGCCTGAATTGAATAATACTTTAATTGACTGCCCAAGTAACCTATACTAGATGACTAGATTGGATAACGGGTTGTTGGCACTAGACACCGCGGTGCCTCGGGCCGTCATACCATGGGACGCAGAACGTCAACCACGTATGCAGTCAGTATGGCTAAAAGCCATGATATCACATAATCGGCATAAAAGCCATGAATACGGGCATAAAAGCCATGGATACGGGCATAAAGCCATGAATACAGGCATAAAGCCTTTCCTTTCGCAGTACTGCTAAAACAATACCCTATTGGCATGCCAAACTATCCAAACCAATCACATTAGGCCTACTAGGGCATTTTGCATTTTTAAGTTTCACAATTTTTGAATTTCAAGTTTTCATGTCACTATTCATTTCATTAGTCAACTAAAATGTTGACTTTTGCATAAACAATAGGTACATTGGTTTTAATACTCCCGATGTACCACATTTTGCATTTAAAACTTGTTGGAATCAATTACCAAATCCATTTCCAAGCTTATTTCAAGTTTTCATGTCACTATTCACTTCATTAGTCAACTAAAATGTTGACTTTTTCATAGAAAATATGTACATTGACTTTGGCACTTCAAACATACTACATTTTTCATTTAAAACTTGTTGGTTTTGGTCACTTTCTCAAAGCTTAGGTCATTTTGGCAAAATTGCCAATTTTCAGTTTTGGTGCTCCGAAGTTGCACTGTTTCATTGGTCGATTTACTGTTGGAATTTGATAAAACTTCCTTCATAAAAAATGTTCCTTATTTTGTCTAGTTGAGTTTCTTTTTTTGAATCACTCCATTTGGAGTTTTTTAGCTCAAGTTATGGCCAAAATAAGTTTACTGTTCACGTGCACTATTCATGCTGAGATTTTGGGTCTGGCAGATTTTTGGTCCAACTTTGGTCAGTAATTTGATCAAGTTAAGTTCATAATTTGGTCTAACTTTCTTCTTATGAAATGTTCTACCATACCTTAGGTTTCCATCGGTTCAAGAATCGCCTAAATCCGAGTTTTCTAGAGAGAGTTATAGTCCTCCAAACATTGCTCCTCAAATGAAAATCTACAGAGTTGCAGGTTTGAATAGTAACTGTGACTGCCATTTGGGTTGGGCTCTGGTCATAATTTGGGGTAGGTTTCTTCATGAAAGTTGTTTTTCTATGTCTTAACTTGTTGCTGTAAAAATTTCAGCTCAATTGACCAAATCTACAGTGAGTTATGGCCAAATGAACAATTACTATTCATTTGGTCATTTTTGCAGGTGCTGTTGCAGGGGATCCGGATTGGGGCCAAGTTTTGGTCCTCTTGCTTTGGTCTTCTGGGCATGGTTTCTTCAGCAAAAATGTGTCATTATAAGCCTAGTTTCATTTCCAATTGGCCAAACACCAATTGGACTAACACATCCCAAGTTATGGCAGTGCAAAGGGACTGAATTTTCAGTCCCTATCTTTCTTGTCCTAGGCGACTGCAATCCTCACTTTGCAATCTCATTTTTCTGTCCATTTGTTGGTCAAATTACCTAAAATGGTCACTAATTGACCACTAAAATGTCCATTACTCAATTCAAATGCCAAGTCCAATTTTCACCCTTAAAACCCTAATTTCTCATTGCAATTCACCCATACACCTTAGTTACACACTTCCATTCATTATATATGTGTTTATACACTTTAAACATAAGCTCTAATTCATTCTAAGTCCATCATCAACACTCAATCCTATTCCTTCCTTAGGGCAGCTGAAATCCATGGTAAGCATACACACAAATTTGGTTCATTTAATTCACAAATTCATGTTGATTTCAAGTCCCTAACATGGAAAATAAGAGTTTTAAGTAGATAGGTGCACTAACCTCTTGTAGGGCAGATTTTTCCAAGCTTCAACCTCACTTTCTTTCCTTTTCTAGGCTACCAAACACTCTCCCAAGATGAGTGGACAAGTTTTAATGAAAGAGGTTTAGGGTTTAGTAGTGGAAACAAGGGAGAAATGAAGCTTTTTGGTTAAACATCAATGGAGGGAGAAGAGGGAGAGGTTTAAAACGTTTTGAAGAAGAAGAAGACAGCTGGTATTTTAATTCCTTTGGCCTTGTTTATCTCTTTTTATTAGTTAGTAAATTGGTTGTTTAATTGTCATTGGTGGATGCTTTTAAATGACATCACCTTATGTCATAAATAAGCCTTTTTTTCTCATTTTCTTTTCTTTTCTTCTCTACTTCTTTTCAATTTAATTTTTAGTAATATTTATTCATATTTTATGTCATATTAATTATTTACTTAACTGGACAAGTCAGCCAAAAATCACCTCTGAAGGCGAAATGACCAAAATGCCCTCCGTTTGGCTTAACGGGTCAAAATTGTCTGTACCGATTGAAAATTTTTTCTAAATATTTTCTTGGCATTCTAATGCCATGGGAACCTCAATGACCCTTCTCTGGAGTCCCAAAAATTATTTTATAATTTTTCCCCCAGGTCTAGGACTCCTCGTTGCGAGAACCGCAACTTACCTTTGGTTACCCATCGCTTGGGCACCGGCTCTTTTGACTTAACTGTATTTTATTTCTAAAATTTTTACTAAATTTTTCTTATTAATATTTGAGTTAATTATGGTCCCTCACTTTGATTTAAATATTTTTCCAGACGTTCTAGCTGTCTGGACCAACACCGGTCACCGAAACAGTAGAATGTACGGAGTTGCTACCGGGAGGGTGTTACAGTATCTGACAGAGATCCTAGGTTCACTTCTATATTCTGGGGTAGTCTTTAGAGAGCCCTAGGAACTAGATTGAACTTTAGCATGGCATTCCACCCACAGACAGATGGCCAGTCTGAGAGGGTAATTCAGATCTTGGAGGACATGCTACGAGTTTGTGTGATTGAGTTTGAGGGCAGTTGGGACACTCACTTGCCTTTGATTGAGTTTGCTTACAACAATAGCTACCAATCAAGCATTGGGATGCCTCCATATGAAGCTTTGTATGGCAGGAAATGCAGAACCCCATTGTGTTGGGATGACGTGGGTGAAAGAAAGATGATTGGGCCTGAAATTGTTCAGCAGACTAAGGAGAAAATGAGATTGGTTAGAGATCTACTCAAAGCTGCATCAGACCGTCAGAAGTCCTATATTGATCTGAAGAGAAGGGATATTGAATATGCAGTGGGTGACAAAGTATTCCTCAAGGATTTCCCATAGAAGAAAATTATGAGATTCGATAGAAAGGGGAAACTGAGTCCTCATTTCATCGGGCCATATGAGGTTCTGGAAAGGGTGGGTCCTTTTGACATATCATTTGTCACTACCTCCAGACTTGGAGAAGATACATAGTGTCTTCCATGTATCGGTGTTGAGGAGGTATAGATCTAACCCATTTCATGTACTATGAGTAGAAGAGATTGAGGTGAATCCAAACCTCACATATGAGGAAGAACCCATAGAGATTCTGGCTTATGAGGTGAAGCAGCTACGGAACAAGCAGATACCATTAGTGAAAGTGTTGTTCAACCATCATTCGGGCTAGGAGGCTACTTGGGAATGAGAGGAAGACATGAGAAGACAGCACCCACAGCTGTTTAGAGATTGATACCAGGTAAAATTTCGAGACGAAATTTATTTTAAGGGGGAGAAAATTGTAACACCCCTATTGGCATAGCCTGGTACATTTTACTATTCCGATGACCGATGTCAGTCTAGACAAGTAAGAGAAGTAGAACCACATCTAAGACACCTAGATAAGCCCTGAACACAAATAATTAGTAATCGTCAACTAGTTAAGTATAAATAAGAAAAATAGAACACAAAAAGTTAAATGAGCTGAAGTCACAGTTATGGGTGACCTTCCCGGGAAGTGACTGCGAGGTCAGTCTAAACTCAAATTTCAAATCGTAAAATGTAATGTTGCTATCCTTAGGACTATTGCGAACACAGTGGAAAAGAGAAAATCATGAAAAAGAATTGTTAAGCAGGTCAAATAATTAGGTCAAGGATCCAGAAGAAATATCGAATAACTTGCAAACCGGATTGAACCAGCAAGGGACAATTTGGTTAATTCACCCCTAAAGCTGACTCCTGACCTAAATGTCAAATAAAATCGGAGAAAAAAAAATTTTGGCACCAAGATTTAAATTAAAGAACTAGTGGAAAAATAAATGTAAAAGAAAAAGAAAAAAAGAAAAAGTTTAGTTACATCATGCTTACATCACTATTATGACATCATAAATAATTTTATTTTTGCCCATCAATATTGACCAAGTCAAAAGCAATTTTAAAGACTTAAAAATACACTAAAAAGAAAAGAAAAATCATTTTTATCTTCTTCCACCCAAGTGTGCCGGCTCCTCTTTCTTTCTCTCCGTTGAAGAACTCCATGAAAGCTTGAAACCAAGCTTTCTTCCAACCACTTAACCCTATTTTGACCCCAAACTAAACCATAAAAACTTGTTAGTTCAACTTGAGAAAGCTTTAGAGGAAGGAAAGAAAAGAAGAAAAGGAAGAAATTGAAGAGTTGAACTTCAAAGTTAAGGTTAGTGGTTTAAATTGAAAATTTATTGTTTAATGCTTATGTTTGTAGTGTAAGTAACTTAGAAATTAACTTAAAATTAAAAGAAAACAATTATTGAGGGACCAAATAGGAATTTTAGCCAGATAGGGTTAGGGTTTAAAATGAATGAGTTTGAGGTGTTTGAATGGTTATTTGAGATTAATTAGATGTATAGATCATGAATATACACATTAAATTGCATTAGAGTGACCATAACTTAGTGAACAATTAGGCCAAATCCGGAATTGGGCAAACTGACCTGTATAAAAAATGACCAAATGTACAGTAGTTACGTAAATGACCATAACTTAGTCTAAGAAGGTTCAGATGACCTGAATTTTATACCAGTAGAAAGCTGAGACATAGCCCTACAACTTTCATGAAGATAATAAACCCAAATTTTGACCATAATATGTTTGAAAAACCACCTGCAGTCAACTCACAAAAATAGCCAAAATCCAAAATTTGCCCAAAATTCTGAGTAATACCAAATTCGACCAGTCATGTTCAAATGGCTATAACTTAGGCTACAAAACTCCAAATTGAGTGATTCAAAAAGGAAAATAAAGTTAAAACAATAAGAAACAACTTCTATGAAGAAAACTTAGCCAAATTACCACAGCAACATGACCAATAGAACAGTGGCAAATAGGACATCAAAACTGAAAATTTGAAATCTTGCCCAAGAGACTTAAAGTTTGAGGAAACAGCCAAAACTAACAAATTAGGTAACCAAAATGTGGTATGTGAGTGAAATTAGAATTCCCATACCTATTAAGCATTAGAAAGTCAACAAATTGACTTAAATAATATCGTGAATAGTAACACCGAAATATAAATTTTAAAGAACGTTAAGCATATTTAAGTTAGATATAAATATATTTGAATTTAATTTTGGACCTATGATAAATTATGATACTGAAATACTATAAAATTGTGTGTTTCAATTGAAAAGAATACTAGGAAAGAACCCGAAGCATCAAGTCAAGGCCAAGAGGCGACTCGCATAAGGTTTGTGCACAACATAAACATTCTTTAAAATTCCTTTGCAAAGTTCATGAAAATGATTTGTGGTTTATTTATATTGCAAAAGAATGATTGAAATGTACACTATGCTTTTGATCTAAATTGTTGGAAATTTGATGATATGTGATTTAATTGTCAGTAAATGTTTGATAAATTGATAAGATAGTTTTGAAACCACAGTGTCATGACCATATATTTGAATGTCTCACTAGCATGGCTAGTGGGAGAAATTATTTTTAAATTTTGATTCCTTCTCTAGCTGAAGTGTTGAGGTGTGTGCCAGTAGAAGAAGAAATTTGAATGGGTACCCATAGTTTGAGCTATCTAGCCTTATGATTTCTCATAAGCCTCTGGCTATTGAGATGAATATTATTTTGAATGGCATGATATAACTGTATGTTTTTATAAAATCTGTTTTGAGACTGTTTTGACTAAAATTGTAAAATTGTGTTTTGTATCTATTTTTCATGTTCAGTTCAATATTTGAATAAATGTTATTTGAATTATGCATAATCTGCTATTTTAGTATGTTGTGCACCACTGAGTCATAGTACTCAACGATGATTGTTATTGCTGTTGTAGATATAGAGACTAGAGAAGCAGCAGAGTGAGCTGCTGAGGATTTGGAGCCACATCCCTAAAGTTTTGTCGGATATATTTTATACCCTAATTGTAAAATTTATTTTGATGTATGTAATTTTATATACATTTATAAATTGGTCTTGAGCAGTTGTATAGAGTTTGTAATAATATTAGTTTGGATTTTCTCATGTATATTTTGGATGATGAATGTAATTTGATTTTACTTTAGTGAAAAATGTATAAAGTTATTTAGTGATATATTTTGAAAACAATTGAAATGGGAATTATTTTAAATTTTGGAGTTGGGAAAAATTTGATGTTGATTTTGTTGTGATAGTGTTTGATTTGATGAAATGAGATATTGGAAGTGTTTTTACAGGTTTTTGAAAAACTGTTTTCTTAAAATACAGACGGCACTTTGCCGAAATTTTTCCAAAATTTGCATAAAAAAATAAAGTGGACAAAAATTTGAACTAGTTTTTAAATTTCTATTAAATGTAAGAAAATGCTCACCACTTCCAAAAATTAAGAAAATGGTTTTAAAATCCCTTGTAGGGTACTTAATGAGTTATCGGTAAGTGAAGTTCGGTAGTTCATTAGGTATTCTATGGGATCATGTTATACCTTACAGAGGGGTAAGGTGTGACAATCAACAAATTAAAAATTATAAAAATCTTGATAAAAACAGAAGAACAAAGGAGATACCCAAGTTAATTCCACAACCATCAATAAATCAAACCCAGATTAAACTAATAATAACCAACATTAGCTGACATTTAGTCCAAAATTATTACACTAGAGTTTATGCTCATTTCAGAAAACGGCAACAAAGAAAATCTCAAAAAATGGGTGGGCCCATTTATGAAATAAATAGTTGATTCCCCAAGTAGAAAGGAAGAACACTAAGTGGAAGAATGATTATGGAATTATCTTCTTGATTTCTTGTAACATCCACCACTTTTCGATATCGGAATCTCTGCCGTTGGTGGCAAAGTTAGTGAAACTTAGGGTTTCACAAGCAGTGGATATAATAGGTAAGAGTTTAAATGTGTTTTTTAGTGTTTGTTAGAGGATTAGCAGGTGGAGGCTTAAGGTTTTGGAGTTAAAAATGAAAAAGGAAATAGGACTTTTGGTTGCAAAAAGGCCTCTCATACCGGGGGTATATAAAAGGCCTAGACAGGTGAAAATTGAGAGGAACTCTCCATTTTCTCTGTCTCGAGTTTGTAAAGGGATTTTTTTTTTTTGTCAAATGAAAGTTTTGCTAGGAAAGGGTAAGTTTTCTTGTCTCTTTTCTCTTTCTCTTTTGCATGTGCAGTTTGAAAGTAAATCCTTCCATAATAGCTTGGTATGATATGTCTAAACCAAGTATAATGTAATATTTTAACTCTTTAAAGAGATTGAGGAAAGAAGAGTTTTACTATTTGAGCTTGTGAGGGAATAAAAGTTACATGTGGTTATTACAAGTGGTTTTGGAGCCATTTGGCTTGTTGGGTAAAATAATTTATGTTTGGATCAATTTTTGGAATATTTTAGGAGTGGCTTGATGTGTTTTGGCCATGGGTTTTCTATAAAATTCAAATTAGGAATTCTAAAAATTCTCAGTTTCGGCTGCTGGAAACCATTTTTTTGGCAACCGGAGTAAATACTGCTTCTTAAGGTTTTTCTAGGTTATGGACTTCGATAGCTAAAGTTCTCTACTTCGACAGTTGAAATAGCTACTATTTCTCAAAGGCCATTTATGTTATGGACTTCAGTAATTGAAGTTCCTTACTTCGGTATTCGAAGTAGTTATTGCCTATTGAAGGCATTCAAAGTCAGGATTTCAACAGCCGAAGTTCCTTCTACCAGCAACTTTGCTCTCTTATTTTCAAGGCTCTAAAATCCTATTTTATATTCTGTTTTGACCTATAATTTAAGATTAAATGTTCTTATAATGTTCTTAAAAGGTATTTTCTATAGAATTCATGTATTTTTTGATTCACTACTTGTTCAGAGGTGATGAAGGTCAAAGGAAGTGGGGCTATGAATCATATTGGTGTCAGAGCACCCTAGGAAACACACAATGAATTTAAAGTCTACCTACTAGATATAAGGGGTAAGAATAATTGATAAGTTCTAGAAGAGGTAAGTATAAACTACTTAATTGAATTTAATTGCCTTTGTTTATTGAATTTATGCTTTAAGCATAATCATGCATCATGAAATGCATTAATATTAGGGTGTAATGCATTAGAACCATACTTTGTTGCAATTGCATAATATCTATGATGTGAAGTAGATTATGGATGACCCATTGACTCCCAAATGGCGTATGAAATCATGTGATATTATGAAAGGCCAAGTGAGGACCCTATAATGCCCTTAGTGCATGACACATATCATGTTTAAAGAGGAAGGCCTGAAAAGCATCTATATATAAGTTGGGCACATTGGTTATAGTAAGATAAAGTCCCGAGGAGCTTCTATATGAGTCAGGCTATTGGTGACAAGGGAGTCACTGATGACATGATTGCCATGTTTGCAAATGTTGAGATTTGCTACATTCATGTGCATTTGACAAATAGAAACTATAATTTTTTAAAGCAGTTTATGCTTATTGAGTCTCCCAGCTCACCTCCCCCCGCCTCCCCCCCCCCCCCTCTCTTTCTCCCCAAACCAAAATAGGTTTTATAGGTAGCAGATGCATAAGAACCTAGGAGAGCTTTGGCATGTTAAAAGGAGAACTTTTGTAATAGTGATATACTCATCTATGTTTATGTAATTATGTTTGTGTCTTAAGTGTTTAAGAGTATGTTCCAAGTATGTATTTATATCATGTTTTGTAACTATGTAATGTCAAAGTAAATGATAGTCTAATGGATGTATATTATTATGTGGGTTTAGTGTGCGCATGTATAACTAATGTATGTTAGAATGTGAACGTGCTTGCTAGTAGGATTGTATAGTTACATGAGTAAGTGAGTTGTTTCCTCTAGAACTAAATGAAAGAGCACAATGAACTTTGAAAGCATAATTTTATAAATATAAGAAAGGGAATGTGGAATTCCCTAATTGTAAATAGAGTAATGACAAAGACAAAAGAGTAAGACTAACTTATCCAGTTATCTCCTTAACTTTATAATAAAATTATGTTGTATAAATGATATGTCCCATGAGAGGAGATAGTGTCCTGCTAATCATGCTAAACATGAAATAAATGCAATAGAAGTATATTGGGGTGATCAAAGACCCTTTTATGTCTTTTAATACTAAGGGTAAACTTAATGAATAAAGAAAAGTAAGGTTGAGTGTGATTATTAGGATGCAGTTAAGTTAAATGATATGATATGGTTAAGTAGAAGAGATTCCTTAAGGGAACTGTAACACCCTCCCTGTACCAACTCCGTACATTCTATTGTTCCGGTGACCGGTGTCGGTCCGGACAGCTAGAACGTCCGGAAAAATATTTAAACTAAAGTCGGGAATCATAATTAACTCAAATATTAATAAGAAAAATTTAGTAAAAATTTTAGGAATAAAATACAACCGAGTTAAACGAGCCGGTGCCCAAGCGATGGGTAACCAGAGGGAAGTTGCGGTTCTCGCAACGAGGAGCCCTAGACCCGGGGGAAAAATTATAAAATAATTTTTGGGACTCCAGAGAAAGATTACTGAGGTTCCCATGGCATTAGAATGCCAAGAAAATACCTAGAAAAATTTTTCAATCGGTACAGACAATTTTGACCCGTTAAGCCAAACGGAGGGCATTTTGGTCATTTCGCCTTCAGAGGTGATTTTTGGCCGACTTGTCCAGTTGAGTAAATAATTAATATGACATAAAATATGAAGAAATATTACTAAAAATGAAATTTGAAATGAGTAGTGAAAGAAAAGAAAAGAAAATGCAAAATAATGCAAATAATGACATAGTATGAGGTCATTTAAAAACTCCACCAATCATATGCAAGCAATTCATTTACTTAACCAATAAAAGAGGCAAACCAAGAGCAAAGAATTAAAAATGCCATCAGCCATTCTTCTTCCCCAACCAGCCGAACCCATGCCCTTACCCTAAACCACCATTAAAACACCATTCAAGCTCCATTTCCCTCTTTGTTCCACCATAAACCCTAAACCCCTTTCATAGAAAGTTGTCCACTCATCTTGGGAGAGCTTTTGGCAGCCTAGAAAGTGAAGGAAAGTGAAGTTTAGAGTTGAGAAAAATCTGCCCTATTCAAGGTTAGTGCACTATATACTTAAAACTCTTTCATTTCATGAATAGCAACTTGAATTTAGTGAGAAAATGTAACTTAAATGAACAAAATTCTTGTGAATGTGTACATGAATTTCGGCTGCCCTAGCTATGGAATAGGAGGGAGTGTTTTTGATGAGCTTGAAGTGAACTAGAAACCATGTTTGAAGTTTATAAACATAAGAATGGTGAATTAGTAGCTAACTAAGGTAAATTGTATAAATCATGACTTTGAACTAGGGTTTTTGGAGTAAAATGTGAACTTGGCCTATGCAATTGTTAAAGAACCTTCTAATGGTCAATTATTGACCATTTGAGGAGATTTGACCATAATATGGACTGAAAAATAGCATGGTGAAGTGAATGACTATGCTGCCTAGGGACAGCAGAAATGGACTGAAATTTCAGTCCAATTACACAGCCATAACTTTGGTTGTGTTAGTCCAATTGATGTTTGGCCAATTGGACATGAAACTAGGCTTATAATGGCACATTTTTGCTGAAGAAACCATGCCCAAAAGACCAAAGCAAGAGGACCAAAACTTGGCCCCAATCCGGACACACTGCAACAGCCCCTGCAGAATTGACCAAATGAACAGTAACTGTTCATTTGGCCATAACTCACTGTAGATTTGGTCAATTGACCTGAAATTTTTACAGCAACAAGTTAAGACATAGAAAAACAATTTTCATGAAGGAACATACCCCAAATTATGCTAGAACCTAACCCAAATGGCAGTGGCAGTCACTATTCATGTTACTGTAGATATGGTAATTTCTGCAGATTGGCAATCCGGCCAGCTTGGGTTTTTGGGCTATATCTAGAGTTACAAAACTCCAAATGGAGTAATTCAAAAAAGGAAATTCAACTAGACAAAATAAGGAACAACTTTCATGTTTGCCATTTCTTCAAATTCCCACTGTAACAGGGCCCAATGGAACAGTAAAGTTGGGTCTCCAAAACTGAAAATTCTGCCCTCCTAGATTTAAGTTGAGAAATGGAAATGGCAATCAATTCCAACAAGTTTTAAATACAAAATGTGGTATGTTTGGGGTGTTAAAACCAATACACATATTTTCTATCCAAAAGTCAACATTTTTGTTGACCAATGAGGTGAATAGTAACCCCAAAACTTGAAATGCACAAATTGAAGAATTTAAAAGTTTCAAATGCCCTAGTATACCTAACATGATTGGTTTGGATAGTTTGGCATGCCAATAGGGTTCAGTTAGCAGTACTGCACATGGCAAAAATGCCATTCTGTGATTTCATGGCTTTTAGCCATTCTGACTTTGCATTGAGACTTGGCCTTGTGCCTGAGATTATTTACAGCTTGGTAGCTGTTCTGTTGCACACCGGGTGATGCATATGCGACCGATGGTGTGACGGCCCGAGGTATTAGATACCCAGTGCCAGTTTACCCGTTATCCAGTCCAGTCGTCTAGTGTAGGTTACTTGGGGCAACCAAATGAATAAAAGTGGACAAAGTAAATGATATACAAATACCAAACAAATAAAACATATACATTCACTACACATTTAATTTCTTGCTATTTTCTTTTATTATATTATTGCACCACTAAGCATTATTGCTTAGCGCGTTGCTTTTGCCACGCGTAGGTACTGGAGATACAGATCGTGAGCCCAGTAGACCACAGACTGGGTGAGTCCATCCTGCAGCTCTGCACAGTGTCCGTGTCACCTCTAACTTCTGCAGTGCATTGGTAGGACATTAGGTGTCATTTTGACATTTTGTAACTTAACTTTGTTTTTCTCCTATGTAATTAAACTTATGTAATGTATATAGACGTTTATGTAAAGGATGAAAACTGTGTTTGTGAATGGAAAAGTAAATATTTACTTGTGATTTATATGTGATCATTAGATGTGATGGATGATTGAGAACTGGAATTGAAATGTTGTTGAGATCTTAATATTGAGAATTTGCTGATAAATTGAAGTTGGGATTGTTTGGTAATTATTTGGAAGTGTTTTTAACAGGTTCCGAAGAACTGTTTTCTCCATTTTTAGCCGGTACTCCGCCGGATTTTCTATAAAATTTTCGGAACCTCAAGTAAATAATACTTTTGATAAATGGCTAAAATAAATTATATTTCATAAATTATATTCACAAGCATGGTATAAATTAATTAAGGTATATTAGAATGTGCCGGTACACCGTGTGGAATTACTTACTCGGGTATACTGTACACGGGTACGGGGTGTCACAGGAACACTTCCAAAGTTAATGTATTAAATGTTTTGAATAGCTATAAAAGAAGTAATAAAGGAAAGTGAGTATGCTCTTCCTAGGGAAACAATTATAAGTGATCCTTTGTATGATAAAAGAAAGTTATGTGGCTGTTAGTAATCGTACAAAGGGGGCAGAAAAAGTTTATCTTTGCTCAAGTAAAGCAAAAAATAGAAGAAATGGTAAAGTAATATAGAGACAAAAGGAAATTTTAGCATAATGCACTTAATGTGCTAAGCTCTTTCTGTTGAGTTTGAGTCTTAGGGAGGAAAAAAAAAACCTCCCTTTGACTTTAAGAAAAGTTCTGAATTAGTAAGGCTCTTGGAAGGTTAAAGTCTACAGTCTTAAGCTTGCTATAGGTTCCAATAGCTTTAAATTGACCCGTTCCTTAGCATCGATAATGTAACACCCCCTTACCTGGTCTATAGTATAGCCGAGTAAAGGAATGCCACATCCTGTGCTAAAGCACCTAATCTTTTCATATTCAATTTGGGATTAATTATATTTCATTATAATTTAAATGCTGGAAATTTTAATGGAAAAAACTGCAAGAGTTTCCCCATATTATTAACCATTAACCTGTTAAATCATTAACTTGTTTAAATCATCTCAAATAATATAATCTCAATTTGTATCAATCTAACATCTCAATCACATTCCATATTCATTCACATAACCATTTTCATCCATGAATTTCCTTCATTTCATTGATTTACATAATGTACAAAATTATTGCAACTCAAAATTTAATTTATAACCTTGTATTTAATTATAAAGCATATGGTCATGCATGATTGCAGGCCACTAGTGTATACCAAAAATAATGTGTGGAGGTGACACTGACTCCTACTGCAGATTAGCTGAAAACTCCCTATCCCAAATCTACTGAGCCTTATCACCTGGACTTGTGCGAGGAAAAATCATCGCGCTAAGCATTTCTACTTAGTGGTGCACTAGTAGAATGAAGGCATAATATACAAACAAAAGTAATAATTTCATGCTTGAAGTGATATAAAGAAAATGAATATTTAATTAATCATAAATCATTTTAAAGAAAATAAAGATTGTGATATCAAATTTTTGTAGTCACTTCATAGTTTAATCACATAATGAATTTAAAAACTTTTCGCCATATTTTTCTTGATCTCTCATGTTTACATATTTTTGCAATCTTTAGAAGCATTTATTTCTTTGGGATCTTTCTTTCTCTTTATATTTAATATTTAACTTTTTTATTTCATTTCAGTGCCCAAGTAACCTTTTACAAGTTTTACTGTCACTGGACATTCAGTACCTCGGGCCATTATACCGTCGGACACATCGGTGCCTACTGGGTATACTATGTAAATTAGGTGTAAAAACCAAAGGAAGAATCATTTGGACACATCAGTGCCTACTAATGATTATTCAAAGAAATCATCAACATGGGATAACCATATCGGACACTCAGTGCCTACCAATGGCACCTAGGCTTAAAAGCCAAATGTAGTACTACTAATCTCATCCAATCCTTACACTACTGTTAAGGCATACTTGGGCTAATTATCATTGTTTGCAGTTCAATATTCTCATTATTTCCTCATTATATCATCACTTCATTCATGGAAGCATAGGTCCCAAACACATATCACATGACATTCATGCTAGTCATATCATTGACATTAAGTACCATTCACGTTTTGAGCAATTTTGTTAGCATTTCATAATTTCTAGATTTATTGCCTCAACTTCTTTAATAATTTTGACCAAGGTATAGCAGGAATTAGGCCATACCCTCTTCATGAGATTTATAGATTTATGTCTTATGTTTATTTTGTTTTTGGAATCATTCAAATTACATTTATGTAGCTCAAGTTATAGCCATTTTACCAAAACTGGTCAAGTGGCCAATTTCCAGTTTCAGGGCATTCCAGAATTCAGGCAGATTTTGGACCCATTTTATCAAGCTATTTTAGCTAAGTTGCAGTCATAATTTGGCATCATATTCTTCAGATGAATTGTTCTCTTGTGTCTCAGGGTTACATAGGTTCAAGAATTACTCAAATTGGGATTTTGTAGAGTGAGTTATGGCTAAATATCCAATCCTAGTTCACGGATGCAGTATCATGTGATTTCTAGGTTTCCAAGTTTTCACCTCAGCATTACATTCAACATTTTAATATTATACACCCAGAATTTAAGCAAGGTCCCTAAAGCAAAGTTGTAGGCCTATATCTTAGATTTTTAAGACATCTTAAATCACCTCAATTGGATTTATACAATGAAAGTTATGCCCTCTTTACTACAAGGAGTTCACAGGGCAATTTACTAGAATTGTAGGAAATTCTAGTTCAGCAACATCTAAATTTCTCTAGCAATTTAACCAAGTTACCCTAGGAATTTGGTATGGGTCAAAACACAACAGTTGTAGGTATGGGTTTCAACTTTAATTTGGATTTGGTTTCACAACAATTGGGTTGTGTAACTCATGTTATGAGCATTTGAATTCACTGGACTCAAGCTGTCCAAAACTAGTCCTAATGCACATTATCATATTCCTTCAATTGTTTTTTCATCTCTTTAACATATCCAAACATTTACACATCCAAAAGCCATAATATGTACACAGTTGCATTAAATAGGATACAAATAAAGTAAACCCTAATTTATGCAAAATCCTAATCAATTTTCTAAAACTTCAAAATTCAAGAGGTTTCATAGCACTAACCTTTGTGCATAGGCTTTAAACAACTCCAATCAACCTTCCAATCAACCAAAGCTTGACTTCCCTTCTTGTCTTCACCCCATCAAATTTCCCTCCTTAAATTAAAAACCATAATTTCAATCAATTTCAAAGAAAAACTTCACAATCAAGCTCAAATTTCATTAATTCACCATAATTAAAGCTTAGAACATAGCTTACCTTGATTTGGTCAACACCTCCTCTTCACCAGTCTTCCAAATTCCTTGTCATTCTTGTGTTCTTTCTTCAATTCAAGCCTTGATTTAGGGTTTACTCTTGATTTTCTAAAGAAATTATGGAGGAAATTAGGGTTTGGAAGCTTTGGTTGGAGCTTTCATGGAGGAAGAAATGAGAGAGAGATGGAGAGAGAGTGGCTAGCTCATAAAGGAAGAAGAAGATGACTTTTTGTTGGTCTTTATCTCTTTATTTAATATTTATATTAATTTAACTTATAATGTCAAATTGTTAAATAAGTGAAATGGCAAAATTGTAAATACTTTGAAATTCTAAATCATTACAAGTTTACTTTTTACTAATTATGTTTACTTTTACTAATCTTGATCAATTTAGCTAATCCATCTTCATTATCTTAATTTATCTCACTTTTGGTCAATTTTGAGCTCTTTAATTTAATTGACCAAATTTTTCTCTTACTAAGTTTATGTTCATCTTTTCCATAATACCCAATAAGTCCTTAATTTCATTTTTCACCTTAGCTTTTAATTTGCTTATTTGTGCTTATTTCTTTTTATTTTCTTGACTTATTAATTTATAATAATATCTCATTTAAAATTTTAATTAATAATCTTACAAGGTCCTGCATGAGTTTGGAGTAGCAACTGAATCCACAATCGCTTCCCAGTAGAGTTACCCATCGCCGAGACTTTGTGCTCATTTAACCGATTCGTAGTCCACTTCTTTATTTTTTTCTTCAATCTTAATTGATCTTTATTTAATTTAATTATGACTCCTCATTCCAGTTTAAGTATAGTTCCAGACATTTTAGCCATCCAAACAGACCTTAGTTGTTGAAAGAGTAGAATGTATGGAACTGTCTAAAGTGAGAATGTTATAGATAATGACTTTCTAGTCGGGTCGTTATATTTCTTCTCTTAATGATAAAGAAGCACCTTAATCCTTTTCTTGGTATCATATTTTATGATTGAACAAATTTGATGGCCTTCAACTAATACCTTTTCTGAAATCTAATTTCTGACTAGTTCCTCTCACCTACCATCGAAACAACCAATATTAGCTTCTCTTCCTCAAAACCCAAAAATTGCAAGATCTACAAACTCAGCAATAGAAATCAAACCAAACATGTGCAACCTAAAACAATGGATTATGGCATCTGTAGGAGGTGGGGCGTGAGGCGAAATATCATCCATTAAAATTATATAAAATGCACCAGGTAATGCCCAGGAAAGATGGTGGAGTCACAATGGTCTCACTTAAGTACCACCTCCTTAGACAGCATTTCCTTGCACTTCATACAATCCTAATAGAATCAAACCACTGGTAAGTACCGTCTTCCCATAACACTACCACGGTACTAAGGATTTATGCCACGAAGGCATAGATAAACAGGAGTCGCCACCCGGGTAATAACCGGGACATATTCAGTGTTTCTTTCGAGGGTCATGGATGGCAACTTACTCCTTGCAGAGTTTCCACAACCGTCATTACCATAACCCAATGTCTAGGTTAGGGATAGTGGGTGCGTAAGGGGAAGGTGTTAGGCACCCCTTACGCCTGGTTTAACCTCGTTAATTCGAGTGTCAGTCCTCTACTAATGTTTCTAGAAGTCTTGTTTATTATTCCTTTATTAAACATTATCCTAAAAAATGCAATTCTAATCCTACACACGCAAGTAATTCACAAAAATGGTTGTTGTTTACACACAATTTTCATGCACAAGTAATTCTTATCTATGGGGTTGCTAATTATTTAAATGATATTTACCAGATGACTAAAATTAATTTATTATTGGGAATTTAATTTACAAACAAATTCAATTTCAAATAACCATATGTTTCTATTTAACCTAAATAATTAATTTTCACCAAGTTACCCTAAGGATAATTGAACTAAGTTAATTATGTACATGTGTAATTTATTCTAATATCACATAAGTCCCAAACAATCACAACCTAATAAAGATTTCTAACATACAAATTTATTTTACAATTACCAAGTATTAAATTAAATTTATTTTACATGCCAATATTAATTTAATTTACAAACAAGATTAATTTTAATTTACAAAGTATTTATTTAAATTAATTACATGCAAAAGTCAGTTAAATTAAAAACAAAGTTAATTTTAATTTACCAAATGAAAGTTCTATTATTATTACAATTTCATGCCAATGGTTATTCGAGAAGTTTAGAGCTACTTACTTGTTGGTAAATGCAGTTGCCATTGGGGCAAGCTACCCTTAAAAAAGGGTCTTCTCTTCTAGTATGGCAATGATATCCCTGGCTTACTCCTGTTTAGCTCCATATAAGCTCCGCGCAAATGCCCTCTTTGGTACTTACCTTAGGGCTACTTACCAATTTTGTTTGTAATAAAAAAGTAAAGAAAATAAAGAAAAATAATAAAAGTACGAGAGACAGAAACTAAACATGTGCAGAGTTGTGTATTCCCCTCAAATTAAACATGATTACATGATCTATATGAACATATAAAATAAATTGAAGACAAAGAGCATAGAATTAAAATATTGCGTGGCATAGATCTTGAAAAGAAAACAATAAAAACTGACTTTCCAGAAATCTTGTATGAAAATATTCTTGAAGAAAAAAAAAATAAGGAAGAACTCAAAGAGTCTTAAATATCTCTAAATTTCTTATAGCTCTGAATTTTCTCTTCCTCTTTCCTCCCATCATCCCCCCTTCCCTTCTCTAGTAGGGTATTTATTGTCACACCCTACCCCTCTGTAAGGCATAACATGATCCCGTAGTATACCTAATGAATTACCAACTCTGTCTACTGATAATCCATTAAATACACTACAAGGGATTTTAAAAACTTTTCTTACTTCTTTTACAGTGGTGAGCACTATTTACAGGTGTGAAAGACTTTGGTGAACTGAAGTGAAACAACTAACTCATTTGATTTATTTGGAATATCTGTAAAAATTTTGGCAAAGTGCCATTTGTATTTTGGACAAAACAGTTCTTCAGAAAACCTGTAAAAAGCACTTCAATATATTTTCAAATCTCAACTCCAACATTTTTATCAACACAACACATTTCTCAAGTCAAATCCACAGTGATTTTCAAAGACTAAGATATAAAAATATAACACAATTTTTACAAGCCAAATAACTCATAATTATTTTACAACTTTACTGTACAACTTAAATTTACAACTGCTCAAAACCAAGAACAAAATATACATACAGTGAATATACATTACAGTACAAAATGCAAAATATTGGTATACTCATTATACCAGGTAATCCTCATTGGATGTATATGCACCTAGTCTCACGCCTGTCTATCTCTCTACTGCGATAAAGAATAAAGCTATCGCTGAGACAATGTCTCAGTGGTGCACAACATTAACCAAATACAATTTTAAATCACAATTCATAAATCATATCAATAGTGGATACTTAAACCATAGTTAGATTCAAGACAATGAATGTCATAAGGAATTTAAACTCCAATTCACAAATTATCAAAATTCATAATAACACAATTTAGTCAAATAGTTTAAGAATACCGTATTGCCAATTCATACACAATTTGATCAAATAACTGAATAATACCATTTTGCAAATCAATAACACAACTCGATCAAATAACTGAATAATATCGTTTTGCAAATCATTAACATAATTCGATCAAATAACTGAATAATACAATGTTGCCAATCAATAACACAATTTAGGTCATGACACAAATTTTTTTCATATATGCCGTGTTGTACACCACGACAAGACATACTCACCCCAATAATCGAAATCAATGAGGGAGGAAGCTAGCTATCTAATGAGAACTCATCCATACTCACCTCAGACTGGGAAGTCAAAGAGGGAGGAACATAATCATACTCACCCCAGACTGATAAGTCAAAGAGGGAGGAATCATCACACTCACCCCATTAATGGAGGAGGAAATAGTATCAGTGTCATGCCAATTGTGAGTCAAAGCAATTCCAAACATTTTATTCAAATGATCCGTAAGAATCCAATAAATTTCCAAAGTTATAATCTCATTCACAAATGGCAACACAATTCGTAATTCATTTCAATTTCCACAAAAACCATTTACAGTGCTCTTCAATCAATAAGTATCCATCAAATACCATTCAAACAGTTTCTCACAGTTTCAAATCATTTACAATACTTTTCAAGCAATAAATATCCATTCAAGTACATTTCCACAATTTAAAACAAT
The DNA here is from genome assembly GCF_030052815.1 of Hevea brasiliensis. Taxonomy (NCBI): domain Eukaryota; kingdom Viridiplantae; phylum Streptophyta; class Magnoliopsida; order Malpighiales; family Euphorbiaceae; genus Hevea; species Hevea brasiliensis. The sequence goes on along the minus strand of NC_079509.1, from coordinate 30,665,613 downwards.
AATATACAAGTAGTCATAATTTATTTCAATTGAAAATAATTCAAAAGAAATAGTTGTTGTGCACAAACACAATTTAAAACAATAATATACAAATAGTCAATATTTATTTCAATTGAAAATTTCAAAAGAAATAGCCGTTGTGCACAAACCTCTGATATTTGTCTCCTGGTCCTGACTCAATATTTCTTTCCCTTTTGCTGAGTCCTTGTTAACTGAGAAACACAATTTGAAGTGTTTCAGTACCAAATTAAACTGTCTCTATCGATGGTGTTTGGTAAATAATGCACTGAACTCAATTATTCACTTAATCACCTAATATACCGACCCTCGTTGCGTTTTAGGTAAATTATGTTTTAATGTCGTTAATATGTCACATTCGATAGGGTTTTAGGTTTGGTACGTTTTACCAAAGTCATTTCCTTGTTTAGTGCATTTTAATGCAAATTGCTGGATTCCGGGACACTGGTTTGACCTAGCCGAACGATCTAGTTTCCTCGATTTTCGAGTCTCGGTCGAAACTACAAACTTGTAGATCTATGTCTTATGGACCGCGGTGCAAAATTTTAGGTCAATCCGAGTTAAGTAGACCAAGTTATGGTCATTATACTACTACTGGTCAAATGGTACCATTTTAGGTCAATTTTAGGTCAATTTGGTCAACTCTGGTTCGGCCAGTTTCTGGACCCGAACTTGTGCAAGTTGTTTGACTTGCTTATGGTCATTTCTGGGCTTTGGTGTCTTCATAAGACTTGTAGGTATGGGTCTTAAATATTCTTGGTCAAAATTTCAGGTCAATTGGACCTGGTTTGTGTGAGTTATGGCCTAAACACTCACTGCTGCCCAATTGATCATTTTTCAGGTCCTAATTGCACCTAATCCGAATTGGTCATTTTCTTAGGTCACCTTGCAAGCAGAATTTTGGTATGTTTTCTCAATAAAAGTTGGCACATTTTGTGCCTAGTTTCACCTCCAATTGGTCTCATACCAATTGAGGTTACACATTTAAAGTTATAGGTCTATTTGCACATTGCCCTCTATATGTCTTTCAAACCCCAATTCAAACACACATTTAACTTGCTCTACTTTAAATCCCCATACCTAATTCTGATTTTATACCATTCCATATTCATTTATCACTTCTTACTATGGTCAATTTGGACAGAATACAAACATTCTCAATACATCAAATACAACCCTAAACCACAAAGTCCAAATTTAGCAATATATGTACATAAATACACTTAATCATTACATATAATCTCCACTACTAATTTACATATATATTCATCAATTCTTCTATGTCAACATTCTGCCAACACTTCCATCAATACATACAATTATTCAAGGGTTCCCAAGCTGCCGAAATCTTCTTCAACACCACATTGCCCTACAATCCATCAATTCTCATCCAAGTGCCAAAATCACCATATATATGTGAAATAATTCATTAGGATATTAATTTACCATGATCAACATTATTTCTCATCAATTATATGCATAATAAATCATCAAATGTGTGACCCCATGGCTGTCCAAAAATGGCTATCTCAATAACTATTTAAACTTCAAAATTTCCTTCACAAAACTAACACCCATAACATAAACATAAAGTTTAACAAGGAAATTCTCAAAAATGTAAACTTACCTTTGTTTGTAACTTGCTAAACCTTCACCAAACTTCTCAAATTTGGTATCAATATCTTCCTTGTGATGTGTAGACCATTTTTTATGAAGGAACTTAAAGGATTGGAGTTGAAAATGGGGAGGTTAAGTGAGCTCATGCAAAACGTCAATGGTGGATTCTTTCATCTTCATTCACGGCATGGTTGAGCTAAGTGAGGAAGATGAGGTTTGAGTGGGAGAAATCTGCCCACTTATGAGTGTATTTAATCCATTTAATGTTCTTAGTGGTCCACTAAAAAAAATTATATCATATAATAAGCCAAATGTGCATTTATTCCACATTAACCCATGATTTTAGCTATTTGTATTAGGTACCACTAAACTAATTTTTCATTTCATTTTCTAAGTGTAATATTATTTATTTTTAATGGAAAATTAGGTCAAAAGACAATTCGGGGTGTCAAATGACCATAATGCCCCTGTTCGGGTTATGTTCCCGATTTTTCGGTATTACCGGGTTTTGTCTGTTTTTCGATTTCTCACTTTTCTTTGTGCTATTTATTTAATTTGTCTTTGATATTTCTAATGATATTTATTCTTCAACAAGGGTCTATTTAAGTCCTAAAAATATTTTCCAGGGTTCCCCGCAGTCCAGGGCCAGTCAACGGTCCACGTCGTGACTTCCCGGTGCGGTCACCCATCGCTAGGTTTCTCGACTCGCTTAACTTGATCACATTTCTTTGCTATTATTTTTCCTTTATTTTTCTTGTATTTTCTTTTCTTGTATTTCATTATTTTATGTCTCCTCACTCACATTGAAGTGTGGTTCTAGGCATCCTAGCTATCCGGACAACACTGGTCATCGGAACAACAGAACGCACTACCAAACTTAGGGGTGTTACAATTTTCCCCCCCTTAAATAAATTTCGTCCACGAAATTTTTACCCAGTAGCCATCTTACAATAGTCATACGTTTATTTCTCCTTTCTATATGATCGTAAGACTTTTAACAATCTAATACATTGTTTAATTTGTTTGTATAACACCAATCTCCTCTTACTATTATGCTGTCTAATATTTTGGTTCACGTTGCTCCTTGAATGACCCTTGAGGTCATGTTAGAATCATTCATCAGTCATTGGTCCTCTGACCATTCTAGTCCATAGTCTTCCTCACATTCGTAATATTTCTTTGTTATATATGAATCAACTGTTCAATTCTCTACTTTCATAACTCTTTTTATCTGTCAATATTCTATAACTTATTTCCTTTTGTACTGAACTATAACCTTTCGATATTTTAACTTTTGAGTTTTAGATCCCTAAGTAGGATTTTCAAACTTATTTCTAACAATTAAATTCTGTCATGGCATAACTATACCAAAACAGATACCGTTGGTAACTATTCTTATCTGGGTATACTATCGGGCAGTACGTAGCTCTACACAATAATCTCAAGTCGATCTTGTAATCTGCTTACGAAGATAAACATCAAGAACATTGCATAGTTACTACGATACATCCCAATAGATCAAACTTTGTTATCTTTTATTCTTTTTGAATTCACTGATATTCGAATCTTATTCTGATTACAATATCCATTAGCAATTTCTAACAGTAACCTCCTTGCCCTCATCTAGAGCAATTCCATTACTGCATCTTACTTTTACGTCTTCTTGCCTTACATTAAGTAGGCTCGCCAATTAGCTTTATAATTTATGGTGTGTTAGAAAATACTTTTCGCTGATAAACTCTTTCAAAACTAATTTCACTTATTATCACAATCCTTATCTTAAAGGGCCAATCACTAATGCATCAAAATTTATTCCCCTGTAAAGGAATAACAATAGAACATATAGTTCTAACACTAACATAAAAGTATGCAGACTCCAGGTCAGATAATACATATATATATATATATATATATATATATATATATATATATATATATATATATATATATATATCTTAGTTACCAATTGAGAAAGTACCGGCAATGATGTCAAAAGTCTCAGTCTCTTTTACGTCAGATAGCGTATACTCCAGTGGAGCATCACCTGTGCAGGTGATTCACAAGATTCGACTTCTAGGTGTACTACCCCTACCTCTACCTCTACCTCTACTAACTGATGGTGAACTCTTTGGGGTAGAAACTTGGGTTGATCCCTTTTGTGTAGTAAATGATCCAGAACGACCTGGATTTACACAATCCCTAGCAAAATGGCCAGTCTCTCCACAGTTAAAACATGCTCCTACGGCTCTATAACATACCCCACTATGTGGTTTACCACAAGTTTCACAAAGTCGATCTGACAGCGCATTCCTGGGTTTCTGTTGAGTTTGCTGATCCGATCGAGGTGGTTTCTGTCCAAAAGATCTATCTCTACCGGACTTCTTACTATCTCTGTCGTATCCCCCAAAGTTTTTCCTCTTTCCAGTAGGACCACTAGAACTCTGTCACTGACTTTCCCTCTTTTACGCCTCTCTGATTTCTTTTTCTCAGGGGCCACTTCAGATTCAATTCTTTCTAATTCTAGTGCTTGAGAAATAAGTTCAGAGAAGTTGTTATGTTTGAATCCGACCACTTGTAATCTGATACTAGGCTTCAAGCCGGTTTCAAACCTCTTACATCTCTCCCTACTGGTAGAAAGTAGACTTACTGCATAATGGCTTAGGCGGGAGAATTCCCTTTCATACTCAGCCACTGATCTGCCCCCCTGTTTCAGACTTAGGAATTCTTGCAGCTTCTGGCCTACATAAGCATCAGGGACATATTTTTGCCTAAATTCCCTGAGGAAGTCATTCCATATTAGCACTGCAGGTTCTACCAGACTGTGGGGAATGGTTTTCCACCAGTCATAAGCATCCCTCTGTAGCAAAGATACTGAGTATTCAAATCTGAGCTCCTCTGTGCAGTGCAGTTTCTTGAATACCCTATCCATCCTTTCTAACCACTGTTCTGCCTCTAGAGGATCTACTGTCCCCTTAAACTCTGTAGCCCCATACTTCATCAATTTATCATACTGCCTGGTAGGAGACTGTGGTTGTACCACTGGTGTCTGTATTGGGACTTGAGTAGGCGCATTACCAGCCATTTGTTGAAACTTTGCGGTCTGCTTTGGCGAAGCAGAATCTGCGATGCTGCGGTGGTCTTCTTGAACCACTAACATTTTGTAGGCACAGGGCATCCCTTGCACCTCGGCCTCAATAGATTGATCGATGAGCGATCACCCTCTTCCATAGTCAATTCGAGGATTTTAGACCTCTGTACAATAATACAAGGAGATTTCCTCTCGTTAGTGCATATTTATAATGTAATGTCTTGTATGTATCAAACATTTGAGCAGTTATAGTTACCTAACAAAAAGATTTCAAATTCACAGTTTGAAATTCACTTTAAAACCATTGCTCTGATACCACTAAAACATGTCACACTCTACCCCTCAGTAAGGCATAACATGATCCCGTAGTATACCTAATGAATTACAAACTCGTCTCGATAATCCATTAAATACACTACAAGGGATTTTAAAAACTTTTCTTACTTCTTTTACGGTGGTGAGCACTATTTACAGTGTGAAAGACTTTGGTGAATCAAGTGAAACAACTAACTCATTTGATTTATTTGGAATATCTGTAAAATTTTGGCAAAGTGCCATTTGTATTTTGGACAAAGCAGTTCTTGAAGAAAACTGTAAAAGCACTTCAATATATTTTCAAATCTCAACTCCAACATTTTTATCAACACAACACATTTCTCAAGTCAAATCCACAGTGATTTTCAAAGACTAAGATATAAAAATATAACACAATTTTTACAAGCCAAATAACTCATAATTATTTTACAACTTTACTGTACAACTTAAATTTACAACTGCTCAAAACCAAGAACAAAATATACATACAGTGAATATACATTACAGTACAAAATGCAAAATATTGGTATACTCATTATACCAGGTAATCCCTCGCTGGATGTATATGCAGCCTAGTCTGCTGCCCTGTCTATCTCTCTACCTGCGACAGCAATAAAAAGCTATCGCTGAGACAATGTCTCAGTGGTGCACAACATTAACCAAATACAATTTTAAATCACAATTCATAAATCATATCAATAGTGGATACTTAAACCATAGTTAAATTCAAGACAATGAATGTCATAAGGAATTTAAACTCCAATTCACAAATTATCAAAATTCATAATAACACAATTTAGTCAAATAGTTTAAGAATACCGTATTGCCAATTCATACACAATTTGATCAAATAACTGAATAATACCATTTTGCAAATCAATAACACAACTCGATCAAATAACTGAATAATATCGTTTTGCAAATCATTAACATAATTCGATCAAATAACTGAATAATACAATGTTGCCAATCAATAACACAATTTAGGTCATGACACAAATTTTTTTCATATATGCCGTGTTGTACACCACGACAAGACATACTCACCCCAATAATCGAAATCAATGAGGGAGGAAGCTAGCTATCTAATGAGAACTCATCCATACTCACCTCAGACTGGGAAGTCAAAGAGGGAGGAACATAATCATACTCACCCCAGACTGATAAGTCAAAGAGGGAGGAATCATCACACTCACCCCATTAATGGAGGAGGAAATAGTATCAGTGTCATGCCAATTGTGAGTCAAAGCAATTCCAAACATTTTATTCATATGATCCGTAAGAATCCAATAAATTTCCAAAGTTATAATCTCATTCACAAATGGCAACACAATTCGTAATTCATTTCAATTTCCACAAAAACCATTTACAGTGCTCTTCAATCAATAAGTATCCATCAAATACCATTCAAACAGTTTCTCATAGTTTCAAATCATTTACAATACTTTTCAAGCAATAAATATCCATTCAAGTACATTTCCACAATTTAAAACAATAATATACAAGTAGTCATAATTTATTTCAATTGAAAATAATTCAAAAGAAATAGTTGTTGTGCACAAACACAATTTAAAACAATAATATACAAATAGTCAATATTTATTTCAATTGAAAATTTCAAAAGAAATAGCCGTTGTGCACAAACCTCTGATATTTGTCTCCTGGTCCTGACTCAGTATTTCTTTCCCTTTTGCTGAGTCCTTGTTAACTGAGAAACACAATTTGAAGTGTTTCAGTACCAAATTAAACTGTCTCTATCGATGGTGTTTGGTAAATAATACACTAAACTCAATTATTCACTTAATCACCTAATATACCGACCCTCGTTGTGTTTTAGGTAAATTAGGTTTTAATGTCGTTAATATGTCACATTCGATAAGGTTTTAGGTTTGGTACGTTTTACCAAAGTCATTTCCTTGTTTAGTGCATTTTAATGCAAATTGCTGGATTTCGGGACACTGGTTTGACCTAGCCGAACGATCTAGTTCCCTCAATTTTCGAGTCTCGGTCGAAACTAAAAACTTGTAGATCTATGTCTTATGGACCGCGGTACAAAATTTTAGATCAATCCGAGTTTAGTAGACCAAGTTATGGTCATTATACTACTGCTGGTCAAATGGTACCATTTTAGGTCAATTTTAGGTCAATTTGGTCAACTCTGGTTCGGCCAGTTTCTGGACCCGAACTTGTGCAAGTTATTTGACTTGCTTATGGTCATTTCTGGGCTTTGGTGTCTTCATAAGACTTGTAGGTATGGGTCTTAACTATTCTTGGTCAAAATTTCAGGTCAATTGGACCTGTTTTGAGTGAGTTATGGCCTAAACACTCACTGCTGCCCAATTGGTCATTTTTCAGGTCCTAATTGCACCTAATCCGAATTGGTCATTTTCTTAGGTCACCTTGCAAGCAGAATTTTGGTATGTTTTCTCAATGAAAGTTGGTACATTTTGTGCCTAGTTTCACCTCCAATTGGTCTCATACCAATTGAGGTTACACATTTAAAGTTATAGGTCTATTTGCACACTGCCCTCTATATGTCTTTCAAACCCCAATTCAAACACACATTTAACTTGCTCTACTTTAAATCCCCATACCTAATTCTGATTTTATACCATTCCATATTCATTTATCACTTCTTACTATGGTCAATTTGGACAGAATACAAACATTCTCAATACATCAAATACAACCCTAAACCACAAAGTCCAAATTTAGCAATATATGTACATAAATACACTTAATCATTACATATAATCTCCACTACTAATTTACATATACATTCATCAATTCTTCTATGTCAACATTCTGCCAACACTTCCATCAATACATACAATTATTCAAGGGTTCCCAAGCTGCCGAAATCTTCTTCAACACCACATTGCCCTACAATCCATCAATTCTCATCCAAGTGCCAAAATCACCATATATATGTGAAACAATTCATTAGGATATTAATTTACCATGATCAACATTATTTCTCATCAATTATATGCATAATAAATCATCAAATGTGTGACCCCATGGCTGTCCAAAAATGGCTATCTCAATAACTATTTAAACTTCAAAATTTTCTTCACAAAACTAACACCCATAACATAAACATAAAGTTTAACAAGGAAATTCTCAAAAATGTAAACTTACCTTTGTTTGTAACTTGCTAAACCTTCACCAAACTTCTCAAATTTGGTATCAATATCTTCCTTGTGATGTGTAGACCATTTTTTATGAAGGAACTTAAAGGATTGGAGTTGAAAATGGGGAGGTTAAGTGAGCTCATGCAAAACGTCAATGGTGGATTCTTTCATCTTCATTCACGGCATGGTTGAGCTAAGTGAGGAAGATGAGGTTTGAGTGGGAGAAATCTGCCCACTTATGAGTGTATTTAATCCATTTAATGTTCTTAGTGGTCCACTAAAAAAAAATTATATCATATAATAAGCCAAATGTGCATTTATTCCACATTAACCCATGATTTTAGCTATTTGTATTAGGTACCACTAAACTAATTTTTCATTTCATTTTCTAAGTGTAATATTATTTATTTTTAATGGACAATTAGGTCAAAAGACAATTCGGGGTGTCCAATGACCATAATGCCCCTGTTCGGGTTATGTTCCTGATTTTTCGGTATTACCGGGTTTTGTCTGTTTTTCGATTTCTCACTTTTCTTTGTACTATTTATTTAATTTTTCTTTGATATTTCTAATGATATTTATTCTTCAACAAGGGTCTATTTAAGTCCTAAAAATATTTTCCAGGGTTCCCTGCAGTCCAGGGCCAGTCAACGGTCCACGCCGTGACTTCCCGGTGCGGTCACCCATCGCTAGGTTTCTCGGCTCGCTTAACTTGATCACATTTCTTTGCTATTATTTTTCCTTTATTTTTCTTGTATTTTCTTTTCTTGTATTTCATTATTTTATGTCTCCTCACTCACATTGAAGTGTGGTTCTAGGCATCCTAGCTATCCGGACGACACTGGTCATCGGAACAGCAGAACGCACTACCGAACTTAGGGGTGTTACATTTATAGGGTTTTGGGGGAGAGGTGTGATAGGGTTTGGAGTCTTAGGGTGATAAAGTTTAGATTACTTAAACAATTACGATTGCAGAATTCGAATAAGACTGGGATATGAGTGAGGTGTTTCAACCAATAGAAAGACAGGAAAAAATGTAAGGCACCAATAGGGTGTGAGGAAGAGGTGTGGTAGGGTTTGGAGTCTTAAGGTGATAAATTTTAGATGACTTAAACAACTACGATTGTAGAATTCGAATAAGACTGGGATATGGGTGAGGTGTTTCAACCAATAGGAAGACAGGAAAAAATGGAAGGCACCAATAGGGAGTGAGGAAGAGAGTGGGGCCAAGGAGGAGAGAGATATTTTGTTATTTTAATTTTTAGAAAATAATTAAATGGGTCTTATTTAAAATTTCTAACTAGACTTTCTTAGGCCCATGGAGCCCAATTAAACTTAGTTAGATTCATTTAAGAACTACCCATATTAAATTTAAACAAAATAAAATTTTATTTAAATTTAATTAAATTAATTTCCCCAAAACTTTATTATCATTTTTATTTTTTCAAGATCATGCCACGGAATTAATAATTCAGCTCCATGCCTCCAATTACATCTTATAGTCATATAATTTTTCATCATCGGATTTCCCACAGTCTCAATGCACATACTCATCACAAAATAAGGGTTTACAGTTTGCCCCTCACTTTGGCGAAAGTTGAAATCAATGCGAAAGCATTGCTCAAGTTTCGTTAAAGTGAAACTCAAATTTCTAATAACTATGAAACATTGGTTATGAGGATCAAGTATATCTTGCTCGGTCGACATACTCTATGTTATGAGACTAGCTACGGTTTCATAACAGTAATAACTGTGTCATGTGAAAAATGAGTATATCTTGCTCTATCGATACACTCTGCATCATGAGACTAGCTACGGTCTCATAACAGTGATAAATGTGTCATGTGAAAATTGAGTGCATCTTGCTCTGTCAATACACTCTGTGTCATGAGACTAGCTACGGTCTCATGAAAATGGTAACTGTGTAATTTGAGATGTTGTGGATTCGTATTTAGGACACCAGTTGTAAACTACCTACGCATCCCCCTTGCTATTCTGAGGAAGAATCAGACCCACTCGTAGTTCGACACTTGAAACTGTGGTGATGCATGTTCTTCTACGCCTTACACACCTACAGGTGACATGTTGATACATGTTCTTCTACGCCTTACACAACTATGCCATGTGCCTTAAACAATGTCTAAGGACTTACCAAAAAACATCTGTCATAAAATGTTGTGAGTTCGTATTTAGGACCGCGGTTCTAAACTACCTACGTATCCCCCTCGCTATCCTGAGGAAGAATCAGACCCTCTCGTAGTTCGACACTTAAAACTGTGGTGATGCATGTTATTCTATGCCTTACACACCTACAGGTGACATATTGATGCATGTTCTTCTATGCCTTACACAACTATGTCATGCCCCCTAAACAACATCTAAGGACTTACCAAAAAATAACTATTTCATGATTTGAAAAAATTGAGATGACTAGGTCTCAAAACTCTTTTTGTGATTTTTGTGCTTCTTGTATGCTGCTTCCTATCATGGGCATGCTGATTTTGCTAGAGATTCTAAAAAAACTTAGTCCTCTGGGGATCTCTTTTTGCAAAAACTTTTTTATAACCTCAAAATTTTTTAGAAGAGCTATTCACCAAAAAAGACTTCCTTAAGGTCACAATACAATTTCTCTCAGATTTTTCTTTTTCTTCTCTCTCCCTATGGTTTTTGCCTTGACTCATTTCTCTTCCATGAACTCCATTCTCTATGCCCTAACTGTTGCCTGAAATGCCTTTTTGGGTTTTCATCTCAGCGAGCTTGCTCTAACTTTTGCCTAAGCGGCCCTTTTAGGTTTTCCACTTAGCGAGCTCCTTTTTCTCTTGTTCTTTTTCTCCTTTTTTTTTTTTTTAAATTAAACAATCACCAGGGCATTCATATCAAGCAGCTATTCTATCATGCTCATAAGACAATAGGTTGAATCAAAACAATGCAGTTCAATTACTTAATCTTTTGATATATCCCTCAAGACACAACCATTCACAATCATAATTAAATAAAACCTATTCCTAGTTAATGCAATAAAAACTTCTTTATTTATTCAGGTACACCATTACTCCCTCTTACATTTAGTTTTGCTAAATTTTCAACCTTCCAAAGTTAGAAATAAGTTTTATAACCTGCTGAATGGCCTTTTCAGGTTTTCCATCCAGATCTTCTCTCATCTCTCCTTTTGCCTAGACCACCTTTTGCAGGTTTTCAATCTAGCATTTTTTTTTTCTTTGACCCTTACTTTTGCCTAGACCGCCTTTTGCAGGTTTTCAGCCTAGCGGGCCTGTCTCACACAAAGTACCATTTAAGCTTGTCTAAATTGACTGGCTCTTGAAGTTCATTCCCATCCAAGTCTGATATTCTTACAGTAGCAAGATCTTTTTGATTATGTATGGACCATCCTAGCTTGGGTTAAACTTTCCTCTTAAATCAAAAGGGAAGGGCCGAGCTTGTTTCAAAACTATGTCTCCCTCTTTGATCTTTCTTGGCTTCACCTTCTTATTTAAAGGCCCTAGCTATCTTCCTCTGATAAGCCTGCATATGATACAAGGCTCACATTTTCTTTTCATCAATCAAAGCTAGTTCTTCATATCTCTTCTAGGCCCACTCATTTTCTAGGATCTTAGCTTCTATCATCACTCTTAAGGATTTGACCTCTTGCTTAATGGATAGCACTACTTTAGTCCCATACACTAAAGAGAACGGGGTTGCCCTCGTGGATGTCCTTATAGTACTATGACAATCTTAAAGAACATAAGGGAGTTTTTTCAGGCCAATCCTTATATGTTTCGAACATTTTTTCCCAACTAGAACATTTCCATTCATATAGGGACCACACATTTCCTGAATGTATTTCTTTCATTATTTGCTCAACCTAATTTTCTATCACACATAAGAGTTTGTAGAATTGTCCCCCAGCTAAAGTAAGTTGAGTGGCTAATCTATGAATTGTTGCTCTATCTCTTTTGTAGGCTTATTGCAAGTATTCTCTCACTTCCAGAGACCTACTTATGTCTTCATATCATTTTCCTTCTCCCTCTAGGTCCACATGTGCTACTACTAATCCTTCATAGCATAAAATTTTACTCCTCATTAGGATAACTAGCTAAGTCAACTTTTGATCACTCTTTTTCCTATAGGGACACCAGCGTGGCTTAGGAATCGGCCATCTGATTTTAAGCTCAAGGCATGTGGTTCTTGGTACTTTGTTAACAAGGCTATAAATTTATCTCTTTCTTCTTGGGTTAAATCTTCAGCTAACTTAATGTCTTTAGGACTATTTGGTGTACCCAAATTAATAAAGATCGATTTTGATGCATTAATAGAAATTGATTCTAAATGATTATGAATGCCATGCATATGCCCATTAGAATAAACATCAAACAAGTAAGCAGAAGGACTGGTCATATTATTGATCTTCACCTTAAAATCAGCATCAAGTATATTAGAAATGGAAACATCAGTACCACTACTGTGAGCATTACAAAAGACAAACTCCTTAGAGGTGTAGCTTTAGGTGCTTGGCTTTCATGTACTCTTTAGATCAATAGTGCTGATTTTCTGCTCTAATTCTTTCACATGTTGTAACCCCTAATCATATGTCAAGGTAATTGCCCCCTCTTTCAAGAACTTAAGAGGGTTTTGCTCTTTTTCCTCTTCTGTTGGCTCATAGCCCAAACCATGACTTGTGATCTGCCCCTTCATGTCAAGAAAAGTCACCAGACCATCTATACTTCCTCCTAGGTCTATGCTAAGAAAAAACTTCATCCCTTTCTTCATAGTAGCCACTTTTAGATCCATCTAGTTTTTATAGATCCCAACAACTTAAAAATCAGACATTAGTGGAACTGAACCATCTAGTTATAATACAATTATCTCCTCATCAGAATTAGTCCAAACATCCAAAGGACCCTCATCATAGCTAGAATTATCACAAATATCAACAACCATTATAGACTGAGGTTCATTGGGCTTTTGGATGGGTTGGATAGGTTCATTGGGCTTTTAGATGGGTTGGATAAAGTCAATAATTCTGTTAAGGTTATTTGAGGTGATGGAGATCATATAGAGACCTGGTGTAGGTGAAAATTTTGGTTAGGTATGGGGCTAGTGTGGTTTTTTTTTTTTTGTTGATTTTCTGGGTCAATTATCCTTTTGGCATCAATTAGGTCTTAGATATCATGCTTAAGTTGAAAGCATCAGTCGGTGTCATGACTGTGGGTTTGGTGGAACTAGCAGTATTGGTTGATATCATAGCTAGGTGGGAGTGGATTTGATAGTGGTCTGGGTTTTAAGAGCTATAGGAGGTCTTGAGCTTTGACACGCTCCAAAACTTTGGAAAAGGGTTGGCTGAATTGAAAAAATCTCCTTTGGGTGTGGGACATAATTTGAACCTCAATAACTTTAATGCCACTTAACTAGCCAACCTCGAGGCCTCTTTCTAAAGTTGACCACAATTTTCTCTTCTAGCTAAAATATCTTAGCATTTAATATTTCATCATGCATGGCCATAGTTTCTTCCATCTTAAGTAGTGTAGGTGAAATCCTTATTAGCCTCTTCCCTTCCCTAACCCAAGTGACCTGATTGGAAGTCTCTTTGATGTGTTTTGAGGCTATGTTTGCTCAAAAAAATAGGATTTAAGGGTTAACCTAAGTATGCTATGTACATGAATGCAATGCATGAATGGACCATTTTCTTCTTTTTTTTTTTTTTTGTACTTTTACAAAACGAAAACTAAACCATACCAATAGAACGAAAACTGAACCAAAACTAGACCATATAAACTGAACTAAAATCGGACCAAAGAGTAACTTAAAATCGACAAAAAAATCTCCAGAACTGAATCTTCGCCTCCTTATACCTTCAATTCTCACGTGCAGGGTAAGAAAAAAAATTCTATCCTAGGCTATGGTACGCTATACACACCAACAGGGGGTGGTCCAGGACGATCCTTCCCTTACAAACAAAGGATTTATATCCTTAAAGTTTAACCATAAGTAAGCATCCTCTTGCTTAACATGGGTTTTGAAATGGACTTGGGCCGACACACACATTGGGTTTATGCATAGGCCTAGGTTCATCTCAACTACCACTAGAACTTATGGTTTGAATTGTAAGGATACGAATCCAGCACAACAAAAATCTACGAGGTACTTAGAGTTGAAATCTATGGCTCATGGGCTTTATTGGGTAGGAAAAGGGTCAACCATGCGAGAGCTTGTCCATTAAGCACAACGGCCGGAGCTGTGGCTCTTTTATATACTCGAAGGTACGGGCATGGGGTGCTAGCATTCACCAATTTGTCATAGCTCGAGTAGAACCATGGTCTCCTTGGCTAGTACTAACGAGGCTAAAAGGGTAAGGGTGATTCGTGTGATAGTGTAGTGCAATACAAAAAGTTTAACAAAGGAATAATATTAGACTAATAGAAACATGTTGGAGTAACTATCCATTTAGTCCCCAGTGGAGTCGCCAAACTGTAGGAGGTGGGGCGTGAGGCAAAATATCATCCATTAGAATTATATAAAATGCACCAGGTAATGCCCAGGAAAGATGGTGGAGTCACAATGATCTCACTTAGGTACCACCTCCTTAGACAGCATTTCCTAGACATGTACTTCATACAATCCTAATAGAATTAAACCACTGGTAAGTACCGTCTTCCCATAACACTACCACGGTACTAAGGATTTATGCCACGAAGGCATAGATAGACAGGAGTCGCCACCCGGGTAATAACCGGGACATATTCAGTGTTTCTTTCGAGGGTCATGGATGGCAACTTACTCCTTGCAGAGTTTCCACAATCGTCATTACCATAACCCAATGTCTAGGTTCGGGATAGTGGGTGCGTAAGGGGAAGGTGTTAGGCACCCCTTACGCCTGGTCTAACCTCATTAATTCGAGTGCCAGTCCTCTACTAATGTTTCTAGAAGTCTTGTTTATTATTCCTTTATTAAACTTTATCCTAAAAAATGCAATTCTAATCCTACACACGCAAGTAATTCACAAAAATGGTTGTTGTTTACACACAATTTTCATGCACAAGTAATTCCTATCTATGGGGTTGCTAATTATTTAAATGATATTTACCAGATGACTAAAATTAATTTATTATTGGGAATTTAATTTACAAACAAATTCAATTTCAAATAACCCTATGTTTCTATTTAACCTAAATAATTAATTTTCACCAAGTTACCCTAAGGATAATTGAACTAAGTTAATTATGTACATGTGTAATTTATTCTAATATCACATAAGTCCCAAACAATGACAACCTAATAAAGATTTCTAACATACAAATTTATTTTACAATTACCAAGTATTAAATTAAATTTATTTTACATGCCAATATTAGTTTAATTTACAAATAAGATTAATTTTAATTTACAAAGTATTTATTTAAATTAATTACATGCAAAAGTCAGTTAAATTAAAAACAAAGTTAATTTTAATTTACCAAATGAAAGTTCTATTATTATTACAATTTCATGCCAATGGTTATTCGAGAAGTTTAGAGCTACTTACTTGTTGGTAAATGCAGTTGCCATTGGGGCAAGCTACCCTTAAAAAAGGGTCTTCTCTTCTAGTATGGCAATGATATCCCTGGCTTACTCCCGTTTAGCTCCATATAAGCTCCAAGAAGTGCCCTCTTTGGTACTTACCTTAGGGCTACTTACCAATTTTGTTTGTAATAAAAAAGTAAAGAAAATAAAGAAAAATAATAAAAGTACGAGAGACAAAAACTAAACATGTGCAGAGTTGTGTATCCCCCTCAAATTAAACATGATTACATGATCTATATGAACATATAAAATAAATTGAAGACAAAGAGCATAGAATTAAAATATTGCGTGGCATAGATCTTGAAAAGAAAACAATAAAAACTGACTTTCCAGAAATCTTGTATGAAAATATTCTTGAAGAAAAAAAAAAAAAGGAAGAACTCAAAGAGTCTTAAATATCTCTAAATTTCTTATAGCTCTGAATTTTCTCTTCCTCTTTCCTCCCATCATCCCCCCTTCCCTTCTCTAGTAGGGTATTTATAGGGTTTTGGGGGAGAGGTGTGATAGGGTTTGGAGTCTTAGGGTGATAAAATTTAGATGACTTAAACAATTACGATTGCAGAATTCGAATAAGACTGGGATATGAGTGAGGTGTTTCAACCAATAAAAAGACAGGAAAAAATGTAAGGCACCAATAGGGAGTGAGGAAGAGGTGTGGTAGGGTTTGGAGTCTTAAGGTGATAAAGTTTAGATGACTTAAACAACTACGATTGCAGAATTCGAATAAGACTGGGATATGGGTGAGGTGTTTCAACCAATAGGAAGACAGGAAAAAATGGAAGGCACCAATAGGGAGTGAGGAAGAGAGTGGGGCCAAGGAGGAGAGAGATATTTTGTTATTTTAATTTTTAGAAAATAATTAAATGGGTCTTATTTAAAATTCCTAACTAGACTTTCTTAGGCCCATGGAGCCCAATTAAACTTAGTTAGATTCATTTAAGAACTACCCATATTAAATTTAAACAAAATAAAAATTTTATTTAAATTTAATTAAATTAATTTCCCCAAAACTTTATTATCATTTTTATTTTTTCAAGATCATGCCACGAAATTAATAATTCAGCTCCATGCCTCCAATTACATCTTACAATCATATAATTTTTCATCATCGGATTTCCCACGGCCTCAATGCACATACTCATCACAAAATAAGGGTCTACAGCATCAAAGACTAGGCCCAAATGTGATTCTAACATCAAACAAAAACCCAAACATCAAAGACCTAGACCCATGTCAATCCAACATAGGTATGTCTAAAAATGGCATTGAAAGGAGCTATGTGGAGAGCTTATAATCCCATCACTACTTATCAGACCTTTGTTGTTGCCTTTCTTCTAATCGCTAGCTTTCAGCCTAGCATTGGTCATCGATGGTAGCAAAAACTATTGAGTCTTCATCGATGGTTGCTACATTCGCCATCAGAGCTAGTGAATGGAAGGTGTATGGATCTGTTGTCTTATGCTCAAGAGACTATGGCTAGAGAAAGAGAGGGAGAGAGATTGTATTTTCTTTTTCTTTTCACTACAAATCAACTTTAAAAGAAAGAGGTTGTGTTTTGAATCTGTTGATATGTTGATTTTTAATTACTTTTTATTTTTATTTTTATTTTTATTTTTATTTTTTAATTTGATTATTGTAAATGCATGGAGGAGAGAGAGAAAAGGTTTGTCCATGTGTGCAATTTTTTTTTTTTAAATTATGTGACAAGGCACCATTGCCACATCATCACCTCATCGGAGCTCTCACCAATTTCTAATCAAAGGATTTTTAGTATGATAAAAGCGAAGCTTAGGTATTTTTGAGAAACAAAATGAAGGTTAAGGAGGAAGTGAAACTCAAGGCAAAGTTCAAGGATGGCTAGTAAAAATTACCCCAATAATGTGCAACACACGTTGTAAGACAAAACTAATATATATATATTATTAACTATCTTTCTCCACTCGGAGGACAAGATAGAAGAGTTTGAAAAATGTATAGATAATTGAGAAATTCCAAAAGTACAAGAAGATCAGATCTATCAGACTACAAAACTCAATTTTTTCAAAACTGATTTCACAATTAAAACTAAAGAAAGAGATCTTCAGATTACAAAACCTTTTGAGATGATTTATCTTCTGTCTCAAACATCCTTACAAAAACACAGTGAAAAACAATACAAATATATCCACATAGGTTTAGTTCAAGTTGAAATTAAACTGCTTACAAAAGAAGGATTGAACACTTCGATCCTAGCAGTTCTTAGAGATACTTGGTGAAGGAGCGGAAGCATGAAAAACACAAGTTTATACCATTGAATTCAAAAATTTTCACCTAGGGTGTGACACCCCATACCCGTCTATAGTATATCCGAGTAAGATATGTCACACGGTGTACCGGAACACTCTATTTTATCTTAATCATTTTTATTCTTCCTTAATTTATTTTTCTCGTAGTTTTGAATATAACTTGTGAAATATAATTCATTTAAGTTATTTATTGAAATTATAATTTATTTGAGGTTCCGAAAATTTTATAGAAAATCCGGCAGAGTACCGGCTAAAAACGGATAAAACAGTTCTTCGGAACCTGTGAAAAACACTTCCAATAATCATATCCAATCATTCTCAAACTCTAATAATCATCAAAATCTCAATATTTTTCAATAACATTTCCATTTATTAATCATTCATTTCTCATGGTACTTGTGACACCCCTTACCCGTGTACAGTATACCCGAGTAAGTAATGCCACACGGTGTACCGGCACACTCTAATATACCTTACTTAATTTGTGTCATGCTTTTGAAGTTAATTTATGAAATATGATTTATTTTAACCATTTATCAAAAGTATTATTCATTTGAGGTTCCGAAGATTTTAAAGAAAATCCGGCGGAGTGCCGGCTAAAAATGGAGAAAACAGTTCTTCGGAACCTGTTAAAAACACTTCCAATATACAATTTCATTCATTCTCAACTCCACTATCATCAATAAAACTCAATATTAATATCTCAATAATTTGTCAATTTCAGGTCTCAACAACCTTTTCATTTCTCAAAACATCCCTTTCTCAGGGTTCTCATATATAAACAACCATTAAATACTCAAATTAATACCATACATGACCATAAATCTTTATTATTTACATGAACCTCAAAATACATTACATAAATCCCAAATACATATGAGAAAATAAAAAGTTAATTACAAAATGACAAAATGACATCTAGTGGCCTACCAATGCACTGCAGGTGACGAGGTGACACGGACATTGAGCAGAATTGCCGGATGGACTCACCCAGTCTGTGGTCTACTGGGCTCGCAATCGGGATCTCCAGTACCTACGCGTGGCAAAAGCAACGCGCTAAGAAATAATGCTTAGTGGTGCAATAATATAATAAAGGAAAATAGCAAGAAAATAAATGTGTATAAAATGTATATGCTTTCTTTGTTTGGTGTTGGTATATTCATTATTTCGTTAACTTTGTTCACTTTTATTCATTTGGTTGCCCCAAGTAACCTACACTAGACGACTGGACTGGATAACGGGTAAACTGGCACTGGGTACCTAGTACCTCGGGCCGTCACACCATCGGTCACATATGCATCTCCCAGGTGTAACAGAACTAACAAGTCAGAATAATATCAGGCACAAGGCCAAGTCTCAATGCAAAGTCAGAATGGCTAAAAGCCATGAAATCACAGAATGGCATTTTTGCCGTGTGCAGTACTGCTAACTGAACCCTATTGGCATGCCAAACTATCCAAACCAATCTTGTTAGGTATACTAGGGCATTTGAAACTTTTAAATTCTTCAATTCGTGAATTTCAACTTTTTTGGTGTCACTATTCATCATTGGTCAACAAAAATATTGACTTTTTGAATAAAAATGTGTACATTGACTTTGGCACTCCCAACATACCACATTTGGTGTTTAAAATTTGTTGGCATTAAGTGTTAATACCATTTCAAAGTGTAAACCCACACAAGCAGAATTTTCAATTTTGGTGAGTCAAGTTCACTGTTCCATTGGACACTGTTACTGTTAGAATTTGAAGAAATGTAAAACATAAAAGTTGTTTCTTATTTTGTCTAGTTGAATTTCCTTTTTTGAATCACTCCATTTGGAGTTTTGTAGCTCCAGATATGGCCCAAAAACCCAAGCTGTCCGGATGTGCATTCTGCAGAAAATTACCATATCTACAGTGCATGAACAGTGAATGGAACCACTTGTTTGGATGGGTTCTGGCCATAATTTGGGGTAGGTTCCTTCATGAAAGTTGTTTGTCTATGTCTTAACTTGTTGCTGTAAAAATTTCAGGTCAATTGACCAAATCTACAGTGAGTTATGGCCAAATGAACAGTTACTGTTCATTTGGTCAATTCTGCAGAATTCAGTGCAGGGTATCCGGATTGGAGCTGAGTTTTGGTCCTTTTGCTTTGGTCTTTTGGGCATGGTTTCTTCAGCAAAAATGTGCCATTATAAGCCTAGTTTCATGTCCAATTGGCCAAACACCAATTGGACTAGCACAGCCCAAGTTATGGAAGTGCAAAGGGACTGAATTTTCAGTCCCTATGCTGCTGTCCATAGGCAGATTTCACCTTCACTTTAACCTCCAATTTTTCAGTTTTAATTAGGGTCAACCTACCTAAAATGGTCACTAATTGACCATTAAAAAGTTCTCTAACCATTTCCTAAGCTAAGTCATAATTTCACCTTTGCAAACCCTAATGTCCAAACCAATTACTCATAAACCTTGATTGACATGCTTAGTTCAATCTCCATGCATATTAATACCTTAACCATGATTTCCAACCACTCTAAGTTTATTAAACAATCAAACTCAATCTCCCATAGGGCTGCCAAAAATTGAAGGTACCCTTAACACATGTAATTTACTTCAATCTCTTAAAATCTCTTAGCTCAAAATGATGTTTTAACTAAAATTAAAAGAGTGAGAACAAAAGTGTAGCACTAGCCTCTTTGCTCAACTTATTGAGCTTGTGAAACTCTTGATTTTCTCCTCTTTGTGGCTGCCTAATGCTTCCTTAGGATGTGTAGATAAATTTTGGTGAAGGTGACTTAGGATTTTAAGGTTGGTTTTTGGGAGGATTCAAGCTCAATTTGAGCAACAATGGAGGTTTGGCTTAGGGCAAGGGTCACGGCTGCAAGAGGATGAGGAGGAAGGCTGCTGAAATTTGTGGTTATTTAGCCTTCATTTTATCTCTTTATTAGTTAGTCAAATGGTAGGTTAATTGTGATTGGTTGAACATTTTAAATGACATCACTTTGATGTCATAAATAGCATTTTTTTGATTTTTCTTCTCTTTTCTCCACTACTCATTTCAAATTTCATTTTTAGTAATATTTCTTCATATTTTACGTTATATTAATTATTTACTCAACTGGACAAGTCGGCCAAAAATCACCTCGGAAGGCAAAATGACCAAAATGCCCTCCATTTGGCTTAACGGGTCAAAATCGTCTGTACCGATTGAAAAATTTTTCTAGGTATTTTCTTGGCATTCTAATGCCATGGGAACCTCAATTACCCTTCTCTGGAGTCCCAAAAATTATTTTATAATTTTTCCCCCGGGTCTAGGGCTCCTCGTTGCGAGAACCGCAACTTCCCTCCGATTACCCATCGCTTGTGCACCGGCTCGTTTTACTTGGTTGTATTTTACTTCTAAAATTTTTACTAAGTGTTTCTTATTAATATTTGAGTTAATTATGGTTCCTGACTTTAGTTTAAATATTTTTTCGGACATTCTAGCTGTCCGGACCAACACCGGTCACCGGAACAGTAGGATGTACGGAGTGGTTATCGAGAGGGTGTTACAACTCTTCCCCTCTAATTTAAATTTCGTCCTCGAAATTTACCTGATGCAAACAGTTGAGGGAACTGTTGCCTCATCGACTCTTCACTTTCCCAAGTTGCCTCCTCGGTGTTGTGGTGCCTCCAAAGCACTTTCACCAATGGAATCTGCTTGTTTCTCAACTCTTTCACTTCCCGAGCCAAGATCCGTAGAGGTTCTTCTTCATATGTCAAATCCGGCTGTATTTCAATTTCTTCTCTGGAGATGACATGTGAAGGATCTGAGCGGTATCTCCTGAGCATGGACACGTGGAACACATTATGGATCTTGTCCAGCTCTGGTGGTAAAGCTAGCCTATAGGCCACTGGACCCACACGTTCAATGACTTCATATGGGCCAATGAACCTAGGGCTCAACTTACCCTTCCTTCCAAACCTCAACACTTTCTTCCACGGTGACACCTTGAGGAACACTTTGTCGCCAACCACATATTCTATTTCTTTTCTCTTCAGGTCGGCATAAGATTTCTGTCTGTCTGAGGCAACCTTCAAGTTGGCTTTGATCAATTTTACTTTGTCCTCAGTCTGTTTCACCAGGTCTGGCCCTACCAGTTTATCTTCGCCCAATTCAGTCCAGCACACTGGAGTTCTACATTTTCTCCCATACAGTGCTTCATATGGGGCCATTTGGATACTAGCTTGGTAGCTATTGTTGTATGCAAATTACGCGATGGGAGGTATCTATCCGACTTCCCTCAAACTCAATGACACAACTCCTCAAAGATATCCTCAAGGACTCGACATATATTTCACGTTATTGTTATCATTTCAATTCAATATTTGTATCAATTTCATTGGTTTCAATTGTTTACAGATTACTCTTTCGGATTGCCCATCCGTCTGAGGATGGAAAGTCATCTTTGAAATGGAGTTGTGTACCCAAGGATTCATGCAACTTCTTCCAAAATCTCGATGTAAATCTTGGGTCTCGATCGGATATGATGGAAAGTGGAATTCCATGTAGTCTAACTATCTCACTGATATACAATTCTGCTAACCTCTCTAGTGAGTAGTCAGTCTAATCGCGAGAAAGTGTGCTGACTTTGTCAATCTATCAACTATCACCCATGCTGCATCATGTTTCTTCCGGGTGAGAGGTAGACCACTTACAAAATCCATGGTGACCTGATCCCACTTCCATTCAGGTATGCGTATAGGCTGTAGCAAACCCGATGGAACTTGATGTTCTGCCTTGACTTGCTGACATGTCAAGCATTTAGTCACATAGTCAGCTATGTCCTTCTTCATACCAGGCCACCAATACTGAAGCTTCAGGTCATGATACATCTTTGTACTTCCTGGGTGCATAGCATATACACTAGTGTGTGCCTCTTTTAGAATACTAGCTTTCAATTCCCCATCATCTGGTACACACAGTCTTCCTTTGTAATATAGACACCCATCTGCTTTCACCTCATAGTCAGTTGCTTTTCCCTCTGGGATTTTGCTCAAAATAGCCACTAACTTTTCATCTGCCTTTTGCCCATCTAATATCTGTTGTAGCAGGTTTGGCCTCACTTGCAACTCAGCCAAAATAGCTCCATCTCGAGCCAAAGATAGACGGGCATTCAATGATCTCAAAGCTGTCATGGATTTTCTGCTCAAAGCATCAGCAACTACATTTGCCTTCCCAGGATGGTAGTCAATTATACAGTCATAATCCTTCAGGAACTCAATCCATCGCCTCTGTCTAAGGTTGAGCTCCTTCTGGGTTGGCAAATATTTCAGGCTTTTGTGGTCTGTGTAAATGTAGCACTTTTCACCATACAAATAATGCCTCCATATCTTCAGTGCGAAGATAATTGCTGCAAGCTCTAGGTCATGGGTAGGGTAATTCTGTTCATGTGGTCTTAGCTGTCTGGAAGCATAAGCGACCACCTTCCCCTCTTGCATCAGTACACACCCTAACCCATTATGAGAGGCATCATCAGAGACCACGAAGTCCTTTCCGGACACCGTGTTAACACTGGTGCCTCTGTCAACATAGCCTTCAATTTCTCAAAACTAGTCTGACACTTGTCATTCCAGTCAAATCTGACATTCTTGTGTAACAACTTGGTCATTGGAGCAGCTATTAGGGAAAATTCCTTCACAAATCTTCTGTAATACCCAGCTAGCCCCAAGAAGCTTCTGACCTCGGTTGTATTCCTGGGAGGCTTCCATTCCATCACCGCTTCTATTTTCTTGGGATCCACCCTAATCCCATCAGCTGACACTATGTGTCCAAGGAATGCAATCTCATTCAGCCAAAAGTCACACTTGGACAACTTAGCATACAGCTTCTTTTCTCTCAGGGTTTGTAGAACAATCCTCAAATGTTCATCATGTTCTTCCCTGGTCTTGGAATATACCAAAATATCATCAATAAAGACCACTACGAACCGATCTAGATATGGATGGAAGATACGGTTCATAAGGTCCATGAATGCCGCAGGTGCATTTGTTAGGCCAAAAGGCATCACCAGAAACTCATAATGCCCATACCGGGTCCTGAATGCAGTCTTGGGCACATCTACATCTTTCACCCTCAGCTGATGATACCCTGATCTGAGATCAATCTTAGAAAATACTCCTGCTCCCTTCAACTGATCAAACAGATCATCAATTCTAGGCAACGGATACTTGTTCTTCACAGTCACTTTATTCAACTGCCGGTAATCAATACAAAGCCTCAAAGTCCCATCCTTCTTCTTTACAAACAGCACTGGAGCTCCCCATGGTGACACACTGGGGCGTATAAACCCCTTATCAAGCAACTCTTGCAATTGAGTTTTCAACTCCCTCAATTCCGTGGGTGCCATCCTATAAGGAGCAATGGAAATGGGTGCGGTACCCGGCAGTGTCTTAATAGCAAATTCGACTTTCCTTTCTGGTGGCAAACCAGGCAACTCTTCAGGAAATACTTCTGGGAAGTCTCTCACTGTGGGTATGTCACTCAGGTTTGGCTTAGCCTGCCTAGTATCCACCACATGTGCTAGGTAGGCTTCACAGCCTTTTCTCATCATTCTTCTTGCAACTGTGGCTGAGATGACATTGGACAAGAAATCTGTCCTTTCCCCCACAACTGTGATCTCATTACCCTCTGAAGTTTTTAGAGAAATTCTCTTCAATTTGCAATCAACTATTGCCTGATGACGTGACAACCAGTCCATTCCCAAAATCACGTCAAACTCGTGGAAGGGTAACTCAATCAAGTCTGCCAAGAATTCATACCCCTGAATCCTTAAAGGGCAACCCTTGTATACCTTATTCACCACTACACTGTGGCCCAATGGATTAGTGACCAGAATGTCTTGGTCACTCTCCCCTACTAGTATCCCCCTTTCTACGGGTAAGTTGATGCAAATGTAGGAATGTGTGGATCCTGGATCCACCAATGCATGCACAGGAGTATTGTAGAGGGAGAACGTACCCCTGATGACGTCCGGGGCATCTTGCTCCTCCTGAGCTCTCAAGGCATAATTTCTGGCAGGTGGTCTGTTATCTGGCCTCTCTGCTGGCTCAGATGCAGGCCTCTGAGATGGTCCCACAGCTTCGGATTTACCAGACCTTCTACCCCTTGGTGGTGCAGAGCGGTGCATGCGCTTGTGTCGGGCATTGTAGTAGTTCTGCGTGGGCAGTTCCTCAGTTGATGTTCTGTCGACCCACATCTCAAGCAAGCACCAGTCACTCTCCAACACTCCCCCTTATGCCATTTTTGACAGTGTGGACATGCAGAAGATGCCGGGGCTAGTCCCCTGAACCCCATCCCTGGAGAGCTGCCCACTGATGGTGTGGACTGACCTCTCCTAGGGGTGAACTGTGGCCTGGGCCCCTGAGACTGACCCTGGCCCTGTGGCTGAGCTAAACTTTGTGCAGGAGGACCCTTGAACTTCTTCCCTGATGCAGGAGCTGAACTCGACTGACCTGGTCCCCTCTTCTGCTGTCTCTCTCTTCTAGTCCACTCACTAATTCTTACTTTTTCCACCTTTATTGCAGCTTCCACTAACTTGGTAAATTCTGTGATTCCCAAGGCAGTGAGCTGCATCTTGATATTGTCATTCAGTCCCTCTTCAAATCTCTTGCACCGTTCAGCTTCATTAGGGACTATCTCCCTTCCATAGCGGCTCAATCAAACAAATTCTTTCTCATACTCGGCCACTGACAACTGTCTCTGCCTCAGGTTAATAAATTCTCTTCTTCTCTCTTCCAGGTATATAGTACCCACATACTTCTTCTTGAACTCAGAGAGAAAGAAGTCCCATGTCATAACTTATGGCTGCACTTCACTGGATACCGTGTCCCACCACTCATATGCATCATCTTGCAGTAAAGAGATGGCAGCTTCCAGGTTTTGCTCTGGAGTGCAGTGGAGTTGTTTTAGTACTCTGCATGTTCTGTTCAACCAATTCTACCGCAATGCAGTCATCTTCTCTCTTGCCATAGAAGTCCACAGCTCCGAACTTCCTTAGCCTTTCCAGGTGTGATTTCTACTGTGGAGCTGGTGGTGGTGGTGGTGGTGCTGGCATTACCTCAGCCATTTATCTAAAGAAGTCGGCCATTTGTTGGAACATGGCCTGTGGAGGCTGAGCAAGCTCTGCTTGAGTTGGCGGAGCAGATTCTCTCATGCCCCCAGTCTCAGCTGCTGCAGGTGGAGCATGACTCTCCACTTCCTCCTCAACGGCTCTCTGAGATGAAGGGTCCATATCCTATTCAAAATAAGAAAGATAAACAGATCTGCGTTAGTGTCACCTCGACTCTTACAAATGCAATGCATAGTATGGACTCAATCTAGGCCCAGAAATGCCTAAACCGCGCTCTGATACCACTAAATGTGACACCCCTTACCCGTGTACAGTATACCCGAGTAAGTAATGCCACACGGTGTACCGGCACACTCTAATATACCTTACTTAATTTGTGTCATGCTTTTGAAGTTAATTTATGAAATATGATTTATTTTAACCATTTATCAAAAGTATTATTCATTTGAGGTTCCGAAGATTTTAAAGAAAATCCGGCGGAGTACCGGCTAAAAATGGAGAAAACAGTTCTTCGAAACCTGTTAAAAACACTTCCAATATACAATTTCATTCATTCTCAACTCCACTATCATCAATAAAACTCAATATCAATATCTCAATAATTTGTCAATTTCAGGTCTCAACAACCTTTTCATTTCTCAAAACATCCCTTTCTCAGGGTTCTCATATATAAACAACCATTAAATACTCAAATTAATACCATACATGACCATAAATCTTTATTATTTACATGAACCTCAAAATACATTACATAAATCCCAAATACATATGAGAAAATAAAAAGTTAATTACAAAATGACAAAATGACATCTAGTGTCCTACCAATGCAATCGCAGTGACGAGGTGACACG
This sequence comes from Hevea brasiliensis, assembly GCF_030052815.1. Classification (NCBI taxonomy): domain Eukaryota; kingdom Viridiplantae; phylum Streptophyta; class Magnoliopsida; order Malpighiales; family Euphorbiaceae; genus Hevea; species Hevea brasiliensis. The sequence goes on along the minus strand of NC_079509.1, from coordinate 30,638,656 downwards.
GACATCGAGCGAATCGCCGGATGGACTCACCCGATGCGTGGTCTACTGGGCTCGCGATCGGGATCTCCAGTACCTACGCGTGGCAAAAGCAACGCGCTAAGTAATAATGCTTAGTGGTGCAATAATATAATAAAGGAAAATAGCAAAAAAATAAATGTGTATAAAATGTATATGCTTTCTTTGTTTGGTGTTGGTATGTTCATTATTTCGTTAACTTTGTTCACTTTTATTCATTTGGTTGCCCCAAGTAACCTACACTAGATGACTGGACTGGATAACGGGTAAACTAGCACTGGGTACCTAGTACCTCGGGCCGTCACACCATCGGTCATATATGCATCTCCAGGCAATGTAACAGCTAACAAGTCAGAATAATATCGAGCACAAGGCCAAGTCTCAATGCAAAGTCAGAATGGCTAAAAGCCATGAAATCACAGAATGGCATTTTTGCCATGTGCAGTACTGCTAACTGAACCCTATTGGCATGCCAAACTATCCAAACCAATCTTGTTAGGTATACTAGGGCATTTGAAACTTTTAAATTCTTCAATTCGTGAATTTCAACTTTTTTGGTGTCACTATTCATCATTAGTCAACAAAAATGTTGACTTTTTGAATAAAAATGTGTACATTGACTTTGGCACTCCCAACATACCACATTTGGTGTTTAAAACTTGTTGGCATTAAGTGTTAATACCATTTCAAAGTGTAAACCCACACAAGCAGAATTTTCAGTTTTGGCGAGTCAAGTTCACTGTTCCATTGGACACTGTTACTGTTGGAATTTGAAGAAATGTAAAACATAAAAGTTGTTCCTTATTTTGTCTAGTTGAATTTCCTTTTTTGAATCACTCCATTTGGAGTTTTGTAGCTCCAGATATGGCCCAAAAACCCAAGCTGTCCGGATGTGCATTCTGCAGAAAATTACCATATCTACAGTGCATGAACAGTGACTGGAACCACTTGTTTGGATGGGTTCTGGCCATAATTTGGGGTAGGTTCCTTCATGAAAGTTGTTTGTCTATGTCTTAACTTGTTGCTGTAAGAATTTCAGGTCAATTGACCAAATCTACAGTGAGTTATGGCCAAATGAACAGTTACTATTCATTTGGTCAATTCTGCAGAATTCAGTGCAGGGTATCCGGATTGGAGCTGAGTTTTGGTCCTTTTGCTTTGGTCTTTTGGGCATGGTTTCTTCAGCAAAAATGTGCCATTATAAGCCTAGTTTCATGTCCAATTGGCCAAACACCAATTGGACTAGCACAGCCCAAGTTATGGCAGTGCAAAGGGACTGAATTTTCAGTCCCTATGCTGTTGTCCATAGGCAGATTTCACCTTCACTTTAACCTCCAATTTTTCAGTTCTAATTAGGGTCAACCTACCTAAAATGGTCACTAATTGACCATTAAAAAGTTCTCTAACCATTTCCTAAGCTAAGTCACAATTTCACCTTTGCAAACCCTAATGTCCAAACCAATTACTCATAAACCTTGATTGACATGCTTAGTTCAATCTCCATGCATATTAATACCTTAACCATGATTTCCAACCACTCTAAGTTTATTAAACAATAAAACTCAATCTCCCATAGGGCTGCCAAAAATTGAAGGTACCCTTAACACATGTAATTTACTTCAATCTCTTAAAATCTCTTAGCTCAAAATGATGTTTTAACTAAAATTAAAAGAGTGAGAACAAAAGTGTAGCACTAACCTCTTTGCTCAACTTATTGAGCTTGTGAAACTCTTGATTTTCTCCTCTTTGTGGCTGCCTAATGCTTCCTTAGGATGCGTAGATAAATTTTGGTGAAGGTGACTTAGGATTTTAAGGTTGGTTTTTGGGAGGATTCAAGCTCAATTTGAGCAACAATGGAGGTTTGGCTTAGGGCAAGGGTCACGACTGCAAGAGGATGAGGAGGAAGGCTGCTGAAATTTGTGGTTATTTAGCCTTCATTTTATCTCTTTATTAGTTAGTCAAATGGTAGGTTAATTGTGATTGGTTGAACATTTTAAATGACATCACTTTGATGTCATAAATAGCATTTTTTTTATTTTTCTTCTCTTTTCTCCACTACTCATTTCAAATTTCATTTTTAGTAATATTTCTTCATATTTTACGTTATATTAATTATTTACTCAACTAGACAAGTCGGCCAAAAATCACCTCGGAAGGCGAAATGACCAAAATGCCCTCCGTTTGGCTTAACGGGTCAAAATCGTCTGTACCGATTGAAAAATTTTTCTAGGTATTTTCTTGGCATTCTAATGCCATGGGAACCTCAATTACCCTTCTGGAGTCCCAAAATTATTTTATAATTTTTCCTGTCTAAGGCTTCGCTATGCGAACCGCAACTTCCTCCTGTTACCCATCGCTTGTGCACCTACTGCTTTACTTGGATGTATTTTACTTCTAAAATTTTTAATAAGTGTTTCTTATTAATATTTGAGTTAATTATGGTTCCCGACTTTATTTTACAAATTTATCCGGACATTCTAGCTGTCGGATCGACACCGTCACCTAATAAAGAGGATGTACGGAGTGGTTATCGAGAGGGTGTTACAGTACTCATATATATAAGCAATAAATAAATACTCAAATTTTCTATTCATAACCACAATTTTCACTATTTACATTAGCATCAAAATACATTACATAAGTCTCAATTACATAAGAGAAAATAAAAGTTAGTTACAAAATATCAAAATAAAACCTAGTGTCCTACCAATGCACTGACGTCGGTGAGGTGACACGGACACTATGCAGAGCTGCAGGAGGTCTCACCCAGTCTGTGGTCTACTGGGCTCTCGGTCAGTATCTCCAAAACCTATGCATGGCAAAAGCAACGCGCTAAGCAATAATGCTTAGTGGTGCCAATAATAAAATAAAAAGAAATAACAGAAAATAAATATGTAGTGAATGTATTGATGTCTCATTGTAAATAATTTTCGTTGAGTATTTGTAGTCGTACTTATTTTATACTAGTTATATTCATTATTTCATTAAATTTATCCACTTTCATTTTTGGTTGTCCAAGTAATCTATACTGGACGACTGGACTGGATAAACGAGTAAACTGGCACTGAGTATCAAGTACCTCGGGCCGTCACACCATCGGTCACATATGTATCTCCAGGCAAATGTAACGCCTAATAAGCTGTAATAACATCAGGCACAAGGCCAAATCTCAACACAAGGTCAGAATGGCTAAAATCCATGAAATCACAGAATGGCATAATGCCATGTGCAGTACTGCTAACTGAACCCTATTGGCATGCCAAACTATCCAAACCAATCTTGTTAGGTATACTAGAGCATTTGACACTTTTGAGTTTTACAATATTTGAATTTCAAGTTTTGGTGTTACTATTCCCTTCATTAGTCAAAAAAAATGTTGACTTTTGCATAGACAATAGGTACATTGGTTTTAATACTCCCAACATACCACATTTTGCATTCAAAATTTGTTGGTATTGGTTACCAATACCATTTCTAAGCTTAAAGTTAATGGAGCAGAATTTTCAGTTTTCATACCTTATATTTTCTGTTCCATTAGTTACTGTTGCTGTGGGAATTTGGAAAAATGATAAACATGAAAGTTGTTCCTTATTTTGTCTAGTTAAATTTATTTTTTTGAATCACTCCATTTGGAGTTTTGTAGCTCAAGTTATGATCCAAAAACCACAACTGGCCGGATTGGAATTTTTCTGGACTGACCATATCTACAGTGCAGTAAACAGTGACTGAAACTCCCTTGTTGGATAGGTTCTGTTCATAATTTGGGATGGGTTTCTTCATGAAAGTTGTTGGTCTATATCTTTGCTTGTTGCTGGAAAAATTTCAGGTCAATTGGGCCATTCTACACTGAGTTATGGCCAAATGAAACTCCCTTGTTGGATAGGTGCATTTGTTAGGCCAAAGGGCTCATAATGCCCATATCGGGTCCTGAATGCAGTCTTTGGCACATCTACATCCTTCACCCTCAACTGATGATACCCTGATCTGAGATCAATTTTACAAAATACTCCTGCTCCCTTCAACTGATCAAACAGATCATCAATTCTAGGAAACGGATACTTATTCTTCACTGTCACTTTATTCAACTGCCGGTAATCAATGCATAACCTCAAAGTCCCATCTTTCTTCTTTACAAACAGTACTGGAGCTCCCCATGGTGACACACTGGGGCATATGAACCCCTTATCAAGCAACTCTTGCAACTGAGTTTTCAACTCCCTCAATTCAGTGGGTGCCATCCTATAAGGAGCAATGGAAATGGGTGCTGTACTCGGCATTACCTCAATAGCAAACTCGACTTTCCTTTCTGGTGACAAACCAGGCAATTCTTCAGGGAACACATCTGGGAAGTCTTTTACTGTGGGTATGTCACATAGATCTGGCTTAGCCTGCCTAGTATCTACCACATGTGCTAGGTAGGCTTCACAGCCTTTTCTCATCAGTTTTCTTGTAGCTGTGGCTGAGATAACATTGGACAGGAAATCTGTCCTTTCACCCACAACAGTGATTTCATTACCCTCAGAAGTTTTCAGAGAAATTCTCTTCAATTTGCAATCAACCATTGCCTGATGACGTGACAACCAGTCCATTCCCAAATCACGTCAAACTCGTGGAAGGGCAACTCAATTAGATCTACCGAGAATTCATACCCCTGAATCCTTAACGGGTAACCCTTGTACACTTTGTTCACCACTACACTGTGGCCCAATGGATTAGTGACCAGAATGTCTTGGTCACTCTCCCCCACTAGTATCCCCCTTTCTATGGGTAGGTTGATGTAGATGTATGAATGAGTGGATCCTGGATCCACCAATGCATGCACAGATGTATTGTAGAAGGAGAACGTACCCCTAATGACGTCCGGGGCATCTTGCTCCTCTTGGGCTCTCATGGCATAGGCTCTGGCAGGTGGTCTGCTCTCAGGCCTCTCTGCTGGCTCAGATGCAGGCCTCTGTGATGGTCACACTACCTCAGATTTACCAGATTTCCTACCCCTTTGTTGTGCAGGAGCAGGTCTGTCTGCTTGTGTTGGAGCAGCTGTAGTAGTTCTGCGTGGACAGTTCCTCAACTGATGCTCTGTTGACCCACACCTTAAGCAGGCACCAGTCACTCTCCAACACTCCCCCTTATGCCACTTCAGGCAATGTGGACATGCAGAAGTTGCTGGGGCTGGTCCCCTGAACCCCATCCCTGGAGAGCTGCCCACTAATGGTGTGGACTGACCTCTCCTAGGGGTAAACTGTGGCTTGGGCCCCTGAGACTAACCCTGACCTTGTGATTGACCTGAACTCTGTGTAGGTGGACCCTTGAACTTCTTCCCAGATGCAGGAGATGAACTAGAATGAGATGGGCCCCTCTTCTGTTGTCTCTCTCTTCTGGTCTGCTCACTTATTCTTACTTTTTCAACTTTTATTGCAGCTTCCACTAACTTGGTGAAGTCGGTGATTCCCAAGGCAGTGATCATGATCTTTATGTTGTCATTTAATCCCTCTTCAAATCTCTTACACCTTTCGGCCTCATTAGGGACTATCTCCCTTCCATAGCGGCTCAATCTGACGAATTCCTTTTCATACTCGGCCACTGTTAGCTATCTCTGCCTCAGGTTAATGAACTCTCTTCTTCTCTCTTCTAGGTATACACTACCCACATATTTCTTCTTGAATTCGGAGAGGAAGAAGTCCCAAGTTATTACTTCGTCAGTACTTCATCGACATCAGTATCCCACCATTCATATGCATCATCTTGCAACAGAGATGCAACAGCTTCTAGATTTTGCTCTGGAGTGCAGTGGAGTTGTTTTAAAACTCTGCCTGTTCTGTTCAACCAATTTTCAGCTGCAATAGAATCATCTTCTCTCTTGCCAAAGAAGTCCACTGCTCCAAATTTTCTTAGTCTTTCCCGGTGTGATTTTTGCTGTGGAGGTGGTGGTGGTGGTGGTGCTGGCATTACCCCAGCCATTTGTTTGAAGAATTCAGCCATTTGTTGGAACATGGCCTGTGGAGGCTGAGCAGGCTCTGCTTGAGCTGGCGGAGCAGGTTCTCCCCTACCCCCAATCTCAGCTGCTGCAGGTGGAGCATGACTCTCCACTTCCTCCTCAACTACCCTCTGAGATGTAGGGTCCATATCGTATTCAAAATAACAAAGACAAACAGATCTGCATTAGTGTCACCTCAACTCTTACAAATGCAATGCATGGTATGGACTCAATCTAGGCCCAGAAATGCCTAACCGTGCTCTGATACCACTAAATGTGACACCCCTTACCCGTCTACAGTATATCTGAGTAAGATATGTCACACGGTGTACTAGAACACTCTATTTTATCTTAATCATTTTTATTCTTCCTTAATTTATTTTTCTCATAGTTTTGAATATAACTTGTGAAATATAATTCATTTAAGTTATTTATTGAAATTATAATTTATTTGAGGTTCCGAAAATTTTATAGAAAATCCGACAGAGTACCGGCTAAAAATAGATAAAACAGTTCTTCGGAACCTGTGAAAAACACTTCCAATATTCATATCCAATCATTCTCAAACTCCAATAGTCATCAAAATCTCAATATTTTTCAATAACATTTCCATTTCTTAATCATTCATTTCTCATGGTACTCATATATATAAGCAATAAATAAATACTCAAATTTTCCATTCATAACCACAATTTTCACTATTTACATTAACATTAAAATACATTACATAAGTCTCAATTACACAAGAGAAAATAAAAGTTAGTTATAAAATATCAAAATAAAACCTAGTGTCCTACCAATGCACTGACGTCGGTGAGGTGACACGGACACTATGCAGAGCTGCAGGAGGTCTCACCCAGTTTGTGGTCTACTGGGCTCTCGGTCAGTATCTCCAGAACCTACGCATGGCAAAAGCAACGCGCTAAGCAATAATGCTTAGTGGTGCCAATAATAAAATAAAAAGAAATAACAGAAAATAAATATGTAGTGAATGTATTGATGTCTCATTGTAAATAATTTTCGTTAAGTATTTGTAGTCGTACTTATTTTGTACTGGTTATATTCATTATTTCATTAAATTTATCCATTTTCATTTTTGGTTGCCCAAGTAACCTATACTGGACGACTGGACTGGATAAACGGGTAAACTGGCACTGGGTATCAAGTACCTCAGGCCGTCACACCATCGGTCACATATGTATCTCCCGATGTGCAACAGAACAGCTAATAAGCTATAATAATATCAGGCACAAGGCCAAATCTCAACACAAGGTCAGAATGGCTAAAAGCCATGAAATCACATAATGGCATAATGCCATGTGCTGTACTGCTAACTGAACCCTATTGGCATGCCAAACTATCCAAACCAATCTTGTTAGGTATACTAGGGCATTTGACACTTTTGAGTTTTACAATTTTTGAATTTCAAGTTTTGGTGTTACTATTCCCTTCATTAGTCAACAAAAAGTTGACTTTTGCATAGACAATAGGTACATTGGTTTTAATACTCCCAACATACCATATTTTGCATTCAAAATTTGTTGGTATTGGTTACCAATACCATTTCTAAGCTTAAAGTTAATGGAGCAGAATTTTCAGTTTTCATACCTTATTTTTACTGTTCCATTAGTTACTGTTGCAGTGGGAATTTGAAAAAATGATAAACATGAAAGTTGTTCCTTATTTTGTCTAGTTAAATTTCTTTTTTTGAATCACTCCATTTGGAGTTTTGTAGCTCAAGTTATGGTCCAAAAACCACAACTGGCCGGATTGGAATTTTTCTGGACTAACCATATCTACAGTGCAGTGAACAGTGACTGAAACTCCCTTGTTGGATAGGTTCTGGTCATAATGTGGGGTGGGTTTCTTCATGAAAGTTGTTGGTCTATATCTTAGCTTGTTTCTGGTAAAATTTCAGGTCAATTGGGCCATTCTACACTGAGTTATGGCCAAATGAACAATCACTGTTCATTTGGTCATTCTGCAGAAACAGGTTGCAAGACACCCGGATTGGGGCAAGTTTTTGGTCCACTTGGTTTGGTCTTATGGGTATGGTTTCTTCACCAAAGTTGTGCCATTATGTGTCTAGTTTCATTTCCAATTGGCCAAACACCAATTGAACCTACACAGCCCATGTTATGGCTATCCAAACAGGCTGGACTCACATCCAAACCTGCTGGTCTCACTAGGCAGCATACCAAATCAGTTTTTTAATGCTACAATTCACTCCAAGTTATGGTCAATTTACCTCAAATGATCACAAATTGACCATTAGAATGTTCAATCACCATTACCTAAGCAAAGCCCAAATTTCTCTCCAAAACCCTAATTTCCCATTCCAATTCACATAACATACATTAATTAAACATACTAATTCATTATCAATATATATATACACTTCAAACACCATCTCTAATCCACTATAAACCCATCAAAACAATCAAAATCACCACCCCCAATAGGCTGCCGAAATTTACCATATATCCTAGCATGCATAATTCTCTTCAATTCCCACAAATTCCTAGCCTAACTTAGTGTCTTAACATGGATATCCAAAGAAAGAAAGAGAAAGATGGCACTAACCTTAGTAGGGTAGAATTTTCTCTTGTTAATTCTTCACTTTCTTTTGTTTTCTTGGCTGCCAAACACTCTAGCAAGGTTGGGTGACAAATTTTAGTGAATGATTTTATAGATTTTGGGGTGAGAAATCAAAGGATTGAAGGTATAAGAAAATAAGAGTTATGGAGGAAGAGGGAGAGACTCTCGGTTGGCTGAAGAAGAAGGATAAAAACCAGAATTTTTTTGGTCCATTTTCTCTCTTTTAATTGTTTTAAGAAGGCTTGTTAAATGGTGATTGGTGGGAGGTTTTAAATGACATCATTATGATGTCATAATTTGGCATTTTATTCTTTTTTTTTTTCTTTCATTTCTACTAACTTCAAATTAATTTTTCATTAACATTAATTCATATTTTATGTCATATAATTCATGTACTTAATTGGACAAGTTGGTCAAAAGTCATCTCTGAAGACGAAATGACCAAAATGCCCTCCGTTTGGCTTAACGGGTCAAAATTGTCTGTACCGATTGAAAAATTTTTCTAAATATTTTCTTGGCATTCTAATGCCATAGGAACCTCAATGACCCTTCTCTGGAGTCCTAAAAATTATTTTATGAATTTTTCCCCGGGTCTAGGGCTCCTAGTTGCGAGAACCGCAACTTCCCACTAGGTTACCCATCGCTAGGGCACCGGCTCATTTAACTTGGTTGTATTTTATTTCTAGAATTTTTTTTCCTAAATTTTTCTTATTAATATTTGAGTTAATTATGGTTCCTCACTTTAGTTTAAATATTTTTCCGAACGTTCTAGCTGTCCAGTCCGACACTGGTCACCGGAACAGTAGAATGTACAGAGTTGCTATAGGGAGGAGGGTGTTACATAAGGTCTCATGCATCATGCAAGATTTATTTTTATTTATTTGATTTCAATGATAAAAAAAACATATTAAAACTATTTTAATATGTTTTTGGATCTCTATTTGCCATTTAAAATTTTAGAATTAATCAGATTAATTTTAGAACCCTAGATTAAATCAAGAACAAATACACTAACCTCTTGATGCACTACAATGAATTTGTGCCTTTGGGATGCGTCTTCAGAACACCAGATGTTGTCCCTCTAGCTTGTCCACACCAAGTTCACCTATGATAGTCCTTGAACAGCTTCTAAAGCTTTTTTTATTGATTAGAAAATCAAGTTTTTCCTTTTAAGAGATTAAAGATGTAAACAGGACACTAGAAACAATTTCTAGTATTTTTAATTCAAAAGATTGTTTGCTAATCTCTTGGAATTGATGAGAGATGAAGAAGAAGAAAGAATGGGAGCTTCAAGGGTGGCGGCACAAAGGAGGTAGCAGCTGGTTATAATTTTTATTTCATAACAACACTTATATAGCTAGGTCACCACTTAAAACCCTTGCCACATGCCACCTTCTTATTAGCTCTAGGTTTAATTCACCCAATCATATTGTGCCAAGTGTCAAACCTATATTTAATTTTAATTTTAATCATCTTACATGATTAAAAGACATTTTACACGCTTATGTGTAGTGCCGAGATGGTGACACATGTCACCCTGTGAATGACCAAAATGCCCCTGTGTCTTAATTTTGAGTTCTCAACCCAAAATAATTATTTCTCTTCTTCTAATCAATTTATATCAAATATAAATCAATTAATTAATCTTTATTAATTAATTTCTCATTAATTAGATTCATATTTAAACACTTTAAATATAAATTTAACTTATACTATACATCCAATAATCTAGATTTGGTTTCAAGTCATGCTAGGAACTTTACAATCTAATTGCAAACCAAACCTATTTAATTAATCAATTAAACTCTTTAATTAATTAATTAAATCATATTTAATTTGGTGATTACTTGTGTATGTATGTGACTTACTAGGCTCATTACTAATTGGCAATGAGATATGATATCAACTCTTAATATGTTCAGAACTCTTTCTTACCATAAATGATTTCTCTAAATCATTTAATGCTCCTCATAGACCATGGTTAACACCTAGCATAGCATGCTATGGCCACCCAATTAATAATAAGGTTTACCTTAAAAGAACCTATAATCATATGTTACCATGCACTAGAATCTCTCTGTTACAAAATCCCAACTCAAGCTGGAGTCATGGTTTATGTCAAACCCCATTTGTTATGAATATTATGTTTTCTTTTAATTCCAGTTCTTGATTAAAAAGATTTTCTCATCAGAAACTATTTTCTGATTAAATCTATCTATCCTGACCAGGAACTTTAAACATCAAGAACAATTAAATGAACATAGGATTTTATCCCTATTTACTTAGAGGAACAGATTCCATCTTGATCAACACCTACCTCCATATATAACTAGTAGGAGCCAACACATGCCCATATACCCATACACAGTACAAGTATGAAAGTAGTATCAAAGTCAAACCACCTATATACAAGATAACAGTGCTATCTCAGGTCTAAAGATTATATGCACTTATATGATTTATGACAATACATTGACAAGAGTAAACTCCATGTGCTTGTCATAAGTGTCACTAGTTCGGCCTACTTATTATGTATAAGTGCCTATCATGTTTGTTAAATGGCATGAGACTCACCATTCCATCTTATTCATATCTCATTTAAATAACTTGGGAATAAACATGAATACAATCTTTCTAGATAAGTCATGTCCTTATTATGAAGTATCCTCGATTGTGAACCTATTTATGATACTTTGTACTAGAGATACTGTCACTCATATTCTTAACAACTTAAGAATATAATTTCTAACAAAATATCAATGGACCTTTTCCATTACTCATAAATAAATTATGTAAACAGAAAAGTGAAAAATTCCTTTTATTAATAAAAGATGTACAAGATACATACTAAATGATATACTCTAGGGTATACTAAAAATAATAGGTTCATAAACTTCCAGGACTCCTTGATTAGTTCAGTCGAGTCTAGTTTGTGTAGTGGACCAATCTCTTTTGATTGCTATCCAAATTTTACTGTTTCATTAAACGATAATAATATTACAAAATCCCTTGTTTTACAAATCAAAACTCATTATTATAAAATGCTTGAAGGATCTATTCCTCTCGCACTGATTTACAAAATCCATTATAAAGCTATGGTTTCTGCTTTTGCTACAAAACATAAGTTTCAAAGTAAAAGAGGAGAAACTTTGCTTTTACAAACTGATCTTACAAAATCCAACACTGTAATCCTTAGATCTATCTAATGGAAGGACATAACCCTGCCAGAAGAATGGGTCTTAGAAGGTGCAGTAGAACCAGAATCTACAAAAATAGTTGAGCCAAACGTTCAACTAAGGCAAATAACACAGTATGACGATGGAAGAGTCTGTAACACCCCCTATTTGCATAGTCTGATATATTTTACTGTTTCGATGACTGATGTCAGTCCGGATAATTAAGAGAATTAGAACCACGCCTAAGACACTTAGTTAAGCCCTGAACACAAATAATTAGTAATTGTCGTTAAGCCCTGAATACAAATAATTAGTAATTGTCAATTAGTTAAGTGTAAATAAGAAAAACAGAATACAAGAAGTTAAATGAGCCGAGAGTCACAGCGATGGGTGACCTTCACGGGAAGTGACTGCGAGGTCAGTCTAAACTCAAATTTTGAACCATAAAATGTGACATTGCGGTCCTTAGGACTATTGCGAACACATTAGAAAAGAGAAAATCACGAAAAAGAATTGTTAAGTAGGTCAAAAAATTAGATCAGGGATCCGGAAGAAATATTGAATTATTTACAAATCGGATCGAACCGACGAGGGGCAATTTGGTGAATTTATCCTATAGCTGACTCCTGACCTAACTGTCCAATAAAATCAGATAAAAAAAAATTTTGGAATCGAGAATTAAATTAAAGAACTATGGAAAAAGAAAGGAAAAAAAAAAGAAAAGAAAAGAAAATAGGAATAATGACATCATACAAATGACATCATGCATGACATTAAAATTAATTTTAATTTAATTAACTAAATTGACTAAGTCAAAATTTGTATAAAAAATTAAAAGAAAAAAAAAATAAATGAAAAAAAAGGAAAAAGAAAAAGTTGAAAAAGTTTATTCCATCATGCATGATGCAATAAATCTAATAATTTTATAATTTGAAAATTTGAGGATAATTATTTAAAGAGAATAAAATAAATCAAAAAGCCATTTTTTTTCATTTCTTTCTTCTTCTTGCCGTGGGCCTTTCATTCTCTCATCTCTCTCATTTCTTTCATCTTCCTCCATTGAAGCTCATTTAAAAGCTTCTTAAACCCCAAAATTTAGCCATAAAATTTATAGATTTCTTAGCTAAAACTTGTAATTGAGTCTTGTTAAGAAGATTGAAAAGAGAAAATTTGAAGAAAACTTGAAGAATCAAGAAGTTAGAAAGCTCCATTTGAGGTAAGCTCTCTTTCTTAACTTTAATTGAATTATAAGTATAGAATTAAGATTAAAGTAGTTAGAATTACATGCAAACATGAAAAATCATGCCTATCTAGAACCCTATAAAATTCAGCCAGCATGAGGAAGTTTAGGGTTTGATAGTTTTGAATGGAATTAACAATGTAATTGAACTTGGATGATGAAGAGTGTGTTGCTTGTATGTTAGAATGATATTAATTGCATAAAAAATTGTAAGATGGATGAATTAGGGTTTGGAGCTTGTGAAAAATTAGAGAATTGGTCAAATAGTGTGTTTGACCTTGTTTGAGCTTAAAAATGGTCATTTGTGACCAATTGAGGTATGTTGGAAGTGTTAGAATTAGGTTTAAATTCGGATTAGATATGGCCATTCTACAGGCAGCAGGACCAAGGTTCCTTTCAGGGACCAAAACTGAAAATTTACAAACTCAATTGTTATGAGGCCAATTGGGAATAAAATTAGACACAAAATGACACATTTTTCATTCAGGAATCATGTCCAAAAAGTGACCATAGCATAGTGAACAAATTGACCAAATCCAGCAATGGGTGTTCTAACCTGTACAAAAATGACCAAATGAACAGTGTTTGTTCATTTGGCCATAACTTGGGCTAGGTAGGTCCAAATGACCTGAAATTTTACCAGTAGAAAGCTAAGATATATACCTACAACTTTTATGAAGAACACAAACCCAAATTATGCCCTTAACTAAGTTATTTAGCCACCCAAAGTTAGTGACCTAAAACTGCCAGAACCCAGAAATTGCCCAGAATTCTAGGTAAAACCAAATCCGGCCAGCCATGTTCAAATGGCTATAACATGAGCTACAAAACTCCAATTGGAGTGATTCAAAAAGGAGAATAAATTTAAGATAATAAGGAACAATTTCTATGAAGAAAACTTAGCCAAATTCTAACAGCAATATAACCAATGAAACAGTGCAACATAGGACACCAAAATTGAAATTTTGAAATTTTGCCTAAAAGACTTAAGTTTTGAGAAAATGACCAAAACCAACAAGTTAGGTAACCAAAATGTGGTATGTGGGTATAATTGGATTTCCCATACCTATTAAGCATAAGAAAGTCAATATTTTGACTTGAATAGTACCATGAATAGTAACCTTAACACGAAAATTTTCTAGAATGTTAGTTTAAGCATATTGGAGTTAGAATTGAACATATATAAATTAATTATTGGAATTATTGTGAGATAAGATACTGAAACACTATAAATTTCGTGTTTCAGCTAAAAAAGACCTAGAAAAGGATAGGGCGAACTGAGTCAAGGCCTAGAGGCGACTCACATCAGGTTTGTGCACAACAAACTTAAAATTTTTTATTTCTACTTGACAATTCTTGAAATAAATGTTGTGAATAATTTTGATTATTATAGCTTTGAAAATATTATTTGAAAAATAGTATGTTGCCTACTTTGTAAATGAAAAGTTTGGAATGAAATATGATTTATGAATTGTATGAAATGTTTGAATAACTTGATTTAAATTGTTTTTAATTCACACTTGGCATGTCAATATTAATATGTTCCTCCTCTACTTGTGGGGTGAGTTTGATATTTGACTATATTCCTCCCTCTCTGGCTTCCCGGTTTGAGGGGTGAGTTTGGATGGGTACTCATTAGCTAGATAGCCACCTCCTTCATTGATTTCGATTAGTGGGGTGAGTTTTACTTGTCATGATGTACACACGGCATGTTTGAAAATTTTGTGTCATGGCCTAAGTTATGTTATTGATTGGCAACACTGTGTTTATTAAATTGTTTGATTAAATTTGTGTTATATTAAGCTTTGAAAATTATTATTTGTTATAAATGTGATTTGAAAAGATTGTGAAATGCGATTATGAGATTTTTTAATTATAATTTGTTCATAAATGTTTTATGTTATGCATTTTATACTTTATTGTGCACCACTGAGTATTTTTATGCTCAGCGATAGCTTTAACTTGCTGTCGCAAATAGAGAAAAGGCCATAGCAGCAGAGTGAGTTGCTATAATGAAAGAGGAGCACAGTTGAAGAATTTTTGTATGGTTATTTATCTATACCCTGATAGTTTAGTTTGATGTAAATATGAGCAGTTGTATAGATAAAATTGTAATAATATTATTTTGGATTTTCTTTCTGTATATTAAGATTATGTATGTAAAATTAATTTTAATGCCACGTTTATGAATGGAATTATTTTAACAATATTTTGAAAAGTGAATTTTGATTTAAATTGTGGTTGACTGTATTGTTTTGGGATATTATTGGAGATTGAGACTATGAAATGAAATTATCTGAAAGTGTTTTTCACAGGTTTTGAAGAACTGTTTTTCCCAAATATAGACGACACTCTGTCGAAATTTTTATAAATATCTAAAAAAATTTGATTTAGGTTTGGACTTTAATTAAAGGTTTTTCATATTTGAAAAAAAATTTTACCCACCAATTTAAAAATGAACGAAAATTGTTTTAAAATCCCTTATAGTATATTTAATGGGTTACCGGTAGGCGAAGTACGGTAATTCATTAGATGTACTACGGGATCATGTTACATCTTACGGAGGGGTAGGGTGTGACATGTTTAGTGGTATCAAAGCAAAGGTTTTAAAATAAATTTTGAACTGTGAATTTGAAATATTTTATCGGTAAATACAACTGCTCAAATGTTTGATACATATGACATATTTACATTATGAATATGCACTAACGGAGGTCAACCTCCTTATGTTTGTTATCAGAGAGTAGAAAATTTTTGGAAAATTGAATGGAAGAGGGAAATCATTCCATAGAGCAATCTGTCGAGGCTGATGCCCGAGGAAAAGCCCCAGCACTCCAGAATGTGAGTGGGTCAGCTACTCTAGCTCCTCCTCAAGCACCGTAGTTCCCTGCTCAGTTTGCAAAGCAGATGGCTGCGTTCTTTCAACAAATGGCGGGAAATGTGCCACCAAAAGCTCATATGCAAGCACCTACAGCACAACCACAGCTTTTGGCTCGGCAATATGAGAAGTTAATAAAATTTGGGGCTACAGAATTCAAAGGAACAGTGGATCCACTAGAGGCAGAACAGTGGTTAGAAAGAATTGAACGAGTTTTCAGAAAGCTACTGTGTGTAGAGGAGTTGAAGTTCGAATATTCAGTATCACTTCTGCAAGGGGATGCATATAAGTGGTGGAAGACCATCCCCCACAGCCTGGTAGAGCCACCAGTCCTCACATGGGCAGACTTTTTAAGGGAATTTCGACAAAAACGGGTCCCCAATACTTATGTAAACATGAAGCTGCAAGAGTTTTTAAGTTTGAAGCAAAGGGACAGAACTGTAGCAGAGTATGAGCGAGATTTCTCTCGACTAAGCTACTATGCCAGAAGCTTAGTCACCACAGCCAGAGACCAGTGTAAGAGGTTTGAGGCTGGGTTGAGGCCTAGCTTGAGAATGCAAGTGGTAGGGTTTGGACACTAGAAATTTTCTGAATTAATTTCACAAGCCCTAGAACTGGAAAGGATAGAATCAGAATGGGCAGTGAAAAAGAGTACAAAAGAGAAAGAGAAAACTGAAAAGGTTACTGGCCAAGCTACTGAGAGTGGCTCTAGGAAAAGAAAACATTTTAGAGGATCTAGCTCACACAAATCGGGTAAAGGTAGATCTTCTGGACAGAAATCATCCCAATCCGATCAGCAAACTCAACAGACACGCAGAAATATGTTGTCGGATCGACTTTGTAAAACTTGTGGTAAACCACATAGTGGAGTATGTTATAGAGCTATAGGAGCATGTTTTAATTGTGGAGGGACTGGTCATTTTACTAAGGATTGTATAAGTCCACACCGTTATGGATCATTTACCACGTCAGAAGGATCAGCCCAAGTTTCTACCTCGAAGAGTTCACCAGCAATGGTAGAGGCAGAGGCAGAGGCAGAGGTAGGGGTTGTACACCTGGAAGTCAGAGTACTGTGAATCAACCAAGACAAGGTGATGCTCCAGTGAGAGTATACACTATGCGACAAAGGGAAGAGGGTGAGACTTCTGACATGGTTGCTGGTATTTTCTCGATTCTTAACTAAGATATGTATATGTGTAAAAAAAAAATAATAATTTTGATATGTTAGTGACTAGTCTTTTTAAAATTAATTTTGAAAGAATCTGCTAGTGAAAAGTATTTGCTAACACACAAGAATTTGTAAAGTTAATTAGTAAGCCTAATTAGGTATGGCAAGAGAACCTAAAAGTAAGTTATAGTAATATAGCTACCTTAGATGTGGGTAAAGGTATTACTGCTGATAGATGTCAGTGGGTACCATAATCAAAATAGGTTTAAGATATTAGTGGATTTGAAAGAAATAAGGTATAAGAAAGTTTGATCTATTGGGATGTATCGTAGTAACTATGCAATATTCTTGATGTTTGTGCTGTAAGCTGCAGATTACAGTACTGACTTGGGATTTATTGTGTAGAGCTACGTACTACCCAATAGTACACAAGGATAAAAATAGTTGCAAATGGCATCTGTTTTGGTATAGTTATGATAAGATAAAGTTTTATTATTGGAAAGGAGTTTAAAAATCCTAACCTGGGATTTAAAAATCTAAAGTTAGAATATTGAAAGGTTATAGTTCAGTACAAAAGAAAGTAATGACTACACATCAGTGCAAAATAAGCTATAGAATATCGATAGATAATAATAAATAGAAAAGTAAGAAATGAGAAAAAACATTAGATGAGGAATTGCCACCAAGGCAAGCAACTTACTTAAAACGCGTAACAATACCCCGAACTATTTTATCAAGAAAGAAATAAGTTAAACCAAAGCAAATAAAATAGTGCAAAATAGCACATAGGCCTTGGTCATAAATGGAGATGGTAAGATAATGGTTACGGACCTATGGCCAAGAAAGAGATAAGCAGCTCATATATGACCAATAAGGTCATTAAAAAAAAATAGAGAAGACTACAAAGGAAAATAATTGCTAAAACAACAGCGAGAAAAGACTAAAATATTATAAACTAAACTAAAGGTTGTATCAAATGATTAAGAGATTTGATAAGAAAAGAGTAAAACTAAATTCTCACCCATAGGATCATACGAGGTCCTAGAAAAGCGGATCCACTAGTACACAGATTTGCTTATCTCTAAAATTGAAATGAATTTGAATCCAACTTATGACAGAAGCTCATAAGAAACTGGGCACATGAGGTAAGCAATCGATGAGTAAATAGCGTTGGTTAAAGTGCTACGGACCATTATTCCAATTATGAAGCTACGTAGAAATGTGAGAAAAACATGAGAAAACAACACGTATGACTATTTGAGGATAAATAGTGGACACAATTTTGAGGACGAAATTTATTTTAAGGGGGGGGGGGGGGGGAGAATTGTAACACCCCTATTTGCATAGTCTGATATATTTTACTGTTTCCGTGACCGGTGTCGGTTCGGACAATTAAGAGAATTAAAACCATGCCTAAGACACTTAGTTAAGCCCTGAACACAAATAATTAGTAATTGGCAATTAGTTAAGTATAAATAAGAAAAACATAACACAAGAAGTTAAATGAGCCGAGAGTCACAGCGATGGGTGACCTTCGGGGGAAGTGACTTCGAGGTCAGTCTAAACTCAAATTTTGAATAGTAAAATATGACGATACAGTCATTAGGACTATTGCGAACACAGTGGAAAAGAGAAAATCATGAAAAAGAATTGTTAAGCAGGTCAAATAATTAGGTTAGGGATCCGGAATAAATACTGAATTATTTGTAAACCGGATCGAACCGGCGAGGGGCAATTTGGTTAATTTACCCCTAGAGCTGACTCCTAACCTAACTGTCCAATAAAATCGGAGAAAAGAAAATTTTGGAATCGAGAATTAAATTAAAGAACTATAGAAAAAGAAAGAAAAAAAGAAAAGAAAAGAAAAGAAAAGAAAATAGGAATAATGACATCATATAAGTGACATCATGCATGACGTCAAAATTAATTTTAATTTAATTAACTAAATTGACTAAGTCAAAATTTGTATAAAAACAATTAAAAGAAAAATAAAAAAATAAATAAAAAGGAAAAAGAAAAAGTTGAAAAAGTTTATTACATCATGCATGATGCAATAAATCTAATTATTTTATAATTTGAAAATTTGAGGATAATCATTTAAAGAGACAGTAAAATAAATCAAAAGGCCATTTTTTTTACATTTCTTTCTTCTTCTTGCCGTGGGCCTTTCTTTCTCTCATCTCTCTCATTTCTTTCATCTTCCTCCATTGAAACTCATTTAAAAGCTTCTTAAACCCCAAAATTTAGCCATAAAATTTATAAATTTCTTAGCTAAAATTTGTAATTGAGTCTTGTTAAGAAGATTGAAAAGAGAAAATTTGAAGAAAACTTGAAGAATCAAGAAGTTAGAAAGCTCCATTTGAGGTAAGCTCTCTTTCTTAACTTTAATTGAATTATAAGTATAGAATTAAGATTAAAGTAGTTAGAATTACATGAAAACATGAAAAATCATGCCTCTCTAGAACCCTATAAAATTCAGCTAGCATGAGGAAGTTTAGGGTTCGATAGTTTTGAATAGAATTAACAATGTAATTGAACTTGGATGATGAAGAGTGTGTTGCTTGTATGTTAGAATGATATTAATTGCATAAAAAATTGTAAGATGGATGAATTAGGGTTTGGAGCTTGTGAAAAATAGTGTGTTTGACTTTGTTTGAGCTGAAAAATGGTCATTTGTAACCAATTGAGGTATGTTGGAAGTGTTAGAATTAGGTTTAAATTCGGATTGGATATGGCCATTCTGCAGGCAGCAGGACCAAGGTTCTTTTCAAGGACCAAAACTGAAAATTTACAAACCCAATTGGTGTAAGGCCAATTGGGAATGAAATTAGATACAAAATGACACATTTTTCATTCAGGAATCATGCCCAAAAAGTGACCATAGCATAGTGAACAAATTGACCAAATCCGTAAATGGGTGTTCTGACCTACACAAAAATGACCAAATGAACAGTGTTTGTTTATTTGGCCATAACTTGAGCTAGGCAGGTCTAAACGATCTGAAAGTTTACCAGTAGAAAGCTGAGATATATACCTACAACTTTTATGAAGAACACAAACCCAAATTATGCCCTTAACCAAGTCATTTAGCCACCCAAAATTAGTAACCTAAAACTGCTAGAACCTAGGAATTGTCCAGAATTCTAGGTAAAACCAAATTCGGCCAGCCATGTTCAAATGGCTATAACTTGAGCTACAAAACTCCAATTTGAGTGATTCAAAAAGGACAATAAAGTTAAGACAATAAGGAACAATTTCTATGAAGAAAACTTAGCCAAATTCTAACAGCAACATGACTAATGGAATAGTTCAATATAGGACACCAAAATTGAAATTTTGAAATTTTGTCTAAAAAATTTAAGTTTTGAGAAAATGACCAAAACCAACAAGTTAGGTAACCAAAATTTAGTATGTGGGTATAATTGGATTTCCCATGCCTATTAAGCATAAGAAAGTCAATATTTTGACTTGAATAGTACTATAAATAGTAACCTCAACATGAAAATTTTCTAGAATGTAAGTTTAAGCATATTGGAGTTAGAATTGAACATATATAAATTAATTATTGAAATTATTGTGAGATAAGATACTGAAACACTATAAATTTCATGTTTCAGTTGAAAAAGGCGACTCATATCAGGTTTGTGCGCAACAAACTTAAAATGTTTTATTTCTACTTGATAATTCTTGAAAAAAATATTGTGAATAATTTTGATTATTATGGCTTTGAAAATATTATTTGAAAAATAGCATGTTGCCTACTTTGTAAATGAAAAGTTTAGAATGAAATATGATTTGTGAATTGTATGAAATGTTTCAATAACTTCATTTAAATTATTTTTAATTCACACTTGGCATGGCAATATTAATATATTCCTCCTCCACTTGTGGGGTGAGTTTGATATTTGATTATATTCCTCCCTCTCTGGCTTCTCGGTCTGACGGGTGAGTTTGGATAAGTACTCATTAGCTAGCTAGCCACCTCCCTCATTGATTTCGATTAGTGGGGTGAGTTTGCCTTGTTGTGATATACACA
Organism: Hevea brasiliensis; assembly: GCF_030052815.1. NCBI lineage: Eukaryota > Viridiplantae > Streptophyta > Magnoliopsida > Malpighiales > Euphorbiaceae > Hevea > Hevea brasiliensis. Next base: position 30,617,571 of record NC_079509.1, on the reverse strand, counting down.
CTGCATGTTTGGAAATTTTGTGCCATGGCCTAAGTTGTGTTATTGATTGGCAACACTGTGTTTATTAAATTGTTTGATTAAATTTGTGTTATATTAAGGTTTAAAAATCATTATTTGTTATAAATGTGATTTGAAAAATTGTGAAATGCGATTATAAGATTTTTTATTTATAATTTATTCATAAATGTTTTATGTTATGCATTTTATACTTTATTGTGCACCACTGAGTATTTTTATACTCATCGATAGCTTTAACTTACTGTCACAGATAGAGAAAAGGCCATAGCCGCAGAGTGAGCTGCTACAGTCAAAGAGGAGCACAGTTGAAAAATTTTTGTACGGGTATTTGTCCATACCCTGGTAGTTTAGTTTGATGTAAATATGATAGTGCGCATATGTATCTCTGTAGTTTTAGTAGTTGTACAAATAAAATTGTAATAATATTATTTTAGATTTTCTTTCTATATGTTAAGATTATGTATGTAAAATTAATTTTAATGCCACGTTTATGAATGGAATTATTTTAACAATATATTGAAAAGTGAATTTTGATTTAAATTATGGTTGACTGTATTGTTTTGGGATATTATTGGAGATTGAGGCTGTGAAATGAAATTATCTGAAAGTGTTTTTCACAGGTTTTGAAGAACTGTTTTTCCCAAATATAGACGGCACTCTGCCGAAATTTTTATAAAAATTGCGGAGATTTTAAATATCTAAAAAATTTGATTTAGGTTTGGACTTTAAATAAAGGTTTTAATATTTGAAAAAAAATTTTACCACCAATTTAAAAATGAACGAAAATTGTTTTAAAATCCCTTGTAGTATATTTAATGGTTTACCGATAGGCGAAGTACAGTAATTCATTAGATGTATTACGGAATCATGTTACATCTTACGGAGGGGTAGGGTGTGACAGAGTCAGCCTTAGCTTTAACAGAAGCCTTAGGTTTTCAGATGATTCTTTAACATCTAGTACTGCAGACATAGGAAGAGTGTCTGTCACACCCTACTCCCCTGTAAGATGTAACATGATCCCGTAGTACACCTAATGAATTACCATACTTCGCCTACCAATAATCCATTAAATATATTACAAGGGATTTTAAAACAATTTTCATGAAATTTAAATCATCGATTATAATATGGTGTTATAAAATTTTTTCCAAAATTTCGGCAAAGTGCCAATTGTATTTTGAGAAAATAGTTCTTCAAAACCTGTAAAGAACACACTCCCAATATGTTTTTTCAAATACAACTTCAATAACTTCATTTGAATCCATAATTTAAATCTCAATAATCAAATCAATCTCCTCAAAAAAGAAACATTTCATTGATTTCAAGACTCAAAATTAGTATTACAAAACTATTCAGATAAATGAAATCTCAAATTTACCTTTACAATAATTTACATTTAATTACATACCAAAATATTTTACAAGAGTTTTAATACAACTGCTCAAATAATTTACATACATATTATTACATGCATACATCAAAACCTATGTACATGGGTATACCTATGATATACCTGGAGTTGATATGAATGTGTCTTCAAAGAAACTTACTCACTGCTCTATGCTCTTCTTACCTGCGACAGCATACAAAGCTATTGCTTAGTGGTGAACTCAGTGGTGCACAACTATAATTTAAAACATAGTACAATATACATCGACAAAATTTACAGCAAATAATTTGGAAATCTGAATACTCATCAAATTCCAAAACTCAAAATATTCATTGCCAATAATGTAAATCATTTGTATGAAATAACTTTGATCACGAAATTCAATTTATCAAATCATGACTAACCATTGAAGGTAGTTCCAACAAAATCAATTATACATAAATCATAACTGAAATCACAATTCTTTACTATTCAAAAACATTTTGCATCTCAAAAACCATGTTGTATCTCAAAACCATGCTGTATCTCAAAAATCATGCTGTATCTCAAAAATCATTCTTTATCTCACTAACTATGCAAGACTAATCCGAAAGGGCCATATTCGAAGTGATTCTAACTCCCTATGGTCGGGGAGGTCAAATCAGATTCTAACTCCCTATGGTCAGGGAGGTCGAATCATCGTGCACAGTACACATCATAATAATGAATCTTCCGCAAGGGCCATAAAGATAAAAAACTTAGATCTAACCTCAAATCAGAGGAAAATCTAATCCTGTGCACGTACCATGATAATCAAAACACAACTAACTCCATTGTCTTCTCAACAAATGAGAGAGACGGGTAATAACCTAGTGAAGCATCTATAGTGAGATATAAAACAATATCACAATCCTTTTAGTAAGCATAAATCATAATATAATTCGATTCAAATTCAATTCCAATATCCAATAATTTTTATGCTCATCACAATTCAAATCATAAATTTGCATTTTTCCATGAAAATTACCATCACAATTCAAAATATGTTCTATCACAATTTTCCAATACATAATTTATTCAATCCATAACAATGCTTAATACTTGTGGAAATACCATTTCACAAAGCTAAAGTCATATATACCATAACAATTTCAATAATCATTGAATTAAATCCAATGCTTGTTAAACATAATACATAAGAAAAATATGTCATTTAATCATATGAAATATTCAAAACAAAATCAGTTAAAAACTAGTTGTGCACAAACCTCTGATAACTATCTCTTGGCTCTGACTCAGTGTTTCCTTCCCCTTCCCTGAGTCTTTGCTAACTGAGAAATACAATTTTAAAGTGTTTCGATACTCATTTAAACTGTCTCTAAGAATAAGGTTCAATAATTAATTTATCGAATTCTATTATTTCCTTAGTCAACCAAAGATGTCAACCCTCGATGCAGTCTAGGTAAATTAGATTTTAATATTACCAATATGTCATATTTTTAGCCTTTTAGTATTGGTACATGTTACCAAATTCATTTCCATGTATATTGCGTTTTATTGCAATTTGTCGGATCCCGGTATGCTAATTTGACCTAGCCGGATGACCTAGTTCCCTCGGCTTTCGGGTTTCAGTCAAAACTACAAACTTGTAGATCTGTGTCTTATTGCACGCGGGGCAAAATTTTAGGTCATTCTGAGTTTACTAGACTAAGTTATGATCATTTTACTATTGCTGGTCAGAATGTACCAAAATTGGTCACTTTAGGTCATTTTAGGTCATTTTAGGTTCGGCTAGTTTTTGGACCCGAACTTGTTCAAGCTGTTTGACTTGCTTATGGTAATTTCTGGGCTTTGGTGTCTTCATAAGACTTGTAGATATATTTCTTAACTATTCATGGTCAAAATTTTAGGTCAATTGGACCTGTTTTGAGTGAGTTATGGCCTAAACACTAACTGCTGCCCAAATGGTCAATTTTCAGGCCTTAATTGCACTAATTCGGATTTGGTCACTTTTCAAGTTACCTTACAAGCAGAATTTTGGTAATCTTCCTTTATGAAAGTTGGCACATTTTGTGCCTAGTTTCACCTCCAATTGGTCTCATACCAATTGGAGCCACACACTTAAGGTTCTAGGCCCATAACATAAACTGCCCTATTGCATTTTCTTCATTACTCATCAAAGGACACTTTTAACATTTACCAAACTAAACATTCATGCCAATTCTGGTTTGTACCATAACCTAAACACAATTCACAACATATTGTTGGTCATTTTGGCAGCTTATAATCACACTCAACATGCACCATTTAGTACAGAATTTTTCAAGCTCAAATTACAACAATTCAATCACCTAACCTAGCTCATTTACATGTCCAACCTCACACCATCATACATATACCCAAGCTGCCATAACAACTATCACAATTCAACATTAATATTCCATAAACCAAACATGAAATAAATTCTTTATGGTTCACTAAACCAAGCTGCCGATTCATACATTATAGTCCATTAATTTCCAAGCTTCCAAATTCAAGTACACATTCACATATACTAAGTATACATCACCCAAATTAATTCCTACACACATAAACATTTAATCAACCCTTTAATCTACCATTTACAAGCATGAATAAACTGTCCTCAAGAAGTTTCCATGGCTGCCAAAAATAAACATCTCCCTTAGAACATCAAACTCCAAAATTCTTTCCACAATTCAAGTACCCATAACATTCTTACTAACTTTAATGAAGCACTAACCAAAAACACAAACTTACCACTTTGGAAACTCTTCAAAATCTCTCCAAAACTTGGTCTTCTTGCTGCCTATCTACTGCCCAAGTGGTGTAGAATAGTTTTTGTGAAGGAAGCTAGTGAAAAACATGGCTAAATCATGGTTGCATGGTGGTTGAAGTGAGGTTGGCCATGGAGTTTCCATGGGAGTTTTGGGAGAAAGTCCAATTCTGTTTGGAAGAAGAATAAAGAAGATGAAGCTTACTTAGTGGAGAAATCTGTCCACTAATGTTATATTTTAATGTCCATTTAGCTCACTTAGTGGACCACTAAGTTTAGTTAATGAATAATTAATCCAAAGTTTCCAAATTTATAATTTTGTCACCACTTCTTTCACTATTGATATAATGTACCACAATTTAATTTTTATGACATTTTTAAATTTTAATATCATTTATTTTTAATGGACATTGAGGTCAAAAAACAAAACTCGGGGTGTCAAATGACCACAATGCCCCTGTTTGGGTTGCATTCCCGATTTTTCGGTAACACTGAGTTTTGTCTGTTTTTCGATTTCTCACTTTTCTTTGTACTAATTAATTAATTTTTCTTTGATATTTCTAATGGTATTTATACTTCAATAGGTGTCTATCTAAGTCCTAAAAAATATATTTTTCAGGGTTCCCCACGGTCCAGGGCTTATCAACGGTCCACGCCGTGACTTCCTGGTGCAGTCACCCATCGCTAGGGTTCTCGGCTCACTTAACTTGGTTACATTTCTTTGCTATTATTTTTCCTTTGTTTTTCTTGTATTTTCTTTTCTTGTATTTCATTATTTTATGTCTCCTCACTCATATTGAAGTGTAGTTCTAGGCATCCTAGCTGTCCGGACAACACTGGTCATTGGAACAGTAGAACGCACTACCGAACTTAGGGTGTTACAGTGTCCTGTATACCTTCTGTCATTAGTTTGCCTGTTACAAAACCAATTGGAATACAAAATATTCAGCCTAGGTATTCTACCTCAGACTTACCTAGCTCTTCTAGGTTTTCTACTTCAAAAATGCCTAGATCCACTTTACAAAACATAGATTACTCTACAAATGTTCCACATCCAGTTTATACAAATTTACAAAACGAGTCTGTTCAGGTTGAAACCCAAACAGACTCAGAACCTACTTCACCTACCTTTTTAGCCATTACAGAAAATGTAAACCATGAACTTAATGTGCTTGAAAAAGAATTTGAAGTAGACAAACAATATTTGCATGATGATTTTTATTCTCTTAAAAATCATAAAAAGCAAATGTGGTTTTTCAAACAATTCAATGATCGAAGAAAAGAAATTCAAAAACAATATTATGATTTTTTATATGAATATAAAGTTTATATTCTTTTCTTTGAATGGTTTGAAATGTATGCTGATTATCATAACATTCCATATCCGTTTTCAAAAATTTTCAAAAAATCTACAAAATCAACAATCCCAGTTTCGAAACCTTCTCAAATTACAAAATCAAATCAATAAGAGTCTTAAGACAACTGAGCTGAGTTTGTACAAGCCCTAAAAGATTTGCAAGCTAGGTTAGAAGCCTCAACTTCTACTCCTGTTTCAAACAAAGAGCTTAAAACTCCTCACAATAAGAATTCAAAGCAACAAGTTAAATTACAAAAGAAATCTCCTCCAAAAACAATCCTAGAATTACAAACAAAAAGTAAGTTCAAAATATCTGAATCCACTAACAATGATGAATCATTGCAAAAAGAAGAATTGGTCATTCAAAATTTGAGTACTAATTCTTCAACTTCCTCTTCAAACTCTAACCAGGAGTCCAAAGAAAACATGCCTTTACTAAAAGATGGATTAGTTACTAATTCTTCCAATCCAAATTCTAAAATTGAATATGAAGAAAATACAAAAAATGGCAACATGCTTTTAAAAAATCAAGAATTAGTCTTAGATGTTTTAAAGCATGAAGAAAATTTTAAAGATCATAACAAATTACAAAACCCTTCTATTCTATCTTCTATGGAAAAACCCACAATAGATAGAAAGAAAACTCCAGTCCAATATCTCCAAAAAGAAATAAAGATCACTAAGAATGAGCTTAAACAGCTTAAAGAGAAAAAGGCACAGGACTCAAAAGCAATCCAGCTTTTGTTTTCAAAACCCTAGGAAGAATCCGAGAAAAATAAAGAAAATAGTTTGGAAACTCAAAAACCTCCAAAAGATTTTTTTTATCTTCAACCAGATCAATTCCAGAAAATATTTAATACAAATTATCATTGTTTTTTCAAAAGATTTCAAAATCAATACAATTGCCTTATTTGATACAAGAGCATATTTGAACTGTATTAAAGAATGAATTGTTCCAAAGAAATTTTATGAAAAAATCACAGAAAAACTTTCAACAGAAAATAATTCAAAAATGGCTATTAGCTATAAGACAAAAGCCTCCATAGCTAATGGTGATTTTCTTTTCAAAACCTCATTTGTAATTGTCCAAGATATTCATCATAGTGTAATCTTAGGGACCCCTTTCATCAGCTTGATAACTCCCTACAAGGTTAACGATGATAATATCTTTTTTAAAACTACAAAACAAACTTTTGTTTTCCCTTTCATTACAAAACCAAAAATGAGAAATCTCAATATTATAAAAGTTTGTTCCATTTATAATAATGAGATTAATGTTTTAATAGAAGGAAAAAAGCAATACTTGTTGTATTTACAGCAAGATGTTTCTTTAACAAGAATTGAAAAACAATTACAAAATGATTTGGTGAAAAAGAAAATTTTTGATTTCAAAACCCAAATTGAAAACGAAATTTGTTCTGATTTACCAAAAGCCTTTTGGAATTGAAAACAACATATGATAAATTTACCATATGAAAATGGTTTCGATGAAAAATAGATACCTACAAAAGCCAGACCAATCCAGATGAATGCTGAACTAGAACAACACTGTCATTCAGAAATTTTGGATTTAAAGAAAAAATGATTAATTACAAAATCTAGATCTCCTTGGAGTTGTGCAGCTTTTTACGTAAACAAAAATTCAGAAATAGAAAGAGGCACTCCTAGATTAGTAATTAATTACAAACCTCTGAATAAAGCTTTGAAATGGATCAGGTATCCAATTCCAAATAAAAAAGATCTTTTACAAAAACTTCATTCTGCATTTGTATTTTCCAAATTTGATATGAAATCAAGAATTTGGAAAATACAAATTAATCTAAAAGATAGATACAAAACTGCATTCACAGTTCCCTTTGGATTGTATGAATGGAAAGTCATGCCTTTTGGCTTGAAAAATGCCTCATCAAAGTTCTAGAGAATTATGAATGAAATCTTTAATCCATTTTAAAATTTTGCATAGTCTATATAGATGATGTTCTTGTGTTCTCAGAGTCAATTGAATAACACTTTAAACACTTAAAAACATTCTTCTCTGTTACAAAACGAAATGGCCTTGCTGTTTCAAAATCAAAGATTTCTCTCTTCCAAACCAGGGTTAGGTTTCTAGGCCATTACTTATCCCAATGAACCATTACTCCAATAGAGAGAAGTCTAGAATTTTCAAACAAATTTCCTGATAAAATCTTGGATAAAACCCAACTACAAAGATTCTTAGGTAGCTTGAATTATGTCTTAGATTTTGGTCCAAATATTAACCGTCTAGCAAAATCCTTGCATGATAGGTTAAAGAAAAATCCTGTTCCATGGACAGATCATCACACTGAAGTGATCTGTTACATTAGACAACAGGTCCAAACCATTCCTTGTCTACATTTAGCGGATCCATTAGCCCCTAAGGTAGTCGAAACAGACGTCTCAGAATTAGGTTATGGTGGAATTTTAAAATAGATTCAAAATGGAAAAGAACAAATAGTTCAATTCCATTCTGCACATTGGAATGATTGTCAAAAGAAGTACTCTATAATCAAAAAAGAGATTCTTGCAATTGTCATGTGCATACAAAAATTTCAAAGTGATTTATTAAATAAAAAATTTTTGCTTAGAATTTATTGCAAATCAGCCAAAGAAGTTTTGCAAAAAGATGTTCAAAATCTTGCATCAAAACAGATTTTTGCACGATGGCAAGCAATTTTAAGTATTTTTTATTTTGAAATTGAATTTATAAAAAAGATACAAATTCCATCCCAGGCTTTCTAACCAGAGAGTTTCTCCAAAACAGGCCAATGCCCAGAAAGAAAAATACCAAGGCTGAAGCCTCATCCTCTATAAAACCAAACCATACAAAACTAGCCATCTCTTCTGCAAAGTCTATACAAACTTAGGTAGACATAGCCGAAGCAGAAGAGGAAAAAGATCATACAAAATATATTGAGTCTCAGGCTCCAGAGACTGACAGCCAGATTTAGAAATGGATAGAATCACTATCCAAATCTCTTGAAGTTCTTCAGGCCTTACAAAACATTACCCAGAAGGGTAAATCTACAAAACCCATTTCCAAAACCCTTAAAAAAGGAGAATCTTCCTCCCAAAAAACCTTTTCTCAAAATATTTCTCAAGCAAATGACATTTTACAAATTGAATTCCAAAACAGTCTTTCCCAACCAAATTCTTCTCAAATAATTTTGTCCCAAACAAAATTAAAAAAGAAGTCTTCACAATGGATTACAAAAATGCATTTTCAAAATGTTTTGATTATAGAGGATGAATTTTTACACCAAGATGCCTCTATAGCAATTTCAAAAGCTTTTCTAAAAGGATGTCATTACAAACCATAGGATCTTACCAAGACCCAATCCTACTACCAGGCAATCTTTGAATTCACTGGCTCAGCAAAATTCAAACATTTTTACTTAAAAGAAAACCATGCTAATCCGGCTTATTCAACTTGCCACATCCTTAATCCTTCTGATTGGGTGCAAGAACTTACAAAACCAAAAATCTTCCCATTATCATTTCAAAACAAGATTGACCCTTACCAACATTTTAATTACTGGGATTACCAATAGGCATGGTACAGTACCTTTCTCATACAAAACCACAAGAATAGTCATTCATAGCTATTCTATTTCCGAAAAACATTTGATCCTTCCAAAACCCCTTCATGGTTTGCTCAGTGGTGGAAGTATTTTGGTGCACTACTTGAAATTCTTACACCAAAAATCTCAGAGAGTTTAAACCTTTTCAAAACCCATTACAAACCCTCATCCAAAGAGAAAAGGTTTTCGCCTCTTCTCTTATTTTCTTCAAAATTCTATTTACCTTGGGTTCTCATATGGTTTTTCGAATTTCAACTCCAAGATGGATTGAACTCTATTACCAGAAGATTCAAGGTCAAATGGTGGGACTCATTCAATGTCCCCGAAGCAATTACAAATCAAGGAATAAAAGATTGGCTTAAGGGGAAAACCTCTTGCCACAAAATCCAGTACAAAACCAATTGTTTTTGGCTCAACGATCACATGTTATGGCTAGATTGGTGAGAACTAAAAATAATGAAGAATATTTTGCAATAATGCAATAGTTATTGCAAAACAGAAAAAATTCCTTTACAGTTGATTCTAATTCAAGACCCATAATTGATTTGGGGGATGATGATGAAGAAGGTTGTGGTACCTCTTCACAGGCACCAAATCTCTTGTAAAAAAAAAATGAAAAGAAAAAAGACCTGCAAAAGAAATTTATGGCGACAAAATTATCCATTTTTACTCTTTATTTTCTTGTTTGAATTTTTCATTTTACTTTTATGCTTACTCTACTATTGTAATAATTTTCAAAACCAGATAGACACTATTCACCTGTCACTATTCACTTTTACTGATCACATGTGAAAACAACAGGAAGAACTGTGCAAGCACTGTTCGAGCACTGTTCACCCGATAGGAAGAACTGTTCAAGCCACTGTTCGAGTACTGTTCACATGTGAAAAAGTCAAGTGGCAGACACTGTTCAAAAATTTATGAAATTACAAACCTACCCTGGTCACTTCTATATAAGGAGGCACCCATTCAAGGTAAATCAAGCTTCCACTTAGGACTTTCCTTCAAGCTTCTCCCTTTCAAGCTTCTTAAGTCGAGAAAATCCGAAGAAGGTCCTGAAGGAGTTTGACACCGAGGTAAAGAAAGGACCAAGAAGGTTGATTCACTTCCCATCCTGCCCTACCTCTACCTCACCTACAAACACTGTAACTTCCTTGTAGTAAATCTTAGGAAGATCATGTGCTGAGCAACCTTTGTAAGTCCTACCCGGAATTACATCTTCAAAACCTCTGTACAAATCTTACAACATTTATAAGATTTTGAAGTAAGTTTTCTTCAATTTCTTTTACAAAATTTCAAATTTATTTTGCATGCATATGGTCGGTTCAACGTCCTATCTTGCATAAATATACGTATATATATTCATAACGGACTGGCTCTACCGCCTATTGAATATATACATGTATATTTATATTTAAATTTCACGCTTATTTCTGATAAGTATATATATTCATAACAGACTGGCTCTGTCGTCTATTGAATATATATATATATATATATATATATATATATATATATATATATATAATCTTTAATTTACAAATTTAATTTTCATTTTTGAAGACTTCCTTTTTGCACATTTTATTTATTTCTTTAATTATTTATATATTGTTCAAGATTTAGATTGTAGTTTCTTCCCTGTTAGCTCATCCCCCTTTCGATCCTGGTGCATCCTTGGTATCAGAGCCCTAATTGCTTTTTATGTTACTCATTTATTAAATATGTTGGGAAAATTATTAATTAGTCTCTGCATTTTAATAAAACTAACTATTTACACCTTATATTTTGAAAAATATACTATTAAGTTCCTATATTTTGCTTCAATTAAACTATTTAGTTACTCTGTCAAATTTTTTCTTAGTCAATGCATGTCAAACTACTATTTAGTCCTTCTATTTGAATTAAACTAATTAGTTAGCCTATGTATTTTGAGAAATATTATTATTTAGTTCCCCCATTTTAGTAAAATTATTTCATTAGTTCTTGTATTTTGAAAATCATATTCTTAAATAAAAATGAAAATTTTGTTGTTAGGATTAAATCTTAATTTACATTTTTTTTTAATTATTCAAGTATTTTCATTCAATTCTCTGAGCTTCATTTTTTTATTTTCTCTATTAGAAAATAATTTTCCTAGGCTATTGCCTTGATTACTTGAAGATTTAGGGGAATTGATTAACCTTTTACATGTATAGCTTGTACCAATTTCTATTCAATTTCCAAGTTCCTTTGTGGCTTTCTTGGATAAGCTGGAAATGCCCCTGTACTGATTTCATTAAAGTTAATGTTGATGGTTCTCTCAGAGGACCTGATGGCATAACTATTAGAGAAGGTTTATTAAGGGATTTCCAAGGCAACTAGTTAAGGGGTTTCACAGCTTCATATGGGATGAATTCAATGCTTGGAGTTGAATTGTGCTCTATATTTGAGGGGCTTAATTTGGCATGGAAGAGTGATTATCATCAAGTTTTGCTCGAAAGTGATAGTTTATTGTTGTTTGAATTGTCTAATGTTGTTATCCTACTCCTGCTGCTTTTCGGCCAGTGGTTCATTCCATTATTCATCTTCAGTTTGATAGGAATGTGAGTGTTGCTCAAATCTTTTGAGAAGCCAATATGTGTGTTGATTGGCTTGCTAGTTTGGTTTTGTCTCTTCTTGTTGATGTCCATATTTTGGATGATCCTTTGCCAGAGATTTGCTCCTTGATTTTGCATGATGTTGTGGGTGTTGCCCATGAGAGGGCCATTTAATTTGTTTTGTTTTTGAGCTGTGCTCACATTTTCAACCAAAATAAAAAAAAAATGAAAAATAGAGAGAGAATGAGGAGGAGAAGGAGGTGGGTGCAGAGAAGAAGAAATATAAGGAGAGAGGAATTGATGAAGATAAGAGAGAAATAAGAGGGAGATGGTCAGGGCAGTTTGGGTATAAAAAAATAATAGGAGGGACTAAAGAATTAACAGAATAAAATTACAAGAACTAAGTAATGTGTTCTTTAAAATGTAAAGATCAACTAATTAGTTTCACTAAAATAAAGGGATTAAATGGTAGTTTGGCTATATTAAACCTTTGATAAATGGAAAATTTTATGAACGAACTAAATCGTTTAACAAAAGTAAAATAAAAGGACTATATAATAATTTTCCATATATATGTATATATATGATCATATTTATATGAAAATATAAATTGAAATGGAAAAACCTATCTATATATATAAAGTAGGGTAAACTCATTAACAATTTGCCATATGACTAAACCTTTCCAAGAGTTTGTTATATAGCTAAACCTTTTCAAGAATTTGCCTTGCGGCTAAACAAGAACATGACATATGGAGTATTTAAAAGTTTTGCCCACTCTTTCCTTTTTATGTATTTAACAAATTTTAATTTACTATATATATATATATATATATATATATATATATATATATATATGTCAAGTGGCAATTTATTTAAAGGATATAATTTACTTAATTTTATTAAATTTTCTTTATTTTTTATTAATTAGTTATTAAATGCTTTAAATTATAAATAGTTATTAACCCTCTAATTATGTATATATAAATTATACTATTTAATATTACCCTCATAATACTATAATAAGTAGCCATTATTATTAGATAAGTTACAATATATATGTATTATTTGATAAAAAAAATTACAATATATATATTATTTGATAAAAAAAAGTTACAATATTTTAATATATATTTGTTCTGTATATCAATTTTTATAGTGTATATGCATGTAAATTTTTTTTTCCTTTTGCACTAGTTTTATACTTTTTAGATTATTAAAATTATTTTTAGAATATAACTAATATTACTGAATAAAGATAATATTTGAATATATTATATTTCTGTAATATATTAAGACAATATAACTAAAATGATATTTTAAAGTAACGAAAATGATCATATAATTTAACTAAGCTCAAATTATTCAATATTTTTAATCAATAATTCTATTATATTGCTATATTTGTATTATTTTTATTATAAAAATCTCTATTAAAAATTTTAAGACATAAAAGTTTAGTTTATATAAAAGTAGTAAAAATAAAATATGGAGTAATTAACAATAAATATAAAACACTATTTTATTTTCTTATTTTAAAATTAAAAGTATATAAATTAAAATTATTTATTCATATCCTAAAATTATTATTAACCACGTGTAAGAGCACGTGCAATTCCCTAACATATATATAAAGTAAGCATGGTTTTCATAAGGTGTTGAAATATCGCATTTTCTATGTAAATATTTTTCTCCAATGTCGCCACATGGCGCTTTTTTATAAAAAAGAATAATGTGCTAATTAATAAAGAAATTAACATTCTAATTAATAATTATTTAATTAATAGTAGTAAATACATAATTTAAATCATTAAGACCAATATTTATTTTTATAATTCATGCTCGTATATTTATTACAATTCTCATAAAAATAATATCTATTTTAAATAAAAAAGTAAATTTATTTTTTTTATTATTTTAATTGCATTTATTCAGTAAAAGTATATAAATCCTAATTATAATGATAGAGATAATTAGTGATATATTAGTAGCCATTTAACTTAGCTTTTAGCCTTAATACTATTGATACATGTTAACATTTATTTTATATTGGTGAACTTTACAAAATACAAACGTAAAACTTTTTTTTTTATCTTATCATTATACTTTTCATACTATTAGTATCTTTTTTTTTAGAATAATATAAAAATAATAATAATAATAATAAAGCTAATGTTTAAACATTTTTAATATATTAAGAGGGTATAAAAATTTTTATATTTTAAAACAATGAAAATATGATATGATTTAATGAATTTTAAATTATTTTATATTTTTAATATGTATTTATTATTATTTTTATAAAATATTTTTTTTTATAATATTATGAAATCTTCACTAACAAAATTGTGAGATAAAAAGTTTAGTCTACATAAAAATTAATAAAAATATAAAATGGAGTAACTAACAAAAATTTTTAAAATATTATTTTATTTTTGTATGTTAAAATTAAAAATTATTTATATATTAAAAATATTAAAAACTACATGTAAAACACTGCAATTCTCTAGAAAAATGAGTATGACTTTCAATTCCCATGATATTGTGCCATGTCACTTTTAGTTCTCTTTTATGGTAAATATTTAATTCTCTTTATTTTTTTTTCTTAAATATCATTATTATTGTCATTATTATCTTAATATATATTATTTAAATAATTACTTTCTTGAACAATTGATTGTCAAAATTAAAGGCCTTTTGTAATGAAATGTGTTATTTAAAAATTTGTTGTATTGCTTTCTTTTAAACAAAAATTATTTATGCAAAAATATAATATGTTGATTTATATTTTAAGTTTATATTTCATTTCCAATTAATGAAATATCTTTCTTTTTTCATTAAAAACTTACTTATTATAATTTTCTTTACATTGATTAAATAATAAATACATACTTTATATCATTGTTACCACTTACCATTTTAAACATGCATTGACTTTTAGAGAAAATTTTGCATCGTTATTATAACATTATCATCTTAAGTAACCTTTATTAAACCTATTTACATATAATCAATATACATAATATTATTTAAATAATCACATATTAATCCAATAAAAAATATTATCTAATTATTTATTAATTGTAAATGTAACATCCCGTGCAGAAAGGAAGATCTCGATTGAGAGTAATCCTCTGGGAGGACATCGCTCGCTGGTGACCTTATCCAAATGAGGGGCAGGAATGAACCGAGTCTCACATCAAAAAGAGAGGGAAAGGTAAAGGGCCTTATAAGGTGGCAAACCTCTAACCTGTATAGCGCATTTTTGAGCCTCAAAGAAGGTGTCACACCCTACCCCTCCGTAAGGCATAACATGATCCCGTAATATACCTAATGAATTATCAACTTTGTCTACTGATAACCAATTAAATACACTACAAGGGATTTTAAAACTTTTCTTACTTCTTTTTACAGTGGTGAGCACTATTGACAGGTGTTAAAAAAAATTTTTTAACTGAAGTGAAACCAAATAACACATTTGAAGTATTGATAATTTCTGTAAAAATTTTGGTAGAGTGCCATCTGTATTTTGAATAAAACAGTTCTTCAAAAACCTATAAAAGGCACTTCTAATATATTTCTCAATCCCATACTCAAATAACAATTCAACAAAATAAATTTCCCAATATTTATCAACACAATTCAACAATCAATTTTTCAGTGTTTCCAAAAGCTGGGATAAGCGAGTTATGTCATAATATTTTTACAAGCCAATATAAATTACAATTTTAGTTTATAACTGCTCAAGACCAAGTACAATATATACATACAGTGTACATACATTACAACAAAAACTACAAAATATGGTATACTCAATATACTCGGTGAAATCTCAAAATGTAGCACAAGCAGCCTACTCTGCTGCTTTGTCCGTCTGTCTACCTACGACAGCAATGAAAAAGCTATCGCTGAGCCAATGTCTCAGTGGTGCACAAAATTAAGAAAATACAATTTAAAAACCATAAGCCATAAATTATATAAACAGTGGATACTTAAAATCATAGTTAAATTCAAAAGACAGTGAATGTCATAAAGAATTTAAACTCCATTTCACAATATCATAATAAATATCAATAAATCACACACACAGCTTAATCATGATTCCATAATCCAATTCGTCCTAAAAGCCGATGGCTAGTGAGAAATAACATAGCTAGCTAGCAATAATATGAGTACTCATCCTATTCGTCCTCAACAAGCACACACCTCAACACTTCAGCCAGAGAGGGAATTCAAAGTCAATTCGTCCCACTAGACAAGCTAGCGAGGAATTCAATCAAATATACATGATAGCTGTGGTTTCAAACCATTTACAATATTTTTCAAGCAATAAGTATCCATCAAATTTCCATTCAAACAATTTTCCACAATTTAAAATAATAACATACAAATTGTCAATATTTATTTCAATTGAAAATTCAAAAGAAATAACTGTTGTGCACAAACCTCTGATAAATGCCTCTTGGCCCTGACTCAGTGTTTCCTTCCCCTTCCCTGAGTCTTTGCTAACTGAAATACACAATTTGAAGTGTTTTAGTACTCATTTAAACTGTCTCTAACAATAAGGTCCAATAACTAATTTATTTAATTCTATTATTTTCCTTAGTCAACCTAAAATGTTAACCCTCGATGCACTCTAGGTGAATTAGGTTTAATGTTACCAATATGTCACATTTTGCATTTCAATATACTACCAATATAGTGCAATTTGCTATTGTTACAAGTTGGCATTCATTGCCAAATTATTTCAAGCATCATTGTATGTAAATGTCAAGTTCTCAATTTTTGTGTGATAGATTGGTCTAGCTTAAAGTCCTATTTCTCTTGGTTTTTAGCTTCTGGTTAAGCAAAATTGTAACTCTATGTCTTATTACACTCGGGGCAAAATTTCAGGTCATTCTGAGTTGTATAGACCAAGATATGGTCAATTTACTATTGCTGGTCAGATTGCACTAAAATGGCAACTTTAGATCATTTTTAGGTCATTTCTAGTTCGGGCAGTTTTTATATCTGAACTTATGCAAGCTATTTGACTTGCTTATGGTCATTTCTAGGTTTTGATGTCTTCATAAGAGTTGTATCTCTAGGTCTAATCTATTCATGGTAAAAATTTCAGGTCATTTGGACCTGTTTTGAGTGAGTTATGGCCAAAACACTAACTGCTGCCCAAATGGTCAATTTTCAGGCTTTCAAGTCACTAATCCGGATTTGGTCATTTTTCAAGTCACTTTCTGGATAGAATTTAGGTAGGCTTTCTTCATGAAAGTTGGCACATTTTGTGCCTAGTTTCACCTCCAATTGGCCTCATACCAATTGGAGTCACACACTTAGGGTTATAGGTCCATTTGCACACTGCCCTCTATATGCTTTTCAAACACCAAACCAAACACATGTTTACCAACTACATCTTCACTTCTACACAATAATCTGCATTTAGCACTAACCAAAACCATTCACTTCTTTACATTATAGGTCAACTTGGACAGAATATAACCACTTCAAAATACACCAAATGCAGTCACCATTCACAAAGTTCAATCCCAACAATATATACGCACAAATACTTCTAATTATCACACAAACTTCCATCATTAAATTACATACCTATCACTACTATTCCACACACATATATGCTGCCAATTTTTGTACAATATTTCAGCAACATTTGATGAACTTAAACACTTCAATCTTCATTATGAGGCTGCCACAAGTTTACACATACACATCAACTTTCATTTTCACTTTTCAAGCTTACAAATTAAACTTTATACATGAAAACCAATTCCAATACATTTAAACACTTAATTTAACATCTCAAACAACCATTTACATGCAAAGACAAGCTGTTCATGATGAAGTTCCATGGCTGCCAAAATGGCTCAACTCTAATAATTCATCAAACATCAATCTTCTTCCATAATTCAATTACCCACAACCTTAGTTACACTTTTAATGAAACTAGAATTGAAAATAACCACTTACCTCTTTTGGACTTCTTCAAAACTCCACCAAAACTTATCTTTCTTACTCCCTTATTGCTGCCCAAGGTGTGTACTATAACTTTAATGAAGAACTCTTATGCAAACCATGGCTTGAAGAGGGAGATGGAAGCTTGGACAAGGGGGCGGCCATGGGAGAGCTTGGGAGAAGATTGGGTTTGGCTGGTTCTCCACATGAGGTTGAAGATAAATTCTGTATATCCTAAGTGTCCCTTTAAGTGTCCAAAAGTTAAGGTTAGTGGAGCACTAAGGTAATATATTGATTATTTATTTCAAAGTTTCCAAATTCCCACATTTACCTCATTTCTTTGACTATTTAATTTATGTACTACCATTTTAATTTTCATGATATTTTCAAGGTTTAATATCATTTATTTTTAATAGAAATTTAGGTCAAAAGGCAACTCGGGGTGTCAAATGACCACAATGCCCCTATTCGGATTGCATTCCCGATTTTTCGGTAATACCGAGTTTTGTCATTTTCTCAATTTCTCGTTTTTCCTTGTACTAATAAATTAATTTTTCTTTGATATTTTTAATGACATTTATACTTTAATAAATCTTTAATTATGTCTCGTAACTAAATTTCGAGGGTTCCCTGTAGTCCTGGGGTCAGCTATTGCCTGCGCTGTAACTTCCCTGTGCGGTCACCCATCATTGCGGTGCTGACTCGTTTAACTTGGTTACATTTCATTGCTATTATTTTTTATTTATTTTTCTTGTATTTTCTTTTCTTGTATTTCATTATTTTATGTCTCCTCACTAACTTTTAAATGTGGTTCTAGGCATCCTAGCTGTCCAGACCGACATTGGTCACCAAAATAGTAGAACGCATTGCCGAATATAGAGGTGTTACAATTCTCCCCCCCTTAAAATAAATTTCGTCTCGAAATTTTACTTAGCATCAGTCTCTGAACAGCTGTGGGTGCTATCTCCTCATATCCTCTTCACGTTCCTAAGTAGCTTCCTGGCCTGAATGATGGTTCCACAGCACTTTAACCAGGTGTATCTGTTTGTTCCTCAGCTGGTTCACCTTATATGCCAGAATTTCTACGGGTTCTTCCTCATATGAGAGGTTTGGATTTACCTCAATCTCTTCAACTGATAGTACATGAGATGGGTCAGATCTGTACCTCCTTAACATGGACACATGGAAGACACTGTTTATCCTTTCTAGCTCTAGAGGTAATGCTAACCGATATGCCAAAGGACCCACTCTTTCTAGAACTTCATATGGTCCGATAAAATGAGGACTCAGTTTCCGCTTTCTGCCAAATCTCATAATCTTCTTCCAAGGAGAAACTTTAATGAATACCTTATCACCCACTGCATTTTCAATATCTCTTCTCTTCAGATCAACATGGGACTTCTGACGGTCTAATGCAGCCTTGAGTCGATCTCTGATTAATCTGATATTTTCCTCTGTCTGTTGAATAATCTCTAGCCCAATCATCTTTCTTTCACCTACTTCATCCCAACATAGGGGAGTTCTGCACTTCCTGCCATACAAAGCTTCATATGGAGGCATCCCAATGCTTGATTGGTAGCTGTTGTTATAAGCAAACTCAATCAAAGGCAAGTGTATATACCAACTACCTTCAAACTCAATCACACAAGCCCGTAGCATATCCTCCAATATCTGAATTACCTCTCTCAGACTGGCCATCTGTCTGTGGGTGGAATGCTGTGCTGAAGTTCAATCTAGTTCCTAGGGCTCTCTGAAGACTACCCCAGAATCTAGAAGTGAACCTAGGATCTCTGTCAGATACAATTGATACTGGCACTCCATGCAGTTTTACAATCTCATTTATGTACAATCTGGCTAATCTCTCCAAACTATAGTCCATCCGGACTAGCAAAAAATGAGCTGACTTGGTTAGTCTATCAACTATAACCATACTGTGACACCCCTTACCCGTCTACAGTATATCCGAGTAAGTTATGTCGCACGGTGTACCGGAACACTCTATTTTTTCTTAATTAATTTTTATCATAGTTTTGAATATAACTTGTGAAATATAATTCATTTAAGTTATTTATTGAAATTATAATTTATTTGAGGTTCCGAAAATTTTATAGAAAATCCGGCAGAGTACCGGCTAAAAATGGAGAAAACAGTTCTTCGGAACCTATGAAAAACACTTCCAAAATCATTTCCAAACAATCCCAACTCCATTTCATCAACAAAGTCTCAATATGATTTTCAACAACATTTCCATTACTCAAACATTCATTTCTTATGGTACTCATATACAAACAATAAATAAATACTCGAATTTTCCATTCATAACCACAATTTTCATTATATACATGAACATCAAAATACATTACATAAGTTCAATTACATATGAGAAAATAAAAGTTAGTTACAAAATACCAAAATGAAACCTAGTGTCCTACCAATGCACTGTAGATGGTGAGGTGACACGGACACTATGCAGAGCTGCAGGAGATCTCACCCAGTCTGCGGTCTACTGGGCTCTCGGTCAGTATCTCCAGAACCTACGCGTAGCAAAAGCAACGCGCTAAGCAATAATGCTTAGTGGTGCAATAATAAAATAAAAATAAATAACAGAAAGTAAATATGCAGTGAATGTATTGATGTTTTATTTCAAATAAATTTTCGATGAGTAGTTGTAATCTTACTTATTTTGTACTTGTTATATTCATTATTTCATTAAATTTGGCCACTTTTATGTTCGGTTGCCCAATTAACCTATACTGGACGACTGGACTGGATAAACGGGTAAACTGGCACTGGGTATCAAGTACCTCGGGCTGTCACACCATCAGTCACATATGTATCTCCCGGTGTGCAACAGAAAAGCTAATAAGCTGTAAATAACATTAGGCACAAGGCCAAGTCTCAACACAATGTCAGAATGGCTAAAAGCCATGAAATTACATAATGGCATAATGCCATGTGCAGTACTGCTAACTGAACCCTATTGGCATGCCAAACTATCCAAACAAATATTGTTAGGTATGCTAGAGCATTTGATACTTTTGAATTTTGTAATTTTTGATTTTCAAGCTTTGGTGTCATTATTCACCTCATTGGTAAACAAAAATGTTGACCTTTGCATAGAAAATAGGTACATTGGTTTTAACACTCCCAACATACCACATTTTGCATTCAAAACTTGTTGGCATTAATCACCAATACCATTTCTAAACTTAAAACTAAGGGGGCAGAATTTTCAGTTTTTGTACCTTAATTTTACTGTTCCATTAGTTACTGTTGCAATGGGAATTTGAGAAAGTGATAAACATGAAAGTTGTTCCTTATTTTGTCTAGTTGAATTTCTTTTTTTGAATCACTTCATTTGGAGTTTTTTAAGTCCAGTTATGGTCCAAAAACCACAGCTGGCCGGATTGAAAAATTGCAGAACTGACAATATCTACAGTGCAGTGAATAAAGAATCGCAACTGCCTTGTTGGATAGGTTCTGGTCATAATTTGGGGTAGGTTTCTTCATGAAAGTTGTTTGTCTATATCTTAACTTGTTGCTGTAAACATTTCAGGTCAATTGGGTCATTCTACAATGAGTTATGGCCAAATGAACAATTACTGTTCATTTGGTCATTCCGCAGAATCTGGTTGCAGGACATCCGGATTGGGGCCAGTTTTTGGTCCACTTGATTTGGTCTTTTGGGCATGGTTTCTTCACCAAAATTGTGCCATTATGTGTCTAGTTTCATGTCCAATTGGCCAAACACCAATTGAACCTACACAGCCAAAGTTATGGCTGTCCAAGCAGGCTGGACTCACAGCCACCCTGCTGGTTACACTAGGCAGTATACCAAATCAGTTTGCAATGCCATAATTCACTTCAAGTTGTGGTCAACTTCCCTCAAATGGTCACTAATTGACCATTAAAATGTTCATTTACCATTACATAAGCAAAGTCCAAGTTTCTCTCCCAAAACCCTAATTCCCATTTCAAATTTTCACAAGATACCTTAGTTAACTCACTAATTCATTATCCCCATATATATATACTTTAAACATGATCTCTAGTCCACTCTAAGTCCATCAAAAACAATAAATCTCATCCCTTCCTTAGGGCTACCGAAATCCATGGTGTACATACACATAAATTTTATTCATTTAATTTACAAATTCTTACTCATTTTAAGTCTCTAACATGGAATAAGAGAGATATATGTACAAATAGGCACTAACCTTAGTAGGGCAGAATTTTCCCAAGCTTGAACTTCACTTTATTTTTTTTTCTAGGCTGCCAAACACTCTAGCAAGGTTGAGTGACAAATTTTAGTGAATGACTTTATAGATTTTGGGGTGAGGAATAAAAGGTTTTAAGGTATAAGAGAATAAGAGCTATGGAGGAAAAGGGAGGGGATTTTCGGCTGGCTGAATAAGAAGAAGAAGACCAGAATTTTTTTGGTCCATTTTGACTCTTTTAAGTGATTTAAGAAGGTTTGTTAAATTTTGATTGGTTGGGAGTAAGTAAATGACATCATGTGATGTCATTATCCCTAATTTCCCTTATTTTTCTTTTCTTTTCTTTTCTACTAACTTTAAATTAATTTTTTATCAACATTAATTCATATTTTATGTCATAATAATTATTTACTCAATAGGACAAGTCGGCCAAAAATTGTCTCTGAAGGCGAAATGATCAAAATGCCCTCCGTTTGGCTTAACGGGTCAAAATTATCTGTACCGATTGAAAAAATTTTCTAAATATTTTCTTGGCATCCTAATGCCATAAAAACGTCTATGACCCTTCTCTGGAGTCCCAAAAATTATTTTATGAATTTTTCCCTGGGTCTAGGGCTCCTAGTTGCGAGAACCACAACTTCCCTCTGGGTTACCCATCGCTTGGGCACCGGCTCATTTAACTTGGTTGTATTTTATTTCTAAAATTTTTACTAAATTTTTCTTATTAATATTTGAGTTAATTATGGTTCCTGACTTTAGTTTAAATATTTTTCCGAACGTTCTAGCTGTCCGGACCGACACCGGTCACCGGAACAGTAGAATGTATGGAGTTGCTACCGGGAGGGTGTTACAACTCTTCCCCTCTAATTTAAATTTTATCCTCGAAATTTACCTAATGCAAACAGTTGAGGGAACTGTTGCCTCATCGTCTCTTCACTTTCCCAAGTTGCCTCCTCGGTGTTGTGGTGCCTCCAAAGCACTTTCACCAGTGGAATCCGCTTATTCCTCAATTCTTTCACTTCCCGAGCCAGAATCCGTATGGGTTCTTCTTCATATGTCAAATCCGGTTGTACTTCAATTTCTTCCATGGAGATGACATGTGAAGGATCTGAGCGGTATCTTCTTAGCATAGACACGTGGAACACATTGTGGATCTTGTCTAGCTCTGGTGGTAAAGCTAGCCTATAGGCCACTGGACCCACACGTTCAATGACTTCATATGGGCCAATGAACCTAGGGCTTAACTTACCTTTTCTTCCAAACCTCAATACCTTCTTCCACGGTGATACCTTGAGGAACACTTTGTCGCCAACCACATATTCTATTTCTTTTCTCTTCAGGTCGGCATAAGATTTCTGTCTATCTGAGGCAACCTTCAGATTGGCTTTGATTAGTTTTACTTTCTCCTCAGTCTGATTTACTGTGTCCGGCCCTACCGCTTGTCTTCGCTAATTCAGTCCAAAGACACCTGAGTTCTACATTTTCTCCCATATAGTGCTTCATATGGGGCCATTTGGATGCTAGCTTGGTAGCTATTGTTGTATGCAAATTCGCGCTGGGAGGTATCTATCCCAACTTCCCTCAAACTCAATGAGACAACTCCTCAGCATATCCTCAAGGACCTGACATATATTTCATGTTATTATTATCATTTTAGTTCAATATGTGTATTAGTTTAATTGGTTTCAATTGTTTACCTGGATTACTCTTTCTGATTGCCCATCCGTCTGAGGATGGAAAGCTGTGCTGAAGTGGAGTTGTGTGCCCAAGGACTCATGCAACTTCTTCCAAAATCTCGATGTAAACCTTGGGTCTCGATCAGATATGATGGAAAGTGGAATTTCATGCAGTCTAACTATCTCACTGATATACAATTCTGCTAACTTCTCCAGTGAGTAGTCAGTCCTAACTGGCAGAAAGTGCGTTGACTTCGTCAATCTATCTACTATCACCCACACTGCATCATGTTTCTTCTGGGTGAGAGGTAGGCCACTTACAAAATCCATGGTGACCCGATCCCATTTCCATTCAGGTATGCGTATAGGCTGTAGCAAACCTGATGGAACTTAATGCTCTGCCTTGACTTGCTGACATGTCAAGCATTTAGTCACATAGTCAGCTATGTCCTTCTTCATACCAGGCCACCAATACTAAAGTTTCAGATCATGATACATTTTTGTACTTCCTGGGTGCATAGCATAAACACTAGTATGTGCCTCTTTCAGAATACTGGCCTTCAATTCCCCATCATCTGGTACACATACTCTTCCTTTGTAGTACAGACACCCATCTGCTTTCACCTCATAGTCAGTTGCTTTTCCCTCAGAGATTTTGCTCATAATAGCCATTAGCTTCTCATCTACTTTCTGCCCATCTAAAATCTGCTGTAATAGGTTTGGCCTCACTTGCAACTCAGCCAAAATAGCTCCATCTCGAACCAAAGATAGACGGGCATTCAATGATCTTAAAGCTGTGATGGATTTTCTACTCAAAGCATCAGCAACTACAGTTGCCTTCCCAGGATGGTAGTCAATTACACAATCATAATCCTTCAGGAACTCAATCCATCGTCTCTGTCTAAGGTTGAGCTCCTTCTGGGTTGGCAAGTATTTCAGGCTTTTGTGGTCCGTGTAAATGTAGCACTTTTTACCATACAAGTAATGCCTCCATATCTTCAGTGCGAAGATAATTGCTACAAGCTCTAGATCATGGGTAGGGTAATTTTGTTCATGTGGCCTTAGCTGCCTGGAAGCATAAGCGACCACCTTCCCCTCTTGCAACAATACACACCCTAACCCATTATGAGAGGCATCATTGTAGACCACAAAGTCCTTTCGACATCAAGCTATGTTAACACCGGTGCCTCTGTCAACATAGCCTTCAACTTCTCAAACTGGTCCGACACTTGTCATTCCAACAATCGATATTCTTGTGTAACAACTTGGTCATTGGAGCAACTATTAAGGAAAATCCTTCACAAATCTCCAGAATACCCAAATAGCCCCAAGAAGCTTCTGACCTCAGTTGTATTTCTGGGAGGCTTCCATTCCATCACTGCTTCTATTTTCTTGGGATCCACCCTAATCCCATCAGCTGACACAATGTGTCTAAGGAATGCAATCTCATTCAACCAGAAGTCACACTTGGACAACTTAGCATACAGCTTCTTTTCTCTCAGGGTTTGCAAAATAATCCTCAAATGCTCATCATGTTCTTCCCTGGTATTGGAATACACCAGAATATCATCAATAAAGACCACTACGAACCGAACTAGGTATGGATGGAAGATACGGTTCATAAGGTCCATAAATGCCATCGTGCATTTGTTAGGCCAAAGGGCATCACCGTAAACTCATAATGCCCATACCGGTCCCGAATGCGCCTTTGGCACATATACATCATTCACTCTCAACTGATGATACCTTGATCTGAGATCAATCTTAGAAAATACTGATCAAACAGATCATCAATTCTAGGCAACGGATATTTGTTCTTCACAGTCACTTTATTCAACTGCCGGTAATCGATGCATAGCCTCGAAGTCCCATCCTTTTTCTTTACAAACAAAGACCTTTGAGCTCCCCATGGTGACACATCGCGTATAAACCCTTTATCAAGTAACTCTTGCAATCGAAGTTTTCAACTCCTCAATTCCGTGGGTGCCATCCTATAAGGAGCAATGGAAATGGGTGTCAGATCTGCAGTGTCTCAATAGCAAATTCAACTTCCCTTTCTGGTGGCAAACCAGGCAACTCTTCAGGAAATACCTTTGGGAAGTCTCTTACTGTGGGTATATCACTCAGGTTTGGCTTAGCCTGCCTAGTATCCACATGTGCTAGGTAGGCTTCACAACCTTTTCTCATCATTCTTCTTGCAACTGTGGCTGATATAACATTGGACAGGAAATCTGTCCTTTCACCCACAACAGTGGTCTCATTACCCTCAAAAGTTTTCAGAGAAATTCTCTTTAATTTGCAATCAACTATTGCCTGATGACGTGACAACCAGTCCATTCCCAAAATCACGTCAAACTCATGGAAAGGCAACTCAATTAAATCTGCCAAGAATTCATACCCCTGAATCCTTAACGGGCAACCCTTGTACACTTTGTTCACCACTACACTGTGGCCCAATGGATTAGTGACCAGGATGTCTTGGTCACTCTCCCCTACTAGTATCCCCCTTTCTACAGGTAGGTTGATGCAGATGTATGAATGAGTGGATCTTGGATCCACTAATGCATATACAGATGTATTGTAGAGGGAGAACGCACTCGATGACGCCCGGCATCTTGCTCCTCCCGAGCTCTAATGGCATAAGCTCGCAGTGGTCTGCATCGTGCCTCTCTGCCGCTCGATGCATGCCTCGTGATGGTCCCACTACGCCGATTTGCCGATTTCCTACCCCTTTGTGGTGCAGAGCAGTCTGCTCGCTTGTGTTGGAGCAAATGTAATAGTTCTGCGTGACGCTTCTTCAACCGATGCTCTGTTCACCCACACCTTAAGCAGCACCAGCCACTCTCCAACACTCTCCTTATGCCATTTCAAACAATGTGGACATGCGTAAGATGCCGGGCTGGTCCTCAACCCCATCCTCGAGAGCCGCCCACCGATGGTGTGGACGACCTCTCCTAGGGGTAACCGTGGCCCGCCCCGAGACCGACTCGACCTTGTGGTTAACTCTGAACTCTGTGTGTGGACCCTTGAACTTCTTCCCAAATGCAGGAGATGAACTAGACCGACTGCCCCCTCTTCTCGTCTCTCTCTTCAGTCCGCTCACTTATTCTAACCTTTTCAACCTTTATTGCAGCTTCCACTAACTTGGTGAAGTCTGTGATTCCCAAGGTAGTGATCATGATCTTTATATTGTCATTTAATCCTTCTTCAAATCTCTTACACCTTTCGGCCTCATTAGGGACTATCTCCCTTCCATAGTGGCTCAATCTAATGAATTCCTTCTCATACTCACCACCGATACCGTCGCTCAGATTAATGAACTCTCTTCTCTCTTCCGTATACACTACCCACATATTTCTTCTTAAATTCGGAGAGGAAGAAGTCCCAAGTTATAACTTCTGGCTGCACTTCACTGGATACCGTGTCCCACCATTCATATGCATCATCTTGCAACAGAGATACAGCAGCCTCTAAATTTTGCTCTGGGGTGCAATGGAGTTGTTTTAAAACTCATTGCTCTGCTTAACCAATTCTCTACCGCAATGTAATCATCTTCTCTTGCCAAAGAAGTCCACCGCTCCAAACTTTCTCAATTTTTCTAGATGTGATTTTGGTTGTGGAGGTGGTGGTGGTGGTGCCGGCATTACCTGTGCCATTTGTTCAAGAATTCGCCATTTGTGGAACATGGCCTATGGAGGCCGAAAGGTGCTCGCTTGAGCTAGCGGAGCAGTTCTCCCATACCCCAGTCTCATTGCCGCAGTGGAGCATGACTCTCCACTTCCTCTTCAACTGCCCTCTGAGATGTAGGGTCCATATCCTATTCAAAATAAGAAAGACAAACAGATCTGCATTAGTGTCACCTCGACTCTTATAAATGCAATGCATGGTATGGACTCAATCTAGGCCCAGAAACGCCTAAACCGTGCTTTGATACCACTAAATGTGACACCCCTTACCCGTCTACAGTATATCCGAGTAAGTTATGTCGCACGGTGTACCGGAACACTCTATTTTTTCTTAATTAATTTTTATCATAGTTTTGAATATAACTTGTGAAATATAGTTCATTTAAGTCATTTATTGAAATTATAATTTATTTGAAGTTCCGAAAATTTTATAGAAAATCCGGCAGAGTACCGGCTAAAAATGGAGAAAACAGTTCTTCGGAACCTATGAAAAACACTTCCAAAATCATTTCCAAACAATCCCAACTCCATTTCATCAATAAAGTCTCAATATGATTTTCAACAACATTTCCATTACTCAAACATTTATTTCTTATGGTACTCATATACAAACAACAAATAAATACTCGAATTTTCTATTCATAACCACAATTTTCATTATATACGTGAACATCAAAATATATTACATAAGTTCAATTACATATGAGAAAATAAAAGTTAGTTACAAAATACCAAAATGAAACCTAGTGTCCTACCAATGCACTGTAGATGGTGAGGTGACACGGACACTATGCAGAGCTACAGGAGATCTCACCCAGTCTGCGGTCTACTGGGCTCTCGGTCAGTATCTCCAGAACCTACGCGTGGCAAAAGCAACGTGCTAAGTAATAATGCTTAGTGGTGCAATAATAAAATAAAAATAAATAACGGAAAGTAAATATGCAGTGAATGTATTGATGTTTTATTTTAAATAAATTTTCGATGAGTAGTTGTAATCTTACTTATTTTGTACTTGTTATATTCATTATTTCATTAAATTTGGCCACTTTTATGTTCGGTTGCCCAAGTAACCTATACTGGACGACTGGACTGGATAAACGGGTAAACTGGCACTGGGTATCAAGTACCTCGGGCCGTCACACCATCGGTCACATATGTATCTCCCGGTGTGCAGCAAATGTACCTAATAACTCAGAATAACATTAGGCACAAGGCCAAGTCTCAACACAATGTCAGAATGGCTAAAAGCCATGAAATCACAGAATGGCATAATGCCATGTGTAGTACTACTAACTGAACCCTATTGGCATGCCAAACTATCCAAACCAATCTTGTTAGGTATACTAGGGCATTTGATACTTTTGAATTTTGTAATTTTTGATTTTCAAGCTTTGGTATCACTATTCACCTCATTGGTAAACAAAAATGTTGAATTTTGCATAGAAAATAGGTACATTGGTTTTAACACTCCCAACATACCACATTTTGCATTCAAAACTTGTTGGCATTAATCACCAATACCATTTCTAAACTTAAAACTAAGGGGGCAGAATTTTCAGTTTTTGTACCTTAATTTTACTGTTCCATTAGTTACTGTTGCAATGGGAATTTGAGAAAGTGATAAACATGAAAGTTGTTCCTTATTTTGTCTAGTTGAATTTCTTTTTTTGAATCACTTCATTTGGAGTTTTTTAAGTCCAGTTATGGTCCAAAAACCACAGCTGGCCGGATTGAAAAATTGCAGAACTGACAATATCTACAGTGCAGTGAACAGTAACTGCAACTGCCTTGTTGGATAGGTTCTGGTCATAATTTGGGGTAGGTTTCTTCATGAAAGTTGTTTGTCTATATCTTAACTTGTTGCTGTAAACATTTCAGGTCAATTGGGTCATTCTACAATGAGTTATGGCCAAATAAACAATTACTGTTCATTTGGTCATTCTGCAGAATCTGGTTGCAGGACATCCGGATTAGGGCCAGTTTTTGGTTCACTTGCTTTGGTCTTTTAGGCATGGTTTCTTCACCAAAATTATGCCATTATGTGCCTAGTTTCATGTCCAATTGGCCAAACACCAATTGAACCTGCACAGCCAAAGTTATGGCTGTCCAAGCAGGCTGGACTCACAACCACCCTGCTGGTTACACTAGGCAGCATACCAAATCAGTTTGCAATGCCATAATTCACTTCAAGTTGTGGTCAACTTCCCTAAAATGGTCACTAATTGACCATTAAAATGTTCATTTACCATTACATAAGCAAAGTGTAAGTTTCTCTCCCAAAACCCTAATTTCCATTTCAAATTTTCACAAGATACCTTAATTAACTCACTAATTCATTATCCCCATATATATATACTTTAAACATGATCTCTAGTCCACTCTAAGTCCATCAAAAACAATCAATCTCATCCCTTCCTTAGGGCTGCCAAAATCCATGGTGTACATACACATAAATTTTATTCATTTAATTTACAAATTCTTACTCATTTTAAGTCTCTAACATGGAATAAGAGAGATATATGTACAAATAGGCACTAACCTTAGTAGGGCAGAATTTTCCCAAGCTTGAACTTCACTTTCTTTCTTTTTCTAGGCTGCCAAACACTCTAGCAAGGTTGAGTGACAAATTTTAGTGAATGACTTTATAGATTTTGGGGTGAGAAATCAAAGGTTTTAAGGTATAAGAGAATAAGAGCTATGGAGGAAAAGGGAGGGGATTTTCGACTGGCTGAAGAAGAAGAAGAAGACCAGAATTTTTTTGGTCCATTTTGACTCTTTTAAGTGATTTAAGAAGGCTTGTTAAATTTTGATTGGTTGGGAGTAAGTAAATGACATCATGTGATGTCATTATCCCTAATTTCCCTTATTTTTCTTTTCTTTTCTTTTCTACTAACTTTAAATTAATTTTTTATCAACATTAATTCATATTTTATGTCATAATAATTATTTACTCAACTGGACAAGTCGGCCAAAAATCGTCTCTGAAGGCGAAATGACCAAAATGCCCTCCGTTTTGGCTTAACGGGTCAAAATTGTCTGTACCGATTGAAAAATTTTTCTAAATATTTTCTTGGCATTCTAATGCCATAGGAACCTCTATGACCCTTCTCTAGAGTCCCAAAAATTATTTTTTGAATTTTTCCCCGGGTCTAGGGCTCCTAGTTGCGAGAACCGCAACTTCCCTCTGGGTTACCCATCGCTTGGGCACCGGCTCATTTAACTTGGTTGTATTTTATTTCTAAAATTTTTACTAAATTTTTCTTATTAATATTTGAGTTAATTATGGTTCCTCACTTTAGTTTAAATATTTTTCCGAACGTTCTAGCTGTCCGGACCGACACCGGTCACCGGAACAGTAGAATGTACGGAGTTGCTACCGGGAGGGTGTTACACATACTCCATCATGGCTATTCTGTGTCCTCGGAAGTCCCATCACAAAATCCATAGTTATTCGTTCTCATTTCCACTCAGGTACTAGCAATGGATGTAACAAACCTACTGGTACTTGATGTTCTGCCTTCACTAGCTGACAAGTTAGGCATTTGGAGACAAAATCAGCTACATCCCTCTTCATATCCATCAACCAGTAATGCTCTTTCAGCCCTCTGTATATTTTAGTTCCACTAGGATGCATAGCAAAAGGAGACTCAAGTGCTTCTTTCATGATGATCTGTCTCAATTTCACATCATTAAGAACACATATTATGCCCTAATGTAGCAATAAACCATCATCTCTCATAGAAAATTTAGGTTTCTTGCCCTGCTGGACTTCTTTCAGCAGCTTTTGATATTTTTCATCACTCTGAACAGTCATTCTGATCTGATCAATCAACACTGGTTGTACATGCCATGCAACTACTGTCTGTCCCTCATCATCAATCTCCAAACTAGCATGCTGTGCTTTCAATTCATGCACCATGGACAAAGGAGAAACACTGAGACTTGCCATAGTCTTGCAATTTAAGGCATCAGCCACCACATTTACTTTTCCTGGCTGATAGTCTTTTAAGCAATCATAGTCTTTAATCAGTTCTAACCATCTCCTCTGCCTCAAGTTCAATTCCTTCTGGGTGCCCAAGTACTTCAAGCTCTTATGATCTGTGTAAATGTAGCATTTCTCCCCATACAAATAGTATCTCCAGATCTTTAGAGCAAAAACAATAGCTGCAAGCTCTAACTCATGTGTTGGATAGTTCCTCCCATGCGGTTTCAGCTGGCGTGATGCATAAGCAATGACATTCCGATCTTGCATCAGTACACAGCCTAACCCATTGTTAGAAGCATCACTATAAACTGTGTATTCTTTACCCGGTGTAGGTAAAATAAGGACTGGAGCTTCAGTCAAACACCTCTTCAACTCATCAAAACTCTGTTGGCATTTATCTGTCCATTGAAATTTTACATCTTTCCGAAGTAGCTTGGTCAGTGGAGAAGCTAACATAGAAAACCCTTTCACAAATCGATGGTAATATCCAGCTAAACCCAGAAAACTGCGAATTTCTGTGATATTCCTGGGTGGCTTCCAATTAAGGATAGCTTCTACCTTGTTGGAATCTACCTTGATCCCTTCAGCCGACACAACATGTCCCAAGAAGGAGATTTCTTTCAGCTAAAATTCATATTTTGACAATTTGGCGTATAGCTATTTCTCCTTTAAAGTCTGCAGTACAATCCGTAGATGTCTGTCATGCTCCTCTGCATTCCTCGAATATATCAAAATATCATCAATAAACACCACCACAAATTGGTCGAGATATGGTCTGAAGATAGTGTTCATCATATCCATAAAAGCAGCTGGAGCATTAGTTAACCCGAATGGCATTACTAAAAACTCATAGTGGCCATATCGAGTTCTGAAAGCAGTTTTTGGAATACTCTGCTCTTGCACTTTCAAGTGATAATAACCAGATCGCAAATCAATTTTGGAGAATATAGCTGCATCCTTCAACTGATCAAACAGATCATCAATGCGAGGTAATAGATATTTGTTCTTTATTGTCACCTTATTCAACTGCCGGTAGTCAATACATAAGTGAAGAGTGCCATCTTTCTTCTTAACAAACAATACTGGTGCTCCCCAAGGTGACACACTAGGGCGAATGAAGCCCTTTTCAAGTAGTTCTTGCAACTGTACCTTCAACTCTTTCAACTCTGTTGGTGCCATTCTGTATGGTGTTATGGAGATTGGATCCACACCAGGCATAACATTAGTTTCAAACTGCACCTCTCTTTCTGGAGGTAATCCTGGCAATTCATCAGGAAACACATCTGGAAAGTCATATACTGTAGGGATGTCCCTCAATGTTGGGCTCCCTACTTGGGTGTCTACTACATGTGCCAAGTATGCTTTACACCCCTTTCTGATCATTTTTCTAGCTAGTGTAGCCGAAATGATGTTTGATGGCAATAGCTGCCTCTCCCCATGTATTACCACATCACTGTACTGAGGGAGACCAAAAGTGACCGTCTTCAGTCTACAGTCAATCATGACGTGATGCTTGGCTAACCAATCTATGCCCAAGATGATATCATAATCTCTGAAGGGCATTTCAATGAGATCAAACAGAAATGTATGTCCTTGAATAACCAAAGGACAATCCCTATACATTCTATTAACCCTGACCTCTTGTCCTAGCGAACTTGTTACTAGCACCTCAAAGTCCATTTTCTTACACGGAACAGCAATGCAATCAATAATGCTAGTACCCGCATAGGAATGGGTAGAACTCGGATCAAATAATACAAACACATCTTGATTAAAAGTTGAGAAGGTACCAGCCACAATGTCAGATGTCTCAGCCTCTTCTCTCTGTCTCATTGCATAGACTCTGACTGGAGCACTATCTTGCTCTGATTGATTCACTGTGCCTTACCTGCCTGCTGAACTACCTCTACCCCTGCCTCTACCTCTGCAAGGTGGTTGTGAACCTCTGGTGACAGGATTCTGAACTGACCCTTCAGCAGTAGTAGCAGGTGGCCCAACTCTACAGGCACTGATGCAGTCCTTGGCAAAGTTTCCTGTGCCTCCACAGTTATAACAGGCTCCTACGGTCTTATAGCATACCCCACCATGGCTTCTACCATAAGTTTCACATTGGTGGGGAGGGTAGGAACTTCTGGTACTCTACTGACCAAATGGAGGAGGTTTCTGTCTAGAATATCTTTCCTTACCAGACTTTTTACTATCCCTGCTGTGTCCCCCAAAGTTCTTTCTCTTTCCAGTAGGACCACTGGAACTCTGATCTACTGACTTCCCGTCTTTCTCTTTTTCTGTCTTCTCTGATTTCTTTTTCTCTGGGGCTACTTCTGACTCAATTCTTTCTAATTCCAGTGCTTGAGAAATAAGCTCAGAGAAGTTATTATGTTTGAATCGGACCACTTGTAGTCTGATACTGGGCTTCAAGCTGGTTTCAAACCTTTTACACCTTTCCCTACTGGTAGCAAGGAGACT
The DNA here is from genome assembly GCF_030052815.1 of Hevea brasiliensis. Classification (NCBI taxonomy): domain Eukaryota; kingdom Viridiplantae; phylum Streptophyta; class Magnoliopsida; order Malpighiales; family Euphorbiaceae; genus Hevea; species Hevea brasiliensis. The sequence goes on along the minus strand of NC_079509.1, from coordinate 30,583,861 downwards.
CCCTGCATAGTGGCTCAAGCGGGAAAACTCCCTTTCATATTCTGCCACTGACTTACTTCCTTGTTTTAGACTTAAGAACTCCTGTAGCTTCTGGTCCACATAGGCATCTGGGACATATTTTTGTCTGAACTCCCGTAGAAAGTCATCCCAGGTTAGTACTGGAGGTTCCACCAAACTATGAGGAATGGTTTTCCACCAGTCATATGCATCTCCCTATAGTAGTGACACTGAACACTCAATTCTCAGCTCTTTTGTATAGTGTAATTTCTTGAACACCCTATCCATTCTCTCTAACCATTGTTCTGCCTCTAGAGGATCTATTGTCCCCTTGAACTCAGTAGCCCCATATTTAATCAGCTTGTCATACTGCCTAGCTAAATACTGTAGTTGTACCACTAGTGTCTGTTGTGGGACTTGAGTAGGCATGTTACCAGCCATCTGTTGGAACATTACAGCCACCTACTGAGCGAACTGAGTAGGGAACTACGGTATTGAGGGGGCTAGTACGGCTGATCCACTTACATTGTGTAGGGCTGGGGCATCTCCTTGTACCTCAACCTCTATAGATTGATCGACTGAACGATCCCCCTCTTCCATAGTTAATTTGAGGATCTTAGACCTCCTGAACAAATAACACAAGGAGATTTCCTCCTATTAGTGCATATTTATAATGTAATGTACTATATGTATTAAACAATGACATTGAGCAGTTGTACTATGTAGAAAGAATATTCAAATTACAGGTGAAAACAGAATTTAAAAACTAGCTCTGATACCACAAAAATATGTCACACCCTACCCCTCCGTAAGGCATAATATGATCCCGTAGTATACCTAATGAATTACCAACTTCGTCTACTGATAACCCATTAAATACACTATAAGGGATTTTAAAACTTTTCTTACTTCTTTTTACAGTGGTGAGCACTATTGACAGGTGTTAAAAAAATTTTTTTAACTAAAGTGAAACCAAATAACACATTTGAAGTATTAATAATTTCTATAAAAATGTTGGCAAAGTGCCATCTGCATTTTGAATAAAATAGTTCTTCAAAAACCTGTAAAAAGCACTTCCAATATATTTCTCAATCCCAAACTCCAATAACAATTCAACAAAATAAATTTCTCAACATTTGTCAACACAATTCAATAATCAATTTTCCAGTGTTTCCAAAAGCTGGGATAAGCGAGTTATGTCATAATATTTTTACAAGCCAATATAATTTACAATTTTATTTTACAACTGCTCAAGACCAAGTACAATATATACATACAATGTACATAAATTACAACAAAAACTACAAAATATGGTATACTCAATATATCCGGTGAAATCTCAAAATGTAGCACAAGTAGCCTACTCTGCTGGTCTGTCAGCCAATGTCTCAGTGGTGCACAACATTAAGAAAATACAATTTAAAAACCATAAGCCATAAATTATATAAACAGTGGATACTTAAAATCATAGTTAAATTCAAAAGACAGTGAATGTCATAAAGAATTTAAACTCCATTTCACAATATCATAATAAATATCAATAAATCACACACACAGCTTAATCATGATTCCATAGTCCAATTCGTCCCAAAAGCCAATGGCTAGTGAGGAATAACATAGCTAGCTAGCAATAATATGAGTACTCATCCTATTTGTCCTCAACAGGCACACACCTCAACACTTCAGCCAGAGAGGGAATTCAAAGTCAATTCGTCCCACTAGACAAGCTAGCGAGGAATTCAATCAAATATACATGATAGCTATGGTTTCAAACCATTTACAATATTTTTCAAGCAATAAGTATCCATCAAATTTCCATTCAAACAATTTTCCACAATTTAAAACATTAACATACAAATTATCAATATTTATTTCAATTGAAAATTCAAAAGAAATAACTGTTGTGCACAAATCTCTGATAAATGCCTCTTGAACCTGACTCAATGTTTCCTTCCGCTTCCCTGAGTCTTTGCTAACAGAAACACATAATTTGAAGTGTTTCAGTACTCACTTAAATTGTCTCTAACAATAAGGTTCAATAACTAATTTATTTAGTTCTATTATTTTCCTTAGTCAACCTAAAATGTTGAACCTCGATGCACTCTAGGTTAATTAGGTTTAATATTACCAATATGTCACATTTTGCATTTCAATATGCTACCAATATAGTGCAATTTACCATTGTTACAAGTTGGCATTCATTGCCAAATTATTTCAAGCATCATTGTATGTAAATGTCAAGTTCTCAATTTTTATATGCTAGATTTGTCTAGCTTAAAGTCCTATTTCTCTTAGTTTTTAGCTTCTGGTCAAAGAAGAAAAATTGTAGCTCTATGTCTTATTGCACTCGGGGCAAAATTTCAGGTCATTCTGAGTTGTATAGACCAAGATATGGTCAATTTACTATTGCTGGCCAGATTGCACTAAAATGGCAACTTCAGTTCATTTTTAGGTCATTTCTACTTCGGGTAGTTTTTATACCCGAATTTGTGCAAGCTATTTGACTTGCTTATGGTCATTTCTGGGTTTTGGTGTCTTCATAAGAGTTGTAGCTCTAGGTCTAGTCTACTCATGGTAAAAATTTCAGGTCATTTGGACCTGTTTTGAGTGAGTTATGGCCAAAACACTAACTGCTGCCCAAATGGTCAATTTTCAGGCTTTCAAGTCACTAATCCGGATTTGGTCATTTTTCAAGTCACCTTCTGGACAAAATTTAGGTAGGCTTTCTTCATGAAAGTTGGCATATTTTGTGCCTAGTTTCACCTCCAATTGGCCTCATACCAATTGGAGTCACACACTTAGGGTTATAGGCCTATTTTCACACTGTCCTCTACATGCTTTTCAAACACCAAACCAAACACATGTTTACCAATTACATCTTCACTTCCACACAACATTATGCATTTGGCACTAACCAAAATCATTCACTTCTTTACATTATAGGTCAACTTGGACAGAATATAACCACTTCAAAATACACCAAATGCATTCACCATTCACAAAGTTCAATCCCAACAATATATACACATAAATACTTCTAATTATCACACAAACTTCCATCATCAAATTACATACCTATCACTACTATTCCACACAAATATATGCTTCCAATTTTTGTACAACATTTCAACAACATTTCATGAACTTAAACACTTTAATCTTCATCATGAGGCTGCCACAAGTTTACACATACACATCAACTTTCATTTTCACTTTTCAAGCTTACAAATCAAACTTTATACATGAAAACCAATTCCAATACATTTAAACACTTAATTTAACATCTCAAACAACCATTTACATGCAAAGACAAGCTATTCATGATAAAGTTCCATGGCTACTAAAATGGCTCAACTCCAATAATTCATCAAACATCAATCTTCTTCCATAATTCAACTACCCACAACCTTAGTTACACTTTTAATGAAACAAGAATTGAAAATAACCACTTACCTCTTTTGGACTTCTTCAAAACTCCACCAAAACTTATCTTTCTTACTCCCTTATTGCTGCCTAAGGTGTGTACTATAACTTTAATGAAGAACTCTTATGCAAACCATGGCTTGAAGAGGGATATGGAAGCTTGGACAAGGGGGCAGCCATGGGAGAGCTTGGGAGAAGCTTGGGTTGGGCTGGTTCTCCATATGAGGTTGAAGATGAATTCTGTATATCCCAAGTGTCCCTTTAGGTGTCCAAAAGTTAAGTTTAGTGGAGCACTAAGGTAATATATTGATTATTTATTCCAAAGTTTCCAAACTCCCACATTTACCTCATTTCTTTGACTATTTAATTTATATACCACCATTTTAATTTTCATGATATTTTCAAGGTTTAATATCATTTATTTTTAATGGACATTTAGGCTAAAAGGCAACTCTGGGTGTCAAATGACCACAATGCCCCTATTCGGGTTGCATTCCTAATTTTTCAGTAACACCAAGTTTTATCATTTTTTCGATTTCTCTAATGACATTTATACTTCAATAAATCTTTAATTATGTCTCGAAACTAAATTCTGAGGGTTTCCTGCAGTCCTGGTGTGACACCCCTTACCCGTCTACAGTATATCCGAGTAAGATATGTCACACGGTGTACCGGAACACTCAACTTTATCTCAATCATTTTTATTCTTCCTTAATTTATTTTTATCATAGTTTTGAATATAATTTATGAAATATAATTCATTTATTGAAATTATAATTTATTTGAGGTTCCGAAAATTTTATAGAAAATCCGGCAGAGTACCGGCTAAAAATGGAGAAAATAGTTCTTCGGAACCTGTGAAAAACACTTCCAATAATCATATTCAATCATTCTCAAACTCCAATATCAAAATCTCAATATGTTTTTCAACAACGTTTCCATTTCTCAATTATTCATCTCATGTAATAATCATGTAAAGTCATAAATAAATATTCACTTTTCCATTCACAAACACAATTTCCATTATTTACATGAACATCAAAATACATTGCATAAGTTTCAATTACACAAAAGAAAATAAAAGTTAGTTACAAAATAACAAAATGAAACCTAGTGTCCTACCAATGCACTGAAGATGGTGAGGTGACACGGACACTATGCAGAATTACAGGAGGTCTCACCCAGCCTGTGGTCTACTGGGCTCTCGGTCAGTATCTCCAGAACCTACGCGTGGCAAAAGCAACACGCTAAGCAATAATGCTTAGTGGTACCAATAATAAAATAAAAAGAAATAATAGGAAGTAAATATGCAGTGAATGTATCGGTGTCTTATTGCAAATAAATTTTCGATGAGTATTTGTAGTCTTACTTATTTTGTACTTGTTATATTCATTATTTCATTAAATTTATCCACTTTCATTTTTGGTTGCCCAAGTAACCTATACTGGACGACTGGACTGGATAAACGGGTAAACTGGCACTGGGTATCTAGTACCTCGGGCCATCACACCATCGGTCACATATGCATCTCTCGGTGTGCAACAGAACAGCTAATAAGCTGTAATAACAATAGGCACAAGGCCAAATCTCAATACAAGGTCAGAATAGCTAAAAGCCATGAAATCACAATATGGCATAATGCCATGTGCAGTACTGCTAACTGAACCCTATTGACATGCCAAACTATCCAAACCAATCTTGTTAGGTATACTAGGGCATTTGTCACTTTGGAATCTTTCAATTTTTGAATTTCAAGTTTTGGTGTTACTATTCCCTTCATTAGTCAACAAAAATGTTGACTTTTGTATAGAAAATAGGTACATTGGTTTTAACACTCCCAACATACCACATTTTGCATTCAAAATTTGTTGGCATTGATTACTAATACCATTTCTAAGTTTAAAATTAATGGAGCAGAATTTTCAGTCTTTATACCCTATTTTTACTGTTCTATTAGTTACTGTTGCAGTGGGAATTTGAGAAAATGATAAACATGAAAGTTGTTCCTTATTTTGTCTAGTTGAATTTCGTTTTTTGAATCACTCCATTTGGAGTTTTGTAGCTCAAGTTATGGTCCAAAAACCACAACTGGCCGGATTGAAAAATTTCAGAACTGACCATATCTACAGTGCAGTAAACAGTAACTTCCACTCTCTTGTTGAATAGGTTCTGGTCATAATTTGGGATAGGTTCCTTCATGAAAGTTGTTGGTCTATATCTCAGCTTGTTGCTGTAAAACTTTCAGGTAAATTGGGCCATTCTACAATGAGTTATGGCTAAATGAACAATCACTGTTCATTTGGTCATTCTGCAGAAACTGGTTGCAGGACACCCAGATTGGGGCAAGTTTTTGATACACTTGGTTTGGTCTTATGGGCATGGTTTCTTAACTAAAGTTGTGCCATTATGTGTCTAATTTCATGTCCAATTGGCCAAATACCAATTGAACCTACACAGCCAAAGTTATGGCTGTCCAAACAGGCTGGACTCACAGCCACACCTGCTGCTCTCATCACTAGGCAGCATACCAAATCAGTTTGTCATGCTATAATTCACTCCAAATTATGGTCAACTTACCTCAAATGGTCACTAATTGACCATTAGAATGTTGATTCACCATTACATAAGCAAAGTCCAAGTTTCTCTCCAAAACCCTAATTCCCCATTTCAAATTCACACAACATACCTTAGTTAAACACACTAATTCATTATCCATATATATATATACTTTAAACATCATCTCTAGTCCATTCTAAGCCCATCAAAACAATCAACCTTATCCCTTCCTTAGGGCTGCCGAATTCCATGGTGTACATACACATAAGTTTTATTTCATTTAATTTACACTTTCATACTCATTTTAAGTCCCTAACATGGAATAAGAGAGATATATGCATAAATAAGCACTAACCTTTTTTAGCAGAATTTTCCCAAGCTTGAACTTCACTTTCTTTCTTTTTCTAGGCTGCCAAATACTTTCCCAAGAGGTATAGACAAGTTTTAATGAAAGATGTCTAGGGTTTAGTAGTGAGAATTCATGGGAAATGGAAGTGATGAAAGAAAATTTTTATAGAGGGAGATGGAAGAGAGGGTCACGGCTAGATGAAGAAGAAGAAACCAGAAATTGGTTTCTTAATTTGTCATTTTTCCCTTTTTAAAGAATTTTAATTGTGTTGTTGAATGGTGATTAGTGGAGGGCATTTAAATGACATCATAATGATGTCATAATTAGGGATTTAAGTCATTTTCTTTTTCTTTCTTTTCTATTCATTTTTAATTTAATTTTTAGCAATATTTATTCATATTTTAGATCATAATAATTATTTGCTTAACTGGACAAGTCGGCCAAAAATCACCTCTGAAGGCGAAATGACCAAAATGCCCTCCATTTGGCTTAACGGGTCAAAATTGTCTGTACCGATTGAAAAATTTTTCTAAATATTTTCTTGGCATTCTAATGCCATAGGAACCTCAATGACCCTTCTCAGGAGTCCCAAAAATTATTTTATAAATTTTCCTTCAGGTCTAGGGCTCCTAGTTGTGAGAACCGCAACTTCCCACTAGGTTGTCCATCGCTTGGGCACCGACTCATTTAACTTAGTTGTATTTTATTTCTAAAATTTTTCCTAAATTTTTCTTATTAATATTTGAATTAATTATGGTTCCTTACTTTAGTTTAAATATTTTTTCGAATGTTCTAGCTGTCCGGACCGACACTAGTCACCGGAACAGTAGAATGTATGGAGTTGCTACAGGGAGGGTGTTACACCTGGGGTCAGCTATTGCCTACGCCGTAACTTCCCCATGCGGTCACCCATCGCTGCGGTGCTGGCTCGTTTAACTTGGTTACATTTCATTGCTATTATTTTTCCTTTTTTTCTTGTATTTTCTTTTATTGTATTTCATTATTTTATGTCTCCTCACTAACTTTTAAATGTAGTTCTAGGCATCCTAGCTGTCCGGACCGATACTGGTCACCGGAACAGTAGAACGTACTACTAAACATAAGGGTTTTACAGAAGGGGTCCAAAAGACAAAGTCGTGAGGTCCAGTGGGCCAAAGTGGACAATACTATCCAGTTTCAAGAGGGGCATTACAATATGGTATCATAGCTGAACTCCCTCAATACGATGTGGTTCAGGGACGAACCAGGCAGAAGCTGGTGGGTCTGTAATATCTCGTGCGGAAAGGAAGATCTTGGCTGAGAGCGATCCTCTGGGAGGATATGGCTCACTAGTGACCTTATCCAAATTGGGGCCAAGAATGAACCAAGTCTCACATCAGAAAGGGAGGGAAAGGTGAAGGGCTTTATAAGGTGGCAAACCTCTAACCTGGATGGTGCACTTTTGATGAGCTCTGGGTCTAGTAGTGGACAGAGTTCGGGTTACAGCAGTTCTGGATCTGGTTTAGGGTCTTCTTTGGCACCTTGTACACAATGTGAGAGAGTACACTCAGGGCTTTTTTTTATGAGCTCCGGTGGATGCTTCAGATATGGCCAGCAGGTTCACTTTGCTAGGGAATGTCCCATGTTTAGTAACATTTAATGGGTTCCCAAGGATTAGTTGCTAACGTACCCCGCCAGTTACACCCTAGTACTTTTAGCATGGCAGGCAGCTAATTCAGTGGCCAACAGGGTCGTGGTCAGGGAAGACTTAGCTTTGGAGGTAGATCTAGAGGTAGGAGCCAATTTTAGAGTTCTGCATCACAAGGCAGAGGATAGGCTCAAGTTTTCACTTTGACCCACTAGGATGCTCAGGCTTCAAATGCAGTGGTTGCAGGTATTCTTCCAGTGTGTTCTTTTAAAGCACGAGTTTTGATAGACCCAAGCACGAGTTTTAAGGAAGCATCAGCTATATGTAAAATTTTCAAAATGTGAGTTCTAGCTGGAGAATATCTCATTCTTGAGACATATGGTCTCTAGTGAAGGTATTTAGATGGATCCCAAGAAAATTAAAGCAGTAACTGATCGACTTAGGCCTACAACAGTCACTGAAGTGCAAAGTTTTCTAGGCCTAGTAGGCTACTATAGGCACTTTGTGTAGAATTTCTCTAGAATAGTAGCTCCTCTGACCAGGTTAACTCGAAAGAATGTCCCATTCTTCTGGTCAGATGATTGTGAGGAAAGCTTTCAGAAACTTAAAGAATTTTTAACTACAGCCCCTGTGTTGACATTGCCAATGAGTGGAGAAGGATACACAGTGTACTATGATGCCTCTAGAGTTAGGTTGGGGTATGTTTTAATGTAGCATGGCAAAGTAGTGGTTTATGCTTCAAGATAGTTAAAGAGGCACAAGCAGAATTACCCCACTTATGACCTAGAAATGGCAGCTATAGTTTTTGCATTAAAGATTTAGAGGCATTATCTGTATGGTGAAGTATGTGAGTTTTGACTAGTTTGGAAGGCCTAGGAGGGGCCAGATGATGTTGTTGAGATGTGAATTTGAGATTTGTGATTTTAAAAGTGTGATTTTCGCTACTTTGCAGGTTGGATAGGTCCTAGGTACAAGAGAAACTCTGCCAAATTTTTGTCATAAGTTAAGCTATCTTTTGATTCTTTAAAGTCTTATTTTGAGTTAATTCTGATAACTTTATAACATAATTGTTTAGGTAATCAGGGTCAGCCATCCTACTCCACTCAGCTGCCATAGTGATTCCTGGTGTATTATGAGTAGAATTGATTTTATTTATAATTTCAATATTATTATACATATAAGGCATACTCATACATTCACTTATAATTATATGTATATAGCTATTATAAGTATGCTTTGTGTTGCATTATTATTTGATGAAATTGATATGGGTGCCACCTTAGGGTAATTCCTATAACATCCTGTGTGGAAAGGAAGATCTCAGCTGAGAGCGATCCTCTGGGAGGATATGGCTCACTAGTGACCTTGTCCAAATCGGGGGCAAGAATGAACCGAGTCCAACATTTGAAAGGGAGGGGAAAGTGAAGGGCCTTATAAGATGGCAAACCTCTAACCTGGATAGCGTACTTTTAGGCATCAAAGAAAGGGTCAAAAAGACAAAGCTGTGAGGTCTAGTGGGCCAAAGTAGATAATACTATTCAATTTCAAGAGAGGCATTACAATTTGGTATCAGAGTTGACCTCCCTCAGTACAATATGGTTCAGGGATGAACTAAGCGGAAGCTGGTGGGCCTATAACATCCCGTGCAGAACGAAAGATCTCAATTAAGAGTGATCTTTTAGGAGGACATGGCTCGCTGGTGGCCTTATCCAAATGGGGGGTAAGAATAAATCGAGTCTCACATTAAAAAGGGAGGGGAAAGTGAAGGGCCTTATAAGGTGGCAAACCTCTAACCTAGATAGCGTACTTTTTGACCTCAAAGAAAGGGTTTAAAGGACAAAGCTATAAGGTCTAGTGGGCCAAAGAGGACAATACTATCTAGTTTCAAGAGGAGCATTACAATAAAGAAAGGAGTCCTCAAACATAAAGCCTGAGGATTTAGGCCAGGCTATGGGTCTAGCAATGGACAAAGTTTAGGCTACAGTAGTTCTAGATCTAGTTCAGGGTCTTCTTTAGCACCTCTATAATATCTCGGGCAGAAAGGAAGATTTCAGCTGAGAGGGATCTTCAGGGAGGACATGGCTTGCTGGTGACCTTATTCAAATGTGGGGCGAGAATAAACCGAGTCCCACACTGAAAAGGGAGGAAAAGATGAAGGGCCTTAGAAGGTGGCAAACCTCTAACCTGGATAGCGTGCTTTTGGGCCTCAAAGAAGGGGTCCAAAGGACAAAGTTGTAAGGTCTAATGGGCCAAAACGAACAATACTATCCAGTACCAAGAGGGGCATTACAATATGGTATTAGAGCTGACCTCCCTTAGTATGGTATGGTTCGAGACGAACTAGACAAAAGCTGGTGGCCTTGTAACATCCCATGCGGAAAGGAAGATCTCAGCTAAGAGCAATCCTCTGGGAGGACATGGCTAGCTGGTGACCTTGTCCAAATGAGAGACAGGAATGAACCGAGTCCCACATTGGAAAGGGAGGGGAAGGTGCAGGGCCTTATAAGGTGGCAAACCTCTAACCTGAATAGCGTGCTTTTGGGCCTCAAAGAAGGGATCTAAAGGACAAAGTCGTGAGGTCTAGTGGGCCAAAGCGGACAATACTATCTAGTTCCAAGAGAGGCATTACACCAAAAATTTTTAAAATATGTTTTAAATATACAAATCAGAAAGTAATAAAATGTATTAATTGATAGTATCATAGTAGCGTTAACTAAATTTATGCTAATAATTATTTTGGTTAATATTTTATATATGCCTTTTAATAATTAATGTAATATTAACTTTATATTTTTCTATTATGATTGGTTAATATTAATTTCAAATATAAAAATATTAAAATTTAAATATAAAAAATTATTAAATTTACATGCAAAATATAGGGACATTTAGCTACTTTTTTTTATAAAACAAATTCAGGGGTTGACAAAGGTTGCTTATGTTAGTAGTATGCCTTAGAGCCTATCATTTTGTATGTATATTGTACATATTTTATTAATAAAAGGCAATTTCACTTTTCTGTTTATATAATATATTTGTGTAATAGAAAAGGTCCATTGATATTTTGTTAGAAATTCTATTCTTAAGTTGCTAAGAATATGAGTGACAATATTTCTAGCACAAAGTATCATAAATTGGTTCACAATCGAGGATACTTCACACAGGATATAACTTATCCAGAGAGATTGTAATCATGTTTTTTCCCAAGGTATTTATATGAGATATAAGTAAGATGGAGTGGTGAGTCTCATGCCACATAATAAATATGATAGGCACTTATACATGATAAAGAGGTCGAACCAGTGACGCTAATGACAAGCACATGGAGTTTACTCTTGTCAATGCATTGTCATATATCATATCAGTGCATATAATCTTTAGACCTGAGATAACATAATTATCTTGTATATAGGTGGTTTGAGTTTAATACTGCTTTCATACTTGTACTGTGTATAGGTATATGGGCATGTGTTGGCTCCTACTAGTTATATATGGAGATAGGTGTTGATCAAGATGGAATCTATTACCCTAAGTAAATAGGGATAAAATCCTATGTTCATTTAATTGTTCTTGATGTTTCAAGTTCCTAGCCAGGACAGACAGATTTAGTCAGAAAAGAGTTTCTGACAAGAAAATCTAATTAATCAAGAACTAGAATTAAAAGAGAACATAATATTCATAGCAAATGGGGTTTGACATTAACCATGACTCTAACTTGAATTAGGATTTTGTAATGGAGAGATTCTAGTGCATGGTAACATATGATTAAAGGTTCATTTAAGGTATTCCTTATTACTGATTGGGTGGCCATGGCACGCTATGCAAGGTGTTATGCTAGGTGTCAACCATGGTCTATGAGATGCCTAAAATGATTTAGAGAAATCATTTATAGTAAGAAAGAGTTCTGATGATATTAAGAGTTAATATCATATCTCATTGCCAATTAGTGATGAGCCTAGTGAGTCACACACATACACAAGTTAATCACCAAGTAAAATATGATTTAATTGATTAATTAAATAGGTTTGGTTTGCAATGAGATTGCAAAGTCCCTAGCATGGCTTGAAACCAAATCTAGGTTATTGGATGTATAGTAAAAGTTAAATGTATATTTAAAGTGTTTAAATATGAATTTAATTGTGAGAAATTAATTAATGGAGATTAATTAATTAATTTACATTTGATATAAATTGATTAAAAGAGGAGAAATAATGATTTTGGTTTGAGAACTCAAAATTAAAGCATAAGAGTAATTTGGTCATTTCACATTGTGACATGTGGCACCATGAGATGGTGAGACATGGCACCATGAGATGGTGAGACATAGCACCATATAAGCTTACCATTTGTCTTCCTATCATGTAAGATGATCAAAGTCAAGATTAAGTTTAGCTTTGACACTTGGCTTAATGTGATTAAGTCAATTAAAAATAAGATGCAATGTGGTGGTGACATGTGGCAAAGGGTTTAAGTGATTATTTGACCTAATTATAAAAGGGAAAGAAAGACTAATTAAAAGAAAAGAGAACTCTCTTTATTCTAAAGGTGGAGGCACCACTATTCCCTCTCCTTCCTCTTGCTTTCTCATCAATTCAAAGAGAAATCATTCATTCCCTTTGAATTAAAATGGCTACAAATTATTTCTAGTGTCCTATACACACATATAAACTCTCTAAAAGCAAAATCCCAAATTATAATTGGTTGGCAAAGGCTTGAGAAGCAAAATTGGGGTGCTGCCATTGGTGATCTTAGTGTGGATAAGCTAGAGGGACAACATTTGGGGTCCTAGGAGCTTCCTAAAGGTGTCAATTACATCCATAGTGCATCAAAGAGGTTAGTGCCCAAATTCCTCTTTCAAACTAGGGTTTAATTGAATTAATTTGTTAATTCACAATCTTAAATGGAAAATGAAGATCCTAATACATATTAAAAGTGTTTTAATATGCAATTGAGCATTGAAATTTGTTACACACTTAAGAGATGTGGCATGATGCATGAAACCCTAGAAGAAAAATTTTGAAATTTAATGCTCCAATGCACCAATTTCCATGCTTTTACTCCTTCAGTTGGTATCAGAGCCACTATATTTGCTATTAGAATTGAATATGAGGTTTAATTGTGTGATTGGATCAAATTTCGATTGATTCAAAGCTGTTTGCCTAATCAAAGGTGGCGGCATGAAAGTGAAGAACACCATAAGGGTGTGCTTGATGTTGTGTGTATGGTTTTGGGCTTCTTTATGCAATTGTTGTATATCTTAAGGCCCATAATTAGGCCCATACCTAATTAAATTGTTTAATTAGAAATTTTAATAACACAATTAATTATTGAAAAATGTTTTCAAGGCATTAAATTTGGAAAAGGGTTTCTAAATTTAAATTTGTTTGAATGAGATTCAAATCTGAATTTTTTAGTTGAATATGTGATATTCAATTTAATTTTTTAGTATGTATGTTTTATTTAATTGTTAAATTTTAATATGCATGATGGATGATCATAGACAATAAAAGAACAATATGATTGGATTTATTTCTCTTATTTTTCTTTGGGTTGTAAAATAATTAATTTTATTTTAGTGGCATGTATTATAAATGTTGTAATAATTTAGGTTGTAATTTTATTTATTTGAGGACTTTAAAATCCATATTCTTGTAAATTCGCCTTGGCATGCCAAGGATTACAAAGTAATTGGGTTGCAAGAAGATCAAGGAGGTCAAGAGCATTGGTGGGACTAGTGGGAGGAAATCAAGATCAAGTGTTGATTATGTACTCCTTCAGCAACTCTTGTAAAATGAATGAATGAAATATACCTAGGAATGCCCTGATTCAATTCTTGGTGGCTCAGAATTGAATCCCTTAGAAAGTCCATGATCATACCATATTATTTGTTTATCCATGTATGCATGAGATGTATGTGAATGTAAGCAAGTACATGATATATGCATGCTAATTGGATAATGTGCCAAGTGACACCATAATAGTAATTAAGCCGACTACTAAATCTTCCAAACAAATGATTAAGTTTGAAATGGTATAATTAAAGTAATTATATCATGGCCCTCCGTTGAGGCAATTATTTTAAGAAATTTTAAGTACTTACATGTGATGTATTTAATTTAAGAGATTTTCTTAAGAATAATTGTTAAGCATGAGATGTTGCAAATATGTAAATAGTTGATGGCCAATAATGGATGTGCCTGAGGACATTAAAATTATTTGCATGTGTACTGGCTCAATGGGGGATCAACTTAACTAATGCAAGATAAATCAATAATGGATGTGCCTCAGATTTTGAGCATTAGAGGTTAGATAAATGATTGAACCTCACATGAGATGTGATGGGCAAGAAGTTGCTCACTTATAGTTTATTGTAATTCTAATAATGGATATGCCTGAGGATGATCAATAAGACCATAAAAATTCAATCACCCATTAGAAATCCATCCAATAGGATTTCCATTTTCCTACTTTCGAAGTGTAGGATTCGCCAAGTTAGTGGGAGGACCAATTTAATTAAAAGACCATAATTATTTTGGTTAATTACTTGATACATTTACTAACTAATCTAGTTATTTTATGCAGTTAATTTTCTGATAATAATGAGCACAAAACAACCACCACCATCCAATATCCTTGTGAGCATACTTGATCACAATAGGTTGACGGGACCTAATCTTTCTGATTGGCTAAGAAATTTAAAACTTGTCCTGAACCTAGAACATATTGGATATGTTTTAGACTCAAAGGTTCCTGGTCTCTTACCTCCAGAGGCCACTCAAGAGGAACTAGATACTTTGGACAAGTGGGAGGAGCATGATATGAGAGCCAAATGTTACATGCTTACTTCTATGAGTAATGAGTTACAAAAGCAATATGAAAATATGCAAAATGCAAGTGAGATCCTCCTTCACCTGCAAGAGTTGTATGGTGAGCACAGCAGGAATACTATGTAACACCCCTATTTGTATAGCCTGGTATATTTCACTGTTTCGGTGACCGGTGTCGGTCCAGACAATTAAGGGGATTAGAACCATACTTAAGACAACTAGAGAAGCCATAAACACAAATAATTAGTAATGTTCAATTAGTTAAGTATAAATAAGAAAAACAGAACATAAGAAGTTAAACGAGCCGAGAGTCACAGCGATGGGTGACCTCCTCGGGAACGACTGCGAAGTCATTTTAAACTCAAATTTCGAGCCGTAAAATGTGACGCCGCGGTCCTTAGGACCCTTATGAACACAGTGGAAAAGAGAAAATCAAGAAAAGGAACTGTTAAGCCAGTCAAATAATTAGGTCAGGGAGCCGGAAGAAATATGGAATTATTTGCAAATCAGGATGAACCGACGAGGGGCACTTTGGTCAATTGACCCCGAGAGCTGACTCCTGACCTAACTGTCAAATAAAATCGGGGAAAAGAAAATTTTAGAATCGAGAATTAAATTAAAGAACTAATAGAAAAATAGAAAAAAAAAAGAGGAAAATGAAAAAGTAAAAAGATGATAACATCATGCATGACCTCATGCATGATGTCATAAACAAATTAATTAAATAATTTATTAAATTGGAATTTTGGTCTTCTAAAAGGGATAAAGATAAAAGAAAATAAAAAGAAAAAAAAATTTTAGAATTGTCTTCTTCTTCCATCAAGTTGCCGCCTCCCTTCTCCATAAACCCTTCATGGAAACTTCTCCATTAAAGCTTGCACTCAAGCTTTAATTTCTCCACTTAGTCTTAATAACTCCCTTAAATACCTCACTATAACTTGTAATCTCAACTTGAGAAGAAGATTGAAGGAAGAAAGGGGCACAAAAGATTGGGATTTGAGGATCTAAATAAAGGTTAGTCTCTTAACTATCAATTAGTTATTTAAATGCATCATTAGTTACTTAAATGAGTTTAGAAGTTAATGAAGTGAAATAAAAATATGTTAAGAGGACTAAACTGAAATTTCATCCAGCTTGGAGGGAGTATGATTTTGTATGGTTTGAGGGTTTTGAATGAGTGTAGAAACCTTAATTAGTTGAATGATTAGCATTAAAACCATTAAATGTATTTAAATACAATAATTTAGTGAGATTAGGGTTTGAATGTTAGGGTTTGTGAACTAAAATTTGGAGAAATGCATAAATGATGACTTTGACCTATTGTGAGCTAAAAAATGGTCAATAATGACCAAAGGAGATGTGTTTGAATTATTGGAAGTGAAGCCAAATTCGGAGGTTGAATGGTCATGCTGCTGGCAGCATGACCAAACCAACTTTAAAGGACCAAAATGGAAATTTTACAAGTCCAATTGATATGCCATCAATTGGAGATGAAAATAGACATAAAATGCCACAATTTTCATTAAGGAACCATGGCCAAAAACTGACTAAAACTTAGTGAACCAATTGACCAAAGTGAAATGAGAGCAGGCTACCACTGTACAAACTGACCAAATGAACAGTGTTTGTTCATTTGGTCATAACTCGAGCTAGGCAGTCAAATTGACCTGAAAATTTACCAGTGGTTAGATCACATATAGACCTAAAACTTTAATGAAGAAAACAAGTCCAAATTCTGCCAGCAACTAAGTCATTTGGCCACCCCAAGTTGGTGACTCAAATCTGCCAGCACCAAACCTTGCCCAGAAAATCTGGGTTATTTTCCATCCGGCAGCCCTGATTCAAAGGGCCATAACTTGAGCTAAAAAACTCCAATTGAGGTGATCCAAAAATGAGAATAAACTTAAGACATTAAGGAACATTTTCTATGAAGGAAGTTTTGCCAAATTCCAACAGTAGATTGACCAATGGAACAGTGCAACTTGGAGCACCAAAACTAAAATTTGACAATTTTGCAAAAAGGACTTAAGCTTTGATAAAATGACCAAAACCAACAAATTTAATGACCAAAATGTGGTATGTGGATGAAGTTGGAGTTCCCATACCTATTAAGCCTTAAAAAGTCAACAATTTGACTTGAATAGTGTAGTGAATAGTAACCCGAAACACAAAAACTTCGAGAACGTCGAAATTAGTACATTAAAGCTAGGTAAAAATGAAGTGAAATTTATTTTTGGATTTATGCTAAGTTATGGTACTGAAACACTGTGAAACTGTGTGTTTCAGCTGAAAAAGACTTGGAAACTCAAAGAGACTGAGTCAAGGCTTCAAGGCGACTCCAGTCAGGTTTGTGCACAATAATAATTGTTTAAATATTTTAATCTCAAAAATTTGACTTCTTTAATTAATTATGTACTGTGTTGCCATTTTATAATCGTAAATGTGACTTTGGAAATTGATCAAATTTCTCATAAATTGTTTGTATAAATTGTTTTGAATTGATTTTATGCTCACACTTAGCATGACAGTACCATATTATTCCTCCTCCATTTATGGGGTTGAGATCGTTTATTTTCCTCCCTCTCTGGCTTGCCAGCTGAGGTTGTAGATCGGATGAGTACTCATTAGCTAGCTAGCCACCTCCCTCATTGATTTCGATTAATGGGGTTGAGATTGCTTTGTCGTGGTGTACAACGCGGCATTGATCGAAAATTTTGTGTCATGGCTTAAGTTGTGTATGACTTTGGCAACACTGTGTTTATGAAATTGTTTGACTAAACTGTGTTTAATAGATTATTTGACAAGATGATGTTATTATGAACTTTAATATTTGTGAAATGTGATTGAGAAACATTTAAATTGTGTTTGGCAATGAATGATTTATTTATTGCATTTTAAATTTTTATTGTGCACCACTGAGTATTTTTATACTCAGTGATAGCTTATTTTGCTGTCGCAGATAAGAGCAAGGAAAAAGCAGCAGAGTGAGTCACATCGAGTTGAAGTTCACACCAATCTTTTGTACGGGTATTATTTTATACCCTTGTAGATAATGTTGATGTAAATATAGAAATGTTGTATGTATCAATGAAAGTTGAGCAGTTGTAAATAAATTGTAATAATATTTTTTTTTGGATTTCCTTCTGTAAATTAATATTTGTACTTATGAATTTCTTACTTTATGCTTTGTGATTGGAGATATTAAATATTTTCAGATGATAAGTCTTGAATTGTATTGTGAAATTATTTTGAAGTGTGTTGAACTGAGTTGATTGAGTTATTGAAAGTTGGGAGTTGTGAAATATTTTTGGAAGTGTTTTTTTTAGGTATTTGAAGAACTGTTTTCTCCAGTTTTCAAACGGAACTCTGTCAAAATTTTTATAAAATTTGCGGCAAAATTTAAAATGGACAAAATTTTTACTAGTATTTAAGCTTTGAATAAATGGTTTTTAATTCTCTCTAAAATGCTCACCACTTCCAAAATGTAAGAAAATCGTTTTAAAATCCCTTGTAGGGTACTTAATGGGTTATCAGTAGGCGAAGTTCGGTAGTTCATTAAGTATTCTACGGGATCATGTTATGCCTTACGGAGGGGTAAGGTGTGACATGTTTTAGTGGTATCAGAGCATGGTTTTTCAATAAATTTTGACTATGTGTATGAACATTTTATTGATAAGTACAACTGCTCAAGTGTTATTTATTGATACATATGATGTATTTACATCATGAATATGCACTAACGGAGGTCAACCTCCTTGTGTTTAATCTCAGGAAGTAGAAAATTTGGGAAAACGGAATGGAAGGAGGAGATCATTCCGAAGAACAATCTGTTGAGGCTGAGGTTAAAGGGGAAGCCCCAACACTCCAGAACGTGAGTGGGTCAGCCACTCCAGCTCCTGCTCCAGCACCGCAGTTTTCTGCTCAATTTGTACAGTAGATGGCTGCGTTCTTCCAGCAAATGGCGGGTAATGTGCCGCCCCAAGCTCAGATGCCAGTACCTGTAGCACAACCACATCCCTCAGCTCGGCAATATGAAAAGTTGATGAAATTTGGGGCCACCGAGTTTAAAGGCACTGTGGATCCACTGGAGGCAGAACAGTGGTTGGAAAGAATGGAACGGGTTTACGTAAAATCAGCAGGTACTAAGAGATGAAGTTTGAGTATTCAGTATCTCTTCTTCAAGGGGATGCATATGGATGGTGGAAGACCATCCCCCACAGCCTGGTCGAGCCACCTGTGCTGACATGGACAGACTTCCTGAGGGAATTCATGCAGAAATGGGTTCCTGATGCATATGTAGATAAGAAATTGTAAGAATTCCTGAGTTTGAAGCAAGGGGACCGAACCATAGCAGAGTATGAGAGAGACTTCTCAAGGCTAAGCCACTATACTGGAAGCTTAGTCTCCACCCCCAGAGACAGATGCAAGAGGTTTGAGTCCGGGCTAAGGCCAAGTCTGAGGATGCAAGTTGTGGGTTTCAGACATCAGAATTTTGCTGAATTGATCTCACAGGCCTTGGAACTGGAAAGGATAGAATCAGAAGGGGCAGTGAAGAAGAGTCCTCAAGAGAAAACTGAAAAGACTACGGGGCAAGCATCTGAAAGTGGTTCTGGGAAGAGGAAACAGTTTGGGGGATCTAGCTCCCGTAAATCTGGCAGAGGCAGATTTTCTGGCCAAAGACCACCATTTCTGGTTAGCCAACCCAACAAGCTTCTCGAGGATCTCTATCAGTACGACAGTGTGAAA
Organism: Hevea brasiliensis; assembly: GCF_030052815.1. Taxonomy (NCBI): domain Eukaryota; kingdom Viridiplantae; phylum Streptophyta; class Magnoliopsida; order Malpighiales; family Euphorbiaceae; genus Hevea; species Hevea brasiliensis. The sequence goes on along the minus strand of NC_079509.1, from coordinate 30,564,336 downwards.
CTTGTGGGAAAACTCATGGCGGGGTTTGTTTCAAAGCTATTGGCGCATGTTTTAACTATGGAGGGAGCTGACATTTCACGAAGGATTGCACTAGTCCGCGCTGGCCTGGATCTTTTGCTACATCGGAAGGATCAGCCCAAGTCTCTGCACCTAGAGGGTCACCGTCAGCTGTTAGAGGTAGAGGTAGAGGTAGGGGTCCTGGTAGCACTCCTGGAAGTCAGAGCACTGTTAACCAGCCAGTATCCAGTAGCGCACCAGTCAGAGTGTATACTATGCGTCAGAGGGAGGAAACCGAAACATCAGATGTAGTAGCCGGTATTTTCTCCATCCTTGACCAAGATGTGTATGTGTTATTTGATCCTGGCTCTACACATTCGTATGTTAGTGCTAGTGTGATGTATTCTACTGCTATTCAGTGTGTACCAATGGACTATGATGTGTTAGTAACTAGTCCATTAGGCCAGGAGGTCAGGGTAAATAGGCTATATAGGGATTGTCCTTTGGTGATCCAAGGACACACTTTTTTGTCTGATTTAATTGAAATGCCCTTCAGAGATTATGATATTATCTTGGGCATGGATTGGTTAGCCAGGCATCACGTCATGATTGACTGTAGACTGAAGACAGTCACTTTTGGTCTTCCTCAATATGGTGATGTAGTAATACATGGGGAGAGACAGTTATTGCCTTCAAACATCATTTCAGCTGCACTGGCCAGAAAAATGATTAGAAAAGGGTGTGAGGCATACTTGGCACATGTGATAGACACCCAAGTGGGGAGTCCATGTAACACCCTAAGCAAATCCCACATCGACAAAATACGGGAGAGATGCTGGGTTCATAAGTTGATAGTTCGTAACCCCTATTGACGCATTTTAAAACCGTGAGGGCTTCGGCCCAGAGCGGACAATATCACTAGTGGGCCGGGCCGTTACATTTATGGTATCAGAGCCGCTCCGCGTGCAACCTTGAACGGTGGTGGGGCAAACCTCAGCGAGGACGCTGAGTCCCATAAGGGGGGTGGATTGTAACACCCTAGGCAAATCCCACATCGACAAAACACGGGAGAGATGCTGGGTTCATAAGTTGATAGTTCGTAACCCCTATTGACGCGTTTTAAAACCGTGAGGGCTTCGGCCCAGAGCGGACAATATCACTAGTGGGCCGGGCTGATACCCAAAGACCGAGGACATTCCATCAGATGTGACTTTTCGGATGTGTTTCCTGATGAATTGCCAGGATTACCTCCAGAAAGAGAAGTGCAGTTTGAAATTGATGTTATGCCTGGTGTGGACCCAATCTCCATAACACCATACAGAATGGTACCTGCAGAACTAAAAGAATTGAAAGTACAGTTGCAAGAGCTCCTTGAAAAGGGCTTTATCCGCCCTAGTGTGTCACCTTGGGGAGCGTCAGTATTGTTTGTAAAGAAGAAAGATGGCACTCTCCGGTTATGCATTGACTATCGGCAGTTGAATAAGGTGACAATAAAGAACAGATACCTATTGCTCCGTATTGATGATTTGTTTGATCAGTTGACGGGTGCAGCTGTATTCTCCAAAATTGACCTGAGATCAGGTTATTATCAGCTGAAAGTACAAGAGCAGAGTATTCCTAAAACTGCCTTCAGAACCCGCTATGGCCATTATGAGTTCTTGGTCATGCCATTCAGGTTAACTAATGCTCCGGCTGCTTTTATGGATCTGATGAACACTATCTTCAGACCATACCTCGACCAGTTTGTTGTGGTATTTATCGATGATATATTGGTCTATTCGAGGAATGCAGAAGAGCATGATAGACATCTGCGGATTGTACTGCAAACTTTGAGGGAGAAACAGCTATACGCCAAATTGTCGAAATGTGAATTTTGGCTGAAGGAGATTTCCTTTTTGGGGCACATAGTATCAGCAGAGGGTATTAAGGTAGATCCTAGCAAGATTGAAGCTATCATTAATTGGAAGCCACCCAGAAATGTCACAGAGATTCGCAGTTTCCTAGGGTTAGCTAGATACTACCGTCGATTTGTGAAGGGAATCTCCATGTTGGCATCTCCATTGACCAAGCTACTTAGAAAGGATGTGAAATTTCAGTGGACGGACAAATGCCAGCAAAGTTTTGATGAATTGAAGAGATGTTTGACAGAGGCTCCAATCCTAACTTTACCTACACCGGGTAAAGAATATATAGTTTACAGCGATGCTTCTCATAACGGCTTAGGCTCTGTGTTGATGCAAGATCGAAATGTCATTGCTTATGCATCACGCCAGCTGAAACCGCATGAGAGGAATTATCCGACACATGACTTGGAGCTTGCAGCTATTGTGTTTGCTCTTAAGATCTGGAGACATTATTTGTATGGGGAGAAATGTTACATCTACACAGATCATAAGAGTTTGAAGTATTTGGGCACCCAAAAAGAGTTGAATTTGAGACAGAGGAGATGGTTAGAGTTGATAAAAGACTATGATTGTCTAATAGACTATCAGCCAGGGAAAGCTAATGTTGTGGCTGACGCCCTAAGTCGCAAGACTATGGCGAGTCTACAGGTTACTCCTTTGTCTTTGGTACATGAGTTGAGATCATTACATGCCAGTTTAGAGATTAATGTTGATGGGCAGACAGCAGTTGCATGGCATGTACAGCCAGTGTTAATTGATCAGATCAGAATGGTTGCTCAGAATGATGAAAAGTATCAGAAGCTATTGGAAGAAGTTCGGCAGGGCAAGAAACCAGAGTTCTCAATCAGAGATGATGGTTTACTGCTACACTAGGGCAGAATATGTGTTCCTAATGATGTTGATTTGAGGCAGATCATTTTGAAGGAAGCACATGAGTCTCCTTTTGCTATGCACCCTGGTGGTACAAAAATGTATAGAGGGCTAAAGGAGCATTACTGGTGGATGGGTTTAAAAAGAGACGTGGCAGAGTTTGTATCCAAATGCCTAACTTGTCAGCAAGTAAAGGCAGAGCATCAAGTACCAACTGGGTTATTACATCCACTGTCAGTGCTAGAATGGAAATGGAAAAGAATAACTATGGATTTTGTAATGGGACTTCCGAGGACACAGAAGAGTCATGATGCAGTATGGGTCATTGTCGACAGACTAACTAAGTCTGCTCATTTTTACGCGATCGAATGGACTACGATCTAGACAGTTGGCGGGTTGTACATTGATGAGATTGTGAGGCTTCATGGAGTGCCAGTATCCATCGTATCAGACAGAGATCCTAGGTTCACTTCTAAATTCTGGGGTAGTATTCAGAGAGCCCTAGGAACTAGATTGAACTTCAAGATCGCATTCCACCCACGCAGATGCATGGCCGATCGAGAGGGTAATTCAGATCTTGGAGGACATGCTACGGGCTTGTGTGATTGAGTTTGAGGGTAGTTGGGATACACACTTGCCTTTGATTGAGTTTGCTTACAACAACAGCTACCAATCAAGCATTGGGATGCCTTCATATGAAGCTTTGTATGGCAGAAAATGTAGAACCCCGTTGTGTTGGGATGACGTGGGTGAAAGAAAAATGATCAGACCCGAAATTGTTCAACAGACTGAAGAGAAAATCAGGGTGATCAGAGATCGACTTAAAGCTGCATCAGACCGTCAGAAGTCCTATATTGATTTGAAGAGAAGGGATATTGAGTATGCAGTGGGTGAGAAAGTTTTCCTCAAGGTTTCTCCTTGGAAGAGGATTATGAGATTCGGCAGGAAGGGGAAACTAAGTCCTCGTTTTATCAGGCCATATGAGGTATTGGAAAGAGTGGGTCCTTTGGCTTATCGTTTGGCATTACCTCCAGAGTTGGAGAAGATACATAATGTCTTCCATGTGTCTATGTTGAGGAGGTATCGATCAGACCCATCTCATGTACTACCAGTAGAAGAAATTGAAGTAAATCCAGACCTCTCATATGAAGAAGAACCCATAAAGATTCTGGCTTATGAGGTGAAGCAGCTACGAAACAAGCAGATACCATTGGTAAAAGTGCTGTGGAACCATCATTCGAGCCAAGAAGCTACTTGGGAACGAGAGGAGGACATGAGGAGACAACACCCACAGCTGTTCTGAGATTTATACCAGGTAAAATTTTGAGACGAAATTTATTTTAAGGGAGGGAGAATTATAACACCCCTATTTGTATAGCCTGGTATATTTCACTATTCCGGTGACCGGTGTCGGTCCGGACAATTAAGGGGATTAGAACCATACTTAAGACAACTAGAGAAGCCATAAACACAAATAATTAGTAATGTTCAATTAGTTAAGTATAAATAAGAAAAACAGAACATAAGAAGTTAAACGAGCCGAGAGTCACAGCGATGGGTGACCTCCTCGGGAACGACTGCGAAGTCGTTTTAAAGTCAAATTTCGAACCGTAAAATGTGACGCCGCGGTCCTTAGGACCCTTATGAACACAGTGGAAAAGAGAAAATCACGAAAAGGAACTGTTAAGCCAGTCAAATAATTAGGTCAGGGAGCTGGAAGAAATATGGAATTATTTGCAAACCGAGATGAACCGACGAGGGCAATTTGTCAATTGACCCCGAGAGCTGACTCCTGACCTAACTGTCAAATAAAATCGAGGAAAAGAAAATTTCAGAATTGAGAATTAAATTAAAGAGCTAATAGAAAAATAGAAAAAAAAAAGAGGAAAATGAAAAAGTAAAAAGGTGATGACATCATGCATGACCTCATGCATGATGTCATAAACAAATTAATTAAATAATTTATTAAATTGGAATTTTAGTCTTATAAAAGGGATAAAGATAAAAGAAAATAAAAGAAAAAAAAAATTTAGAATTGTCTTCTTCTTCCATCAAGTTGCCGCCTCCCATCTCCATAAACCCTCCATGGAAACTTCTCCATTAAAGCTTGCACTCAAGCTTTAATTTCTCCACTTAGTCTTAATAACTCCCTTAAATACCTCACTATAACTTGTAATCTCAACTTGAGAAGAAGATTGAAGGAAGAAAGGGGCACAAAAGATTGGGATTTGAGGATCTAAATAAAGGTTAGTCTCTTAACTATCAATTAGTTATTTAAATGCATCATTAGTTACTTAAATGAGTTTAGAAGTTAATGAAGTGAAATAAAAATATGTGAAGAGGACTAAACTGAAATTTCGTCCAGCTTGGAGGGAGTATGATTTTGTATGGTTTGAGGGTTTTGAATGAGTGTAGAAACCTTAATTAGTTGAATGATTAGCATTAAAACCATTAAATGTAGTTAAATACAATGATTTAGTGAGATTAGGGTTTGAATGTTAGGGTTTGTGAACCAAAATTTGGAGAAATGCATAAATGATGACTTTGACCTATTGTGAGCTGAAAAATGGTCAATAATGACCAAAGGAGATGTGTTTGAATTGTTGGAAGTGAAGCCAAATTCGGAGGTTGAATGGTCATGCTGCTGGCAGCATGACCAAACCAACTTTGAAGGACCAAAACGGAAATTTTACAAGTCCAATTGATATGCCATCAATTAGAGATGAAAATAGACATAAAATGCCACAATTTTCATTAAGGAACCATGGCCAAAAACTGACTAAAACTTAGTGAACCAATTGACCAAAGTGAAATGAGAGCAGGCTACCACTGTACAATCTGACCAAATGAACAGTGTTTATTCATTTGGTCATAACTCGAGCTAGGCAGGTCAAATTGACCTGAAAATTTACCAATGGTTAGATCACATATAGACCTAAAACTTTCATGAAGAAAAGAAGTCCAAATTCTGCCAGCAACTAAGTCATTTGGCCACCCCAAGTTGGTGACTCAAATCTGCCAGCACTAAACCTTGCCCAGAAAATCTGGGTTATTTTCCATCCGGCAGCCCTGATTCAAAGGGCCATAACTTGAGCTAAAAAACTCCAATTGAGGTGATCCAAAAATGAGAATAAACTTAAGACATTAAGGAACATTTTCTATGAAGGAAGTTTTTCCAAATTCCAACAGTAGATTGACCAATGGAACAGTGCAACTTGGAGCACCAAAACTAAAATTTGACAATTTTGCAAAAAGGACTTAAGCTTTGAGAAAATGACCAAAACCAACAAATTTAATGACCAAAATGTGGTATGTGGGTGAAGTTGGAGTTCCCATACCTATTAAGCCTTAAAAAGTCAACAATTTGACTTGAATAGTATAGTGAATAGTAACCCGAAACACAAAAACTTCGAGAACGTCGAAATTAGTACATTAAAGCTAGGTAAAAATGAAGTGAAATTTATTTTTGGATTTATGCTAAGTTATGGTACTGAAACATCATGGAAATGTGTGTTTCAATTGAAAAGACTTAGAAACTCAAAGAGACTGAGTCAAGGCTTCAAGGCGACTCCAGTCAGGTTTGTGCACAATAATAATTGTTTAAATATTTTAATCTCAAAAATTTGACTTCTTTGATTAATTATGTACTGTGTTGCCATTTTATAATCGTAAATGTGACTTTGGAAATTGATCAAATTTCTCATAAATTGTTTGTATAAATTGTTTTGAATTGATTTTATGCTCACACTTAGCATGATAGTACCACATTATTCCTCCTCCATTTATGGGGTTGAGATCGTTTATTTTCCTCCCTCTCTGGCTTGCCAGTTAAGGTTGTAGATCGGATGAGTACTCATTAGCTAGCTAGCCACCTCCCTCATTGATTTCGATTAATGGGGTTGAGATTGCTTTATCGTGGTGTACAACGCGGCATTGATCAGAAATTTTGTGTCATGGCTTAAGTTGTGTATGACTTTGGCAACACTGTGTTTATGAAATTATTTGACTAAACTGTGTTTAATAGATTATTTGACAAGATGATGTTATTATGAACTTTAATATTTGTGAAATGTGATTAAGAAACATTTAAATTGTGTTTGGCAATGAATGATTTATTTATTGCATTTTAAATTTTTATTGTGCACCACTAAGTATTTTTATACTCAGCGATAGCTTATTTTGCTGTCGCAGATAAGAGCAAGGAAAAAGCAGCAGAGTGAGCTGCTACTAAGTTGAAGATCACACCAATCTTTTGTACGGGTATTATTTTATACCCTTGTAGATAATGTTGATGTAAATATAGAAATATTGTATGTATCAATGAAAGTTGAGCAGTTGTAAATAAATTGTAATAATATTTTTTTTTGGATTTCCTTCTGTAAATTAATATTTGTACTTATGAATTTCTTACTTTATGCTTTGTGATTGGAGATATTAAATATTTTCAGATGATAAGTCTTGAATTGTATTGTGAAATTATTTTGAAGTGTGTTGAACTGAGTTGATTGAGTTATTGAAGGTTGGGAGTTGTGAAATATTTTTGGAAGTATTTTTTTTAGGTATTTGAAGAACTGTTTTCTCCAGTTTTCAAACGGAACTCTGTCAAAATTTTTATAAAATTTGCGGCAAAATTTAAAATGGATAAAATTTTTACTAGTATTTAAGCTTTGAATAAATGGTTTTTAATTCTCTCTAAAATGCTCACCACTTCCAAAATGTAAGAAAATCATTTTAAAATCCCTTATAGGGTACTTAATGGGCTATCGGTAGGCGAAGTTCGGTAGTTCATTAAGTATTCTACGGGATCATGTTATGCCTTACGGAGGGGTAAGGTGTGACATACTATGTATGAGATATCTGGACAGCTATTTCGCATGAGGATGTCTGAGGGATAGAATGTAGGAGATCATGTCCACAAGATGATTTGGCTTATTGAGCAGCTGGAACATCTTGACTTTCACATGGATTTCCAACTGTAGACAGATTTGATCCTTCAGTCCCTGCCTGAGTCATTTGGGAATTTTGTGAAAAATTCCATATGACAAAGCAAGAGAATACTTTGGCTAGGTTGCTTAACATACTGGTTATTGCCCAAAAGAATATGTCGGCAATAAAGGAAAAGAGGTGGTTTTGATAGCATCTTCTTCTTTTGCTGGAAAGTCCAAAAAGAAGAAGGGCAATAAGAATAAGAAACCTCAAATTCCTGGACCTTCCAAGAAGATAGCCAAACAAAAGGGCAAGACCGAAGCTGACAAAGGCAAGGGAAAGTGTTTCCACTACTAGAAGGATGGGCACTAGAAAAGGAATTGCCCAGAGTATCTTGCTTCTCTGAAGGATAAGAAGGATAGATCTTCAGAAAGTATGTCTGTGTCTTGTTATTTAAATTCTAATGATACTTATAGTTCATCTACAGCTTGGGTTTTAGATACTAGTGCTAGTTCTCACATTACTTATGATATGCAGGAACTAGCAAATAGTAGCAACTTGTAGTCACGAGATATTAGACTCCAGGTTGGCAATGGCTCAACTGTTGAAGCTTTAGCCATAGGATCTAAATCTTTATACATGTGAAAAGTTCAAAGAATTTAAATGTAAAGTAGAAAATCAAACAAAAAAAAGTATTAAAACTCTTCGATCAGATCATGGAGGTGAATACTTAAGTACTGAATTTGATGAATACTTGAAAGAGCATGGCATTGTCTCCCAACTGACTTCTCCAGAAATGCCACAACTAAATGGTGTATCTAAAAGGAGAAATCATACCCTATTAGATATGGTACACAGTATGATGAGCTATACTGATATGCCAATCGCCTTTTGAGAATTTGCATTAGAATCAGCTTTGCATATTCTGAATAGGATTCCATCAAAATCAGTTTCTTCCACGCCTTATGAGATATGGCATAGAAGAAAATCAAGTCTTAAGCATGTTAAGATTTGGAGTTGTCCAGATCAGAAAAAGGTTGATTTGTTGGATATCTAAAAGAAAGTTTTGGATATTATTTTTATTTGCCTACATCACAAAAGGTTGTGGTAAACAGAGATGTCGTATTTCTTGAACAACAGTTTATTCAAGAAGGAGGCAAAGGAAGGCAAATAGAGTTAGAATTGGAGAATTCTGGCCAACCAACAAATCAAATGGATATAGATCCATCTAGTCAACCTACACCTATTGATGAAACATCTATAGTAATTCCTCGAAGATCGACCAGGATATCTCACCCACCAGTGAGATATGGTTTTCTTCATGAAGATGAATAAAAGTTATTCACTCATGAAGAAATAGATCATGGAGATGATCCACTTACCTATGAAGAAGCTATATCAGATATATAATCTTCAAAATGGATTGAAGCTATGAAATCCGAAATTGATTCCATGCATAAGAACCAAGTTTGGGACCTTATTGACCCACCTGAAGGTATTGTACCTATAGGGAATAAATGGATTTTCAAGAAGAAAATTAGTTCTGATGGAAAGGTAGAGACCTATAAAGCAAGGCTAGTAGCGAAAGAGTTTCGCCAAAGGCAAGGAATCGATTATGAGGAGACTTTCTTGCTTGTTGTCATGCTTAAATCAATTAGGATTCTATTAGCAATAGCTGCATACTATAATTATGAGATTTGGCAAATGGATGTTAAAACAGCTTTTCTCAATGGATACATTGATGAAAACATTTTCATTGAATAACCTAGGGCAGATGATAGAAAGTCTACCTCTGGGTTTTTGTTCATTTGTAATGGAAGTGCAGTTAGTTGGAAGAGTTTCAAATAGAGTGCAACTGCTGATTCCACTATAGAGGTTGAGTATATTGCTGCATCAGATGCTACAAAAGAGGCTATTTGGATAAAGAAGTTCATGACAGAACTTGCAGTAGTTCCTTCCATTAAGTCAGTAGTTCCTCTCTACTGTGACAACAATGGAGCAGTCATACAGGCTAAGGAACCCCGATCTCACTAGAAATCCAAACACATAGAAAGGCGCTACCACATTATCAGAGAGATAGTTGGGCAGGGAGATGTAGCCATGTAAAAAAATAGCATTAGCTGAAAATCCAGCTGATCCATTAACGAAGCCTATGTCACAAGCTTAGTTAGACCGACATCTTGAGAAGATGGGTCTAAGATATTGTAATGAATGGCTCTAGTGCTAGTGGGAGATTGTTAGTAGTATGCCCTAGAGCATATCATTTTGTATGTATCTTGTACATATTTTATTAATAAAAGGCAATTTCACTTTTCCGTTTTCATAATATATTTTTGTGTAATAGAAAAGGTCCATTGATATTTTGTTAAAAATTCTATTCTTAAGTTGTTAAGAATATGAGTGACAGTATTTCTAGCATAAAGTATTATAAATTGGTTCACAATAGAGGATACTTCACACAGGACATGACTTATCCAAAAAAATTATAATCATATTTGTTCCCAAGGTATTTATATGAGATATAAATAAGATGGAGTGGTGAGTCTCATGCTACATAACAAATATGATAGGCACTTATATATGATAAGTAGGCCGAACCAGTGACGCTTATGACAAGCACGTGGAGTTTACTCCTGTGAATGTATTGTCATATATCATATTAGTGTATATAATCTTTAGACCTGAGATAATATAGTTATCTTGTATATAGGTGGTTTGAGTTTGATATTGCTTTCATGCTTGTACTGTGTATGGGTATATGGCATGTATTGGCTCCTACTAGTTATATGGAGATAGGTGTTGATCAAGATGGAATCTGTTACCCTAAGTAAATAGGGATAAAATCCTATGGTCATTTAATTGTTCTTGATGTTTCAAGTTCCTGGCTAGAACAGATAGATTTAGTCAGAAAAGAGTTTCTGACAAGAAAATCTAATTAATCAAGAACTAGAATTAAAAGAGAACATAATGTTCATAGCAAATGGGGTTTGACATTAACCATGACTCCAGCTCAAATTGGGATTTTGTAACGGAGAGATTCTAGTGCATGGTAACATATGATTAAAGGTTCATTTAAGGTATTCCTTATTACTGATTGGGTGGTCATGGCACATTATGCTAGGTGTCAACCATGGTCTATGAGATGCCTAAAATGATTTAGAAAAATCATTTATGATAAGAAAGAGTTCTGATGATATTAAGAGTTAATATCATATCTCATTGCCAATTAGTGATGAGCCTAGTGAGTCACACACATACACAAGTTAATCACCAAGTAAAATGTGATTTAATTGATTAATTAAAGAGTTTAATTGATTAATTAAATAGGTTTGGTTTGTAATGAGATTGTAAAGTTCCTAGCATGGCTTGAAACCAAATCTAGGTTATTAGATGTATAGTAAAAGTTAAATTTATATTTAAAGTATTTAAATATGAATTTAATTGTGAGAAATTAATTAATAAAAATTAATTAATTAATTTATATTTGATATAAATTGATTAGAAGAGGAGAAATAATGATTTTGGGTTGAGAACTCAAAATTAAAACATAAGGATAATGATTAAGTCTAGCATTGACACTTGGGTTAATGTGATTAAGTCAATTAAAAATAAGATACAATGTAGTGGTGACATGTGGCAAAGGGTTTAAGTGATTATTTGACCTAATTATAAAAGGAAAAGAAAGAAGAATTAAAAGAAAAGTGAACGCTCTCTATTCTAAAGGTGGTGGCACCACTATTCCCTTTCCTTCCTCTTGCTTTCTCATCAATTCAAAGAGAAATCATTCATTCCCTTTGAATTAAAATCGCTAAAAATTATTTCATCGCTAAAAATTATTTCTAGTATCCTATACACACATATAACCTCTCTAAATGCAAAATCCCAAATTATAATTGGTTGGCAAAGGCTTAAGAAGCAAAATTGGGGGTTGCCATTGGTGATCTTGGTGTGGACAAGCTGGAGGGACAACACTTGGGGTCGTAGGAGCTTCTTAAAGGTGTCAATTGCATCCATAGTGTATCAAAGAGGTTAGTGCCCAAATTCCTCTTTCAAACTAGGGTTTAATTGAATTAATTTGTTAATTCACAATCTTAAATGGCAAATGAAGATCTTAATACATATTAAAAGTGTTTTAATATGCAATTGAGTATTGAAATTAATTAGGCACATAAGAGATGTGGCATGATGTATGAAACCCTAAAAGAAAAATTTTGAAATTTAATACTCCAATGCACCAATTTCTATGCTTTTGCTCTTTCAGCTTCCTCCCTAAAATTTTAATTTTTCAATTGGGAGTATTTTAAACATGGATATATATTTAATAGACTCTCATATTTAGCTCCTATAAAATTTATAACAAAAATATAAAATGTTTTTTTTTATAGGTCCAATTAAAAAAAAGAGTGATGAGCTCATACATTTAGTTTAGAAATTTATTTTTTATTGGCCCAAGAAATTAGTAGTCTATATTTTTTAAACTTCATTATAAGTAATAAAAAGGATTTTAAAAAATGGCAAATTATGAATAAGATACATAAAACATTAGGTTTTAATCCTTATGTTTAAATGTTATACCCATCATTGCTTATATCTAAACATATCTCAACAAGAGTGATTGTGAGTGCAAAATCTAAATAGAGAGTTGTGATGATAGATAAAATAAACAATGCAAATGAAAAAATGCATATATTATTAAATATTCATATATGAAATTGCTAATATCTTTATACAACAAAGCAACACTTACAATACATTTAATTTTTTTTTATAAAACAAATCCAGTGGCCAGCAAAGGTCACCGCCTCCCTCAAATTTAAATTTTTTTAATTGTGTGTAGCTTAGACATGAACATATATTTTTTTATTGGCCCAATTGAAAAAAAAATTAATGAGACCATAAATTTAGTTTAAAAGTTTATTTTTTATTAGCCAATTAAATCGAGAAATTAGTGGCTTATATTTTTTTAAACTTCACGGCAGGTAATAAAAGTAATTTAAAAAAAGAGTCAAATTGTGGATGATATATATAAAACAATAGGTTTGAATATTTAAATTTAAATGTTGCATTCATCATTACTTATGCGTAAACATATCTTAAAAAGGATAATTGTGAGTGCAAAATCTAAAAGTAGAGTTATGATCTTAAATAAAAATAAACAATGCAAAAAAAAAATGCATAAATTATCAAATATTCGCCTATGAAATTACTAATTTCTTTATAAAACAAAGCAAACCTTGTAGTGCATCCAATTTTTTTTATAAAATAAATCTAGGGTCTAGCAAAGACCACTACTTACCTAAAATTTTAATTTTTTAATTGAGAGAAGTTTAACATGGACATTTATTTAATAGACTCTCACATTTAGCTCCTATAAAATTTATAACCAAAGTTTAAAAGGTTTTTCATTAGTCCAATTAAAAAAAATTAATGAGCTCATAAATTTAGTTTAAAAGCTTATTTTTTATTGGCCCAATTAAATTGAGAAATTGGTAGCTCATATTTTTTAAACCTTATTGTACGTAATAAAAAAAGGATTTTAAAAAAAGAAATTGTGAATAAGATACATAAAACATTAGGTTTAAATCCTTAGTGTTGCCATGTGGACAGATTCATTTTTTGTGTTGCCATATGGCACCTACCTTATAAGATTATCATGTTTATACTTATGGTAATTATTATTTTTTATGCTAACTATTTAATTCTATTTTTTATTTAACTTTTTTATTTTCTTTTTAAGTATCTTTGCTATTATCAATATTATCTTTTATTTTTTTAATATTTCATATATATATGCACACACTAGTTTTTTTCAAAACGTTCATTGCATGTTTTCTGTATCCATTATATGTATCCATAATTTTAATATTTTTATACAAAATTTTTTTATTAATTTTTATATAATATAATAATATTATTATAATATATTGATTATTATTATGATGATATAATAATTTTCAATTTTTCATTACATGTACGTTGTATGTGTATTTATAATTTTTAGATTAAATTAATGAAAATGAAAGTATATCAATGATAATAAAAAATTATAGAAATGAAATTTATTATTATAGTATAATTTTATAATTAGTGTTTTATAAATATTTAAATTTAACTATTTGTTATTTTTTTAATCATATATTTTAGTGTTAAATTTCTTTAATAATAAAGTGTTGAGTTTATCAAGACTAATTAGATTTTAACATTTTATAATTTTTATAAAATATATATAATTAGTGTCGAAATTTTAAACTTTTTTCAATCCTATTTAATAATTTATAGATATAATAATAAAATAAATTCAATTACGTATAGTTTCATACAATGTTGAGGTTTTTTTTTTATTTCTAGTTATTTTCGATTTGATTTTTAATTTTATTTGCTAAAATGAATTGTGAACGCCAATATCAATAAATATTAATATTATTAATTTTTATTTGATTTATAATATTTTACATAATTTCATATTGTCTTATAATATGGAGAAAAACTTTAAAATAAGGTTGACAAATATATTAATACTAATAAATTAAAAACTAAAATTTTCTTTTATATAAAAAATAAAAAATTTATGTTAATAGAATAAAAAATATTGATGTTACTATGTTATTATTTTTAATTGGAATGATTATAGTAAAAAATGCATAAACAATTATTCTGTTTACAGGAAAATACTTTATCAAACTAACTTATAATGTATTTTTAAATTAATTTTTTTATAATTATTTTTCTAAAAATAAAGGCCAAATTCCAATAAAGGAAGTTGTAAATCTAAAAAAATAAAAATTCTATTAAATAATATAGTACTTGTGTTTATATAAAAATTGGACTCTTTTTATATCAAATATTAATTTGTGTTTATATTTAAACATAAATTTATTAAGTTAAAATAATAATTCTATATTTAAAATATGATTCTTAATTCTTTTTATACGTGTTTACTATTTGCCAAGTTAGGATAAGATTATAGTATTAAAAAATTATTATATTTTTTTATATGTATGCACATTAATATTTTTAAATTTTTAATAATGTATCATTTTAAAATAAAAAATTAATATTATAAATTCTAATCATCCTATTAATTTTATTAATTTTACAATTAAGCACAATTTTTAAATAATATATATTTATCTATTTAAATTTTTTTCTCATATGAATAATTTATTTTATTTGTGTAATTATAAATTATTTAAAAATTTTATACTTATATAGTTTTATTATATATTAAATATTATAATAAAATATTTTTTAATAAATTAACGAATATTAATTTTTTTATAATATTTTTCTATTGCTATATATATATATATATATTAAAAATTTAATTAAGTAGAATTTAAATACAAATAGGATTAAGAATTTTAGATTTATATAAACTTTAAAATTATATAGATAATTAAATTTTAAGTCTTAAGAATTTTAAATTTATATAAATTCTAAAATTTAATTAAATAACAAAAAAAATATAATTATAAATAATATAAATAATGAAGGGTAATGTGGGTAAAACTAATGTTCCTCCCTTCCCTTCACACACACACATACACACACATAAAGCAAGAATTTCTGTTGGCCATAGTTTATAGCTAACTTTTTATACTTGGCCTAGTATTATAATTGCCAAATAATAATGATAATAATAAAATAATTTGTCATAGGTAGAAATCTGAATGAAACGAAATTATTAATTACTAGGTTATTTTAAAATATTAAGAGTTTTTAATTTTTAAATTTGAATAACTTGCTAAATAATTTAAATGATCCAATTTAAATTTAAAATTTAAGTAAAAGCTAACTAAGAATTTAAAAATAATGGATTGTTCAAAAATTAGAATTCCTATTTTTTATATTTTTTGAATAAACTATTAAAGTTTTTATATAAAATAAAGAAAAATAAGGGAAAAATATATTTACTATTTGAATTTAATTTTTTTAAAAGTTAAAAAAAACACAATTGGAATGATAAATTACTCAAATCAAAGTCTAGTACATCAAGAAGGTAAAATGTGGGAGCATAGCTCCATTCAATCACATCATACAAAGAAACAGCTGCCTATAACCAGATTGATTCTCTGAACTCTTCATAAACAGCTGCCTATAACCAGATTGATTCTCTGAACTCTTCATAAACATAAAAGAAATATTAAAGAGCTCAATGAGAAAAGCTTTAAAGTTATCAAAAACTAGTTCAAAATATGAGTGATTCACACTTGGACTTTCAAGAGCAATAATGTCATGGAATCCATCTCAATAACAACGTCATGAAACCTCCCTTCTTCAACCACGATAGTGCCTCACGAAGAAATAAGGTTTCAACCAAATCTAATGCAATCCTTCCTATATAAGGCTTCTAACCTCCATCCAAAAACGAGCCATGATGATCTCGAAGGAGCCACCCAAAGTCAGCTCGACATGCACTAGCATCCACTGAGACATCGATATTACATTTAAGCTGTGCAACATTTGGCGGCTGCCATTTTACTTGAAACATTGATCTAGTAACTCACAAGGAGTTGAATTACATTCTTGAGCTCTAGCTCTTTGCCATTCTTGAAGAGTACTATCTGCCTGCTACTTAACCTGCTCCACTTATTGGCGAGCTCCTTGCCATAAACTCCAAACGATCATGAAGATCTTTTTCCAGAATTACAGTCACCTTGCTACTTAAAGAATCAAAGACCACCTATTAATAAAATATATTTTTATTAATAATTTATACTTTAAAATTTTAATAGAATATATTTTTATTAATAATTTATACTTTAAAATTTCAATAATGTTATAAAAATTAAAATTTGCATTTTAGAATCTAAAAGTAAAATTCTATAATTTTATATAATTTTATATTTATTTAATAAATTATATTTTTTCAAAAATAATAATTTATATAAATAAATTTGGGTAACTGATATGGAACGAAATCCAAATTCAACTCAAAACATCAAACCCAAATTCATACTAAGAATTGGGTTGTTTTGGATCCATAATTCTTCTTGGCCGGGGCGGGGGTAAAAGCTACAACCTAATCCAACCCATTCTTTTTGTTTGGCACAGACAAAACATTGGATTCAACCTAAGTGCCAAGTGACACTTAGAAGTTTAGCTATTTTGTAGGTGTTTTTGTATTTGTAGGTTCTTTCTAACAAACGAGGGAAGTAACCAAGAAGAAGAAGGTGGTGAAGAAGAAAGAGAAGAAAGCAAACGTCTCTGACAAGCCAAAGCACTCTCTGGACACAAACAACAACAATGGTACTAGCAATGGCTCATTGCATAGCGCCGCCATAGTCCTCCGTCTTAAGATGTATAACACCAAGCCAAACGCGATAGCAAGGATAAAGTTTTGAAGCATGAATTGTAACCTAAGGAGCTTCCCAACAAGCGCATCCAACCTGACAGCTGGTGGTTAGGTAAATTTCCTTTTAGATATGAATGTATTTTTCAAGTCTTTTTATTGCTTGATTGATTATGTTGAAACTTGATTGGTCCAATTTCTTTTTATGCTACAAATTTATAAATTTTCATTTATTCATATATGTAAACCTATCTTTGTTATAAGAAACACATAGGTTGTAAATCAAAAGGAGCTTGAATTGAAGATCTCCAAAAACGGATGTCAAGTGGCTATAATGTCATATTGAAGGAAAGGAAGTTGCCACTATCCCTTTTAAATGACCATCAAAAGGTGGTAATTGGAGCTAGTTTTGCCATTTTAAGTCCACTATCTGTCTGTTATGGTACTGCATTATTATATGATGGTTCTCTTAAGAACGCGCTCATGATGCAAAATGTTAATTAGATACAATTCTTATGATTTAGCTATTCAATGATGGACTGCCTCAAATTAAGAGTTCAATTCCTTTAGTTAAATGCTTATTTCTTTATAAAACAAAACAATTCTTATAACACATACAATTTCTTTATAAAACAAACCCAAGGTTGGCAAACATCACTATCTCTCTAAAATTTTAATTTTTTCATTTGGAGTAGTTTAAACATGGATATGTATTTAACAGACTCTTATATATAGTTCCTATAAAATTTATAACAAAATTTTAGAAGGTTTTTTATTAGTTTAATTAAAAAAAATTAACAAACACATAAATTTAGTTTAAAAGTTTATTTTTTATTGGTCTAATTAAATTGAAAAATTAGTAGCCCATATTTTTTAAAATTAATTGTAAGTAATAAAAAGGATTTAAAAAAAAAAAGTCAAATTGTAAATGAGATACATAAAACACTAGGTTTATATGCTTACGTTTAATGTTGTGTCTATATCCAAATATATCTCAGTAAGAGTGATTGTGAGGGCAAAATCTAAATAGTGAGTTGTCGTCTTACATAAAAAAAAATGCAATGAAAAAAAAATGCATATTTATACTATTTACAAATGTGGGAAGAGGAATTTTGGAAGTCATATAAATTTAAAATTTTTAGTTCTACTTGTACATAATTTCAATTAAATATAAAATTTTATAAGAAGTGATTAATTAAAATAAAAAAAAATTAATGAGTAAAAAATAAAAAATACAATTAATCTATAATCTACATAATACATAAATGTGTAAGGGAGAAGCATTGGGTTTGCCTAAAATACGTATAGTGTTATAAAAATGGATGACTAAATTTAATTAGTTATGTAATTTAAAATTAATTATACTAATCAAGTTAAATTTAATTAAATATTTAAAATTAACGTAATTTTAAAATAGATAGGTTTCTCTTTATGTTATTTATGATATCAAAAAATAAAAAAAAAGCTATAAAAATCGTTAAAAAATGAAGATATAAAAAAAAAGTAATTAAGAATTTAAGATATTAATGAAATCGTTAAAATAAAAATTCCTTTTCTATTAAAATTTTATTTTAAATTTATAAGCATAAATAAATTTAAAAAAAAAATTAATTTACTAATAATAATCAATAATTATTTCCTTTATAATACCATTAATAAATATAATATTACTACTGTTTAATTATTTATATTATAAAATTTTTAATTATAATTATTTTAAATAAGCCTAATTATTTATATGCCCTTGTTTAGTTCAACTTTCATATACCCTTATTCATACTTAGATTTGAGTTTTACTTATAATTATAAAATTAAAATTTTAATTATAAAACTTTTGTAAAAAAATTATTTTTTCCATTAATGTATTTTAATTTACAAGTATTCTTAACCTATACAAATTTAGCAAATTACATGGTTAGGAATTTTTTTTTTCTTTTAAAAGCATATTAATTGTACACTCTCTTTTAATAATCCTATTATAATACTAATAAAATTCTAACACTAATTTAGGATATCATAAAATTTTATATTTATATATGAAAGTTCTAATTTAATTAGATCTCTATGATATATAATACGTGAAATTTCCTCAACTTTTATAATAAAAAAGAAATCTAATGCTCTAAATTATATATATATATACACATATATATTAATGTCGCTTACTCATTTAATCTATGACAAAAAAAAAAAAATTACGATACAAAAGTCAAAATGGTCTATGCTTAGTTGTTAAGAAAATCTGAGCAATTGAAAATTAAAGAAAAAGTGTGAATTTCGTCTAATTCTTTATGTTGTGTTTGGTGATAAGTAAAAAATCGCTTTAAGCAGTTCTATGTAGTTATATTATACTTTGAAATACTGTTTTATTTTTTCTGCTTAAGTGAAATGTATTTTTATCTGTTCAATTGTGGAGGAGGACTCATATTTTTTTTGAAGTGTCATTTTGTTTTTCCCATTTATATAGAATCTTTTGTTTGATTTTTTTTTTTTTTTTTAATTTGAGCTGATGAAACAAGTTTTGAATATTTGACTTCCAATAGAGCTATTAAAGTAAGTGAGTTTTTGTTATTTAAAATTAAGAAATGCAGGTTTGTTTAAAGAGTTTTATGTGTTCTTAGCTTTGTTCTTATAAATGCTGAAGAGTTCCATTGGTAATGTGATCCAAGTGAGATAGGATTTTCATCTTACTTTAATTATTTAATGTGACTTCCTAAATTAAATGATCTAGTAATTTCTTTTGGACTTATTCATTTATTTTTTTATTCTTGATTTTCGCAATGCATATTATGTTCAAATATATAAAGTTGAAAAATAAGAGTACAAAAATTACTGAGTTTAAAATGAAAAAAAAAGTATGTCTAAATTTATTTCAAATACCTTACACTTATTATTTTAATTGAAAATTAATATATTTTAAATAAATAAGAATAAAAATTATTAATTCTAAAAGTCTTATTACATTAGGATAAAACCTTACCATGAATTTAGTAGTATTTAAATGGGACTTATAAATTTAAAATTGATTAGAATTAATTTAACAGTATATATTTTTCATAATATCGTATTGAGTATTATTAACTTAATAATTAGTATAGAATGATTGTATAAAAAAAATTAAGAATTTTGATATTTATTTATTTTGTATTCTTAAAATTATAAATTAATACTCTAAATTATAAATTCACTTTATTTTAATTGGCTAAAAAAATAATATAAAAATTAATTATTATTTAAATAAATCTTTAATTTAATCGGTTAGATTGCTTTCCTACTTAAATTAAAATTATATTTTATTAAAAAATATAATTTTATTAAAAATTTTTTGATCTAATGAAAAATTAATTTAGTCAATATACGTTGAGGAAGATAGAAATCCTATTAAAAAGTATCCTAATTTACTTAAATACTTTATATATTCATGTATTACATTTTGCAAATGCACTGTTTAATGAACAATACAAATATTTATTTTTTTATAAAATAAAGTTTAAAAATGGTAAAATACATAAGTATCGAGTTAATTATTTTTATTTGAATAGGACTTCTAATGTGAGAAGAAAGGATTTTAGTTTTCACTATCTTTTTGTTGAGGTAATATCTTGGGGTGCCTGTTTCTTATTTTTATTAGAAAAATTAGGACGATCTTGCTACTTTATATAGAATTCTTCTTTTTCTTTTTTTAAATTTTTTATGTTTTGATGAAAATTTTCTATTAATTTTAAAGTTTAGTAGTTAATAAGCATGAATTTTTAAAACAAAAAAATTCATGTAAAAAAATAAATTATGAATATTTACAACAAATATCGGCTACGTGCAACACATATAAAATAAATACTAATTATATAATACATCCGGAATACTAACACTAAAAATCAATGCTCCTTACACCCAAAAAAAGAAAAATTAATTCTTAAAATATAAAAAATTAACTCTAAATAAAATTAATTCTTAAAATATAAAAAATTAACCCTATATAATTGTAAGTGAATGTGCGTATACACAGGCATTAAATAATTCTTCATTAGAATGATAAAGTTGAATCCGAATTTGACCAAAATGGAAAATTTGAATACGGTTTGACTTGGTCTACATTTTGAACAGCTTGAGGTGCATTCGTCATGAATGACCGTGTCATATTTTCGGTAGCGTAGAAGAGCCGCCTTGCTCGGTTGCAATTTTCACAAGGTCGGTCAAGATGGAAGTAGTTTTGGAAGAGCATTTCATATGTCAATCTTGATTGGTGTAGTGAAATTAGTTATGAAAAAAAAAACAGAATTATATTTTATTATAAATAATTCTAATCACGGGGTATAATGTAATAATGGTACATTAACAAGGCTTATATAGCCTTATCACAAATAATAAAACACATCAGAAGTCACCTTTCTATGTGTTCTGGCTAATAGCTATCCATGTTTATGCTGCCACCAACATTGGTCTATGCCCCCCATGTAGATGCCGCTGCCATACCAACATTGAAAATTTTCACAGTTAAAACAATCCATTGAAATAGTAAATCTTCCTTGAGGTAGAACCATGTCATAAATCCAAACTATAAATATATGTCACATATTTTATATATGGGTCACATTATGTATGTATATTTTATATTCTTAATATATTGGATTTAAGGTAAAAATTTATCATATCATCGTTGCATGCATAATTTAGATTAAGAAATTCTTATCTAAATTCGATTTATCGTAAACTCAAAATATAATATGTATGACAAATCTATATATAAAATAGCTAGAATTTCTATATTTATGTCTTAGGTCTATGATATAGACAATTCTAGATAAATTTTTTTTCTCCCAATTAATGTCATTCTTTACATTAATTAATTTCAAGATTTACTAATTAATCAAGCTCTTATGGAATATTTTATATGGAATCACCATTATACTCTATAATTATTCCTTGAAGACAAAATCTAATTAACAATAAATCCATACTAACCTTGGCGAGAAAGAGTCCAATCATTATCATCACCAGAAACCTGCCAAGCGAAGTAACCAAGCAATCCTTTATCCTTAACATATGCAACCTTAGCAGAAACACTCTGTATATCATCGTAACCTATCCATGTTGTGCCAGAATAACAATAATTCGAAACATAAGTTTCATTGTAAAGAGCCGTTGCCTCATTTTCATCAATAAAATCCTTGATCTGCGAATAATCTACGGCGTCGGACAAGGCTGCTCCAACGGTGGCTGCAAAGAATCCATTTTCATTAGCATTTGCAAGTTGCCAAGCTCGACCATAGAAAGGAAACCCCAGTACTATTTTACTAGCTTCCAAACCAGCCTGAATCCAACTTGTGACCCCATAATCTCCACTAATTGTAGTCCCTGGATTGTATAATGCTGCAGGTGGCCCTGTAACTGTTGACCAACCAGGACCATAAAAATCGTAGGCCATTAAATTGATCCAATCCAAGCTGTTTGATACAGCCTGAATTGGGTAAGGCACTGAGGTTGAGTAGTAATATGGCAGGTAAAGAACTGCTGCGGATAAAAGCAATGGTGTCCTGCCAGAGTTCTCAGCCTCAGCGGCCACAGCAGCTTTCCACTCATTAAGAAGCAAGCCCAGGTTGCTCATCCGGGTGGTGGTGTTGGGGTATTCCCAATCAAGGTCTAAGCCATGGAAATTATAGGACCTTGCTATACTTATCGAAGAGTCGATAAACGTTTTGCGTGAACTTGCTTGGCTTACCATGGAATCAAAGGCAGCAAAAACCTCATCTCCGCCTCCTCCACCAATGGATAAGAGGGTCTTGATGGAAGGATTTTTCTGTTGGACGGTTTGTGTGAAGTTGGAGAATTGAGCCTGATTTGCAGATGGAATAGTAACTTGATTAGTTTGGGGATCAAGATCAGCAAATGCGCAAAAAAGATGGGTGAAAAGGGTGGATTCTATGTCAAAAACAGGGAATTCTGTTCCATAGTACCAATAAGCTGCTCGAACAACATTCTGTCCCGCAGATGAATGGAATTGAAGAAGAAACAGAAGAGTTGTGAAAAAAAAGAGGAAGATTTTGGTGGCCATTGGAGACAAACTAAACAAAGGGAAATATGCAATAGCTAACTAAGCCAGCCTTCTACCCACACACACACAGATATATATATATATATATATATATATATATATATATATATATATATATATATATATATATATATATATATACATAAAATAGTCTAATAGCGTGCTATTCTGGGCAACCAAAATATATATCCATTTGATGCGTTGAGATGATTTTGTGAATGCTGTGGGCTATGACTTAGCAGAAATTGTAGGGACAACATCGCGCGCAGAATATATCTTTTTTCTTGCTTGATATAAGAAGTTTTTTTTTTTTAAAGAAGAAAATTCTCATACTCCAGTCATTTTTATTTTGATGGATTCAACTCTAAACTCAACAACCAAATTTTTAAAATAGTCTTTAATATTATCCGAGTCAGAAAATTTTGAAATAAAAATCTTATTTTTATTTTTTTCTTAAGCCTTACTGCACCATTTTCATAAATACTAATAATAATAATAGTAACAGTAGTAGGAATGCAAAGCTAGAAAAAAATTAAAATAAAACAATTACACTTACAAATAAAAGCTTGCAAAGAAAGAATATTTCTTAGAAAAATGAAAGGCCGGCGTAGGAGAATCACCAAGCAATTAGGTGAGATAATCAAATGGATGCCAAAATTTAGAACTTCCCATTAATTTTTCTTTTATAAGACACAAGTTGATTCTTCAACTATGTAACTATATATATTAAATTCGATTTATTATAAATTTAAGACACAATATAAATAATGAGATTCACATATTAAATAATTAAAACCTCTATATATATATGAATTCATAATAGATTAGATTTAAATAAAATTTTCTCTAATAATTGATGAGCCGAAACTTATCTTGATCAGGCAATACTAATTTTAATCTACATATAAATTTAGTTATTTGAAAATTAGGGATATGAATTTTTTTAGTTTCAAATTAATTGATGGAATTTGATTATTTCAATTTATAAATTCTTATCTTCAATTTGGTTTGATTGAATTTAATGAATTGTAAATATTTTTTTATAACCAAATCATTTTCTAATTAACCAAAATAATTACTTATAGATAACTTTTTTCTGAAATCATATATATAATTTTGATAAATGACATGTGATTAAATTATAATAAAATTGATTATAACACGCACATAAATTATTTCAATTATTTATTGTTTGTTTCGTAACGTGCTTTCAAAGAAACAGATACGTGACAAAATTCTTCATACGATTTTCAGATACATGCACGCATATATAGTTACCGTGTGTGTTTGAATAAACGTTATTTATGAAGTAATGTTTAAAAAAGTATAGCAGAATTGAAACTGATGGATATTACAATTTCTTTTTTTTTTATTGGTAGAAAATGGAGGAGAAAACAATGCGAATCTGGGAGTAGCCAACCCCCGCCTCGTAATGAGCAAGTCATTGCAGCAGACCTGGAGGAGGAAAAACCAACTGGGAAGGAGAGAGATAGAAATTAGAATTGTGGTGATTATAAGAAATTAGGACAACTCAGTCCTTTAAAAAACTTGCACTTAATTGATCAAAAAACGTAAACTGCGGAAGGATTCTTCACAGCCAACACAAATCGCACCAGACATTGATTATCACAATTCATCGATAGCTTCCTTATGCCCAACTTCCATGCTAACTTCAAGCCATCTAAAACAGCCCATGTCTTAGCCACCGTGAAAAAGCACTTCCCTAATTGATTCATGAATCTCCCTACCCATCTTCCTCCGTCATCCCTTATAAGCTCGCCCCAAGAAGCATTTCTAGAGTTGCAAACAAGAGAACCATCTCAGTTAAGCTGGTACCACGAATAAGGGGGAGGCACCTAAATCCAAGCATTAGAACCCCTAGTCATCACCTTCTCAACTCCAATGGTCTTATCAAGAGCCCAGCAAGCCACTGTAAAGATCAAGAGCCACTCACATCTCCGCTGTTACTCTGCCACAGGCCCTTAAGATTCGCATAGAACCACTTATTTAATTCCTCTTGATCTGCTTCAAAGACACTTCCTGACGGGTCCAAACTTCAACAGATCAGCGAGGCAACTCACAGTCTCTAAGAACATACAATGCGGCCTCTACTCTGTCCATACAAAAAGGGCAGGAACCATCCGAGACTAATTAAGTGTTTTCTGGGTCTCTCAGCATTAGTGAGAAGGCCCCTATTTAAAGCCAACTACATAAACCCCTCCAATTTCAAACCAACTGATATTGTTGTTAGTAGTATCCTCTAGAGCATATTATTTAGTATGTATCTTGTATATCTTTTATTAATAAAAGGCATTTTCACTTTTTCGTTTATATAATATATTTATGTGTAATAGAAAAAGTCCATTGATATTTTGTTAGAAATTCTATTCTTAAGTTGTTAGGAATATGAGTGACAGTATTTCTAGTACAAAGTATCATAAATAGGTTCACGATCGAGGATACTTCACAATAAGGACACGACTTATCCAGAAAGATTGTAATCATGTTTGTTCCCAAGTTATTTATATGAGATGTAAATAAGATGGAATGGTGAGTCTCATGCCATATAACAAACATGATAGGCACTTATATATGATAAGTAGGCCGAACCAGTGACACTTATGACAAACACATGGAGTTTACTCTTGTTAATGCATTGTCATAAATTATATTAGTGCGTATAATATTTAGACCTGAAATAGCACAGTTATCTTGTATATAGGTGATTTGAGTTTGATACTGCTTTCATACTTGTACTGTGTATGGGTATATGGGCATGTGTTGGCTCCTACTAGTTATATATAGAGGTAGGTGTTGATCAAGATGGAATCTGTTCCTCTAAGTAAATAGGGATAAAATCCTATGTTCATTTAATTGTTCATGATGTTTCATATTCCTGGCCAGGACAGATAGATTTATTCAGAAAAGAGTTTCTAATGAGAAAATCTTTTTAATCAAGAACTAGAATTAAAAGAGAATATAATATTCATAGCAAATGGGGTTTAGCATAAACCATGACTCCAGGTCGAATTGGGATTTTGTAACAAAGAGATTCTAGTGGATGGTTACATATGATTATAGATTCATTTAAGGTAAACCTTATTACTGATTGGGTGGCTATGGCATACTATGCTAGGTGTTAACCATAGTCTATGAGCTGCATAAAATGATTTAGAGAAATCATTTATGGTAAGAAAGAGTTATGATGATATTAAGAGTTGATATCATGTCTCATTGCCAATTAGTAATGAGCTTAGTAAGTCATACACATACACAAGTAATCACCAAATTAAATATGATTTAATTAATTAATTAAAGAGTTTAATTGATTAATTAAATAGGTTTGGTTTGCAATTAGATTGCAAAGTCTCTAGCATGGCTTGAAACCAAATCTAGGTTATTGGATGTATAGTATAAGTTAAATTTATATTTAAAGTGTTTAAATATGAATTTAATTAATGAGAAATTAATTAATAAAGATTAATTAATTTATTTATATTTGATATAAATTGATTAGAAGAAGAAAAATAATTATTTTGGGTTGAGAACTCAAAATTAAGACATAGGGGTATTTTGGTCATTTCACAGGGTGACATGTGGCACCATGAGATGGTGACACATGGCACTACACATGTGACACCCCTTACCCGTCTATAATGTAACCAAGCAAAATATGCCACACAGTATGCCGGAGCACCAAATCATATTTTCATTACAATTTACCATTTTTAATTCATTTATTTATAATTTTGATTAATCTGAATTTTTCACAAATTTTATAGAAATTTCGGCAGAGTGCCTGCTGTAAATTGAAAAAATAGTTCTTCTGAATCTGTTAAAAACACTTTCAATATAATCATAATATCAATCTCAGTCAACCACCAACATATTTTCAACAATTTCTCAAATGACTTCATTATCTCAAATTTCAATTCATTTCATATCATACTCAATTCAATAAGAAATACTCAATTTATTACTGAATATGGTTCATAAATAATTACATCAAAAGTATAATTACATGAGTTTAAAATATACATAACAAAAGTTTACAAAACAAACAAGACCAAAAGTAGCCTAATGTCCTACCAATGCACTGCAAATGTGAGGTGACTCTGGACTCTGTGTGCATATTTGAAAGTTCACCCAGTATGAGGTCTGCTGAACTCCCTAGCTATGTCTCCAGTACCTGCGCGTGGCAAAAGCGACGCGCTAAGTAATTCTGCTTAGTGGTGACAATATAAAATAAAATAACTAAAATAAAGTAAATATGCAGAATGTATGTTTACATCTTTGGTAGACTTAATTTCTGGCATTTATTGTATTATTATTCGATTAAAGTTTGGTAAGATTTATTATCATTGCCCGAGTAACCCATACTAGTCGACTAGACTGGATAAACGGGTAAACTGGCACTGGGTGCTAAGTACCTCGGACCATCACTATAACGATTGGGCTCCAACCACTAGAGGAATTGTCCGCTTTGGCCATAAGCCTCACGGTTCTGTCCCATAGGTGGAATGGAGAACTTCCCAGGAAGTCACCCATCCTAGGATTTCTCTCAAGCGAGCACGCTTAACCCTGGAGTTCTTCCAACTCTCCAGGCCATTCCACCAAAAGGCGCCTCTAGTGATTAGTTCCCCCATTTTATAGATCATTACTTTTTGAGCCCAAGACCATCTCCGTGCTTTGCCGATGTGGGATTTGCCTAAGAGATCTTTCTCCCCCCCTTTCGGGACTCAGCGTCCTCGCCGAGGTTTGCGCCACCATCGCCCAAGAGGACACGCGAGCGGCTCTGATACCAATTGTAACGATTGGGCTCCAACCACTAGAGGAATTGTCCGCTTTGACCATAAGCCTCACGGTTTTGTCTCATAGGTGAAATGGAGAACTTCCCAGGAGGTCACTCATCCTAGGATTTCTCTCAAGCGAGCATGCTTAACTCCAGAGTTCTTCCAACTCTCCAGGCCATTCCGCCAAAAGGCGCCTCTAGTTATTAGTTCCCTCATTTTATAGATCATTACTTTTTGAGCCCAAGACCATCTCCGTGCTTTGTCGATGTGGGATTTGCCTAAGAGATCTTTCTCCCTCCCTTTTCGGGACTCAGCGTCCTAGCTGAGGTTTGCCCCACCATCGCCCAAGAGGACACACGAGCGGCTCTGATACCAATTGTAATGATTGGGCTCCAACCACTAGAGGAATTGTCCGCTTTGGCCATAAGCCTCATGGTTTTGTCCCATAGGTGGAATGGAGAACTTCCCAAGAGGTCACCCATCCTAGGATTTCTCTCAAGCGAGCATGCTTAACCTCGGAGTTCTTCCAACTCTCCAGGCCATTCCACCAAAAGGCGCCTCTAGTGATTAGTTTCCCCATTTTATAGATCATTACTTTTTGAGCCCAAGACCATCTCCGTGCTTTGCCGATGTGGGATTTGCCTAAGAGATCTTTCATTTATGACAATCACACAATCAGTCACATTGTGTCTCCCGGTGTGTAACAGAACAGCTAATAAGCTGTAATAATTATCAGGGATAAAACCCAAGTATAATAGGTTAATCAACATAGCCGAAGGCTATTTTATCACAGAATGCCACGTGAGGCCATAAAACACAGAATGGAATGATGCCATATGCAGTACTGCTAACAGAACCCTATTGGCATACCAACCTATCTAAACCAATCTTGCTAGGTGTACTAGGGCATATTAAACTTTTAATTTATACAATTCTTGAAATTTAAGTTTAGGTGTTACTATTCATTTCATTAGTCAACAAAAATGTTGACTTTTGCATAGACAATAGGTATATTGGTTTTAATACTCCCAACATACCACATTTTTCATTCTAAAATTGTTAGTATTGGTTGCCAATACTATTTCTAAGCTTAATGTTAGTTGTTCAAAATTTTTAGATTTCAAGCCTTGTATTTACTGTTCTATTAGTCATTTTTCCGATGAGAATTTGGCAAAGTTGTCAACATGAAAGTTGTTTCTTATTGTGTCTAGTTACATTTCTTTTTTTGAATCATTCTATTTGGAGTTTTGTAGCTCAAGTTATGGCCTAATTACCATGATTGGCCACATTGCCAACTTCCCAGATTTTTTGGACTGACCAAATCTACAGTGTTTTGTATAGTGATTGTAGGTCACCTTTTGAACATATTATGATCAAAATTTGGGTTAGGTTTCTTCATGAAAGTTGTAGGTATATGTCTCAGCTATTTTTTGTTAAAATTTCAGGTTAATTGGACCTTTCGACACTAAGTTATGACCAAATGAATAAACACTGTTCATTTGGTCATTTTGCTCAGGCAGAATGCAAGTCACCCAGGTTAGGGCAATCTTTAGGTCAACTTGGTTTGGTTTTCTAGGCATGGTTTCTTCACCAAAGTTGTGCTATTATGTGTCTAGTTTCATGTTCAATTAGCCTTGCACAAATTGAACCTCTACAACTCCAGTTATTGCTGCTTAAATCCGCTGAACTCTTGCTCAGTCCTGCAGGTCAGCCAAGGCAGCAACACTAACTTCACTTCCCACTAAACAAACCACTTCATTTGTTATTCACACATAACCAAATGGTCATTAATTGACCATTAAAACTTAATTTCACCATTACATGATCTAGGTCTCAAATTCATGCCCAACCCTAACCCTACTATCTCCAATCATGCATACACTTACCTTCCATTATCCTAAGCAATATATTGGTGTTAAAGGCAGCCACAATATCATTTTAATTCTAAGAAATCTTCAAAACCCTACCAAGTTTAAGGCTGTCAAAAATTTAGGATGGGCATACACATGATGTTTATTTAGTTTCTTTATAAATTTACACTCATTTTCACTCCTCCAACATGAATGAAAAGAGAAAGATCAAGTTTAGTCACTAACCTCTAATGAAGTGAATTTCAACCTTGCAAGAGTTCTTCTTTTACACTTCTTTTTGCTCCCAAGAGTTTCACCAAGATGAAATATCAAGGTTTTGTGTTGACACTTAGAGTTTTTATTGAAAGAAAACTAGGGAAATGAAGGTTTGGAAGCTTGTTAATGGAGGAGTGAGGGAGAGCATGTGGGACGGCTTGAAGATGAAGAGAATGGCTGCTGTTTTTTCTAGAATTCTGCCTTCTTTTTTCTATTTTTAATGTATTATAATTGTCTTTCTTTAATTTGATTGGCCATAACATTTTAATTACGTCATGCTTATATAAGCATGAAGTAATAAATCCCATTTATTTTCATTTTCTTTTCTTTCATTGCCTATTCATTTTTAAATAATTTTTCATCAATATTTATTCATATTTTTTATCATATAATTCATTTACATAAATGGACAAGTTGGTCAAAAATCATCTTTGAAGACGAAATGATCAAAATGCCATTCGTTTGGCTTAACGAGCCAAAATTGTGTGTACCGATTGATTAAATTTTCCTTGTGTTTTCTTAACATTCTATTATCATGGGAACCCCAATAATCCTGCCCTGAGGTCCCAAAAATTATTTCATGAAGTTTTTCCCGAGTCTAGGTTTGCTAACGGCCTTCACTGTCACTTCCCCTTCGGGTTACTCATCACTGGGGTTTCGGCTCGTTTAACCTTAGTGCATTTCATTCCTAAAAATTTTCCTTGATTTTTATGAGCATTATTTGGTTTCTTTATAACTCTCCACTCTAGTCTAATTATAATTTCAAACATTCTAGCTGCCCGGACCGACATTGGTCGTCAGAATAGTAGACTGTACGGACTAGCTAAAGTGAGGATGTGACACCCCTTACCCGTCTACAGTGTAGCCGAGTAAGTTATACCACTCAGTGTGCCGGAGCACCCATTCATATTTTAATTACAATTTATCCCTTTTAATTCATTTATTTATAATTTTTGCTAAATTTGAATTTTTTCAAAATTTTTATAGAAAATTCGGCAGACTGCCGGCTGTAAATTGGAAAAATAGTTCTTCTGAACCAGTTTAAAAACACTTCCAATATAATTTCCAAATCCAAACTCCATTATACACATTTAAGTCAATCTCAAAATCTCAATCTCAAATCACAACACTGTTTTTAGAAATTTTTCTTTTCACTTCATTACTGGAAGCACATTCATAAATATTTCTCAATATAATATACAGAAAATTTCAATAATATGAAATTTCATATATTTACATCATCAAATAATTTCAAGAGTTTATAGTTACAATCTCAAAACTAATACAAAATACAAAATACAAAATGCTACCCAAAATCCTAATGTCCTACCATATGCACTGTAAAGGTGAGGTGACTCTAGACTCCGGATGCAGCTCTGAAGGCTCACCCTGTCTGATGTCTGCTGGGCTCCCCAGTTAGGTCTCCAGTACCTGCGTGTGGCAAAAGCAACGCACTAAGCAATTCTTCTTAATGGTGACAATATAAAATGAAATAAAATAAAATAAAATAAAATAAAATAAAATAACTAAAATAAAATAATATGCAGAATGTGTGTTTACGTTTTTGGGTAGACTTAATTTCTGACATTATTTGTAGTATTATCCGTTTAAAATTTTGTAAGGTTTATTATCATTGCCCGAGTAAACCATACTAGTTGACTGGACTGGATAAATAGGTAATCTGGCACTGGGTACTAAGTACCTCGGACCATCACACCATCGGTCACATTGTGTCTCCCGGTGTGCAACAGAACAGCTAATAAGCTGTAATAATCATCAGGGATAAAACCCGAGTGTAACAACTCAAATAACATAGCCAAAGGCTATTATGTCACAGAATAGCATGAGAAGCCATGAAAGACAGAATGGCATAAAACCATATGCAGTACTGCTAACAGAACCCTATTGGCATGCCAACCTATCCAAACCAATATTGCTAGGTATACTAAGGCATTTTACACTTTTAAGTTTCACAATTTTTGAAATTCAAGTTTTAGGGTTACTATTCCATTCATTAGTCAACAAAAATGTTAACTTTTGCATAGGCAATAGGTACATGATTTTAATACTCCCAACATACCACATTTTACATTCTAAATTTGTTGGTATTGATTGCCAATACCATTTCTAAACTTAATGTTAATTGGACATAATTTTTAGTTTTCATGCTTTGTATTTTGCTGTTCCATTAGTCATTTTTGTAGTGGGAATTTGGCAAAATGATCAACATGAAAGTTGTTCCTTATTTTGTTTAGTTGTATTTCCTTTTTTGAATCACTCCATTTGGAGTTTTGTAGCTCAAGTTATGGCCCAAAAACCACAACTGGCCAGACTGAAAGTTTTCCATAATTTATGGACTGACCAAATCTACAGTACATGAAATAGTGACTGCAACTCCCTTTTTGAATATGTTCTGGTCATAATTTGGGTTAGGTTTCTTCATGAAAGTTGTTGGTCTATATCTCAGGTTGTTGGTGGTAAAATTTCAGGTCAATTGGACCTTTCTACACTGAGTTATGGCCAAATGAACAAACACTGTTCATTTGGTCATTTTGCCCAGGCAGAATGCAGGTCACCAAAGTTGGTTTGGTTTTTTGGGCGTGATTTCTTCACCAAAGTTGTGCCATTATGTGTCTAGTTTCATGTCCAATTGGCCTTGCACCAATTGAACCTCTACAATTTAAGTTATTGCTACCCAAACCTGCTGGACTCATGCTTAGTCCTGCAGGTCACCAAGGGCAGCCACACCAAACTCCAATTCCACTACACAATTCACTTCATTTTTTATTTAAACAAAACCAAATGGTCACTAATTGACCATTGAAACCTACTTTCATTATCACATGATCGAAGTCTCATTTTTCACCCCAAACCATAACTCAAACATCACAAACCATGCATTATCATTGCATTTCATCAATTCACTTAAGAAATACACATTAAGGGCAGCCATACTAGCTAGCTCCATAAAACTCATCACAAGCATACCCCAACCAAGGCTACCAAAATTTAGGGATAGCATACACATGGTATTCAACAAATTTTCTTTGTAATTTACACTCACTTAAGGTCCTTAAACATGAATTCAAAGTAAAAACCAAGGTTAGATCACTAACCTCTAATGGAGTGAAGTTTCCCACTTCCTAGAGTTCTTGTTTTCCTTTTCTTTTTGCTCTCAAAAGACTCATCAAGATTCAAGAACACTTTTTCGTATTGGGAGTATAGGGTTTAGTAGGGTAGAAGCTAGTGAAATCAAGCTTTCAAAAGCTTGAAAATGGGTGGCTATGGAGGGAAGGTCACGGCAAGGAAGAAGAAGAGAAAGAGAATTCTGATTTTTTTTTTCCATTTTTCATCCCAATTTGTCTCTTTTAAGTAAGCTTATGCCATGTGTCAAGATTGGATTGGTTGGGAGAATCTTAATGACATCATTATGATGTTATAATTCCATTTTCTTTTATTTTCTCTCCTTTTCTTGTCTATTTAATTGCAATTAAATTTTTAACAACATTTATTCATATTTTATGTTATATAAATTATTTATTTAACTGGACAAGTTGGCCAAAAATCATCTCTGAAGACGAAATGACCAAAATGCCCTCCGTTTGGCTTAACGAGCCAAAACTATCTATACTGATTGAAAAATTTTTCTAAACATTTTCTTGGCATTCTAATGCCATAAGAACCTCAATAACCCTTCTCTGGAGTCCCAATAATTATTTTATAATTTTTCTCCGGGGTCTAGGGTTGCTAACGGCCTTCACCGTCACTTCCCTTTCGGGTTACTAATCCCTAGGGTTTCGGCTCATTTAACCTTAGTGTATTTGGTTTCTAAAATTTTTCCTTGATTTTTACGAGCATTATTTAGTTTCATTATAACTCCTCACTATAGTCTATTTATAATTTCAAACATTCTAGCTACCCGAACCGACATTGGTCACCAGAACAGTAGACTGTACGGACTAGCTAAAGTGAGGATGTTACAACTCTTCCTCTCTAATAAAAATTTCATCCTTGAAATTTACCTGATGCAAACAGCTGAGGGAACTGTTGCTTCATCGTCTCTTCACTTTCCCATGTTACTTCTTCTGTGTTGTCGTGCCTCCAAAGCACTTTCACTAGTGGAATTTGTTTATTTCTCGATTCCTTCACTTCCCGAGCTAGGATCTGTATAGGTTCTTCTGTATTTGTCATGTCCAATTGGATTTTAATCTCTTCCATGGAAATGACATGTGAAGGGTTTGAGCGATATCTTCTCAGCATAGAAACATGGAATACATTGTCAATTTTATCCAGTTCTGGTGGTAAAGCTAGCCGATAGGCCACTGGTCCCACACGTTCAATGACTTCATATGGGCCAATGAACCTAGGGCTTAACTTACCCTTCCTTCCAAACCTCAGTGCTTTCTTCCATGGTGAGACTTTGAGAAACACTTTATCGCCAACTGCATACTCTATCTCTTTTCTCTTCAAGTCAGCATAAGATTTTTGTCTATCTGAGGCAACCTTCAGGTTAGCTTTGATTATCTTCACTTTCTCCTCAGTCTGTTTCACCAGGTCTGGTCCTACCATCTTATCTTCACCCAATTCAGTCCAACACACTGGGGTTCTACATTTCCTCCCATACAGTGCTTCATACGGAGCCATTTGAATGCTAGCTTGATAGCTATTGTTATATGCGAATTCTGCCAGTGGGAGGTATCTATCCCAGCTCCCCTCAAACTCAATGACACAACTCCTTAACATATCCTCCAGGATCTATCATATAATTCACATTGTTACTATCATTTCAATTTATTAATTGCAAAAATTCAATTAGTTCTTAGGTTTACCTGGATTACTCGTTCTGACTGTCCATGCATTTGGGGATGAAAAGCCGTGCTAAAACAGAGTTGTGTGCCCAAGGCTTCTTACAACTTTTTCTAGAATCTTGATGTAAACCTTGGGTCTGGGTCAGATATGATGAAAAGTGGGATTCCATGCAGTCTAACTATCTCACTGATATACAATTCTGCTAGCTTCTCTAGTGAGTAGTCAGTCCGAACTGGCAGAAAATGTGCTGACTTCATCAATCTATCCATTATCACCCATACTGCATCATGCTTCTTCTGGGTGAGAGGTAAACCACTAACAAAATCCATAGTGACCCAGTCCCATTTCCATTCAGGTATACTTATAGGCTGTAGCAATCCTGATGAAACTTGATATTCTGCTTTAACTTGCTGACATGTCAAACACTTAGTCACATAGTCAGCTATATCCCTCTTTATACCAGGCCACCAATAATGAGGCTTCAAATCATTATACATTTTTGTGCTTTCTGGGTGCATAGCATAAACATTAGTGTGTGCTTCTTTCAGAATACTAGTCTTCAGTTCCCCATCATCTGGTACACACACTCTTCCTCTGTAGTACAGAAACCCATCTGCTTTCACCTCATATTCAGTTTCCTTTTCCCTCTAGAATTTTACCCACAATGGCCATTAATTTTTCATCTGTCTTCTGCCCATCCTGTATCTGCTGTAGCAGGGTTGGCCTCACCTGTAACTCAGCCAAAATAGCTCCATCTTGAGCTAAGGACAGACTGGCATTTAGTGATCTTAAAGCTGTGATGGACTTCCTGCTTAAAGCATCAGCAACTACATTTGCCTTCCCAGGATGATAATCTATCACACAATCATAGTCCTTTAGGAACTCAATCCATCACCTCTGTCTAAGATTGAGCTCCTTCTGCGTTGGCAAATATTTTAGACTCTTGTGGTCTGTGTAGATGTAGCATTTTTCACCATATAAATAATGCCTCCATATCTTCAGTGCGAAGATAATTACTGCTAACTCCAGGTCATGAGTAGGGTAGTTCTATTCATGTGGCCTTAACTGCTTGGAAGCATAGGCGACCACTTTCCCCTCTTGCATCAATACACACCCTAGCCCATTATGCGAGGCATCACTGTAGACCTCAAAGTCTTTTCCCGACACTAGCTATGTTAACACTGGTGCTTCTGTCAACATAGCCTTTAGCCTCTCAAAACTAGCTTGGCACTTGTCGTTCCAGCCAAATTTCACATTCTTGTGCAACAACTTGGTCATTGGAGCAGCTATAAGAGAGAACCCCTTCACAAATCTTCTATAATATCCTGTTAGCCCCAAGAAACTTCTGACCTTAGTTTTATTTCTGGGAGGCTTCCATTCCATCACTGCTTCTATCTTTTTGGGATCCACTCTAATCCCCTCAGCTGATACTATGTGTCCAAGAAAGGAGATTTCACTCATCCAGAAGTCACACTTGGACAACTTAGCATACAGCTTTTTTTCTCGCAGGGTTTGCAGAACAATCCTCAAATGTTCATCTTGTTCTTCCCTGGTCTTGGAATACACCAGAATATCATCAATAAAGACCACTAAAAACCGATCTAAATATGGATGGAAGATATGGTTCATAAGGTCCATAAATGCTGCTGGTGCATTTGTTAACCCAAATAGTATCACTAGAAATTCATAGTGCCCATACCGGGTTCTGAATGCAATTTTTGACACATCTGCATCCTTTACCCTCAACTGATAATACCCTGATCTGAGATCAATTTTTAAAAATACACTGGCTCCCTTTAACTGATCAAACAGATCTTCAATTATGGGCAATGGATATTTATTCTTCACAGTTACTTTGTTCAACTACCGGTAATCAATACACAATATCAAAGTTCCATCCTTCTTCTTCACAAACAGCACCGGAGCTCCCCATGGTGACACACTGGGGTGTATGAACCCCTTATCGAGTAACTCTTGCAACTGAGTTTTCAACTCCTTCAATTCAATGGGTGCCATCCTATAAGGAGCAATTGAAATGGGTGTTGTACCCGGCATTACCTCAATAGCAAACTCGACTTCCCTTTCTGGTGGTAAACCAGGCAACTCTTCAGGAAATACATCTGGGAAGTCTCTTATTGTGGGTATATCACCCAGGTTTGGCTTAGCCTGCCTAGTATCAACCACGTGTGCTAGGTAAGCTTCACAGCCTTTTCTCATCAATCTTCTTGCAACTGTGGCTAAGATAACATTGGACAGGAAATCTGTCTTTTCACCCACAATAATAATCTCATTACCCTCAGAAGTTTTTAGAGAAATCCTCTTCAATTTGCAATCAACTATTGCCTGATGATGTGACAACCAGTCCATTCCCAAAATCACGTCAAACTCGTGGAAGGGCAATTCAATTAGATCTGCCGAGAATTCATACCCTTGAATCCTCAACGGGCATTCTTTATACACCTTATTCACTACCACATTGTGGCCTAGTGGATTTATGACTAGAATGTCTTGATCACTCTCCTCTACTGGAACTCCTCTCTCTATGGGTAGTTTGATGCAAATGTAGGAATGAGTGAATCCTGGATCCACCAATGCATGCACAGAAGTGTTGTAGAGGAAAAATGTACCCCTAATGACATTCGGGGCATCTTGCTCCTCCTGAGCTCTGATAGCATAGGCCCTGGTAGGTACTCTAGCATCTGGCCTCTCAGCTAACTCAGATGCAGGCCTCAGTAATGGACCAGCTGCCTCAGATTTACCGGGCTTCCTACCCCTTTGTGGTGCAGGAGCAGGTCTGTCAGCTTGTGTTGGAGCAATTGTATTAGTCCTCTTCAGACAATTCTTGATCTGATGTTCTGTCGATCCACACCATAAGCATGCACCGGTCACTTACCAACAATCCCCCTTATGCCACTTCTGATAGTACTAACAAGCAGAAGATGTAGGGGCTGGTCCCCTAAACACCGTCCCTGGAGAGCTGTCCACTGATGGTGTGGATTGGCCTCTCCTAGGTGTGAAGCGTGGTGCAGGCCCACAGGTGACCACGACCTGTGGTGGTCCTGAACTCTGAGCAGGAGGACCCTTACTCTTCTTACTGGGAGTAGAAAATGTATTGGACTGACCCGGACCCCTCTTCTGTTGTCTTTCCCTTCTATTTTGTTCATTGATTCGGACTCTTTCCACTTTTGATGCAGCATCTACTAGTTTAACAAAATCTGTGATTTCCAATGCCGTGGTCATGACTTTGATATTATCATTAAGTCCTTCTTCAAACCTTCTGCACCTCTCTGCCTCTGTAGGGACTATCTCCCTCCCATATCAGCTTAGTCTGACAAACTCACGCTTATACTCAACCACTGACAATTGCCTCTGTCTCAGACTGATAAATTCTCTTCTTCGCTCTTCTAAATACACTTTGCTAATATATTTCTTCCTAAACTCTGTGAGGAAGAATTCCCAGGTGATCCGTTCCGGTTGCACCTCACTGGTTACTGTGTCCCACCACTGATATGCATCATCCTTAAGTAGGGACACAACACCTACCAGGTTCTGGTCGGGGGTGCAGTTTAGCTGTTTCAGCACTCTGATAGTTCTGTCCAACCAGTTTTCTACTGTCATGGGATCATCCTCCCTCTTCCCAAAGAAGTCCACAGCCCCATGCTTTCGCAGTTTCTCTAGATGAGATTTCTGTGGTACTAGTGGAGGTTGTGGCTGTGGTTGTAGCAGTGGAATTGCGCCCATCATTTGTCGGTAGAATTCAGTCATTTGCTGAAATAGAGCAAACTGAGGTTGGGCAGGTGTAACACCCCTAAGTTCGATAGTGCGTTCTACTGTTCCGATGACCAGTGTTGTCCGGACAGCTAGGATGCCTAGAACTACACTTCAATATGAGTGAGGAGACATAAAATAATGAATACAAGAAAAGAAAATACAAGAAAAATAAAGGAAAAATAATAGCAATGAAATGTAACCAAGTTAAGCGAGCCGAGAATCCTAGCGATGGGTGACCGCACCGGGAAGTCACGGCGTGGACCGTTGACTAGCTACGGATCATGGAACCCTGGAAAATATTTTTAGGACTTAAATAGACCCTTATTGAAGAATAAATATCATTAGAAATATCAAAGAAAAATTAAATTATTAGTACAAGGAAAAGTGAGAAATCGAAAAACAGACAAAACCCGGTGTTACCGAAAAATCGGGAATGTAACCCGAACAGGGGCATTATGGTCATTTGACATCCCGAATTGTCTTTTGACCTAAATGTCCATTAAAAATAAATAATATTACACTTAGAAAATAAAATGAAAAATTAATTTGGTGGTACCTAAAGTAAATAACAAGAATTAAGGGTTTAATGTGGAATAAGTGGGAATTTAACTTATAATATGATTATTTGTGTGAGTGGGCCACTAATGAATAAACTAAACATAAAATGGGGCAGATGTAAGTCCACTATACCAGCTGAATACTTCATCTTCTCCATTTCCCTTAACCTAGCCGAATTGAAGGAAATGAAAACCACCATTGCCGTTTTTGCATGAGCTTGATCCACTCCTCCATTTCAACTCCAATCACTTAGATAGCTTCATAAAAATTTGTCTACACATCATAAGGGAGAGCTTGATACCAAAATCAAGAAGTTTAATCAAGGTTTAGCAAGTTCCAACCATAGGTAAGTTTACATTTTTTGAATATTGTTTTGTTAAACTTTGTGTACATGTTATGGGTGTTGGATTTGTGAAGAAAATTTTCAAGTTTGAGGAGTTATTGATATGTTCATTTTGGACAGCCATGGAGTTATGTATTTAAGGAAATATTTATACATATATTTGATGAGAAATGATGTTGATTAGGGTGATTTAAGATCCTAGTAAATTATTCCACATGTATATGGTGATTGTGCACTTGGAATGGAAATTGATGAATTGTAGGACACTTTGGCATGGTGAAGATTTTTGGCAGCCTTGGGACTCTTGGATAAATGTATGTGTTTATGAAGGTATTGGCAGAATATTGACATTGAGGATTGATGGATATGTATATAGAGTGATTGTGTAAAGTGTATGTAAGAATTAGTAATGTTTAGGTGTATATGTGATTGTACTTAGACTTTGTAAATTTGAGTTTTAATTGGTTATTGAGGATAATTGTAATCTGCCCAAAGTGACTTTAAAGTGAAGTGGAATATGGTTTTGGTAATGTACCAAAACAGAATTGGTAAGGGAAGTGAACATATAGTAAGGTAAGGGTGTAATTGATGTATGTTTAAGCAATGTGATTAAGGCAGTATGCATTTTAACCTATAACTTTAAATGTGTAACTTCAATTGGTATGAGACCAATTGGAGGTGAAACTAGGCACAAAATGTGCCAACTTTCATTGAGAAAGCATACCAAAATTCTGCTTGCAAGGTGACATGAAAAATGACCAATTCGGATTAAGTGCAATTGAAACCTGAAAATTGACCAATTGGGCAGCAGTTAGTGTTTAGGCCATAACTCACTCAAAACAGGTCCAATTGACCTGAAATTTTAACCATGAATATTTAAGACCCATACCTACAAGTCTTATGAAGACACCAAAACCCAGAAATGACCATAAGCAAGTCAAACAGCTTGCACAAGTTCGGGTCCAAAAACTGGCCGAACCAAAGTTGACCAAATTGACCTAAAATGACCTAATTTGATGCCATTTGACCAGCAATAGTATAATGACCATAACTTGGTCTACATAACTCGGATTGACCTAAAATTTTGCCCCGCATGCAATAAGACATAGATCTACAAGTTTGTAGTTTTGACCAAAACCCGAAAACTGAGGGAACTAGGTCGTCCGACTAGGTCAAACTAGTATCCCGGAATCCAGCAAGTTGCATTAAAATGCACTAAACAAGGAAATGAGTTTGGTAAAACGTACCAACCCTAAAACCCTATCGAATATGACACATTGGTAACATTAAAACCTAATTCACCTAGACTATATCGAGAGTCAACACCTTAGGTTGACTAAAGAAATAACAGAATTCAATAAATTATGTATTAAGCCTTATTGTTAGAGACGGTTTAAATGAGTACTGAAACACTTCAAATTGTGTGTTTCAGTTAGCAAAGACTCAGGGAAGGGAAAAGAAACACTGAGTCAAAGCCAAGAGACAGTTATCAGAGGTTTGTGCACAACTAGTTTTCAACTGATTTTACTCTGAATAAGATTTCATATGATTAATTGTATGTTATTGATTTAAATTGTGTTTGTGCACAACTGTATTTCTTTTGAATTTTTCAATTGAAATGAATTATGACTATTTGTACATTATTGTTTTAAATTGTGGAAATGTGTTTGAATGGATATTTATTGCTTGAAAAGCATTGTAAATGATTTGATGGATACTATTGATTGAAAAGCATCAGAAATGGTTTTTGTGGAAATTAAAGATAATTATGAATTGTGTTGCCATTTTGTGAATGAAATTATAACTTTGGAAATTTATTGGATTCTCACGAATCATTTGAATAAAATGTTTGGAATTGATTTTGTGTTCACACTTAGCATGACAGTATCATATCATTCCTTCTCCATTTATGGGGTTGTGATCGTTTATTTTCCTTCTCCATTTATGGAGTCGTGATCGTTTATTTTTCTCCCTCTTTGGTTTACCAGTTGAGGTGATCGGATGAGTACTCATTATATAGCTAGCTCCCTTCCTCATTGATTTCGATTAGTGGGGTTGTGATTGCTTTGTCATGGTGTACAACGCGGCATTGATCGGAAATTTGTGTCATGGCTTAAGTTGTGAATGAATTGGCAACACTGTATTCTTAAATTATTCGACTAAATTGTGTTGTTATGCGATTTGATAATTTAGAAATAAAGTTTAAATTCTTATTGACATTTCTTGTCTTTTGAATTTAACTATGTTTTGATTATCGAGATTTATTGTGATATTGTGTTAAATTCCTTATGATGATTGTCTTGAATTTAACTATGGTTTTTAAATATCCACTATTTATTTGAATTATGAATTGTGATTTAAATTGTGTTTGGTTAATGTTGTGCACCACTGAGACATTGTCTCAAATGATAACTTTTATTGTCGCCGCAGTAGACAGACAGATGGCAAAGCAGACGAGGCTGCTAGTACCTCCAGCGAGAGACTACCGGGTATAATGAGTATACCAATATTTTGTATTTTGTAATGTAATGTATGTTCACTGTATGTACATATTGTTGTTGGTTTTGAGCAGTTGTAAATAAAAATTGTACATTGAAGTTGCAAAATAATTATGAGTTATTTTGGCTTGTAAAAATTGTATTATATTTCTTTTACCTCAGTCTTTGAAAAATCACTGTGGATTTGAATTGAGAAATGGGTTGTGTTGAGAAATATGTTGGAGTTGAGATTTGGAAATCTATTGAAGTGCTTTTTACAGGTTTTCTGAAGAACTGTTTTATCCAAAATACAGATGGCACTCTGCCAAAATTTTTACAGAAACTTCAAATAATTCAAATGTGTTAGTTCTATCACTTCAGTTCAAAAAGGTTTTTAACACTTGTAAATAGTGCTCACCACTGTAAAAGAAGTAAAAAAAGTTTTTAAAATCCCTTATAGTGTATTTAATGGATTATCAGTAGACGGAGTTGGTAATTCATTAGGTATACTACGGGATCATGTTATGCCTTACAAAGGGGTAGGGTGTGACAGCAGGTGCCTCAGCTGCTGGTGGAGCAGATTCTCCCCTGCTCCCAGATTCAGCCCTTGGTGGAGCACAACTCTCCACCTCTTCATCAACTGCTCTTTGCGAAGTAGGATCCATATCCTATTCAAAATAAGAAAACAAACAGATCTGCATCAGTGTCACCTAAACACTTACAAATGCAATGCAATGGTATACACTCTATCTAGGCCCAGAAACGCCTAAACCGATGCTTTGATACCACTAAATGTGACACCCCTTACCTGTCTATAGTGTAGCCGAGTAAGTTAGCCACTCAGTGTGCTGGAGCACCCATTCACATTTTAATTACAATTTATCCATTTTAATTCATTTATTTACAATTTTTGCTAAATCTGAATTTTTTCGAAATTTTTATAAAAAATCCAGCAGAGTGCCGGCTGTAAATTGGAAAAACAGTTCTTCTGAACCTGTTTAAAAACACTTCCAATATAATTTCCAAACCCAAACTCCATTATACACATTCACGTCAATCTCAAAATCTCAATCTCAAATCACAACACTATTTTCAGAAAATTTTCTTTTCACTTCATTACTGGAAGCACATTCATAAATATTTCTTAACATAATATACAGAAAATTTCAATAATATGAAATTTTATATATTTACATCATCAAATAATTTCAAGAGTTTATAGTTACAATCCCAAAACTAATACAAAATATAAAATACAAAATGCTATCCAAAATCCTAATGTCCTACCATATGCACTGCAAAGGTGAGGTGACTCTGGACTTCGGATATAGCTCTGAAGGCTCACCCTGTCTGATGTCTACTGGGCTCCCCAACTAGGTCTCCAGTACCTGTGTGTGGCAAAAGTGACGCTCTAAGCAATTCTGCTTAGTGGTGACAATATAAAATAAAATAAAATAAATAAAATAACTAAAATAAAATAATATGCAGAATGTGTGTTTACGTTTTTGGGTAGACTTAATTTCTGATATTATTTGTAGTATTATCCGTTTAAAATTTTGTAAGGTTTATTATCATTGCCCTAGTAAACCATACTAGTTGACTGGACTGGATAAATAGGTAATCTGGCACTGGGTACTAAGTACCTCGGACCATCACACCATCGGTCACATTGTG
This sequence comes from Hevea brasiliensis, assembly GCF_030052815.1. Lineage (NCBI taxonomy): Eukaryota > Viridiplantae > Streptophyta > Magnoliopsida > Malpighiales > Euphorbiaceae > Hevea > Hevea brasiliensis. The sequence goes on along the minus strand of NC_079509.1, from coordinate 30,520,744 downwards.
TCTCCCGGTGTGCAACAGAACAACTAATAAGCTGTGATAATCATCAGGGATAAAACCCGAGTGTAATAACTCAAATAACATAGCCAAAGGCTATTATGTCACAGAATGGCATGGAAAGCCATGAAAGACAGAATGGCATAAAGCCATATGCAGTATTGCTAACAGAACCCTATTGGCATGCCAACCTATCCAAACCAATCTTGCTAGGTATACTAGGGCATTTTACACTTTTAAGTTTCACAATTTTTGAAATTCAAGTTTTAGGGTTACTATTCCATTCATTAGTCAACAAAAATGTTAACTTTTGCATAGGCAATAGGTACATTAGTTTTAATACTCCCAACATACCACATTTTACATTCTAAATTTGTTGGTATTGATTGCCAATACCATTTCTAAACTTAATGTTAATTGGACATAATTTTTAGTTTTCATGCTTTGTATTTACTATTCCATTAGTCATTTTTACAATGGGAATTTGGCAAAATGATCAACATGAAAGTTGTTCCTTATTTTGTTTAGTTGCATTTCCTTTTTTGAGTCACTCCATTTGGAGTTTTGTAGCTCAAGTTATGGCCCAAAAACCACAACTGGCCAGACTAAAATTTTTCCATAATTTCTGGACTGACCAAATCTACAGTACATGAAATAGTGACTGTAACTCACTTTTTGAATATGTTCTGGTCATAATTTGGGTTAGCTTTCTTCATGAAAGTTGTTGGTCTATATCTCAGGTTGTTGCTGGTAAAATGTCAGTTCAATTAGACCTTTCTACACTGAGTTATGGCCAAATGACCAAACACTGTTCATTTGGTCATTTTGCCCAAGCAGAATGCAGGTCACCCGGATTAGGGCAATCTTTTGGTCCACTTGGTTTGGTTTTCTGGGCATGATTTCTTCACCAAAGTTGTGCCATTATGTGTCTAGTTTCATGTCCAATTGGCCTTGCACCAATTGAACCTCTACAATTCAAGTTATTGCTACCCAAACCTACTGGACTCATGCTCAGTCCTGCAGGTCACCAAAGGAAGCCACACCAAACTCCAATCCCACTACACAATTCACTTCATTTTTTATTTAAATAGAACCAAATGGTCACTAATTGACCATTAAAACCTACTTTCATCATCACATGATCAAAGTCTTATTTTTCACCCCAAACCCTAACTCAAACATCACAAACCATGCATTATCATTGCATTTCATCAATTCACTTAAGAGATACACATTAAGGGCAGCCATACTAGCATGTTAGCTCCATAAAACTCATCACAAGCATACCCCAACCAAGGCTCCTGAAATTTAGGGATGGCATACAAATGGTATTCAACAAATTTTCTTTGTAATTTACACTTACTTAAGGTCCTTAAACATGAATTCAAAGTAAAAACCAAGGTTAGGTCACTAACCTCTAATGGAGTGAAGTTTCCCACTTGCTAGAGTTCTTGTTTTCCTTTTCCTTTTGCTCCCAAAAGACTCACCAAGATGCAAGAACACTTTTTTGTGTTGGGAGTATAGGGTTTAGTGGGGTAGAAGCTAGTGAAATCAAGCTTTCAAAAGCTTGAAAATGGATGGCTATGGAGGGAAGGTCACGGAAAGGAAGAAGAAGAGAAAGAGAATTCTGATTTTTTTTAATTTTTCAGCCCAATTTGTCTCTTTTAAGTAAGCTTATGCCATGTGTCAAGATTGGATTGGTTGGGAGAATCTTAATGACATCATTGTGATGTCATAATTCTATTTTCTTTCATTTTCTCTCCTTTTCTTGTCTATTTAATTGCAATTAAATTTTTAACAACATTTATTCATATTTTATGTTATATAAATTATTTATTTAACTGGACAAGTTGGCCAAAAATCATCTCTGAAGATGAAATGACCAAAATGCCCTCTGTTTGGCTTAACGAGCCAAAATTATCTGTACTAATTGAAAAATTTTTCTAAACATTTTCTTGGCATTCTAATGCCATAAGAATTTCAATAACCCTTCTCTAGAGTTCCAATAATTATTTTATAATTTTTTCCCCTGGTCTAGGGTTGTTAACGGCCTTCACCGTCACTTCCCCTTCGGGTTACTAATCCCTGGGGTTTCGGCTTGTTTAACCTTAGTGTATTTGGTTTCTAAAATTTTTCCTTGATTTTTATGAGCATTATTTAGTTTCATTATAACTCCTCACTATAGTCTATTTATAATTTCAAACATTTTAGCTGCCCAGACCGACATTGGTCACCGGAACAGTAGACTGTACGGACTAGCTAAAGTGAGGATGTTACAGAGGATGTTACAACACATAAGCTTGCCAAATGTCTTTTAATAATGTAAGACGATTAAAATTAAGATTAAATATAGGTTTGACACTTGGCACAATGTAATTGGGTCAATTAAACCTAGAGCTAATCAGAAGGTGACATGTGGCAAGGGTTTTAAGTGGTGCGCTAGCTATATAAGTGTAAGGATATAAGAACAAATTACACAAGCTACTCATTCTCTTTGTGCTGCCACCCTTGGCTGCCATTCCCTTCTCTTCTTCTTTATCTGTCATTAATTCAAAGAGATTAGCAAACAATCTCTTGAATTAAAAATACTAAAAATTGTTTCTAGTGTCCTGTTTACATCTGTAATATCTCAAAAGGCAAAACTTGATTTTCTAATTCATAGAAAAAGCTTTAAAAGCTGTTTGACACACTTGAATTGTATAGATGTTTTTAAGCACATTTGTGTTCTAAATCATAGCATTTAGATAAGTATTTTCATGCATAATAGTTGATTTCATTAGTTTTCGTAAATTCTATTGCCAAGCCCTTAATTCCATGTTTTCTGCATTATTTTAGGTGTTTTGATGAAGCCCCAAAGGATGGATGTGCATAGGAAAGCCTAGAGAGGTAAAAAGACAAAGAATTGCTGCTGATACAAAGTATACGGGTCATGTAAACCAAGCACCAGACCCATGTAATTCCTTATCAGAAGAAAGCCAAGAGAATCAATGAGAAACACAAGTGCACGAGTTATGTAAGTAGACCCATGTAATCTGTAGGGACCCGTGTAAGTCTCTGCTGGGCACAAGCTTGAAGAACCTTATGGGAACAAAAGTACATGGCCCGTGTAATCAGGCCCATATAGTTGGCACAGACCCATGTAACTTTTTGTGCCAAAACAAGACCACGCGATTCTCCTGCAGCAAGTTACACGGCCCTACTTTGTAGGACCCGTGTAGTGACACACGGGCTGTATACTATGCTACAGCCTGTTTTCTGACTCAAATTCCCCTCCTGTTCTCTGGTTTGAACGAGACTCCTAAAGCCTTTCGGACTCAAAATGACCTAACCCTAGGGCAACCAATATAAATAGAAAAGAAAACACTAGGAAAGGGCAGCCACTATCGTCGGGAATGCTGCTGAAGGTTGTTGTTGTCGTGCTCTACATCAGTACCAAAAGAAGTCTTTCAGCTGAAGCTCCACAAGATCAAAGCTAAAACTCTCTTTGGTTCCTTCATTTCATCTCCTTAGATAGAATTTTATTACTTTATTTCTTTTACATAACTCTCCTTTTTTTTTATTATTTCTTTTACTTTTTATCATGACATTTGCTGAACTTACTATGAGTGAGTAGTTTTCTTATTCTGGATTTGGGAGAGTAGCTCTTGTAATTATTATTATGGATGAACACTGAGTTTTATTTATTGGATTTGAGATTCGTTTCTTGATTTAATTTCTTGTGATCTTAATGCATGCTATGTGTTGGTATCCACTTAGTTATGATTATAGATGTTAATTGAAGGACTGAAAGGTAAAGATTAACATTAGAAAATCGAGATCTTAAACCTAGGAATTCTGACCTAGACATAGGCTGATACCTTTGTGGAACCTAAAAATTGGTCAAAGGTCTTAAAGGATTTTAATTAATTTGATCACCATGAAAATAGGGTTTAAGTTAATTAGAATACACCCTAGATGCCTTGAAAGAGGATCTAGGATAGCTTAGGACTGATTTCCATCAAGGAAAATGATCCTCAATTTAGTAAATAAACGAGATAACATCCCTAGTATGATTCAAGTGTGAAATCTTAATTCCAGAATTACTTCAAATAAATCATTTCGTTTTAAGTTTACCATTTTAGTGTTCAAAGTTAACAAACTTCATTCCCTAAGTATTCGATAGCCTAGACAGTCAAGATTTCTGTGTAGATTGGTACTTGCTAAACAAAATTCCTTATGGGAACGATACTCTACTTATCACTTTATTACTTGTTAGCGATATGTGCACTTGCTAGGGAATTTTGTTTTTAGTAATATCAAGCGATAGGCGATTTAGCTGATTTAGGCAATTATATTTATTATTTAATTTTATTTTACTAGTTGTATTTCTTATCTTTTCTCTCAGGTACCCGATCTGGTATATGACCAGAACAAAGCTAGAAGAAATTTTGGACTGTGATTCAGAAATAGACAAAACTCTGAAAGCCATCAGAAAGGAAAGGAAACATCAAGAGCACGGTCAAGGAGATCCCAAAATCTCAACCATGGCCGATAATAATGACAGACCAAGACTCTTGAGAGATTATGGAGCTCCATCTGTCCAAGGATTTCAGCCCAGTGTCACTAGACCCACAGTGGAAGCTAACAACTTTGAATTAAAACCAGCATGGCTCCAAATGATTCAACAAACCCAGTTTGTAGGTTCACCAACAGAGGACCCACACTACCACCTCCAGTGTTTTCTTACCTTATGTGATACATTCAAGATGAATGGAGTGTCTGATCAAGCAATAAGACTCAGAGCATTCCCATTCCCCCTTCAAGACAGGGCAAGGAAGTGGTTACTTTCTCAATCGGCTAGAACATTCACTACCTGGGAAAACCTCTCTCAAGCTTTTCTAGTAAGGTATTTCCCACCTGCAAAGACTGCAAAGCTGAGACTTGAGCTCAACACCTTCAGACAAAAGGAGGGAGAATCACTCTATGATGCATGGGAAAGATATAAAGACCTACAGAGGGAATGTCCACACCATGGCATAGAAGATTGGCTATTGGTGCAAAATTTCTATAATTGATTACTACCCTCTATAAGGAGCACAGTTGATTCAGCTGCGGAGGGTGATCTAATGGAGAAAACAGTGCCACAAGCACTTGAACTCCTAGAAAGGGTTGCATACCATAACTATGAGTGGTCAAACGAAAGAGGAAATGCAAGAAGAACTGCAGGAGTCCTGGAAGTAGATGCCCTGAGCATGATAAATGCCCAGTTTGATCAGCTCACAAAGAAACTCGAAAAAATGCAAGCCAACGCAGTTGGTACAAATAGTCAACATGAAAGCAGCTACGAAGGAGGGTATATGAATTTAGAATACAACAATTTCAACAAACTTACAGAATAGATGACCTATGTGAATAATGGAGGAAACTTCAACCAGAGACAGCTAAACAATCCGTATTCAAATACTTACAACCTTGCATGGAGAAACCACCCAAACTTCTTATGGTCCAGTCAGCAGAACTAGCTAATAAACAAGCAATAAGGGTACAAACCTCTAGCACCCCTTGGATTTCAGAACAGAGGTCAGAACCTTGCACAACCATCACTGCCTCTCCCACCTCAATAACCTGAACCAAAAATGACTATGGAAACCATGATGGAAGGATTCCTAGCAGCTCAACAACAACAAACTGAATTGATTAAATAGCTGACTTTCAGAATGGACCAACTTGCTACCCATAACAAGATGCTAGAGAATCAAATTGCTCAGCAGGCAAGTTCTTCAAGTAAGGCTGTTGGATAACTTCCCACTCAACCAGAAATGAACCCAAGGGAGCATTGTAAAGCAGTTGCACTGAGGAGTGGGAAAACTCTAGTACAACCAGAGGTAGAATCAACAGAGGAAACCATAAAAAAATCTAAAGACCAAGTAGAGAAAAAGGAGGAAGAAGTTAAGAAAGATCAAGAAGAGGAAGCAAGGAAGACAAAGAAATTACCAGAACCATATCGGCCTCCCCTACCTTTTCCTCAGAGATTTCATAAAGCCAAATTGGACAAGCAGTTTGAGAAGTTTTTGGAAGTTTTACAGAAACTTTACATTAACATCCCCTTCACTGAAGCACTTTCTCAGATACCATTTTATGCCAAATTTCTTAAGGAAATTTTGTCAAAGAAAAGGAAGCTAGAGGACTATGGAACAGTAGCTCTAACAGAGGAATGCAGTGCCATTCTGCAAAACAAACTGCCTCCAAAGTTGAAGGATCCAGGAAGCTTCTCCATATCTTGTATCATTGGTAACAAGAAAATAGACAAGGCCCTCTGCGATCTTAGAGCAAGAGTCAGCCTAATGCCTCTATCAATATGCAAAAAGTTAGAAATCGAGGAATTGAAACCCATAACAATCTCATTGCAATTGGCTAATCGATCCATTAAATATTCTGTAGGGATACTTGAAAACAACCCTTTCAAAGTGGGCAAATTCTTCATTCTAGTGGACTTTGTTGTCCTTGAGATGGAAGAAGATGTCCAAATTCCCATCATCTTGGGAAGACCATTCTTGGCAACCGCCGGAGCCATCATAGACGTAAAAAATGGGTGATTAACCCTCAAGGTAGGAGAAGAAGAAGTGGAGTTCAACTTGTTTGACACAATGAAACACAAATTTGAACCTGATGAATGCTTCAAGGTTGACATAATTGACAAACAAGTTAAAGATGAATTTCATAAGACACATCCTAAAGATCCTCTTGAAGCATGTATTGTGCGCAGCCACACAGTGGATGATGAAAATACTGAAATAGCAGCATGTGCACAACAGTTAGCAGCTCCTTCACCCCTACCTTTAGCAAAGGCTTCCGAGATGGAGGATTTGAAGGAGGAACAAACTGAAGGTAAGCTCCAGGAAAATGCCGAACAGGTAGAGCTTAAACCTCTCCCGTCTTCGTTAAGGTATGCATTTCTGGACTCAAATTCTAAATATCCTGTTATAATCAATGCCAGCCTGTCTAAGTTAGAAGAGGAAAAATTGTTAAGAGAACTTAGGATCCATAACAAAGCATTAGGGTATAAAATAGAAGACCTGAAGGGAATCAACCCTTTGATTTGCATGCATAGGATACCCATGGAAGAAAACAGTAAACCCACAGTCGAACACCAAAGAAGACTTAACCCAAACATGAAAGAGGTAGTCAAGAAAGAAATTTTAAAACTTCTAGATGCAGGTATTATATACCCAATTTCTGATAGTAAATGGGTTAGTCCAGTACATGTAGTTCCTAAGAAAGGTGGGACAACTGTTATCCGTAATGCAAGCAATGAACTAATCCCTACTAGAGTAGTCACTGGTTGGCGAATGTGCATAGATTATAGAAAATTGAATGGTGCCACCTGTCACACCCTACCCCTCTGTAAGGCATAACGTGATCCCGTAGTATATCTAATGAATTACCAAACTTTGTCTACTAATAACCCATTAAATACACTACAAGGGATTTTAAAACTTTTCTTACTTCTTTTTATAGTGGTAAACACTATTTACAGGTGTTAAAATTTTTTTTAACTGAAGTGAACCCAGATAACACATTTGAAAAATTAATAATTTCTGTAAAAATTTTGGCGGAGTGCCATCCGTATTTTGAATAAAACAGTTCCTCAAAAACCTGTAAAAAAGCACTTCCTATTTTTTTGTTCAATCCCCAACTCCAATATTTAATCAACACAATATCTTTCTCAACATTTGCTAACTCAAGTCCACAATAAATTTCTAGTGTTTTCAAAAGCTAAGATAAAAGAAATATATCACAAATTTTACAAGCTAAAATAATTCACAATTTATTTTACAACTTCAACGTACAATTTTAATTTACAACTGCTCAAAACCAAGAACAATATATACATACAGTAATCATACATTACAATACAAAATGCAAAATATGGTACATTTAATATACCCAACGATCTCTCAGTGTAACATCCTCCCTATACGTGTTCTCATGCGTTCTCTTGCTCCGAGAGTCAAATATGATCGAGCAAGTCAGGATGTCAGGAACTACACTTCGGTGATAGTGAAAAGACATGTAATGATGAAATAAATAAAAAGAAAATACAAGAAAAATCAAACAAAAATGAAAGAGAGAAAATGAAGCTAAGTTAAGCAAGGCACCACAATGATGGGTGGCCCATGCAGAAAGCCGTTCTGCCCGAGACCATGAGGAACCCTCTGAATCTAATTTTGAGACATAAATAAAGGTTTATTGAAATGTAATTGACACTAAAAATATCAAAGAAAAATTAATAAATTAGTATAAAAAAAATGAAAAAATCGAGAAACAGACAAAAATCGGTGTTACCGAAAAATCGGGAATGTAACCCGAAGTGGGGTGTTTTGGTCATTTGACACATAGTGTTGCCTTTTGACCTCAATCTCCATTAAAAATAAATGATATTACACTTAGAAAATTTCAAAGAAAAATGAGAAAGTTAGTATAAACGAAAAATAAAAATTATAGAAATCGGCGGTACAAGGAGTAAATCGGTGTTACCGAAAAAGTCCGAACTTGACCCGAAGAGGGGGATTTTGGTCAATTGACACCTAGAGTTGACTTTTGACCTAAATGTCCATGAAAAATAAGTAGTATTAAATTTTGAAAATGTCATAAAAATAAGAAGTTTTATACATAATGTAATTAAAAGAAATTATGGGGACATAATTGAAATAACTATAAGTTTAATTATACTAATATTAACCTAAAGTGAGTGGCATATATTATATTCATAAATCTTAATTAGTGGAGCATTATGGACGTGTAAAAGCACTAAGTGGACAGATTTTATGAGGAAAACCATTCATTTTCTTCAATTCCACTTCCATGGCCGAATATGGGTCTCCATTTTTCCTCCATGAGAACTCATCATGCAAGCTTCAATCCTCCCCCATTTTCAACTTAAAACTCAAGGTTCCCTTCATCAAACTTTGTCTCCACACCATGGGAAAGCTTTAGGCAGCAAGAAAAAAGAAGAAATTTCAAGGTTTAGCAAGCTCTAAACAAAGGTTAGTGCTAGTTTTCCTTACCTCACTTAATTAAAATTTGTACTAAGGTTGAGATGAGTTGAATTATTGAAAAATTAGATGGATTGGATGAATATTTAATGGTGATTGAATTTGGCAGCCATGGAACCTAAAAAGGTTTGAATTATCTTTACATGTATTTGATGGGAAATGATATTGATTAAGGTAATTAGAGGTCCTAGCAAATTAACTTTATGTATATGTTGAGATTGAGTGATTGAATTAGGAGTTTGAAAGAATTGTTGAAGACCTTGGATAATTGTTGAATTGGGGCAGCCTTGAGAAGCATGAAAATGGTTAATTTATGCATATTATTGTTGATTAATGATGCTCAATTTATGTGATTATAAGTGGTAGAATTTAATTGTAAGAGTACATGTGAGGTTGACAATGTGAAAGTGGGTTTTGAACAAAATTTTGAAGACTTGGACAATTGAGCTTGAAATTGGCAGCCTATAATGTTATGAATTGTATTTGAATTTATGTAATATATTGATGAGATGTGATGGTATTAAATTGTGGGCAGCATGTGTAGTTAAAATGGAAGTGTTTGTGTAACATAAGTGTTGATGTACATTGAATTTGGGTGGATGTAAATGTTGAAGTTTAATGGTGTATTATGTGCCTTGTGCCCTTGAGTATTCTGCCCAGAATTCTTGCTGGAATTGCGTACAATATATATATAGAAGTGTTGTTGATTGAATATTGTAGTAATGAGGAGGAGAAGGAACATTAAATTGGGAGTGTATGAGCTTTGTGCAGGTTGTGTATTGAGGGCAGCACCTAAATGAGGCCATAAGTGCCAAACTATGAACCCAATTGGTATGAGGCCAATATGGGGTGAAACTAGACACCAAATAGGCCAACTTTCATGTAGAAAGGTTGCCAAAATTCTGCCTAGAAACTGACCTTAAAAAGTGACCAAATCCAGATTAGTGCATTTAAGGCCTGAAAACTGACCATTTGGGCAGCAGTTAGTGTTAAAGACATAACTCACTCAAAACAGGTCCAATTAACCTGCAATTTTGACCATGAATAGTTAAGACCTATATCTACAAGTCTTATGAAGACACCCATAGAAATGACCATAAGCAAGTCAAAAAGCTTGCACAATTTCGGGTCCAAAAACTGGCCGAACCTAAAATGACCTAAAATGACCTAAAGTGACCAATTTTGATACATTTTGACTAGCAATAGTAAAATGACCATAACTTGGTCTACATAACTCAGAATGACCTGAAATTTTGCCCCGCGTTCCATAAGACATAGATCTACAAGTTTGTAGTTTGGACCAAAACCCGAAAACCAAGGAAACTAAGTCGTCCGGCTAGGTCAAAATAGTACACTGAAATCTGGTAAATTGCAATAAAATGCAATACACTTAGAAATGAAATTGGTAACATATACCAACACTAAAAGGCTATAATATGTGACATATTGGTGACATTAGAATTGACTCACGTAGAGTGCATCAAGGGTCAACATTATAGGTTGACTAATGGAATGAACTGAAGGGAATAGTACCAAGAGAAATAGGACTTTAAGCTAGACAAATCTAGCACACAAAAATTGAGAAATTAACCCAATTTTGCACCAAAGTTGCAATCTGTCCAGCTTTAGTAAATTGACCATATCTTGGTCTATACAACTCAGAATGACCTGAAATTTTGCCCCGCGTGCAATAAGACATAGAGCTACAATTTTGCTTCTTTGACCAGAAGCTAAAAACCAAGGGAAATAGGACTTTAAGCTAGATCAATCCAGCTCACTAAAATTGAAAATTGGTAATTACATAAAATAATGCTTGAAGTGATTCGGCAATGAATGCCAACTTGTGAAAAGGGTAAATTGCATTATATTGACAACATAAGGAAATTGTAAATTGTGACATGTGATGCTAGAATCAACCTATCCATGATGCATAAAAAGGTCAATAATTTTATTGACCAGTGAAAAGCATAAAGATGTCTAAACCCTATGAATAAAGAATTAAATATATAATATAGTAATATGCCCTAATTTGCCTAGTTGACTAGTTTGGATAGGTTGGCATGCCAATAGGATTTTGACAGCTGTTCTGTAAATGACTTTACGTCATATTGTGTTTTATAGCTTATTATTCCATACTATGATTTTAATAGCCTATGGCTATACAGATTGTGTTATTATACTCGGCCTAATGCCTGATTGATTATATGGCTTTTTAGCTACACTATTTGCACACCGGAAGACACTTTGTGACCGATGGTGTGACGGCCCGAGGTATTAGGTACCCAGTGCTAGTATATCCGTTTATCCAATCTGGTCAGTGTATAGGCTACACGGGCAGTCAATTAAAATATTATTCAATTCAAGCAATTAAGTTAAGTATAATGAAATTTCAGTATAATTAAATTAAGTATTGAATGAATGAGTAAAAGAGATTAGCAAAAGAAACATAACAAAAATATGAATTGCAGAACCGTAGAGACTTGAAATACAATACAGTTAGAATAATTTGTATACTGGGTAGTATTACTGAAAAGTTATAAACTAAGCACTTCCAAAGAGGAACAAACTAGTATATGAGATCGTTAATGCTAGAAATACCATACCAAATTAAATTGATTCCTGGATATCCAAAATGATGATTTATTTCTTTCTTTACTTGTATATATTATTTCTTGTTATACTATTGCACCACTAAGCAGAAATGCTTAGCGCGATGGAATTGCTTCCTCGCGCAGGTTCTGAAGGTAAAACTAGTAGACCGTCGACAGAGATTTTTGGAGTCCAGATCTGCAGAAGTGTCAGAAGAGTTCAAGATTGTCACCTTCTCAGCAATGCATGTAGATAGGGCTCATTTTATACATGTTATGTATATTGTTCATTCCTAGCACATTGTAAATTATTTGTATATCTTGTACAAAATAAACTCATGTAATTAACCTATGAATTATGGAAGCTACTCAAAGTAAGTATTTTAATATATGAATCGAATTTGAGTTATAATGAGATTGTACTTGTGAATATTGAGATGTTGAAAATCTGATGAGATTTCTGAGAAATCTGGATACTGTATTGAGATACATTATGTTTGAAAATTTTTGAGACTGAATCTGAGTTTGAGAAACTGTTGAGAATTCCTTGAGACAATCTGAGTTATGAATTCGAGTATATATTGAAATTATTTTTGGCAGGTTCAGAAGAACTGTTAGTCCAAATTACTATCGCACTCTGCTTGATTATCATTAAAATTTTTGAAATTTCTAAAGTAGTTAGATTTTGATAAAATTAAAAATAGCCTAAACCTTAAATAAAGTTTTTGAATAAATAAATAAAGAACTGTAATGAAATCAGATAAGATCAGGTGCTCCGGCAAGCCGTGTAGCACGCCTTGCTCGGCTACACTGTAGACGGGTGAGGGGTGTTACATTTAGTGGTATCAGAGCACGGTTTAGGCGTTCCTAGGCAAAGATAAGTGGAAAGATAGTGTGCATACATGCATTGCATTCATAAGAGTTGAGGTGACACTATGCAGATCTGTTTACTTTTGATTATTCAAGGTTAAGATGTGGACTCAGAGTCGCAGAGGGCATTAGAAAAAGAAGTAGAAAACCTAGATCATGAGGTTATAACGTAGTGACTATGTAATATTCTCGATGTTTGTATTGTAAGCTGCAGATTATAGTACCGACATGGGATTATTGTATAGAGCTACGTGCTTCCTCATGGTACAATAAACTAAGAATATTTGTAAGTAATCTATAATTTGATACAGTTACGCCCGAATAGAGTACTATTACGGGAAATAAAAGTGAAAATTCTAGTCAGAAATTTAAAACTTCAAAACTAGCCTATCGAAAGACTACACTTCTAAGGTAGCTAGAGTAAGTGACTCCATTACACTAATGTGGACTACCATTACCACAAAAATTGCTATGAGCTTAGAGAATCTAGTATGGCTATAAATTAGAAAGAACACCTTGAGGATGAAGATATCTGGACATTGATATGGAGTCTTATCAGTATTTTAATATTTTTGACAGGAAGGAATGATGTAGGTATTTGAGAATACATTTAGAAATTGTATTGATGCTCTCTCCGGAAGCAAGAATAGATACCTTCCATTGATGGAGTTATTTTGGCTGAGTCAAGTGAAGTGAATCATACAAGAGATACAGGATGGGCAGAAGACAGATGGGAAATTAATGGCTGTTATGGGCAAAATCACTGAGGGGAAGGAAACTGAATATGAAGTGAAAGAAAATGAGTGCCTGTACTATAAAGAAAGAGTGTGTATTCCAGATGATAAAGAATTGAAAACTAGTATTCTGAAAGAAGCACATAACAGTGTGTATGCTATGCACCCAGGAAGCACAAAAATGTACCATGACCTGAAACTCCAATACTGGTGGCCAAGTATGAAGAAGGACATAGTTGACTATGTAACTAGATGCTTGACATGTCAGCAAGTCAAAGCAGAACATCAAGTTCCATCAGGTTTGTTACAGCCCATAAACATACCTGAATGGAAATGGGATCAAGTCACTATGGACTTTGTCAGTGGTCTACCTCTCACTCAGAAGAAACATGATGCAGTATGGGTGATTGTGGATAGGTTAACCAAATCAGCACATTTTCTGCCAGTCAGAACTGACTACTCACTGGAAAAGCTAGTAGAATTGTACATCAGTGAGATAGTTAGACTACATGGAATTCCACTTTCCATTATATCTGATGGAGACCCGAGGTTTACATCTATATTTTGGAAGAAATTACAAGAATCCTTGGGCACACAACTCCATTTTAGTACGGCTTTTCATCCTCAGACGGATGGACAGTCAGAAAGAATAATCCAGGTCCTCGAGTATATGTTGAGAAGTTGTGTTATTGAGTTTGAGGGAAGTTGGGACAGATACCTTCCACTGGCAGAATTTGCATACAATAATAGCTATCAAGATAGCATACAAATGGCACCCTATGAAGCACTGTATGGGAGAAAATGCAGAACACCTGTATGTTGGACTGAGTTGGGTGAAGATAAGCTAGTGGGGCCAGACCTGATAAAACAGACAGAGGAAAAGGTGAAACTGATAAAGGCCAATTTGAAAATTGCCTCAGATCGACAGAAATCTTATGCTGACTTGAGGAGAAAAGACATTGAGTATGAAGTTGGCAAGAAGGTATTTCTCAGAGTATCACCGTGGAAGAAAGTGTTGAGATTTGGGAAAAAGGGAAAATTAAGCCCTAGGTTTATTGGCCCATATGAAGTTATTGAACGTGTGGGACCAGTAGCCTACAGATTAGCCTTACCACCTGAGCTAGACAAGATACATAATGTGTTCCATGTTTCGATGCTCAGAAGATACAGATCAGATCCTTCACATGTCATCTCAGCAGAAGAAATTGTGGTACAACCTGACCTGACATATGAAGAAAAACTAATTAAAATCTTGGCATGAGAGGTAAAAGAGCTCAGAAATAAGACAATTCCACTAATGAAAATCCTATGGAGACACCACAACACGGAAGAGGCAACATGGGAGAGCGAGGAGACAATGAGACAACAGTTCCCTCAGCTCCTCCCATTAGGTAAATTTCGAGGATGAAATTTTTATTTAGAGGGGAAGAGTTGTAACATCCTCACTATACGTGTTCTGTACATTCTACTGCTCCAGTAGTCAAATAACAATCCAGGCACGTCAGGATGTCTGGAACTACACTTCGGTGATAGTGAACAGACATATAATGATGAAATAAATAAAAAGAAAATACAAGAAAAATCAAACAAAAATGAAAGAGAGAAAATGAAGCTAAGTTAAACGAGCCGGCACCACAGCGATGAGTGACCGCACCGGGAAGGCCGTTGCCGACCCCAAGACCGCGGGGAACCCTCTGAATCTAATTTTGAGACATAAATAAAGGTTTATTGAAATGTAATTGACACTAGAAATATCAAAGAAAAATTAATAAATTAGTATAAAGAAAAAATAAAAAAATCGAGAAATAGACAAAAATCGGTGTTACCGAAAAATCGGGAATGTAACCCGAAGTGGGGTGTTTTGGTCATTTCACACATAGTGTTGCCTTTTGACCTCAATCTCCATTAAAAATAAATGATATTACACTTAGAAAATTTCAAAGAAAAATGAGAAAGTTAGTATAAACAAAAAATAAAAATTAAAGAAATCGGCGGTACAAGGAGTAAATCGGTGTTACCGAAAAAGTCCGAACTTAACCCGAAGAGGGGCATTTTGGTCAATTGACACCTAGAGTTGACTTTTGACCTAAATTTTCATGAAAAATAAGTAGTATTAAATTTTGAAAATGTCATGAAAATAAGAAGTTTTATACATAATGTAATTAAAAGAAATTATGGGGACATAATTGAAATAACTATAAGTTTAATTATACTAATATTAACCTAAAGTGAGTGGCATATATTATATTCATAAATCTTAATTAGTGGAGCATTATGGACGTGTAAAAACACTAAGTGGACAGATTTTATGAGGAAAACCATTCATTTTCTTCAATTCCACTTCCATGGCCAAATATGGGTCTCCATTTTTCCTCCATGAGAACTCATCATGCAAGCTTCAATCCTCCCCCATTTTCAACTTAAAACTCAAGGTTCCCTTCATCAAACTTTGTCTCCACACCATGGGAAAGCTTTGGACAGCAAGAATAAAGAAGAAATTTCAAGGTTTAGCAAGCTCTAAACAAAGGTTAGTGCTAGTTTTCCTTACCTCACTTAATTAAAATTTGTACTAAGGTTGAGATGAGTTGAATTATTGAAAAATTAGATGGATTGGATGAATATTTAATGGTGATTGAATTTGGCAGCCATGGAACCTAAAGAGGTTTGAATTATCTTTACATGTATTTGATGGGAAATGATATTGATTAAGGTAATTAGAGGTCCTAGCAAATTAACTTTATGTATATGTTGAGATTGAGTGATTGAATTAGGAGTTTGAAAGAATTGTTGAAGACCTTGGATAATTGTTGAATTGGGGCAGCCTTGAGAAGCATGAAAATGGTTAATTTATGCATATTATTGTTGATTAATGATGCTCAATTTATGAGATTATAAGTGGTAGAATTTAATTGTAAGAGTACATGTGAGGTTGACAATGTGAAAGTGGGTTTTGAACAAAATTTTGAAGACTTGGACAATTGAGCTTGAAATTGGCAGCCTATAATGTTATGAATTGTATTTGAATTTATGTAATATATTGATGAGATGTGATGGTATTAAATTGTGGGCAGCATGTGTAGTTAAAATGGAAGTGTTTGAGTAACATAAGTGTTGATGTACATTGAATTTGGGTGGATGTAAATGTTAAAGTTTAATGGTGTATTGTGTGCCTTGTGCCCTTGAGTATTCTGCCCAGAATTCTTGCTGGAATTGTGTACAATATATATATAGAAGTGTTGTTGATTGAATATTGTAGTAATAAGGAGGAGAAGGAACATTAAATTGGGAGTGTATGAGCTTTGTGCAGGTTGTGTATTGAGGGCAGCACATAAATGAGGCCATAAGTGCCAAACTATGAACCCAATTGGTATGAGGCCAATATGGGGTGAAACTAGACACCAAATAGGCCAACTTTCATGTAGAAAGGTTGCCAAAATTCTGCCTAGAAACTGACCTTAAAAAGTGACCAAATCCGGTTTAGTGCATTTAAGGCCCGAAATCACCATTTGGGCGTGCTTAGTGTTTAGGCCATAACTCACTCAAAACAGGTCCAATTGACCTGAAATTTTGACCATGAATAGTTAAACCTATATCTACAAGTCTTATGAAGACACCAAAGCCTAGAAATGACCATAAGCAAGCCAAAAAGCTTGCACAAGTTCGGGTCCAAAAACTGGCCGAACCTAAAATGACCTAAAATGACCTAAAGTGACTAATTTTGATATATTTTGACCAGCAATAGTAAAATGACCATAACTTGGTCTACATAACTCAGAATGACCTGAAATTTTGTCCCGCGTTCCATAAGACATAGATCTACAAGTTTGTAGTTTGGACCGAAACCCGAAAACCAAGGAAACTAGGTCGTCCGGCTAGGTCAAAATAGTACACTGAAATCTGGTAAATTGCAATAAAATGCAATACACTTAGAAATGAAATTAGTAACATATACCAACACTAAAAGGCTATAATATGTGACATATTGGTGACATTAGAATTGACTCACGTAGAGTGCATCAAGGGTCAACATTATAGGTTGACTAATGAAATAAACTAAAGGGAATAGTACCAAGAGAAATAGGACTTTAAGCTAGACAAATCTAGCACACAAAAATTGAGAAATTAACCCAATTTTGCACCAAAGTTGCAATCTGTCCAGCTTTAGTAAATTGACCATATCTTGGTCTATACAACTCAGAATGACCTGAAATTTTGCCCCGCGTGCAATAAGACATAGAGCTACAATTTTTCTTCTTTGACTAGAAGCTAAAAACCAAGGGAAATAGGACTTTAAGCTAGATCAATCCAGCTCACTAAAATTGAAAATTGGTAATTACATAAAATAATGCTTGAAGTGATTTGGGAATGAATGCCAACTTGTGAAAAGGGTAAATTGCATTATATTGACAACATATTGAATTGTAAATTGTGACATGTGATGCTAGAATGAACCTATCCATGATGCATAAAAAGGTCAATAATTTTATTGACCAGTGAAAAGCATAAAGATGTCTAAACCCTATGAATAAAGAATGAAATATATAATATAGTAATATGCCCTAATTTGCCTAGTAGACTAGTTTGGATAGGTTGGCATGCCAATAGGATTCTGACAGCTGTTCTGTAAATGACTTTACGTCATATTGTGTTTTATGGCTTATTTTGCCATACTATGATTTTAATAGCTTATGGCTATACAGATGATGTTATTATACTCGGCTTAATGCATGATTGATTATATGGCTTTTTAGCCACACTATTTGCACACCGGGAGACACTTTGTGACCGATGGTGTGACGGCCCGAGGTACTAGGTACCCAGTGCTAGTATATTCGTTTATCTAGTCTGGTCAGTGTATAGGCTACACAGGCAGTCAATTAAAATATTATTCAATTCAAGTAATTAAGTTAAGTTAAGTATAATGAAATTTCAGTATAATTAAATTAAGTATTGAATGAATGAGTAAAAGAGATTAGCAAAAGAAACATAACAAAAATATGAATTGTAGAACCGTAGAGACTTGAAATACAATACAGTTAGAATAATTTGTATACTGGGTAGTATTACTGAAAAGTTATAAACTAAGCACTTCCAAAGAGGAACAAACTAGTATATGAGATCGTTAATGCTAGAAATACCATACCAAATTAAATTGATTCCTGGATATCAAAAATGATGATTTATTTCTTTCTTTACTTGTATATATTATTTATTGTTATACTATTGCACCACTAAGCAGAAATGCTTAGCGCGATGGAATTGCTTCCTCGCGCAGGTACTGAAGGTAAAACCAGTAGACTGTCGACTGAGATTTTTGGAGTCCCGATCTGCAGAAGTGTCAGAAGAGTTCAAGATTGTCACCTTCTCAGCAATGCATGTAGATAGGGCTCATTTTATACATGTTATGTATATTGTTCATTCCTAGCACATTGTAAATTATTTGTATATCTTGTACAAAATAAACTCATGTAATTAACCTATGAATTATGGAAGCTACTCAAAGTAAGTATTTTAATATGTGAATCGAATTTGAGTTATAATGAGATTGTACTTGTGAATATTGAGATGTTGAAAACCTGATGAGATTTCTGAGAAATCTAGATACTGTATTGAGATACATTATGTTTGAAAATTTTTGAGACTGAATCTGAGTTTGAGAAACTGTTGAGAATACCTTGAGACATTATGAGTTATGAATTTGAGTATATATTGAAATTTTTTTTGGCAGGTTCAGAAGAACTGTTAGTCCAAATTACTACCGCACTCTGCTGGATTATCATTAAAATTTTTGAAATTTTTAAAGTAGTTAGATTTTGATAAAATTAAAAATAGCTTAAACCTTAAATAAAGTTTTTGAATAAATAAATCAAGAACTGTAATGAAATCAGATAAGATCAGGTGCTCCGGCACGCCGTGTAGCACGCCTTGCTCGACTACACTGTAGAGGGGTGAGGGGTGTTACAGTCAGTGTAGTACTAGCAGCCTAGTCTGCTGCCCTATCAGTCTGTCTACCTGCGATAGCAATGAAAATCTATCACTGAGCCAATGTCTCAGTGATGCACAACATTAACAAAATGCAACTTTAAATCACAAATCATAAGTCATATAAATAGTGGATACTTAAAACCATAGTTAAATTCAAAGACAGTGAATGTCATAAAGAATTTAAACTCCATTTCATAATGTCACAATAATTATCAATAAATCATACACACAGCTTAATCATGTTCCAAAGTCCAATTCATCTCAAAAGCCGATGGCTAGTGAGGAATAACATAGCTAGCTAGCAATAATATGAGTACTCATTCTATTCGTCCTCAACAGGCACACACCTCAACACTTCAGCCAGAGAGGAAATTCAAAGCCAATTCGTCCCACTAGACAAGCTAGCGAGGAATTCAATCAATATACATGATAGCTGTGGTTTCAAACCATTTATAATGTGTTTCAAGCAATAAGTATCCATCAAATATCATTCAAACAAATTTTCACAATTTAAAACAATAACATACAAATAGTCATAATTTATTTCAATTGAAAAATTCAAAAGAAATAACCGTTGTGCACAAACCTCTGATAACTGTCTCTTGGCTCTGACTCAGTGTTTCCTTCCCTTTCCCTGGGTCTTTGCTAACACTTTTGAAGCTTGATCAAAACCTCACTAAACTTCTTAAAATTATTATCAAACTCTTTCTTATAAGGTGAGGAGCAAGGTTAATGAAGGAACTTAGGGGAAAAATGGCTTAAACAAGCTTGCATGGAGCTTGGAAGATTCGGCCATGGAGGATTTCTTTCAAGGGAGTTTCGGCTGGTTTTGCAAAGTGAGGAAGATGAAGGCATATTCTGCCACAATAGGCTTAATGGTCCACTTAATGGAGTTAGTGGAGCACTACTAAGTAAAGGGTTTAATATTTGTTTTATTCTAAAGTTTCCAAATTCCCACATTTAACTCCTATCTTTTGCTATTTAGATTATGTACCACCAATTTAATTTTTCATGACATTTTTCAAGTGTAATATCATTTATTTTTAATGGAAATTTAGGTCAAAAGACAACTCAGGGTGTCAAATGACCAAAATGCCCCACTTCGGGTTATATTCCCAATTTTTCAGTAATACCGAGTTTTGTCATTTTCTCTATTTCTCGTTTTTCTTTGTAATAATTAATTAATTTTTCTTTGATATTTCTAATGATATTTATACTTCAATAAGTCTTTAATTATGTCTTAAAAATATTTTCCAGGGTTCCTCACGGTCCAGGGCTAGTCAACGGTCCATGCCGCAACTTCCCGGTGTGGTCACCCATCGCTAGGGTTCTCGGCTCGTTTAACTTGGTTACATTTCATTGCTATTATTTTTTCTTTATTTTTCTTGTATTTTCTTTTTTTGTATTTTATTATTTTATGTCTCCTCATCAATATTTAAATGTAGTTCTAGGCATTCTAGCTACCCGGACAACACTGGTCATCGGAACAGTAGAACGCACTACTGAATATAGGGGTGTTACAATTCTCCCCCCATTTAAAATAAATTTCATCTCAAAATTTTACCTGGCATCAGTTTCTGAATAGCTGTGGGTGCTGTCTTCTCATATCCTCTTCACGTTCCCAAGTAGCTTCCTAGTCTGAATGATGGTTCCACAACACTTTAACTAGATGTATTTGTTTATTCCTTAGCTGCTTCACCTCATATGCCAGAATTTCTATGGTTTCTTCCTCATATGAGAGGTCTGGATTTACTTCAATCTCTTCAACTGATAATACATGAGATGGGTCAGATCTGTACCTCTTTAACATGGACACGTGGAAGACACTGTGTATCCTTTCTAGCTCTAGAGGTAATGCTAGCCGATATGCCAAAGGACCCACTCTTTCCAGAACCTCATATGGTCCAATGAAACGAGGACTCAGTTTTCCCTTTGTGCCAAATCTCATAATCCTCTTCCAAGGAGAAACTTTGAGGAATACCTTATCACCCACTGCATATTCAATGTCTCTTCTCTTCAGATCAATATAGGACTTCTGATGGTCTGATGCAGCCTTGAGTTGATCTCTGATTAATCTGATCTTTTCCTCTGTCTGCTGAATAATTTCTGGCCCAATCATTTTCCTTTCACCTACTTCATCCTAACATAGGGGAGTTCTGCACTTTCTGCCATACAAAGCTTCATATGGAGGCATCCCAATGCTTGATTGGTAGCTGTTGTTATAAACAAACTCAATCAAAGGCAAGTGTGTATCCCAACTACCTTCAAACTCAATCACACAAGCCCATAGCATATCCTCCAATATCTGAATTACCCTTTTAGACTGGCCATCTGTCTGTGGGTGGAATGCTATGCTGAAGTTCAATCTAGTTGCTAGGGCTCTCTGAAGACTACCCCAGAATCTAAAAGTGAACCTAGGATCTCTGTTAAATACAATCGATACTGACACTCCATGAAGTTTTACAATTTCATATATATACAATCTGGTCAATCTTTCCAGGCTATAGTCCATCCGAACTGGCAAAAAGTGAGCAGACTTGGTCAGTCTGTTAACTATAACCCATACTGCATCATGACTATTCTGTGTCCTCAGAAGTTCCATAACAAAATCCATAGTTATCCGTTCCCATTTCCACTCTGGTGCTGGAAAAGGATGCAACAAACCAGCTGGAACTTGATGTTCTGCCTTTACTTGCTGACAAGTTAGGCATTTGGAAACAAAGTAAGCTATATCCCTCTTCATACCCATCCACCAGTAATGCTCTTTCAACCCTCTGTACATTTTAGTTCCACCAGGGTGCATAGCAAAAGGAGACTCATGTGCTTCCTTCATAATGACCCATCTTAATTCAACATCATTAGGAACGCACATTCTGCCCTAATGTAGCAATAAACTATCATCTCTCAAAGAGAATTTAGGTTTCTTGCCTTGTTGGACTTTTTTCAGTAGCTTCTGATATTTATCATCCTTCTGAGTAGCCATTCTGATCTGATCAATCAATACTGGCTGTACATGCCATGCAACTACTGTCTGTCCCTCATTATCAATCTCCAAACTGGCATGCTGTGCTTTCAACTCATGTACCATGGGCAAAGGAGAAAGTCTGAGACTTGGCAAGACTTAAGGCGTTAGCCACCACATTTGCTTTCCCTGGCTGATAGTCTATTAAGCAATCATAGTCTTTAATCAGTTCTGACCATCTCCTCTGCCTCAAATTCAATTCCTTCTGGGTGCCTAAGTATTTCAAGCTCTTGTGATCTGTGTAAATGTAGCATTTCTCTCCATACAAATAGTGTTTCCAGATCTTCAAAGTAAAAACAATAGCTACTAGCTCTAAGTCATGTGTTGGGTAGTTCCTTTCATGCGGTTTCAGCTAGCGTGATGCATAAGCAATGACATTCCGATCTTGCATCAGTACACAGCCTAATCCATTGTGAGAAGCATCACTATAAACTGTGTATTCTTTACCCGGTGTAGGTAAAGTAAGGACTGGAGTTTCAGTCAAACACCTCTTCAACTCATCAAAACTCTGCTGGCATTTATCTGTCCACTGAAATTTTAAGCAGCTTAGTCAGTGGAGAAGCTAACATAGAAAATCCTTTCACAAACCGGTAGTAATATCCAGCTAAACCCAGAAAACTATAAATTTCTGTGATATTCTTGGGCGGCTTCCAATTAAGGATAGCTTCTACCTTGTTGGAATTTACCTTGATCCCTTCAGCTGATACAACATGTCCCAATAAGGAGATTTCTTTCAGCCAAAATTTACATTTTAACAATTTGGCGTATAGCTGTTTCTCCCTTAAAGTCTACAGTATAATCCGTAGATGTCTGTCATGCTCCTCCGCATTCCTCGAATATATCAAAATATCATCAATAAACACCACCACAAAATTGGTCGAGATATGGTCTGAAGATAGTGTTCATCAGATCCATAAAAGTAGCTAGAGCATTAGTTAACTCGAATAGCATTACCAGAAACTCATAGTGGCCATATCGAGTTCTAAAAGCAGTTTTTGGAATACTCTGCTCTTGCACCTTTAACTGATAATAACTAGATCGCAAATCAATTTTGGAGAATACAGCTGCACCCTTCAACTGATCAAATAGATCATCAATGCGAGGCAATGGATATCTGTTCTTTATTGTCACCTTATTCAACTACCGGTAGTCAATACATAAACGAAGAGTGCCATCTTTCTTCTTAACAAACAATATTAGCGCTCCACAAGGTGACATACTAGGGCGGATGAAGCCCTTTTCATGTAGTTCTTGCAACTGTACCTTCAACTCCTTCAACTCTACTGGTGCCATTTTTTATGGTGTTATGGAGATTGGATCCACACCAGGCATAACATTAATTTCAAATTGCACCTCTCTTTCTGGAGGTAATCTTGTCAATTCATCAGGAAACACATTTGGAAAGTCATATACTGTAGGGATGTCCCTCAATGCTGGACTCCCCACTTGGGTGTCTATCACATGTGCCAAGTAGGCTTCACACCCCTTTCTGATCATCTTACTGGCTAGTGCAGCCAAAATGATGTTTGATGGCAATAGCTACCTCTCCCCATGTATTACCACATCACTGTATTGAGGGAGACCAAAAGTGACTGTCTTCAGTCTACAGTCAATCATGGCGTGATGATTGGCTAACCAATCCATGCCCAAGATGATATCATAATCTTTGAAGGGCATTTCAATGAGATCAGACAAAAAAGTGTGTGACACCCCTTACTCGTCTACAGTATATCCGAGTAAGATATGTCACACGGTGTATCGGAACACTCTATTTTATCTCAATCATTTTTTTATTCTTTCTTAATTTATTTTTATTATAGTTTTGAATATAACTTGTGAAATATAACTTATTTAAGTCATTTATTGAAATTATAATTTATTTGAGGTTCCGAAAATTTTATAGAAAATCTAGCAGAGTACCGGCTAAAAATGGAGAAAACAGTTCTTTAGAACCTGTGAAAAACAATTCCAATAATCATTTCCAGCAATCCCAACTCCATTTCATCATCAAAATCTCAATATGTTTTTCATCAACATTTCCATTTCTCAATCATTCATCTCATATTATAATCATCTAAAAGTCATAAATAAATATTCACTTTTTCATTCACAAACACAATATCTAATATTTACATAAGTTTCAATTACATATGAGGAAGTAAAAGTTAATTACAAAATATCAAAATAAAACCTAGTGTCCTACCAATGCACTGATGACGGTGAGGTGACACGGACACTATGCAGAGCTGCGGGAGGTCTCACCCAGTCTGTGGTCTACTGGGCTCTCGGTCAGTATCTCCAGAACCTACGCATGGCAAAAGCAACTCGCTAAGCAAAAATGCTTAGTGGTGCCAATAATAAAATAAAAAGAAATAACATAAATTAAATATGCAGTGAATGTATCGATGCCTTATTGCAATTAAATTTTCAATGAGTATTTGTAGTCTTACTTATTTTGTACTTGTTATATTCATTGTTGTTAAATTTATCCACTTTCATTTTTGGTTGCCCAAGTAACCTATACTGGACGACTGGACTGGATAAATGGGTAAACTGGCACTGGGTATCAAGTACCTCGGGCCGTCACACCATCGGTCACATATGTATCTCCCGGTGTGCAACAGAACAGCTAATAAGCTGTAATAACATCAGGCACTAGGCCAAATTTCAATACAAGGTCAGAATGGCTAAAAGCCATGAAATCACAAAATGGCATAATGCCATGTGCAGTACTGCTAACTGAACCCTATTGGCATGCCCAACTATCCAAACCAATCTTGTTAGGTATACTAGGGCATTTGTCACTTTAAAATCTTTCAATTTTTGAATTTCAAGTTTTGGTGTTACTATTTCCTTTATTAGTCAACAAAAATGTTGACTTTTGTATAGAAAATAGGTACATTGGTTTTAACACTCCCAACATACCACATTTTGCATTCAAAATTTGTTGGCATTGATTACCAATACCATTTCTAAGCTTAAAATTAATGGAGCAGAATTTTCAGTTTTTATATCCTATCTTTACTATTCCATTAGTTACTGTTGCAGTGGGAATTTGAGAAAATGATAAACATAAAAGTTGTTCCTTATTTTGTCTAGTTGAATTTCTTTTTTTGAATCACTCCATTTGGAGTTTTGTAACTCAAGTTATGGTCCAAAAACCACAACTGGCCGGATTGAAAAATTTCAGGACTGACCATATCTACAGTGCAGTAAACAGTAAATTCAACTCCCTTGTTGGATAGGTTCTGGTCATAATTTGGGGTAGGTTCCTTCATGAAAGTTGTTGGTCTATATCTCAGCTTGTTGTTGGTAAAATGTCAGGTCAATTGGACCATTCTACACTGAGTTATGGCCAAATGAACAATCACTGTTCATTTGGTCATTCTGCAGAAACTGGTTGCAGGACACCCGGGTTGAGGCAAGTTTTTGGTCCACTTGGTTTGGTCTTTTGGGAATGGTTTCTTCACCAAAGTGGTGCCATTTTGTGTCTAGTTTCATGTCCAATTGGCCAAACACCAATTGAACCTCTACAAGTTAAGTTATGGCTGTCCAAACAGGCTGGACTCACAGCCACACCTGCAGGTCACACAAGGCAGCCACATCAACCTCAAATCCCACAACCCAATTCACTTCATTTTTTATTCAAACCAAACCAAATGGTCACTAATTGACCATTAAAACCTACTTCCATCATCACAAGATCAAGTCTCATTCTTCAACCCAAACCCTAACTCAACAATTCAAAATCATGCATTATCATTGCATTTATTAATTGACTTATAAGTTACACTTTAAGGGCAGCCATACTTGCATGTTAGCTCCCCAAAAATTATCACCAATTTACCCTAACCATGGCTGCCAAAATTTAGGATTAGCATACCAATGTCTTTCATCAAATTTCTTGGTCATTTGCTCACCTATATAGTTCTTAAACATGAAATTAAAGTGAGATTCAAGGTTTAGGTCACTAACCTCTTATGGAGTGAATTTTTCCACTTGCTCAAAGTCTTAGTTTCCTTTTCTTTTTGCTCCCACAAGAATCACCGAGATGATAGAATGAATTTTTGTGTTAGCAATTAAGGTTTTTAGTGGAAGGGAGCTAGGAAAAATGGAGGGAGGAAGGTTTATTAATGGTGGAATGTGGGGAGATGAGTGAGACGTCTTGAAGAAGAAGAAGGCTGCTCTTTTTAGTTTCTAGAATTCTGCCTCCTTTATCCATTTTTATTGCATTTTAATTGTCTTGCTTAATTGTGATTGGCCATAGCATTTTTAATTACCTAAGCATGACATCATAATTCCCAATTTAGCTCCTTTTTCTTTTTTTTTTCTTTTCTACCAAATTTCAATTTAATTTTTAGCAATATTTATTCATATTTTGTTTCATAATAATTATTTACTTAACTGGACAAGTCGGCCAAAAATCACCTCTGAAGGCGAAATGACCAAAATGCCCTGCGTTTGGCTTAATGGGCTAAAATTGTCTGTACCGATTGAAAACTTTTTTCTAAATATTTTCTTGGCATTCTAATGCCATAAGAACCTCAATGACCCTTCTTTGGAGTCCCAAAAATTATTTTATGAATTTTCCCCTAGGTCTAGGTCTCCTAGTTGCGAGAACCGCAACTTCCCACTGGGCACCGGCTCGTTCAACTTAGTTGTATTTTATTTCTAAAATTTTTTCTAAATTTTTTTTATTAATATTTAAGTTAATTATGGTTCGTCACTTTAGTTTAAATATTTTTCCGGATGTTCTAGCTGTCTGGACCGACACTGGTCACCGAAACAGTGGAATGTACGGAGTTGCTAGCGGGAGGGTGTTACAACTCTTCCCCTCTAATTTAAATTTCGTTCTCGAAATTTACCTGATGCAAACAGTTGAGGGAACTATTGCCTCATCGTCTCTTCACTTTCCCAAGTTGCCTCTTCGGTGTTGTGGTGCTTCCAAAGCGCTTTCACCAGTGGAATCTGCTTATTCCTCAACTCTTTCACTTCCCGAGCCAGGATCCGTATGGGTTCTTCTTCATATGTCAAATCCGGTTGTACTTCAATTTCTTCCATGGAGATGACATGTGAAGGATCTGAGCGATATCTTCTTAGCATAGATACATGGAACACATTGTGGATCTTGTCCAGCTCTGGTGCTAAAGCTAGCCTATAGGCCACTGGACCCACAGATTCAATGATTTCATATGGGCCAATGAACCTAGGGCTTAACTTACCTTTTCTTCCAAACCTCAGTACCTTCTTCCACGGTGACACCTTGAGGAACACTTTATCGCCAACCGCATATTCTATTTCTTTTCTCTTCAAGTCGGCATAGGATTTCTGTCTGTCTGAGGCAACTTTCAGATTGGCTTTGATTAGTTTTACTTTCTCCTCAGTCTGTTTCACTAGGTCTGGCCCTACCAGTTTGTCTTCGCCCAATTCAGTCTAGCACACTGGAGTTCTATATTTTCTCCCATACAGTGCTTCATACGGGGCCATTTGGATGCTAGCTTGGTAGCTATTGTTGTATGCAAATTCTGTCAGTGGGAGGTATCTATCCCAACTTCCCTCAAACTCAATGACACAACTCCTCAGCATATCCTCAAGGACCTAACATATATTTCATGTTATTATTATCATTTTAGTTCAATATTTGTATTAATTCAATTGGTTCAATTGTTTACCTGGATTACTCTTTTTGATTGCCCATCCGTCTGAGGATGGAAAGCTGTGCTGAAGTGGAGTTGTGTACCCAAGGACTCATGCAACTTCTTCGAAAATCTCAATGTAAACCTTGGGTCTCGATCAGATATGATAGAAAGTGGAATTCCATACAGTCTAACTATCTCACTGATATACAATTCTGCTAACTTCTCCAGCGAGTAGTCACCCTAATCGGCGTAAAGTGTCGACCTCGTCAATCTATCCACTATCACCCATACTGCATCATGTTTCTTCCGGGTGAGAGGTAGACCACTTACAAAATCCATGGTGACCGATCCCATTTCCATTCGGTATGCGTATAGGTCAGTAGCAAACCCGATGGAACTTGATGTTCTCGCTTGACTTGCCGACATGTCAAGCATTTAGTCACATAGTCGGCTATGTCCTTCTTTATACTGTGCCACCAATATCAAGCTTGGATCATGATACATTTTTGTACTTCCTGGGTGCATAGCATAAATACTGGCATGTGCCTCTTTCAGAATATTGGCTTTTAATTCCCCATTATCTGGTACACATACTCTTCCTTTGTAGTATAGACACCCATCTGCTTTCACCTCATAGTCAGTTGCTTTCCCTTCTAGGATTTTTCTCATAATAGCCTTTAGCTTCTCATCTACCTTCTGCCCATCTAAAATTTGCTGTAACAGGTTTGGCCTCACTTGCAACCCAGCCAAAATAGCTCCATCTCGAACCAAAGTTAGACGGGCATTTAATGATCTCAAAGCTGTGATGGATTTTCTGCTCAAAGCATCTGCAACTACATTTTCTTTCCTAGGATGGTAGTCAATTACACAATCATAATCCTTCAGGAACTCAATCCATCGTCTCTGTCTAAGGTTGAGCTCCTTCTGGGTTGGCAAGTATTTCAGGCTTTTGTGGTCTGTATAAATGTAGCACTTTTCACCATACAAGTAATGCCTCCATATCTTCAGTGCGAAGATAATTACTGCAAGCACTAGATCATGGGTAGGGTAATTCTGTTCATGTGGCCTTAGCTGCCTGGAAGCATAAGCGACCACCTTCCCCTCTTGCATTAATACACACCCTAACCCATTATGAGAGGCATCACTGTAGACCACAAAGTCCTTTCTTGACACTGGTTGTGTTAACACTGGTGCCTTTGTCAACATAGCCTTCAACTTCTCAAAACTGGTCGAACACTTGTCATTCCAGTCAAATCTGACATTCTTGTGTAACAACTTGGTCATTGGAGCAGCTATTAGGGAAAATCCCTTCACAAATCTTCTGTAATACCCAGCTAGCCCCAAAAAGCTTCTGACCTCAGTTGTATTTCTGGGAGGCTTCCATTCCATCACTGCTTCTATTTTCTTGGGATCCACTCTAATCCCATCAGCTGACACTATGTGTCCAAGGAATGCAATCTCATTCAACCAGAAGTCACACTTGGACAACTTAGCATACAGCTTCTTTTCTCTCAGGGTTTGCAGAACAATCCTCAAATATTCATCATGTTCTTCCCTGGTCTTGGAATACACCAAAATATCATCAATAAAGACCACTACGAACCGATCTAGGTATGGATGGAAGATACGGTTCATAAGGTCCATGAATGCTGCTGGTGCATTTGTTAGGCCAAAGGGCATCACCAGAAACTCATAATGCCCATACCGTGTCCTGAATGCAGTCTTTGGCACATCTGCATCTTTCACCCTCAACTGATGATACCCTGATCTGAGATCAATTTTAGAAAATACTCCTGCTCCTTTCAACTGATCAAACAGATCATCAATTCTAGGCAACGGATACTTATTCTTCTCTGTCACTTTATTCAACTGCCGGTAATCAATACATAACCTCAAAGTCCCATCTTTTTTCTTTACAAACAGCACCAGAGCTCCCCATGGTGACACACTAGGGCGTATGAACCCCTTATCAAGCAACTCTTGCAACTGAGTCTTTAACTCCCTCAATTCAGTGGGTGCCATCCTATAAGGAGCAATGGAAATGGGTGCTGTACCTGGCATTACCTCAATAGCAAACTTGACTTCCCTTTCTGGTGGCAAACCAGGCAATTCTTCAGGGAACACATCTGGGAAGTCTTTTACTGTGGGTATGTCACACAGATCTGGCTTAGCCTGCCTAGTATCCACCACATGTGCTAGGTAGGCCTCACAGCCTTTTCTCATCAGTTTTCTTGCAATTGTGGCTGAGATAACATTGGACAAGAAATATGTCCTTTCCCCCACAACTGTAATCTCATTACCCTCAGGAGTTTTCAAAGAAATTCTCTTCAATTTACAATCAACTATTGCCTGATGACGTGACAACCAGTCCATTCCCAAAATCACGTCAAACTCGTGGAAAGGCAACTCAATTAGATCTGCCGAGAATTCATACCCCTGAATCCTTAACGGGTAACCCTTGTACACTTTGTTTACTACTACACTGTGGCCCAATGGATTAGTGACCAGAATGTCTTGGTCACTCTCCCCTACTAGTATCCCCCTTTCTATGGGTAGGCTGATGCAGATGTATGAATGAGTGGATCCTGGATCCACCAATGCATGCACAGATGTAGTGTAGAGGGAGAACGTACCCCTGATGACGTCCGGGGCATCTTGCTCCTCCCGAACTCTAATGGCATAAGCTCTTGCAGGTGGTCTGCTCTCAGGCCTCTCTGCTGGCTCAGATGCAGGCCTCTGTGATGGTCCCACTGCCTCAGATTTGCCAGATTTCCTACCCCTTTGTGGTGCAGGAGCAGGTCTGTCTACTTGTGTTGGAACAGCTGTAGTAGTTCTGCGTGGACAGTTCCTCAGCTGATGCTCTGTCGACCCACACCTTAAGCAGGCACCAGTCACTCTCCAACACTCCCCCTTATGCCACTTCAGGCAATGTGGACATCTAAAAGATGCTGGGGCTGGTCCCCTGAACCCCATCCCTGAAGAGCTGCCCACTGATGGTGTGGACTGACCTCTCCTAGGGGTAAACTGTGGCCTGGGCCCCTGAGACTGACCCTGACCTTGTGATTGACCTGAACTCTGTGTAGATGGACCCTTGAACTTCTTCCCAGATGCAGGAGATGAACTAAACTGACCTGGGCCCCTC
Source organism: Hevea brasiliensis (assembly GCF_030052815.1). Classification (NCBI taxonomy): domain Eukaryota; kingdom Viridiplantae; phylum Streptophyta; class Magnoliopsida; order Malpighiales; family Euphorbiaceae; genus Hevea; species Hevea brasiliensis. Next base: position 30,489,735 of record NC_079509.1, on the reverse strand, counting down.
TTCTGCTGTCTCTCTCTTCTGGTCTGCTCACCTATTCTTACTTTTTCAACTTTTATTGCAGCTTCCACTAACTTGGTGAAGTCGGTGATTCCCAAAATAGTGATCATGATCTTTATGTTGTCATTTAATTCCTCTTCAAATATCTTACACCTTCAGCCTCATTAGGGACTATCTCCCTTCCATAGCGGCTCAATCTAACGAATTCCTTTTCATACTCGGTCACTGTTAGCTGTCTCTGCCTCAGGTTAATGAACTCTCTTCTTCTCTCTTCCAGGTATACACTACCCACATATTTCTTCTTGAATTCGGAGAGGAAGAAGTCCCAAGTTATTACTTCTGGCTGCACTTCACTGGACACCGTATCCCACCATTCATATGCATCATATTGCAACAGAGATACAGCAGCTTCTAGATTTTGTTCAGGAGTGTAGTGGAGTTGTTTTAAAACTCTGCCTGTTCTGTTCAACCAATTTTCGGCTGCAACAGAATCATCTTCTCTCTTGCCAAAGAAGTCCACTGCTCCAAATTTTCTTAGTCTTTCCAGGTGTGATTTCTGCTGTGGAGGTGGTGGTGGTGGTGGTGCTGGCATTGCCCCAGCCATTTGTCCAAGAATTCGCCATTTCTTTGGAACATAGCTGTGGAGGCCGAGGTGCTCGCTTGAGTGGCGGAGTAGTTCTCCTACCCCGGCCTCATTCCAGTAGGTGGAGCATGACTCTCCACTTCCTCCTCAACTGCTATCTGTGATGTAGGGTCCATATCCTATTCAAAATAACAAAGACAAACAGATCTGCATTAGTGTCACCTCAACTCTTACAAATGCAATGCATGGTATGGACTCAATCTAGGCCCAGAAATGCCTAAACCGTGTTCTGATACCACTAAATGTGACACCCCTTACCCGTCTATAGTATATCCGAGTAAGATATGTCACACGGTGTACCGGAACACTCTATTTTATCTCAATCATTTTTTTATTCTTCCTTAATTTATTTTTATTATAGTTTTGAATATAACTTATGAAATATAACTTATTTAAGCCATTTATTGAAATTATAATTTATTTGAGGTTCCGAAAATTTTATAGAAAATCCGGCAGAGTGTCGGCTAAAAATGGAGAAAACAGTTCTTTAGAACCTGTGAAAAACAATTCCAATAATCATTTCCAGCAATCCCAACTCCATTTCATCATCAAAATCTCAATATGTTTTTCATCAACATTTCCATTTCTCAATCATTCATCTCATATTATAATCATGTAAAAGTCATAAATAAATATTCACTTTTTCATTCACAAACACAATATCTAATATTTACATTAATACCAAAATACATTACATAAGTTTCAATTACATATGAGGAAGTAAAAGTTAATTACAAAATATCAAAATAAAACCTAGTGTCCTACCAATTCACTGATGACGGTGAGGTGACACGGACACTATGCAGAGCTGCAGGAGGTCTCACCCAGTCTGTGGTCTACTAGGCTCTCGGTCAGTATCTCCAGAACCAACGCGTGGCAAAAGCAACGCGCTAAGCAATAATGCTTAGTGGTGCCAATAATAAAATAAAAAGAAATAATAGAAATTAAATATGCAGTGAATGTATCGATGCCTTATTGCAACTAAATTTTCAATGAGTATTTGTAGTCTTACTTATTTTGTACTTGTTATATACATTATGTCATTAAATTTATCCACTTTCATTTTTGGTTGCCCAAGTAATCTATACTGGATGACTGGACTGGATAAACGGGTAAACTGGCACTGGGTATCAAGTACCTCGGGTCGTCACACCATCGGTCACATATGTATCTCCCGGTGTGCAACAGAATAGCTAATAAGCTGTAATAACATCAGGCACTAGGCCAAATTTCAATACAAGGTCAGAATGGCTAAAAGCCATGAAATCACAGAATGGCATAATGCCATGTGCGATCGCTAACTGAACCCTATTGGCATGCCAAACTATCCAAACCAATCTTGTTAGGTATACTAGGGCATTTGTCACTTTAAAATCTTTCAATTTTTGAATTTCAAGTTTTGGTGTTACTATTCCCTTCATTAGTCAACAAAAATGTTGACTTTTGTATAGAAAATAGATACATTGGTTTTAACACTCCCAACATATCACATTTTGCATTCAAAATTTGTTGGCATTGATTACCAATACCATTTCTAAGCTTAAAATTAATGGAGCAGAATTTTCAGTTTTTATATCCTATATTTACTGTTCTATTTGTTACTATTGCAGTGGGAATTTGAGAAAATGATAAACATGAAAGTTGTTTCTTATTTTGTCTAGTTGAATTTCGTTTTTTGAATCACTCCATTTGGAGTTTTGTAGCTCAAGTTATGGTCCAAAAAACCACAACTGGCCGGATTGAAAAATTTCAGGACTGACCATATCTACAGTGCAGTAAATAGTAAATTCAACTCCCTTGTTGGATAGGTTCTGGTCATAATTTGGGATAGGTTCCTTCATGAAAGTTGTTAGTCTATATCTCAGCTTATTGTTGGTAAAATTTCAGGTCAATTGGACCATTCTACACTGAGTTATGGCCAAATGAACAATCACTATTCATTTGGTCATTCTGCAGAAACTGGTTGCAGGACACCCGGGTTGAGGCAAGTTTTTGGTCCACTTGGTTTGGTCTTTTGGGCATGGTTTCTTCACCAAAGTGGTGCCATTTTGTGTCTAGTTTCATGTCAAATTAGCCAAACACCAATTGAACCTCTACAAGTTAAGTTATGGCTGTCCAAACAAGCTGGACTCACAGCCACACCTGCAGGTCACACAAGGCAGCCACATCAACCTCAAATCCCACAACCCAATTCACTTCATTTTTGATTCAAACCAAACCAAATGGTCACTAATTGACCATTAAAACCTACTTCCATCATCATAAGATCAAGTCTCATTCTTCAACCCAAACCCTAACTCAACAATTCAAAATCATGCATTATCATTGCATTTATTAATTCACTTATAAGTTACACTTTAAGGGCAGCCATACTTGCATGTTAGCTCCCCAAAAATTATCACCATATTACCCTAACCATGGCTGCCAAAATTTAGGATTAGCATACCAATGTCTTTCATCAAATTTCTTGGTCATTTGCTCACCTATATAGTTCTTAAACATGAAATTAAAGTGAGATTCAAGGTTTAGGTCACTAACCTCTTATGGAGTGAATTTTTCCACTTGCTCAAAGTCTTGGTTTCCTTTTCTTTTTGCTCCCATAAGAATCACCAAGATGATAGAATGAATTTTTGTGTTAGCAATTAAGGTTTTTAGTGGAAGGGAGCTAGGAAAAATGGAGGGAGGAAGGTTTGTTAATGGTGGAATGTGGGGAGGTGAATGAGACGTCTTGAAGAAGAAGAGGGCTGCTCTTTTTAGTTTCTAGAATTCTGCCTCCTTTATCCATTTTTATTGCATTTTAATTGTCTTGCTTAATTGTGATTGGCCATAGCATTTTTAATTACCTAAGCATGACATCATAATTCCCAATTTAGCTCCTTTTTCTTTCTTTTCTTTTCTACCAAATTTCAATTTAATTTTTAGCAATATTTATTCATATTTTGTGTCATAATAATTATTTACTTAACTGGACAAGTCGGCCAAAAATCACCTCTGAAGGCGAAATGACCAAAATGCCCTCCGTTTGGCTTAATGGGCTAAAATTGTCTGTACCGATTGAAAATTTTTTTCTAAATATTTTCTTGGCATTCTAATGCCATAAGAACCTCAATGACCCTTTTCTGGAGTCCCAAAAATTATTTTATGAATTTTCCCCTAGGTCTAGGTCTCCTAGTTGCGAGAACCGCAACTTCCCACTGGGTTACCCATCGCTAGGGCACCGGCTCGTTCAACTTAGTTGTATTTTATTTCTAAAATTTTTTCTAAATTTTTCTTGTTAATATTTATGTTAATTATGGTTCCTCACTTTAGTTTAAATATTTTTTCGGACATTCTAGCTGTCCGAACCGACACTGATCATCGAAACAGTAGAATGTACGGAGTTGCTATCGGGAGGGTGTTACAAAGTGTCCTTGGATCACCAAAGGACAATCCCTATACATTTAATTAACCCTGACCTCTTATCCTAGCGGACTTATTGCTAGCACCTCAAAGTCCATTTTTGTACATGGAACAGCAATGCAATCAATGATGCTAGTACTCACATAAGAATGGGTAGAACCCGGATCAAATAACACAAACACATTTTGATTAAAAGTTCAGAAGGTACCAGCCACAACATCAGATGTCTCGACCTCTTCTCTCTGTCTCATTGTGTAGACTCTGACTGAAGCACTGCCTTGCTCAGATTGATTCACAGTGCCTTGGCTGCCTGTTGGACTACCTCTACCCCTGCCTCTACCTCTGCTAGGTGGTTGTGAACCTCTAGTGATAGGACTCTGAACTGACCCTTTAGTAGTAGTAAGAGGTGGTCCAACTCTATGAGTACTGGTGTAGTCTTTGGCAAAGTGCCTTGTGCCTCCACAGTTATAATAGGCTCCTATGGCCTTGTAGCACACCCCACCATGATTTCTTCCACAAGTTTCACATTGGCGGGGAGGGTAGGAACTTTTGGTACTTTGTTGACTAGATAGAGAAGGTTTTTAAAGCGAATATCTTCCCCTACCGGACTTCTTACCACCTCTGCTGTGTCCCCCATGGTTCTTCCTCTTTCCACTAGGACCACTGGAACTCTGTTCTACTGACTTTCCTTCTTTTTCTGTCTTCTCTGATTTCTTTTTCTCTGGGGCCGCTTCTAACTCAATTCTTTCTAATTCCAGTGCTTGAGAAATAAGTTCAGAGAAGTTAGTATGTTTGAATCTGACCACTTGTAATCTGATATTGGGCTTCAAGCTGGTTTCAAACCTCTTACATCTCTCCCTACTGGTAGAAAGTAGACTTACTGCATAATGGCTCAGGCGGGAAAATTCCCCTTCATATTCAGCCACTGATCTACTCTCCTGTTTCAGACTTAGGAACTCTTGTAGCTTTTAGTCCACATAAGCATCAGGGACATATTTTTGTCTGAACTCCCACAGAAAATCATTCCATGTTAGCACTAAAGGTTCTACCAGACTATGGAGAATGGTTTTCCACCAGTCTTATACATCCCCCTGTAGCAGAGATACTGAATATTCAAATCTGAGCTCCTCTGTACAATGTAGCTTCTTGAACACCCTATCCATTCTTTCTAACTACTGTTCTGCCTCTAGAGGATCTACTGTTCCCTTGAACTCAGTAGCCCCATATTTCATTAATTTGTCAAATTGCCTAGCAGAAGACTGTGGTTGTACCATTGGTGTCTGTAGTGGGACTTGAGTAGGCACGTTACCAGCCATCTGTTGGAACATTGCAGCCATCTGCTGAGCAAACTGAGCAGGAAACTGCAGTACTGAGGGGGCTGGTGTTGCTGATCCACTGACATTGTGTAGGGCCGGGACATCCCCTTGCACCTCAGCCTCTATAGATTGATCGACTGAACGATAACCCTCTTCCATAGTCGATTTGAGGATCTTAGACCTCCTGAAAAAATAACACAAGGAGATTTCTTCCCATTAGTGCATATTTATAATGTAATGCACTGTATGTATCAAACAATGACATTGAGCAGTTGTAGTAAGAAGAAAGAATATTCAAATTACAGGTGAAAATAGAATTTAAAAAATAGCTCTGATACCACTAAAACATGTCACACCCTACCCCTCTGTAAGGCATAACATGATCCCATAGTATATCTAATGAATTACCAAACTTCGTCTATTGATAACCCATTAAATACATTACAAGGGATTTTAAAACTTTTCTTACTTCTTTTTACAGTGGTGAGCACTATTTACAGGTGTTAAATTTTTTTTTAATTGAAGTGAACCCAGATAACACATTTGAAGAATTAATAATTTCTGTAAAAATTTTAGAAGAGTGTGTCGACACCATATTTTGGCCAATCCCTGAAATCAACAGACTTTGAAATCGATCCCCAGCACCAAGTCTCCAGGTCGCTCACTTCATTACCGATCTCTCTTCAAAGAGACCAAACCAACACCAAGTCTCCAAGTTGCTTAATTCATTATCGATCTCTCAAACCAATTATCGAGTCATCTCACCAGCCGATCACATTTCTGATCTCTCATCAAACGAAATCCAACCGACATTAAGTCTTTGTGCCATCCAATTTTATTTTCGACTTTCATTTTATAAATATGATGGATAATCGTTAAATGAAGTTAAGGTTTCAATCCGATCCGATCTCCATTGTGGATAATTGTTTAATAAAATTAAGGTTTTAATCCGGCTTGATGTTGCTTTCGATCTTAAGTGTCCAAATTAGGTTTCTAATTGTAATAATCTTAAGTCCCGTGCAGTGTTTGTTCAAAGCCGATCTCATGCTCACAATGTTTTCTAACCTCTTATACTTAGATCAATAATCACTTTTAAGTTTGATGTTCTAATTGGTTCAGACAGTCAGGCGCTTGTACAAGTTAGATACATTCCGATCTCATCAAGTCATTGAACAAAAGAAAGAACTTCTTTTCATTTCAAAATAAAAACACAAGTCATTTGGCTCGAGGATCACCCCCAACCTGTTCTACATTTTGTTCACCCTCTCTATCACCCTCAGCCTCCTCCTCGCTATCCTTTTCGTCTTGGGGAGCCAAGTCCACCATCCGGGAAAAGTCCTCCTCGGGATAACACTTCTTGAGCTCGGCCAAAAGGTCCCCGTGGGCGTTCACAGTTCGAAATTTACTTTAAAACCATTGCTCTGATACCACAAAACATGTCACACCCTACTCCCCTGTAAGATGTAACATTATCCCGTAGTACACCTAATGAATTATCGTACTTCACCTACCGATAATCCATTAAATATACTACAAGGAATTTTAAAACAATTTTCATGAAATTTAAATCATCGATTAAAATCTGGTGTTATAAATTTTTTTTTAAAATTTCGGCAAAGTGCTAATTGTATTTTGAGAAAAAAAGTTCTTCAAAACCTGCAAAGAACACACTCCCAATATGTTTTCTCAAATATAACTTCAATAACTTCATTTGAACCCATAATTCAAATCTCAATAATCAAATCAATCTCCTCATAAAAGAAACATTTCATTGATTACAAGACTCAAAATTAATATTACAAAACTATTCAGATAAATGAAATCCCAAATTTACATTTACAATAATTTACATTTAATTACATACCAAAATATTTTACAAGAGTTTTTATACAACTGCTCAAATAATTTACATACATATTATTACATGCATACATCAAAACCTATGTATATGGGTATACCTATGATATACCTGTAGCTAATCTGAATGTGTCTTCAAAAAAACTTACTCACTGCTTTATGCTCTTCTTACCTGCGACAGCATACAAAGCTATCGTTGAGTGGTGAACTCAGTGGTGCACAACTATAATTTAAAACATAGTACAATATACATTGACAAAATTTACAGCAAATAATTTGGAAATCTGAATACTAATCAAATTCCAAAACTCAAAATATTCATTGCCAATAATGTAAATCATTTGTATAAAATGACTTTAATCACGAAATTCAATTTATCAAATCATAACTAACCATTTAAGGTAATTCCAACAAAACAAATTATACATAAATCATAATTGAAATCACAATTCTTTACTATTCAAAAACATTTTGTATCTCAAAAATCATTCTGTATCTCAAAAACCATGCTGTATCTCAAAAATCATTCTTTATATCAAAAATCATGCTGTATCTCAAAAACCATGCTGTATCTCAAAAATCATTCTTTATCTCACTAACTATGCAAGACTAATCCGAAAGGGCCATATTCGAAGTGATTCTAACTCCCTATGGTCGGGGAGGTCGAATCAGATTCTAACTCCCTATGGTCGGGGAGCTCGAATCATCGTGCATAGTACACACCACAATAATGAATCTTCCGCAAGGGCCATAACGATAAAAAACTTAGATCTAACCTCAAATCAGAGGAAAATCTAAGCCTGTGCACGTAACATGGTAATCAAAACACAACTAACTCCATTGTCTTCTCAACAAATGAGAGAGACGGGTAATAACCTAGTCAAGCATCTATAGTGAGATATAAAACAATATCACAATCCTTTTAGTGAGCATAAATCACAATATAGTTCGATTCAAATTCAATTCAAATATCCAATAATTTTTATGCTCATCACAATTCAAATCATAAATTTGCATTTTTCCATGAAAATTACCATAACAATTCAAAACATGCTCTATCACAATTTTCCAAAATATAATTTATTCAATCCATAACAATGCTTAATACTTGTGGAAATACAATTTCACAAAGCTAAATTCATACATACTATAACAATTTCAATAATTATTGAATTAAATCCAATGCTTGTTAAACATAATACATAAGAAAAATATGTCATTTAATCATATGAAATATTCAAAACAAAATCAGTTAAAAACTAGTTGTGCACAAACCTCTGATAACTGTCTCTTGGCTCTGACTCAGTGTTTCCTTCCCCTTCCTTGAGTCTTTGCTAACTGAGAAACACAATTTTGAAGTGTTTTAGTACTCATTTAAACTGTCTCTAAGAATAAGGTTCAATAATTAATTTATCGAATTCTATTATTTCCTTAGTCAACCTAAGATGTCAACCCTCGATGCAGTCTAGGTGAATTAGGTTTTAATGTTACCAATATGTCACATTTGTAGCCTTTTAGTATTGGTACATGTTACCAAATTCATTTCCATGTATATTGCATTTTATTGCAATTTGTCGGATCCCGGTATACTAATTTGACCTAGCCGGATGACCTAGTTCCCTCAGCTTTCGGGTTTTGGTCAAAATACAAACTTGTAGATCTATGTCTTATTACACACAGGGCAAAATTTCAGGTTACTCTGAGTTTATTAGACCAAGTTATGGTCATTTTACTATTGCTGGTTAGAATGTACCAAAATTGGTCACTTTATGTCATTTTAGGTTCTGCCAGTTATTGGACCCGAACTTGTGCAAGCTGTTTGACTTGGTTATGGTCATTTTTGGGCTTTGGTGTATTCATAAGACTTGTAGATATATGTCGTAACTATTCATGGTCAAAATTTCAGGTCAATTGGACCTGTTTTGAGTGAGTTATGGCCAAAATACTAACTGCTGCCCAAATGGTTAATTTTCAGGCCTTAAATGCACTAATATGGATTTGGTCGCTTTTGAAGTTACCTTACAAGTAGAATTTTGGTAAGCTTCCTTCATGAAAGTTGGCACATATTGGGCCTAGTTTCACCTCCAATTGGTTTCATACCAATTGGAGCCACACACTTAAGGTTCTAGGCCCAAAACATGAACTGTCCTATTGCATTTTGTTCATTACTCATCAAAGGTCACTTTTAACACTTACCAAACCACACATTCATGCCAATTCTGATTTGTACCATAACCTAAACACCATTCACAACATATTGTTGGTCATTTTGGCAGCTTATAATCACACTCAATATGTACCATAGTGTACAGAATTTTTCAAGCTCAAATTACAACAATTCAATCACCTAACCTAGCTCATTTACATGTCCAACCTCACACCATCATACATATACCCAAGCTGCCATAACAACTACCACAATTCAACATTAATATTCCATAAACCAAACATGAAATAACATTTTTATGGTTCACCAAATCAAGCTACCAATTCATACATCACACTCCATTAGTTTCCAAGCTTCCAAATTCAAGTACACATTTACATATACTTAATATACATCACCCAAATAAATTCCTACACACATAAACACATAATCAACCCTTTAATCTACCATTTACAAGCAAGAATAAACTGTCCTCAAGGAGTTTCCATGGCTTCCAAAAATAAACATCTCCCTTAGAACATCAAACTCCAAAATTCTTTCCACAATTCAAGTACCCATAACATTTTTACTAACTTTAATGAAGCACTAACCAAAAACACAAACTTACCACTTTGGAAACTCTTCAAAATCTTTCCAAAACTTGGTCTTCTTATTGCCTATCTACTGCCAAGTGGTGTAGAACAGTTTTTGTGAAGGAAGCTAGTGAAAAATATGGCTAAATCATGGTTGCATGGTGGTTGAAGTGAGGTTGGCCATGGAGTTTCCATGGGAGTTTTGGGAGAAAGTTCAATTCGGTTTGGAAGAAGAATGAAGAAGATGAAGCTTACTTAGTGGAGAAATTTGTCCACTAATGTTATATTTTAATGTCCATTTAGCTCACTTAGTGGACCACTAAGTTTAGTTAATGAATAATTAATCCAAAGTTTCTAAATTTGCAATTTTGTCACCACTTCTTTCACTATTGATATAATGTACCACAATTTAATTTTTATGCCATTTTTAAAGTTTAATATCATTTATTTTTAATGGACATTGAGGTCAAAAGGCAACTCGGGGTGTCAAATGACCACAATGCCCCTGTTCGGATTGCATTCCTGATTTTTCGGTAACACCAGGTTTTGTCCGTTTTTCGATTTCTCACTTTTCTTTGTACTAATTAATTAATTTTTCTTTGATATTTCTAATGGTATTTATACTTCAATAGGTGTCAATTTAAGTCCTAAAAATATTTTCTAGGGTTCCCCGGGGTCTAGGGCTAGTCAACGGTCCACGCCGTAACTTTCCGGTGCGGTCACCCATCGTTAGGGTTCTCGGCTCGTTTAACTTGGTTACATTCCATTGCTATGATTTTTCCTTTGTTTTTCTTATATTTTCTTTTCTTATATTTCATTATTTTATGTCTCTTCACTCATATCGAAGTGTAGTTCTAGGTATCCTAACTGTCCGGACAACACTGGTCACTGGAACAGTAGAACGCACTATCGAACTTTGGGGTGTTACAATTCTCCTCCCCTTAAAATAAATTTCGTCTCAAAATTTTACCTGGCATTAGTCTCTGTACAATTGTGGGTGCTGTCTCCTCATATCCTCTTCACGTTCCCAAGTAGCTTCCAGGCTCTTTAACCAGGTGTATCTGTTTGTTCCTCAGCTGCTTCACCTCATATACCAGAATTTCTATGGGTTCTTCATCATATGAGAGGTCCAGATTTACCTCAATCTCTTCAACTGATAGTACATGAGATGGGTCAGATCAGTACCTCCTTAACATGGACACATGGAAGACACTGTGTATCCTTGCTAACTCCGGAGGTAATGCCAACCGATATGCCAAAGGACCCACTCTTTCCAGAACCTCATATGGTCCGATGAAACGAGACTCAGTTTCCCCTTTCTGCCAAATCTCATAATCCTCTTCCAAAGAGAAACTTTGAGGAATACCTTGTCACCCATTGCGTATTCAATATCTCTTCTCTTTAGACCAACATAGGACTTCTGACGGTCTGATGCAGCCTTGAGTCTATCTCTGTTCAATCTGATCTTTTCCTCTGTCTGCTGAACAATTTCTAGCCCAATCATCTTCCTTTCACCTACTTCATCCTAACATAAGGGAGTTCTGCACTTTCTGCCATACAAAGCTTCATATGGAGGCATCCCAATGTTTGATTGGTAGCTGTTGTTATAAGCAAACTCAATCAAAGGCAAATGTGTATCCTAACTACCTTCAAACTCAATCACACAAGCCTGTAGCATCTCCTCCAATACTTGAATTACCCTCTCAGACTGGCCATCTGTCTGTGGGTGGAATGCTGTGCTGAAGTTCAATCTAGTACCTAGGCTCTCTGAAGACTACTCATAATCTAGAAGTGAACCTAGGATCTCTGTCTGATACAATCAATACTGGCACTCCATGCAGTTTTACAATCTCATTTATGTACAATCTAGCCAATCTTCCCAGGCTATAGTCCATCCGGACTGGCAAAAAGTGAGCAGACTTGGTTAGTCTATCAACTATAACCCATACTGCATCATGACTATTCTATGTCCTTGGAAGTCTCATCACAAAATCCATAGTTATCTGTTCCCTTACAATGTTTCATAGGGTGCCACTTGTATGCTAGCTTGACACTTATTAATATATACAAATTCTATTAGTGGGATGTATCTGTCCCATCTCCCCTCGGATTCAATGACACAAGTTCTCAGTATATTCTTGAGGGCTTATCACATATTACAGGTTATTATTATCATTTCATTTCATTATTTATAGAAACTCAATGAGTTTCAAAATTTACCTGAATCACTTGTTTCGACTGTCCATCCGTCTGAGGATGATAAGTCGTACTAATATCTCTAAGCTTATAGCAATTACTGTGGTACAGGTAATTCACATTAATGTAATCGAGTCACTGACTCTAGCTACCTTACAAGTGTAGTCGTTTGATAGGCTAGTTCTAAAGTTTTAAATTTCTGACTAAAATTTTCACATTTATTTCCAGTAATAGTACTTTATTCGGGCACAGCTGTATCAATTTGTAGATTACTTACAAATATTCTTAATTTATTGTATCACGAGGAAGCACGTAGCTCTACACAATAATCCCGTGTTGGTACTGTAATCTGTAGCTTACAATACAAACATCGAGAACATTACATAGTCACTACGTTATAACCTCATGGACTAGGTTTTCTAACATCTTATCTTTCTCGAATCCACTAATATCCTAAACCGATTCTGATTACAATATCCATTAATAATTATTAACAGTAACATCTTTGCCCTCATCTAGAGTAATTCTATTACTGTAACTTACTTTTAGGTCCTCTTGCCTTACATTAAGTAGGCTTGCCAATTAGCTTTATAATTTATGGTATGTTAGAAAATACTTTTAGCTAACAATTCTTCCAAAATTAATGTCAATCATACTTGTTATTGTAGTTTTGATCCTAAAAAACTATTCACTAACGCATCAAAATTTATTCCCCTGTAAAGGAATAGTAACAAAACATAGAATTCTAACACTAACATATAAATAAGTAGTGCTGGGATCAAATAATAACTCATTGTTTCTTTCAAAAATTAAGAACTTACCAGCAGCTACATGTCACACCCTACCCCTCTGTAAGGCATAACATGATCCCGTAGTATACCTAATGAATTACCAACTCCGTCTACTGATAATCCATTAAATACACTACAAGGGATTTTAAAAACTTTTCTTACTTCTTTTACAGCGGTGAGCACTATCTACAGGTGTTAAAAACCTTTTTGAACTGAAGTGATAGAACTAACACATTTGAATTATTTGGAATTTCTGTAAAAATTTTGGCAGAGTGCCATCTGTATTTTGGATAAAACAGTTCTTCAGAAAACTTGTGATAAACACTTCAATAAATTTCCAAATCTCAACTTCAACATTTTTATCAACCCAACACAGTTCTCAAGTCAAATTCACAGTAATTTTTCAAGGACTGAGATAGAGAAAATATAATATAATTTTACAAGTTAAAATAACTCATAATTATTTTACAACTTCAATGTACAATTTTTATTTACAACTGCTCAAAACCAAAAACAATATGTACATACAGTGAACATACATTACATTACAAAATACAAAATACTGGTATACTCATTATACCCGGTAGTCTCTCGCTGGAGGTACTAGCAGCCTAGTCTGCTGCCCTATCTGTCTGTCTACCTGCGACAGCAATAAAAAGCTATCGCTGAGACAATGTCTCAGTGGTGCACAACAATAACCAAATACAATTTAAATCACAATTCATAAGTCATGTAAATAGTGGATACTTAAAACCATAGTTAATTTCAAGACAATAATTGTCAACCAGAATTTAAACTCCATTTCTCAATATCACAATAAATTTCAATAAGTCAGATCATGGTTGAATTCAAAAGACAGTATATGTCAATAAGAGTTTAAATTCATTTCACAATCTCACAATATATATCAATAAATCACACACAGCTTTAATCATGTTCCCAAGTTCAATTCATCCCAAAAGCCGATGGCTAATGAGGTATTCAATTCATCCCAAAAGTCAATGACTAATGAGGTATTCAATTCATCCCAAAAGTCAATGACTAATGAGGAATAACATAGCTAGCTAGCAAAAATATGAGTACTCATCCAATTCGTCCTCAACAGACACACACCTCAACACTTCAGCCAGAGAGGGAATTCAATTCGTCCCACTAGACAAGCTAGCGAGGAATACAATCAATGTACATGATAGCTGTGGTTTCAAACCAATTACAGTGCTTTTCAATCAATAAGTATCCATCAAATATCATTCAAACCATTTTTCACAATTTCACAATTTAAAACAATAATATGCAAATAGTCATAATTTATTTCAATTGAAAATAATTCAAAAGAAATAGTTGTTGTGCACAAACACAATTTAAAACAATAACATACAATTAATCATAGGAAATATTATTTAGAGCAAAATCAGTTGAAAACTAGTTGTGCACAAACCTCTGATAATTGTCTCCTGGTCTAGACTCAGTATTTCCTTCCCTTTTCCTGAGTCTTTGGTAACTGAGAAACACAATTTGAAGTGTTTCAGTACTAAATTAAACTGTCTCTAACGATAATGTTCGATAAGTAATTCACTGAACTCAATTATTCACTGAATATCTTTATTTGCTTAATCACCTAATATACCGACCCTTGATGCGTTTTAGGTAAATTAGGTTGTAGTGTCATTAACATGTCACATTCGATAGGGTTTTAGGGTTGGTATGTTTTACCAAACTCATTTCCTTGTTTAGTGCATTTTAATGCAACTTGCTGAATTCCGGGATACTAGTTTGACCTAGCCGGACGACCTAGTTCTCTCAGTTTTCGGGTTTCGGTCAAAACTATAAACTTGTAGATCTATGTCTTATGGAACGCGGGACAAAATTTTAGGTCAATCCGAGTCAAGTAGACCAAGTTATGGTCATTATACTATTGCTGGTCAAATGGCATCAAATTAGGTCAATTTTAGGTCAATTTGGTCAACTTTGGTTCGGCCAGTTTTTGGACCCGAACTTGTGCAAGCTGTTTGACTTGCTTATGGTCATTTCTGGGTTTTGGTGTCTTCATAAGACTTGTAGGTATGGGTCTTAACTATTCATGGTTAAAATTTCAGGTCAATTGGACCTGTTTTGAGTGAGTTATGGCCTAAACACTAACTGCTGCCCAATTGGTCAATTTTCAAGTCTCAATTGCACCTAATCCGAATTGGTCATTTTTCATATCACCTTGCAAGCAGAATTTTGGCATGCTTTCTCAATGAAAGTTGGCACATTTTGTGCCTAGTTTCACCTCCAATTGGTCTCATACCAATTGAGGTTACACATTTAAAGTTATTGACTAAATTGCATACTGCCTTTAATTACTTTGCTTATACATGTATCCATTACACATTTAATTGCTATATGTCTTCTCCCCTTACAATTTCTGTTTTGGTACATTACCAAAAACCATATTCCACTTCACTTAAATGTCACTTTGGGCAGATTGCAATTATCCTCAATGCACCAATTAAACTCACATTTACAAGTTCTAAGTACAATCACATATACCCTAAACATTACAAATTTTTACATACACTTACACAATCAATCTATACACATATCCATCAATTCTCAAGGTCAATATTCTGCCAATACTTCCATGAACATATACATTTATCCAAGAATCTCAAGGCTGCCGAAAACTTCCTCAACACCAAAATATCCTACAATTCATCAATTTCCATCCAAGTGCAAAAATCACCATATACATATGAAGTAATTTACTAGGATATTAAATCACCATAACCAACATAATTCCTCATCAAATATATGTACAAATATTTCATCAAATACATAACTCCATGGCTGTCCAAAATGAACATCTCAATAACTCTTCAAACTTAAAAATTTTCTTCACAAAACCAACACCCATAACATGAACACAAAGTTTAACAAAGCTATCTTCAAAAATGCTAACTTACCTTATGGTTGGAACTTGTTAAACCTTGATTAAACTTCTTAAATTTGGTATCAAGCTCTTCCTTATGATATGTAGACAAACTTTTATGAAGAACCCTAAGTGATTGGAGTTGAAATGGAGGAGTTAGGAGAGCTTGATGAAAACGGCCATGGAGGGTTCTTCACCTCTTTATTTCGGCAATGTTAAATCCAAATGAGAAAGATGAATTGCAGATGGTAAGATGAGTGTACACCTGCCCCATTATCTTTAATTTATTCCTTTAGTGGTCCACTTACTTAGATTAAATCATATAATATGTTTAATTTCTACTTATTCCACATTAACCCTTAATTCTTACTATTTACTTTAGGTATCACCAAATTAATTTTTCATTTCATTTTCTAAGTGTAATATTATTTATTTTTAATGGACATTTAGGTCAAAAGACAATTCGGGATGTCAAATGACCATAATGCCCCTGTTCGGGTTGCATTCCCGATTTTTCGATAACACCGGGTTTTGTCTGTTTTCGATTTCTCACTTTTCCTTGTACTAATTATTTAATTTTTCTTTGATCTTACTAATGATATTTATTCTTCAATAAGGGTCTATTTAAGTCCTAAAAATGTTTTCCAGGGTTCCCCGCAGTCCAGGGCTAGTCAACGGTCCACGCCGTGACTTCCCGGTGCGGTCACCCATCGCTAGGGTTCCCGGCTCGCTTAACTTGATCACATTTCTTTGCTATTATCTTTCCTTTGTTTTTCTTGTATTTTCTTTTCTTGTATTTCATTATTTTATGTCTTCTCCCTCATATCGAAGTATAATTCTAGGCATCCTAACTGTCCGGACAACACTGGTCACCGGAGCAGCAGAACGCACTACCGAACTTAGGGATGTTACACTATATCCGAAGTTTCTGCTCTTTCTCCTTGGCGCATAGTGGACGCTCTGACTGGTGCGCTACTATATTCGGGTTGACTCACTGTGTTATAGTGGTGAGGAGTACCAACTCTATTTCTATCTCGACTCTAACTGACGGTCTGTGGACTCCAGAGAGCAGATCGAGGTGCTCTAGCACAATCTTTAGCAAAGTGTCCAAGTTTTCCACAATTGTAGCAGGCTCTAGAGGCTTTATGACAAATACCTCCATGTAGCTTACCACAAACATGGCAGAAACGGGCAGAATAGGAACTTCTGGTTGTTCGACGACTAGATTTTGGTGTTCTCTGCCCTAATGATCCGCCTCTATCATATCTATGAGCTCGGGGTTCCTCAAATTCTTTTCTCTTCCCCAAATTATTGCTCGAGTTCTGACCCGTAGATTTCTCCCTCTTCTCAATTTCACACTGCCCTTGTGGGGGTTGGGTCTGTACTTGGGCTTGGGCTGATAGATTATCAGTCTTTTGTTGGAAGAAGGTGGCCATTTAGTGGGCCATTTGTGCAGTAATTTGTACTGGTAAAACTGGTACAGTCGGGCCTTCGACACTTTGTGGAGCTGGGGCCTCAACTTGTACTTCTGCCATCACGGATTGTTCTATTGTCTCATTCTTCACTTTCATATCTTTTCACAAGATTTTCTATTCCTGTACAACCAACATAAAGAGATTCCTCTCCATTAGTTCATATTTATGATGTAAATGTATTATATGTATTAAACATTTGAGCAGTTGTAGTTACCGACAAAAAAATTTCAAATTCACAATTCGAAATTTACTTTAAAACCATTGCTCTGATACCACAAAACATGTCACACCCTACTCCCCTGTAAGATGTAACATGATCCCGTAGTACACCTAATGAATTATCGTACTTCGCCTACCGATAATCCATTAAATATACTACAAGGAATTTTAAAACAATTTTCATGAAATTTAAATCATCGATTAAAATCTGGTGTTATAATTTTTTTTTTAAAATTTCGGCAAAGTGCCGGTTGTATTTTGAGAAAAACAGTTCTTCAAAACCTGCAAAGAACACACTCCCAATATGTTTTCTCAAATACAACTTCAATAACTTCATTTAAACCCATAATTCAAATCTCAATAATCAAATCAATCTCCTCATAAAAGAAACATTTCATTGATTACAAGACTCAAAATTAATATTACAAAACTATTCAGATAAATGAAATCCCAAATTTACATTTACAATAATTTACATTTAATTACATACCAAAATATTTTACAAGAGTTTTTATACAACTGCTCAAATAATTTACATACATATTATTACATGCATACATCAAAACCTATGTATATGGGTATACCTATGATATACCTGGAGCTGATCTGAATGTGTCTTCAAAGAAACTTACTCACTGCTCTATGCTCTTCTTACCTGCGACAGCATACAAAGCTATCGCTGAGTGGTGAACTCAGTGGTGCACAACTATAATTTAAAACATAGTACAATATACATTGACAAAATTTATAGTAAATAATTTGAAAATCTGAATACTTGGTTTTAAAACCCTCGGTTTTCGGGTTTCGGTCAAAACTACAAACTTGTAGATCTATGTCTTATTGCATGCAGGGCAAAATTTCAGGTTATTCTGAGTTTACTAGACCAAGTTATGGTCATTTTACTATTACTGGTTAGAATGTACCAAAATTGGTCACTTTATGTCATTTTAGGTTCGACCAGTTTTTGGACCCAAATTTGTGCAAGCTGTTTGACTTGCTTATGGTCATTTCTGGGCTTTGGTGTCTTCATAAGACTTGTAGATATATGTCGTAACTATTCATGGTCAAAATTTCAGGTCAATTAGACCTGTTTTGAGTGAGTTATGGCCAAAATACTAACTGCTGCCCAAATGGTCAATTTTCAGGCCTTAAATGCACTAATCCGGATTTGGTCACTTTTCAAGTTACCTTACAAGCAAAATTTTGGTAAGCTTCCTTCATGAAAGTTGGCACATGTTATGCCTAGTTTCACCTCCAATTGGTTTCATACCAATTGGAGCCACACACTTAAGGTTCTAGGCCCAAAACCTAAACTGCCCTATTGCATTTTGTTCATTACTCATCAAAGGTCACTTTTAACACTTACCAAACCACACATTCATGCCAATTCTGGTTTGTACCATAACCTAAACACAATTCACAACATATTTTTGGTCATTTTGGCAGCTTATAATCACACTCAATATGTACCATAATGTACAGAATTTTTCAAGCTCAAATTACAACAATTCAATCACCTAACCTAGCTCATTTACATGTCCAACCTCACACCATCATACATATACCCAAGCTGCCATAACAACTACCACAATTCAACATTAATATTCCATAAACCAAACATGAAATAACATTTTTATGGTTCACCAAATCAAGTTGCCAATTCATACATCACACTCCATTAGTTTCCAAGCTTCCTAATTCAAGTACACATTTACATATACTTAATATACATCACCCAAATAAATTCATGCACACATAAACACATAATCAACCCTTTAATCTACCATTTACAAGCAAGAATAAACTGTCCTCAAGGAGTTTCCATGGCTGCCAAAAATAAACATCTCCCTTAGAACATCAAACTCCAAAATTCTTTCCACAATTCAAGTACCCATAACATTCTTACTAACCAAAAACACAAACTTACCACTTTGGAAACTCTTCAAAATCTTTCCAAAACTTGGTCTTCTTGTTGCCTATCTACTGCCCAAGTGGTGTAGAACAGTTTTTGTGAAGGAAGCTAGTGAAAAATATGGCTAAATCACGGTTGCATGGTGGTTGAAGTGAGGTTGGCCTTGGAGTTTCCATGGGAGTTTTGGGAGAAAGTTCAAATCGGTTTGGAAGAAGAATGAAGAAGATGAAGCTTACTTAGTGAAGAAATTTGTCCACTAATGTTATATTTTAATGTCCATTTAGCTCACTTAGTGGACCACTCAGTTTAGTTAATGAATAATTAATCCAAAGTTTCCAAATTTGCAATTTTGTCACCACTTCTTTCACTATTGATATAATGTACCACAATTTAATTTTTATGACATTTTTAAAGTTTAATATCATTTATTTTTAATGGACATTGAGGTCAAAAGGCAACTCGGGGTGTGAAATGACTACAATGCCCCTGTTCGGGTTGCATTCCTAATTTTTTGGTAACACCAGGTTTTGTCCGTTTTTCGATTTCTCATTTTTCTTTGTACTAATTAATTAATTTTTCTTTGATATTTCTAATAGTATTTATACTTCAATAGGTGTCTATTTAAGTCCTAAAAATATTTTCTAGGGTTCCCCGCGGTCTAGGGCTAGTCAACGGTCCACGCCGCAACTTCTCGATGCGGTCACCCATCGCTAGGGTTCTTGGCTCGTTTAACTTGGTCACATTTCATTGTTATGATTTTTCCTTTGTTTTTCTTATATTTTCTTTTCTTGTATTTCATTATTTTATGTCTCCTCACTCATATTGAAGTGTAGTTCTAGGCATCCTAACTGTCCAGATAACACTGGTCACTAGAACAGTAGAGCGCACTACCGAACTTAAAGGTGTTACAAGAGAGCTGAAGCCCGCGTTCTTCCCCAGTAACCAGCCGCATCATCCAATGATGCAGTTCGGCCGTACCCGCATCTAGACAGGAGAACTTCTGTTTGGCCGCCTGATCCTTTAACTCCATCACCATTGCACCCTCTTCCCTACTCAGGGCGATGTGCTTCGGGAGTGATGGGCCCAGATGCAACCAGCTACATGGGAAACCCTCAAAATCGTTCGGGATCTTGCTCCTCAGAATAAAAAAATGATTCTTCCAATTCTTCAGCAAGGAGGGTAGATCGGCAAAGAGCCCACAGTGCGGTTTCGCTTGAAAGAACCAATACTCGTCGTCCTTTCGACGAGTTAGCCTATGTAGCTCGGCAAACACCTTCGCTGTAGGACTGAGTCCCTTAGCTCGGCAGAGGCCTCTGAAGGCTATTAGGATCCGCCATGAGTTTGGATGTACTTGGGCTATACACACTTGGTGGAATTTCAGAACTTCCTTGAAGAAGTCATCAAGAGGAAACCGCAGCCCGACTTTTAATTGCTCTTCGTATACCATGATCATATCATTTTCTTCGAAGAAATGATCAGCTCGGAGATCACCATGGCATCTGATAAGCTCGTATGAGTCGGTCCGAAGATTGTATTCTTGGTTAATCGTCTGTAGATCGGTTTCTTGAAGGATGGACGGTAGCTCATCCATGGGAAGGCTCTCTCTCCCTGAGGAATGCGTTCGTCTTGAGGGTACCGCTTGATCACGGGCTGAAACGGAGGTTGTAGGAGGTTCAGATCGCCCACTTGGTCCGACCACTTCAACCTCATTTGACGATCATGAGACAAGAACAGAAGGGGGGCACGCCGCTCTCTGACCCTCGGCACCGCTCATTTTCAAAGAAAAGAGAAAATTTAACTAAAAGAAAGATCAAAACCCTTACCAGAGTGTGATCGGTGTTGGAAGAACTTGAAAAAACGAGAGGATTTTGGAATCGCTCGCGAGATGCTGAAAATGACATAAGGGAGCAACTGGCTGACCCATCCCCTATTTATACCCGTCTGAGCATTTAATGCTCACAGTATCCTAAGCGGCGCATCGGTTAGCGAGATTCGCCAGTTTTTTCTGACACGTCGCAAGAATATTCCTGAAATTCCATAAATAAGTAAGGGGAGATCAATTGGGTAAAGATCAGCAGATTAAGGTAGATGTTTACAATCACAGATCGGCAAAGGTCTATTTAGTCAGGAATCGGATCGGATAAACACATTAGAGATCGGAAAGTAACCAATGCAATGATTATAACACCCCTCACCCGTCTACAGTGTAGCCGAGCAAGGCGTGCTACACGGCGTGCCGGAGCACCTGATCTTATATGATTTCATTACAGTTCTTGATTTATTTATTCAAAAACTTTATTTAAGGTTTAGGCTATTTTTACTTTTATCAAAATCTAACTAATTTGGAAAATTCAAAAATTTTAATGATAATCCAGCAGAGTGCCGGTAGTAATTTGGACTAACAGTTCTTCTGAACCTGCCAAAAATAATTTCAACATATACTCAAATTCACAACTCAGAATCAGTCTCAAAATTTTTCATACTCAATCTCAATCAGAATCATCATGATCAGATACTTAACTCATATATCAAAATTCTTACATTTTATTATTTTGCATAATTTGCCAACTAAGTACATAAATTTATCCATTACAGAATATACAAATAAAATTACAGTTACTAATTCACATTACAATAATAGCAGTAATTATAATGTACAGATTATAAAACATGCTTAAAATGAGCCCTATCTACATGCATTGCTGAGGAGGTGACAACCTTCAATTCTTCTGACACTTCGCAGATCCGACTCAAAAATCTCGATCGACCATCTGGTTTTACCTTCAGTACCTGCGTGAGGAAGCAATTCCATCGCGCTAAGCATTTCTGCTTAGTGGTGCAATAGTATAACAAGAAATAATATATACAAATAAAGAAAGAAATAAATCATCATTTCGAATATCCAGGAATCAATTTAATTTGGTGTGGTATTTCTAGTGTCAACGATCTTATATACTAGTTTGTTCCTCTTTGGAAGTGCTTAGTTATAACTTTTCAGTAATACTACCCAGTATACAAATTATTCTAACTGTATTGTATTTCAAGTCTCTACGATTCTGCGATTTATATTTTTGTTATGTTGCTTTTGCTAATTTCTTTTACTCATTCATTCAATACTTAATTTAATTGTACTGAAATTTCATTATACTTAACTTAGCTTCCTGAATTGAATAATGTTTTAAATGACTGCCTATATAGCCTATACACTGACCAGACTGGATAAACGGATATACTAGCAATGGATACCTAGTACCTCGGGCCGTCACACCATCGGTCACAATGTAACACCCCTAAGTTCGGTAGTGCGTTCTACTGCTCCGGTGACCAGTGTTGTCCGGACAGCTAGGATGCCTAGAACCGTACTTCAATATGAGTGAGGAGACATAAAATAATGAAATACAAGAAAAGAAAGTACAAGAAAAACAAAGGAAAAATGATAGCAAAGAAATGTGACCAAGTTAAACGAGCCGGGAAACCTAACGATGGGTGACCGCACCGGGAAGTCACGGCGTGGACCGTTGACTAGCTCGGATCATGGGAACCTGCGAAACATTTTTAGGACTTAAATAGACCATTGTTGAAGAGTAAATATCATTAGAAAGATCAAAGAAAAATTAAATAATTAGTACAAAGAAAAGTGAGAAATCGAAAAACAGACAAAATACGGTGTTACCGAAAAATCGGGAAAGCCACCCGAACAGGGGCATTATGGTCATTTGACATCCCGAATTGTCTTTTGACCTAAATGTCCATTAAAAATAAATAGTATTACACTTAGAAAATGAAATGAAAAATTAATTTGGTGGTACCTAAAATAAATAGTGGAAATAATGGGTTAAATGTGGATTAATTGAAAAATTAACTTATAAAATGTTTTAATTTTAGTTAGTGGACCACTATAGGATTTATTAAACATGAAATATGGCTGAAGTGGTCCACTAACCACCTGAAATCCCATCTTCCTCAAAACCTCCCAACATTGCCGAATTGATGAACCCTTGAAAACCTCCATTAACGTTTTCTTTGAGCTTGATCCATCCTCCATTTTCAACTCCAAGCTCTTAGGTCCTTTCATGAAAAATGGTCTACACACCACAAGGAAGATATTGATACCAATTTTGGGAAGTTAGGTGAAGGTTTAGCAAGTTACAAATAAAGGTAAGTTTGTATTTTTGAGAAATCCTTTGTTAAAGTTTATGTTCATGTTATGGGTGTTAGTTTGGTGAAGGAAAATTTTGAGTTTGAAGGGTTATTGTTGTTGTCATTTTGGACAGCCATGGTCACGTTTTTGATGAGGAAATTGTGCATATAATTGTTGAGAAATAATGTTGTTCATGGTGAGTTAGTAACCTAGTGATTTAATGCATGTATATATGGTGAATTATGCACTTTGATGGGAATTAGCATATGGTATGGCAATGTGATGTTGATGAGTGATTTGTGGCAGCTTGTGGACACTTGAGAAATGGTGTATATTGAAGGAAGTGTGGGCAGCATATTGACCTAGAAGGATGGATGTTATGTATGTAAATTAATGTTGTAAAGTGTATGTAAAGTTTGTAATGTTTAGGTGTATTTGTAATGGTACTTAGAATTATAATTGTGAATGATATTTGGTGTGTTAAGGGTGGTTGGAATCTGCCCAAAATAATGCAAATGTAATGTAGAAAATGTTGTTGGTAATGTGCCAAAACAGTTTGGTAGGGTATGGAAGTGAACCTTGCAAAGGTAAGTGTGTGTTTGAAGTTTGGGTGTGTAATGCATAGTGAGGGCAGTGTATATTTTGGCCTATAACCTTGAATGTGTAACCTCAATTGGTATGAGACCAATTTGGGGTGAAACTAGGCACAAAATGTGCCAACTTTCATTGAGAAACCATGCCAAAATTCTGCTTGCAAGGTGACCTAAAAATTTGACCAATTCGGATTAGATGCAATTAGGACCTGAAAAATGACCTATTGGGCAGCAGTGAGTGTTTAGGCCATAACTCACTCAAACCAGGTCCAATTGACCTAAAATTTTGACCAAGAATAGTTAAGACCCATACCTACAAGTCTTATGAAGACACCAAAGCCCAGAAATGACCATAAGCAAGTCAAACAACTTGCACAAGTTCGGGTCCAAAAACTGGCCGAACCAGAATTGACCAATTTGACCTAAAATTGACCTAAAATGGTACCACTTGACCAGCAATAGTGTAATGACCATAACTTGGTCTACTTAACTCGGATTGACCTGAAATTTTGCACCGCGTGCAATAAGACCTAGATCTACAAGTTTATAGTTTCGACCGAGACCCGAAAACCGAGGGAACTAGATCGTCCGGTTAGGTCAAACCAGTGTTCCGGAATCCAGCAATTTGCATTAAAATGCACTAAGCAAGGAAATGACTTTGGTAAAACATACCAAATCTAAAACCTTATCGAATGTGACATATTAATGACACTAAAACCTAATTTACCTAAAACGCAACGAGGGTCGGTATATTAGGTGACTTAGTGAATAATTGAGTTCAGTGCATTATTTACCAAACCCCATCGATAGAGACAGTTTAATTTGGTACTGAAACACTTCAAATTGTGTTTCTCAGTTAGCAAGGACTCAGCAAAAGGGAAAGAAATACTGAGTCAAGACCAGGAGACAGTCATCAGAGGTTTGTGCACAACGGCTATTGCTTTTGAATTTTTCAATTGAGATAAATATTGAATATTTGTATATTATTGTTTTAAATTGTGTTTGTGCACAACAACTGTTTCTTTTGAATTATTTTCAATGGAAATAAATATTGATTATTTGTATATCATTATTTTAAATTGTGGAAATGTGTTTGAGGAATATTTATTGATTGAAAAATATTGTGAATAGTTTGAAACTGTGAAAAATGGTTTGAATGACATTGATGGATACTTATTGATTAAAAAGCATTAGAAATGGTTTGAAACCACAGCTATCATGTATATTGATTGTATTCCTCTCTAGCTTGTCTAGTGGGATGAATTGAATTCCCTCTCTGGCTGAAGTGTTGAGGTGTGTGCCTGTTGAGGATGAATAGAATGAGTACTCATATTTTTGCTAGCTAGCCATGTTATTCCTCATTAGTCATCGACTTTTGGGATGAATTGAATACCTCATTAGCCATCGGCTTTTGGGATGAATTGAATTATGGATCATGATTAAGCTGTGTGTGATTTATTGATGTGTATTGAGATTGTGAAATGGATTTAAACTCTCATTGACATATACTGTCTTTTGAATTCAAACCTGATCTGACTTATGGAAAATTATTGTGATATTGAGAAATGGAGTTTAAATTCTTGTTGACAATTATTGTCTTGAATTTAATTATGATTTTAAGTATCCACTATTTACATGACTTATGAATTGTGATTTAAATTGGATTTGGTTAATGTTGTGCACCACTGAGACATTGTCTCAGCGATAGCTTTTTATTGCTGTCGCAGGTAGAGAGACCGACAGGGCAGCAGACTAGGCTGCATATACATCCGGCGAGGGATTACCGGTATATTGAGTATACCGCTTTTGCTTTTTGTACTGTAATGTAAGACAAAGTATGTACATATAGTTTTGGTTTTGAGCAGTTGTAAATTAAATTGTACCTTGAAGTTGTAAATTAATTATGAGTGTTTTGGATTGTAAAAGTTGTATTATATTTCCTTATCTCAGACTTTGAAAAATTTCTATGGAATTGTGTTGATAAATTGTTGTGTTGAGAAATGTATTGGAGTTGAGATTTGGAAAAAATTATTGAAGTGCCTTTTTACAGGTTTTCTGAAGAACTGTTTTGTCCAAAATACAGATGGCACTTTGCCAAAATTTTCTGAGAAATTCCAAATAAACCAAATGAGTTAGTTATTTCACTTGATTCACCAAGTCTTTAACACTGTAAATAGTGCTCACCATCGTAAAGAAGTAAGAAAAGTTTTTAAAATCCCTTGTAGTGTATTTAATGGGTTATCGATGAGACGGAGTTGGTAATTCATTAGGTATACTACGGGATCATGTTATGCCTTACAGAGGGGTAGGGTGTGACATGTTTTAGTGGTATCAGAGCAAAGTTTTTAAATTCCGTTTTCACCTGTTATTTGAATGTCCTTTCTTCATAGTACAACTGCTCAATATCATTGTTTGATACATACAGTACATTACAGTATAAATATGCACTAACGAGAGTGAATATTCTTGTGTTATCGTTCAGGAAAGCTAAGATCCTCGCATTGAATATGGAAGAGGGTGATCGTTCATCGATCACTATTGAGGCCGAGGTGCAAGGGGATGCCCTGTGCCTACAAAATGTTAGTGGTTCAAGAGCACCACCGCAGCATCTGCAGCTTTCGCTCGCTCAGCAGATGGCTGCAATATTCCAACAAATGGCTGGTAATGCACCTACTCAAGTCCCAATTCAGACACCCGTGGTACAACCACAGTCTCCTACAAGGCAGTATGATAAATTGATGAAGTATGGGGCTACAGAGTTTAAGGGGACAGTAGATCCTATAGAAGCTGAACAGTGGTTAGAGAGGATGGATAGGGTGTTCAAGAAACTTCATTGTACAGAGGAGCTCAGACTTGAATACTCCGTATCCTTACTACAGGGGGATGCTTATGACTGGTGGAAAACCATTCCCCACACCGTAGAACTGCAGATCTTGACTGGAATGACTTCCTCGTGGAATTCTGCAGTAAATACATCCTCGATGCTTATGTAGACCGAAGCTACAAGAATTCTTAAGTTTGAAACAGAGGCGTATCGGTGAGTATGAAAGAGAATTTTCCCGCCTTAGCCATTATGCAGTGAGTCTACTCTCTACCAGCAGGGAGAGATGCAAGAGGTTTGAAACTGGCTTGAAGCCCAGTATTAGAGTACAAGTACTTGGCTTCAAACACACTAACTTCTCTGAACTTGTTTCTCAAGCCCTAGAGTTGGAAAGAGTTGAGTTTGAGACTGCTCCTGAGAAGAAGAGGTCAGAGAAGACAGAGAAAGAGGAAAATCAAGAGATCGAGTTCCAAAGTGGTCATACTGGAAAGAGGAAGAACTATGGGGGACATGGCAGAGGTGGCAAGAAATCTGGTAGGGGAAGACATTCAGGACAGAGACCTCCCCTATCTGGTCAGCAGAGTACCAGAGGTTCCTATCCTCCCCGCCAGTGTGAAACTTGTGGAAGATATCATGGTGGGATCTGCTACAAGGCTATTGGAGCCTGTTATAACTGTGGAGGCACAAGACACTTTGCCAAGGACTGCACCAGTAGTCGCAGAGTTGGACCACCTCCTACTACTGCAGAAGGGTCAGTTCAGAGCCCTGTCACCAGAAGCTCACAACCACCTAGCAGAGGTAGAGGCAGGGGTAGAGGTAACCCAGCAGGCAGCCAAGGCACAGTAAAACAGTCAGAACAAGACAGTGCTCCAGTCAGAGTCTATGCCATGAGACAGAGAGAAGAGGCAGAGACATCTGATGTTGTGGCTGGTACCTTCTCAACTTTTAACCAGAATGTATTTGTGCTATTTGATCCGGGTTCTACCCATTCTTATGTGAGTGCTAGCATCATTGATTGCATTGCTGTTCCATGTACAAAAATGGACTTTGAGGTGCTAGTAACAAGTCCGCTAGGACAGGAGGTCCGGGTTAATAGAGTGTATAGAGATTGTCCTTTGGTGATCCAAGGACACACTTTCCTGTCTGATCTCATTGAAATGCCCTTCAGAGATTATGATATCATCTTGGGCATGGATTGGTTAGCTAGGCATCATGCCATGATTGACTGTAGACTGAAGACAGTCACTTTTGGTCTCCCTCAGTACAGTGATGTGGTGATACATGGGGAGAGGCAATATTGCCATCCAACATCATTTCCCGCACTAGCCGTAAAAATGATCGAAAAGGGTGTGAAGCATACTTGGCACATGTGGTAGACACCCAAGTGGGAGTCCAGATTGAAGGACATCCCTACAAGACATGACTTTCGCACGTGTTTCTGATGAATTGCCGTGATTACCTCCGGAAAGAGAAGTGCGATTTGAAATTAATGTTCGCTCGTGTGGATCCAATCTCCATAACGCCATACGTAATGGCACCAGCAGAGTTGAAGGAGTTGAAGATACGATTACAAGAATTACTTGAAAAGGGCTTCATCCGCCTAGTGTGTCACCTTGGGAGCACCGGTGTTGTTTGTTAAGAATAAGGATGGTACTCTCCGCTTATGAATTGACTACAGGACGTTGAAAAGGGTGACAATAAAGAACAGATATCCATTGCCTCTCATTGATGATCCATTCGATCGATTGAAGGGTGCAACAGATTCTCCAAAATTGATTTGCGATCCGTTATCATCGATTGAAGGTGCAAGAGCGAGTATTCCAAAAGCGCTTTGGAACTCGATATGGCCACTATGAGTTTCTAGTAATGCCATTCGGGTTGACAAATGCTCCAC
This sequence comes from Hevea brasiliensis, assembly GCF_030052815.1. Taxonomy (NCBI): domain Eukaryota; kingdom Viridiplantae; phylum Streptophyta; class Magnoliopsida; order Malpighiales; family Euphorbiaceae; genus Hevea; species Hevea brasiliensis. Next base: position 30,460,831 of record NC_079509.1, on the reverse strand, counting down.
CGCTTTTATGGATCCGATGAACACTATATTCAGACCATATCTTGATCAATTTGTGGTGGTGTTTATTGATGACATTTTGATATACTCGAGGAGTGCAGAGGAGCATGATAGACATCTGCGAATTGTACTGCAGACTTTAAGGGAGAAACAGCTGTACGCCAAATTGTCGAAATGTGAATTTTGGTGAAGGAAATCTCCTTTTGGGACATGTTGTGTCACCAAGGGATCAAGGTAGATTCCAGTAAGGTAGAAGCTATCCTTAATTGGAAACCGCCCAGGAACATCACAGAAATTCGCAGTTTTCTGGGCTTAGCTGGATATTACCGTCGGTTTGTGAAGGGGTTTTCTATGTTATCTTCTCCACTGACCAAGCTGCTTCGGAAAGATGTAAAATTTCAGTGGACTGATAAATGTCAGCAGAGTTTTGATGAGTTGAAGAGGTGCTTAATTGAAGCTCCAGTTCTCACTTTACCTACTCCGGGTAAAGAATACACAGTTTATAGTGATGCTTCTCACAATGGGTTAGGCTGTGTACTGATGCAAGATCGGAATGTCATTGCTTATGCATCACGCCAGCTGAAACCGCATGAGAGGAACTACCCAACACATGATCTGGAGTTAGCAGCTATTGTTTTTGCTCTAAAGATCTGGAGACACTATCTGTATGGAGAGAAATGCTACATTTTCACAGATCACAAGAGCTTGAAGTACTTAGGCACCCAGAAGGAATTGAATTTGAGGCAGAGGAGATGGTTAGAACTCATTAAAGATTATGATTGCTTAATAGACTATCAGCCAGGGAAAGCAAATGTGGTGGCTGACGCCTTAAGTCGCAAGACTATGGCAAGTCTCAGAGTTTCTCCTTTGTCCATGGTATATGAATTGAAAGCACAGCATGCCAGTTTAGAGGTTGATGATGAGGGACAGACAGTAGTTGCATGGCATGTACAGCAAAGTGTTGATTGATCGATCGTAATGGTCGCACAGAGTGATGAAAAATATCGAAGTCTTGAAAGAAGTTCAAGATGGCAAGAAACCCGAATTCTCCGTGAGAGATGATGGTTTATTGCTACATCGAAGCAGTGTGCATTCCTAGTGATGTGGAATTGAGACAAACCATTTTGAAGGAAGCACATGAGTCTCCATTTGCTATGCACCGGTGGAACTAAAATGTACAGAGGGTCAAAGAGCATTACTTGGTGGATGGGCATGAAAAGAGATATAGCCGAATTCATTTCCAAATGCCTAACTTGTCGCAAGTAAAGGCGTAACATCAAGTTCCAAGTGGTTTGTTACATCCTTTGTCGCACTGCAGTGGAAATGGGAACGGATAACTATGGATTTTGTTACAGGACTTCCAAGGACACAGAGTAGTCATGATGCAAGATGGGTTATAGTTGATGATTGACCAAGTCCGCTCACTTTTTGCCGTTCGGATGGACTATAGCACAGAAAGATTGGCCGATTGTACATATATGAGATTGTAAAATTGCATGGAGTGCCGATCAATTGTGTCGACAGAGATCCTAGGTTCACTTCTAGATTCTCGGGTAGCCTTCAGAGAGCCCTAGGAACTAGATTGAACTTCAAAGACAAAGATTCCACCCACGCATGATGGCCACCGAGAGGGTTATTCAGATATTGGAGGATATGCTACGGGCTTGTGTGATTGAATTTGAAGGTAGTTGGGATACACACTTGCCTTTGATTGAGTTTGCTTATAATAACAAACTACCAATCAAGCATAGGGATGCCTCCATATGAAGCTTTGTATGGCGTAAAGTGCGAGAACTCCCTTATGTTGGGATGAAGTAGGTGAAAGGAAGATGATTGGGCCGTAGATTGTCCACAGACAGAGGAAAAGATCGATTGATTAGAGATAGACTCAAGGCTGCATCGACCGCCAAAAGTCCTATGTTGATCCGAAAAGAAGAGATATTGAGTATGCAAGGGTGATAAGGTATTTCTCAAAGTTTCTCCTTGGAAGAGGATTATGAGATTTGGCGTAAAGGGGAAAGCGAGTCCTCGTTCATCGGACCATATGAAGTTCTGAAAGAGTGGGTCCCTTGGCATACCGGTTGGCATTACCTCCAGAGCTAGCAAGGATACAGTGTCTTCCATGTGTCCATGTTAAGGAGGTACAGATCGGACCCATCTCATGTACTATCGATTGAAGAGATTGAAGTAAATCCAGACCTCTCATATGAGGAAGAACCCATAAAAATTCGGCATATGAGGTGAAGCGGTGAGAACAAACAGATACACTGGTTAAAGTGTTGTGGAACCATCATTCGTGCCAGAAGCAACTTGGGAACGTGAAGAGGATATGAGGAGACAGACCCACACTGTTCAGAGACTAATGCTGTAAAATTTCTATACGAAATTTATTTAAGGGGGAGAATTGTAACACCCTAAGTTCGGTAGTGCGTTCTCATCGCTCCGGTGACTGTGTTGTCCTGGACAGCTAGGATGCCTAGAACCGTACTTCAATATGAGTGAGGAGACATAAAATAATGAAATACAAGAAAAGAAAGTACAAGAAAAACAAAGGAAAAATGATAGCAAAGAAATGTGACCAAGTTAAACGAGCCGGGAAACCTAACGATGGGTGATCAGACCAGGAAGTCACGGCGTGGACCGTTGACTAGCTCCTCGGATCATGGGAACCTCATAAACATTTTTAGGACTTAAATAGACCATTGTTGAAGAGTAAATATCATTAGAAAGATCAAAGAAAAATTAAATAATTAGTACAAAGAAAAGTGAGAAATCGAAAAACAGACAAAATACGGTGTTACCGAAAAAATCGGGAAAGCCACCCGAACAGGGGCATTATGGTCATTTGACATCCCGAATTGTCTTTTGACCTAAATGTCCATTAAAAATAAATAGTATTACACTTAGAAAATGAAATGAAAAATTAATTTGGTGGTACCTAAAATAAATAGTGGAAATAATGGGTTAAATGTGGATTAATTGAAAAATTAACTTATAAAATGTTTTAATTTTAGTTAGTGGACCACTATAGGATTTATTAAACATGAAATATGGCTGAAGTGGTCCACTAACCACCTGAAATCCCATCTTCCTCAAAACCTCCCAACATTGCCGAATTGATGAACCCTTGAAAACCTCCATTAACGTTTTCTTTGAGCTTGATCCATCCTCCATTTTCAACTCCAAGCTCTTAGGTCCTTTCATGAAAAATGGTCTACACACCACAAGGAAGATATTGATACCAATTTTGGGAAGTTAGGTGAAGGTTTAGCAAGTTACAAATAAAGGTAAGTTTGTATTTTTGAGAAATCCTTTGTTAAAGTTTATGTTCATGTTATGGGTGTTAGTTTGGTGAAGGAAAATTTTGAGTTTGAAGGGTTATTGTTGTTGTCATTTTGGACAGCCATGGTCACGTTTTTGATGAGGAAATTGTGCATATAATTGTTGAGAAATAATGTTGTTCATGGTGAGTTAGTAACCTAGTGATTTAATGCATGTATATATGGTGAATTATGCACTTTGATGGGAATTAGCATATGGTATGGCAATGTGATGTTGATGAGTGATTTGTGGCAGCTTGTGGACACTTGAGAAATGGTGTATATTGAAGGAAGTGTGGGCAGCATATTGACCTAGAAGGATGGATGTTATGTATGTAAATTAATGTTGTAAAGTGTATGTAAAGTTTGTAATGTTTAGGTGTATTTGTAATGGTACTTAGAATTATAATTGTGAATGATATTTGGTGTGTTAAGGGTGGTTGGAATCTGCCCAAAATAATGCAAATGTAATGTAGAAAATGTTGTTGGTAATGTGCCAAAACAGTTTGGTAGGGTATGGAAGTGAACCTTGCAAAGGTAAGTGTGTGTTTGAAGTTTGGGTGTGTAATGCATAGTGAGGGCAGTGTATATTTTGGCCTATAACCTTGAATGTGTAACCTCAATTGGTATGAGACCAATTTGGGGTGAAACTAGGCACAAAATGTGCCAACTTTCATTGAGAAACCATGCCAAAATTCTGCTTGCAAGGTGACCTAAAAATTTGACCAATTCGGATTAGATGCAATTAGGACCTGAAAAATGACCTATTGGGCAGCAGTGAGTGTTTAGGCCATAACTCACTCAAACCAGGTCCAATTGACCTAAAATTTTGACCAAGAATAGTTAAGACCCATACCTACAAGTCTTATGAAGACACCAAAGCCCAGAAATGACCATAAGCAAGTCAAACAACTTGCACAAGTTCGGGTCCAAAAACTGGCCGAACCAGAATTGACCAATTTGACCTAAAATTGACCTAAAATGGTACCACTTGACCAGCAATAGTGTAATGACCATAACTTGGTCTACTTAACTCGGATTGACCTGAAATTTTGCACCGCGTGCAATAAGACCTAGATCTACAAGTTTATAGTTTCGACCGAGACCAAAACCGAGGGAACTAGATCGTCCGGTTAGGTCAAACCAGTGTTCCGAATCCAAAGAATTTGCATTAAAATGCACTAAGCAAGGAAATGACTTTGGTAAAACATACCAAATCTAAAACCTTATCGAATGTGACATATTAATGACACTAAAACCTAATTTACCTAAAACGCAACGAGGGTCGGTATATTAGGTGACTTAGTGAATAATTGAGTTCGATGCATTATTTACCAAACCCCATCGATAGAGATTTAATTTGGTAATCAAACACTTCAAATTGTGTTTCGATTAGCAAGGACTCAAAGAAAAGGGAAAGAAATACCGAGTCAAGACCAGAGACAACATCGAGGTTTGTGCACAACGGCTATTGCTTTTGAATTTTTCAATTGAGATAAATATTGAATATTTGTATATTATTGTTTTAAATTGTGTTTGTGCACAACAACTGCTTTCTTTTGAATTATTTTCAATGGAAATAAATATTGATTATTTGTATATCATTATTTTAAATTGTGGAAATGTGTTTGAGGAATATTTATTGATTGAAAAATATTGTGAATAGTTTGAAACTGTGAAAAATGTTTTGAATGACATTGATGGATACTTATTGATTAAAAAGCATTAGAAAAGGTTTGAAACCACGCTATCATGTATATTGATAGTATTCCTCACTAGCTTGTCTAGTGGGATGAATTGAAATCCCTCTCAGGCGTAAGTGATGAGGTGTGTGCCTGTTGAGGATGAATAGAATGAGTACTCATATTTTTGCTAGCTAGCCATGTTATTCCTCATTAGTCATCGACTTTTGGGATGAATTGAATACCTCATTAGCCATCGGCTTTTGGGATGAATTGAATTATGGATCATGATTAAGCTGTGTGTTATTTATTGATGTGTATTGAGATTGTGAAATGGATTTAAACTCTCATTGACATATACTGTCTTTTGAATTCAAACCTGATCTGACTTATGGAAAATTATTGTGATATTGAGAAATGGAGTTTAAATTCTTGTTGACAATTATTGTCTTGAATTTAATTATGATTTTAAGTATCCACTATTTACATGACTTATGAATTGTGATTTAAATTGGATTTGGTTAATGTTGTGCACCACTGAGACATTGTCTCAGCGATAGCTTTTTATTGCTGTCGCAGGTAGAGAGACCGACAGGGCAGCAGACTAGGCTGCATATACATCCGGCGAGGGATTACCGGTATATTGAGTATACCGCTTTTGCTTTTTGTAATCAGAATGTATGACATCGTATGTACATATTGTTTTGGTTTTGAGCAGTTGTAAATTAAATTGTACCTTGAAGTTGTAAATTAATTATGAGTGTTTTGGATTGTAAAAGTTGTATTATATTTCCTTATCTCAGACTTTGAAAAATTTCTATGGAATTGTGTTGATAAATTGTTGTGTTGAGAAATGTATTGGAGTTGAGATTTGGAAAAAATTATTGAAGTGCCTTTTTACAGGTTTTCTGAAGAACTGTTTTGTCCAAAATACAGATGGCACTTTGCCAAAATTTTTACAGAAATTCCAAATAAACCAAATGAGTTAGTTATTTCACTTCAGTTCACCGAAGTCTTTAACACCTGTAAATAGTGCTCACCACTGTAAAAGAAGTAAGAAAAGTTTTTAAAATCCCTTGTAGTGTATTTAATGGGTTATCAGTAGACGGAGTTGGTAATTCATTAGGTATACTACGGGATCATGTTATGCCTTACAGAGGGGTAGGGTGTGACACACAAAGTGTCTCCCGGTGTGCAAACAGTGTGGCTAAAAAGCCATATAATCATTCAGGCATTAAGCCGAGAATAATAACACAAACTGTATAGCCATAGGCTATTAAAATCATAGTATGGCATAATAAGCCATAAAACACAATATGACGTAAATTCATTTACAGAACAGCTGTCAGAATCCTATAGGCATGCCAACCTATCCAAACTAGTCAACTAGGCACATTAGGGCATATTACAATGTTACATATTTAATTCTTTATTCATAGGGTTTATACATCTTTATGCCTTTCACTAGTCAATAAAATTATTGACCTTTTTATGCATCACGGATAGGTTGATTCTAGCATCGACATGTCACAATTTACAATTCAATATGTTGTCAATATAATGCAATTTACCTTTTTCACAAGTTGGCATTCATTGCCAAATCACTTCAAGCATCATTTTATGTAATTACCAATTTTCACTTTTAGGGTGCTAGATTGGTCTAGCTTAAAGTCCTATTTCCCTTGGTTTTTAGCTTCTAGTCAAAGAAGAAAAATTGTAGCTCTATGTCTTATTGCACGTGGGACAAAATTTGAGGTCATTTCGAGTTGTATAGACCAAGTTATGGTCAATCTACTAAAGCTGGACAGATTGCACCTTTACTTCAAAATTTGGTCAATTTCTCAATTTTTGTGTGCTAGATTTGTCTAGCTTAAAGTCCTATTTCTCTTGGTTTTTAGCTTTTGGTTAAAGAAGCAAAATTGTAGCTCTATGTCTTATTGCACATGGGGCAAAATTTCAGGTCATTCTAAGTTGTATAGACCAAGATATGGTCAATTTCTCAATTTTTGTTTGCTAGATTTGTCTAGCTTAAAGTTCTATTTCTCTTGGTACTATTTCCCTCAATTCATTTTATTAGTTAACCTATAATGTTGACCCTTGATGCACTCTATGCGAGTCAATTCTAATGTTACCAATATGTCACATTTTATGGCCCTTTAATGTTGGTATATGTTACCAATTTAATTTCCAAGTGTATTGCATTTTATTGCAATTTACCGGATTTCGGCGTACTATTTTGACCTAGCAGGACGACCTAGTTCCCTCGGTTTTTGGGTTTCGGTCCAAACTACAAACTTGTAGGTCTATGTCTTATGGAACACAGGACAAAATTTCAGGTCATTCTGAGTTATGTAGTCCAAGTTATGGTCATTTTACTATTGCTGGTCAAAATGTATCAAAATTGGTCACTTTAGGTCATTTTAGGTCATTTTAGGTTCGGCCAGTCTTTGGACCCAAACTTGTCCAAACTTTTTGACTTGCTTATGTTCATTTCTGGGCTTGGGTGTCTTCATAAGACTTGTAGATATAGGTCTTAACTATTCATGGTCAAAATTTCATGTCAATTGGACCTGTTTTGAGTGAGTTCTGGCCTAAACACTAACTGCTGCCCAAATGGTCAGTTTTCAGGCCTTAAATGCACTAATCCGGATTTGGTCACTTTTTAAGGTCAGTTTTTAGGCAGAATTTTGGCAACCTTTCTTCATGAAAGTTGGCCTATTTGGTGTCTAGTTTCACCCCATATTGGCCTCATATCAATTGGGTTCATAGTTTGGCACTTATAGACTCATTTAGGTGCTGCCTTCAATACACAACCTGCACAAAGCTCATACACTCTCAATTTAATGTTCCTTCTCCTCCTCATTACTACAATATTCAAACAACAACACTTGCATACATATATTGTACACAATCCCAGCAAAAATTCTGGGCAGAATACTCAAGTGCACAAGGCACACAATACACCATTAAACTTCAATATTTACATCCACCCAAATTCAACATACTTCAATGTTAATATTACACATATACTTCAACATATTCATACTTCAACATCACTTATACTTGCTGCCCACAAATTGACATTCACATATATCATTAATAACCATATATTCACACACAATTTCATGCTATTAGGGGCTGCCAAACATGGCAGTTTGCTCAAGGCTTCAAGGTTCCATTTCACACCTTTAATCTAAACACTACATGTACATACTTGTGCACAAACTTACTACAACTTTCATTTGGACAATTCAACCTTCATTTTCATTCATTAGAAGTAAAAATAACTCAAGCTCAACAAGGGTTCATGGCTGCACAAAATGAAGCAACATCACAAATCTCCAAGAATTGTTTCAAACCATAATTTAAATTTCTCAATTTCAACCAATTCAAGTCCTATCACTTCCCATATATACACGCATATCAAACATCATCTTTAAACTCATCTACATCATTTAAACACATTAAAATCCCATGAATGTCTTGGCTGCCGAAATGAAGGGCTCACCAAATATACATTAATTTACTCAATTTCTTCACAAATCAACTCACCCAAAGCTCAAAACAAGATCTAATGAAAGAAAATGGGGAGATTAAGCACTAGCCTCATCTTGGGCTTGATTGAACTTCACCAAAAATCCTCTTTCTTGCTTCCTACATGCTGCCCATAATGTGTAGAACAAGTTTAATGAAGGACTCTTGAAGAAATGATGGCTTGATTAATGGTGCATGAAGGCTTGTATATGGGCAGCCATGGATGAGCTTGGGAGAGAAAATAAAATTCGGCAATGGTGATGAAGGAATGTAGAAGATGAAATGGTTTAGTGGAAAATGCTGTCCACTTATGGTTTTATACCCCACTAAACATTTAAATAATAGTTAAAATAATTAAACTTTCATAATTCTAATTATAGCCCCATATTTCCTTTAATTGCATTTTGTTTGTAATTTCATTTTTCATTAAATTTTCAAAATATAATACCACTTATTTTTCATGGACATTTAAGTCAAAAGTCAACTCTAGGTGTCAATTGACCAAAATGCCCCTCTTCGGGTCAAGTTCGACTTTTCAGAACACCGATTTACTCCTGCATCACGATTTCTTTAATTTTTATTTTTCGTTTATACTAACTTTCTAATTTTTCTTTGACATTTTCTAAGTGTAATATCATTTATTTTTAATTGAGATTGAGGTCAAAAGGCAACACTATGTGTCAAATGACCAAAATACCCCACTTCGGGTTATATTCGATTTTCTAATATCTGCTTTTTGTCTGCTTTCGATTTTTCATTTTTCTTTGTACTAATCTATTAATTTTTCTTTGATATTTCTATTGTCAATTACATTTCAATAAACCTTTATTTATGTCTCAAAATTAAATTGAGGAGGTTCCTCATGGTTTAAGAATTTTCCCTGTCAAATACATTATCGCCGGCAAGCTCGTTTAACTTAGCATCATTTTCTCTCTTTCATTTTTTTGTTTGATTTTTCTTGTATTTTCTTTTTATTTATTTCATCATTATATGTCTGTTCACTATCACCGAAGTGTAGTGTAACATCCCCACTGTACATATTTTGTATGTTCTATTGCTCCAGTAGTCAAATAATACCAGTGCAAGTCAAGATGTCCGAACTACACTTCGTGATAGTGAATAGACATATAATGATGAAATAAATAAAAGAAAATACAAGAAAATCAAACAAAAATGAAAGAGAGAAAATGAAGCTGTTAATCGAGCACCACAAATGATGGTAACCGCACCGAAGCCTGCTTCACCCTAGACCGCAGGAACCTCGAATTTAATTTTGAGACATAAATAAAGATTTATTGAAATGTAATTGACACTAGAATTATTAAAGAAAAATTAATAAATTAGTACAAAGAAAAATGAAAAATCGAGAAACAGACAAAAATCAGTGTTACCGAAAAATCAGGAATATAACCCGAAGTGGGGTATTTTGGTCATTTGACATCTAGAGGTGCTTTTTGACCTAAATGTCCATTAAAAATAAGTAGTATTAAATTTTGGGAACCCCATGAAAAAGGAAATTAAATGTGTAATGAAAATTAGAGAAAATATGGGGGGATTAAATTGAATTATGAAACATTGGATTATTAAAATGTTAATCTAAGTTAGTGGGGTTAGGTGGCACTATTTGAGGCACATAAGGACACTAATCTGCCCATTTTTCATCATCTTCTCTACTCACCCTTCCCATGGACGAATTGGAACTTTAAGCTTCATCCATGGCCGCCCAAAATACAAGCTTTCATCCACCTATGATCAAGCCATCATTTCTTCAAGAGTCCTTCATTAAACTTGTTCTACACATCATGGGCTGCATGTAGGAAGCAAGAAAGAGGACTTTTGGTGAAGTTTAATCAAGCCCAAGTTGAGGTTAGTGCTTAATCTCCCCATTTTCTTTCATTAGATCTTGTTTTGAGCTTTGGGTGAGTTGATTTGTGAAGAAATTGAGTAAATTAATGTATATTTGGTGAGCCCTTCATTTCGGCAGCCAAGACATTCATGGGATTTTGATGTGTTTAAATGATGTAGATGAGTTTAAAGATGATGTTTGATATGGGTATATATATGGGAAGTGATAGGACTTGAATTGGTTGAAATTGAGAAATTTAAATTATGGTTTGAAAAAATTATTGGAGATTTGTGATGTTGCTTCATTTTGGGTAGCCATGAACCCTTGTTGAGCTTGAGTTATTTTTACTTCTAATGAATGAAAATGAAGGTTGAATTGTCCAAATGAAAGTTGTAGTAAGTTTGTGCACAAGTATGTACATGTAGTGTTTAGATTAAAGGTGTGGAATGGAACCTTGAAGCCTTGAGCAAACTGGCATGTTTGGCAGCCCCTAATAGCATGAAATTGTGTGTGAATATATGGTTATTAATGATATATGTGAATTTCAATTTGTGGGCAGCAAGTGTAAGTGATGTTGAAGTATGAATATGTTGAAGTATATGTGTAATATTAACATTGAAGTATGTTGAATTTGGGTGGATGTAAATATTGAAGTTTAATGGTGTATTGTGTGCCACTTGAGTATTCTGCCCAGAATTTTTGCTGGGATTGTTGACAATATATGTATGGAAGTGTTGTTGATTGAATATTGTAGTAATGAGGAGGAGAAGGAACATTAAATTGGGAGTGTATGAGCTTTGTGCAGGTTGTGTATTGAAGGCAGCACCTAAATGAGGCCATAAGTGCCAAACTATGAACCCAATTGGTATGAGGCCAATATGGGGTGAAACTAGACACCAAATAGGCCAACTTTCATGTAGAAAGGTTGCCAAAATTCTGCCTAGAAACTGACCTTAAAAAGTGACCAAATCCGGATTAGTGCATTTAAGGCCTGAAAACTGACCATTTGGGCAGCAGTTAGTGTTTAGGCCATAACTCACTCAAAACAGGTCCAATTGACCTGAAATTTTGACCATGAATAGTTAAGACCTATATCTACATGTCTTATGAAGACACCCAAGCCCAGAAATGACCCTAAGCAAGTCAAAAAGCTTGCACAAGTTCGGGTCCAAAAACTGGCCGAACCTAAAATGACCTAAAGTGACCAATTTTGATACATTTTGACCAGCAATAGTAAAATGACCATAACTTGGTCTACATAACTCAGAATGACTTGAAATTTTTTCCTGCGTTCCATAAGACATAGACCTACAAGTTTGTAGTTTGGACCGAAACCCAAAAACTGAGGGAACTAGGTCGTCTGGCTAGGTCAAAATAGTACACCGAAATTCGGTAAATTTCAATAAAATGTAATATACTTGGAAATGAAATTGGTAACATATACCAACATTAAAGGGCTATAAAATGTGACATATTGGTAACATTAGAATTGACTCACGTAGAGTGCATCAAGGGTCAACATTATAGGTTGACTAATGAAATGATTTGAAGGGAATAGTACTAAGAGAAATAGGACTTTAAACTAGACAAATGTAGCACACAAAAATTGAGAAATTGACCAAATTTTACACTAAAGGTGCAATCTGTCCAGCTTTAGTAAATTGACCATATCTTGGCCTATACAACTCGGAATGACCTGAAATTTTGCCCCGCATGCAATAAGACATAGAGCTACAATTTTGCTTCTTTGACCAAAAGCTAAAAACCAAGGGAAATAGGACTTTATGCTTGATCAATCTAGCTCACTAAAATTGAAAATTGGTAATTACATAAAATGATGCTTGAAGTGATTTGGCAATGAATGCCAACTTGTAAAAATGGTAAATTGCACTATATTTGCAGCATATTGAAATGCAAATTGTGACATGTTGATACTAGAATCAACTTATCTATGATGTATAAAAAGGTCAATATTTTCATTGACCAGTGAATTGTGTAATGACCAGTAAACCCTGAAAATAAAGAAATAAATATTTAATCTTGTAATATGCCCTAATTTGCCTAGTTGACTAGTTTGGATAGGTTGGCATGCCAATAGGATTCTGATAGCTGTTCTATAAATGACTTTACGTCATACTGTGTTCTATGGCTTATTATGCCATACTATGATTTTAATAGCCTATGGCTATACAGTTTGTGTTATTATACTCGGCTTAATGCCTGATTGATTATATGGCTTTTTAGCCACATTATTTGCACACCGGGAGACACTTTGTGAACAATGGTGTGATGGCCCGAGGTACTAGGTACCCAGTGCTAGTATATCCATTTATCCAGTCTGGTCAGTGTATAGGCTATATGGGCAGTATTTAAAACATTATTCAATTTAGGAAGCTAATTTAAGTTAAGTATAATGAAATTTCAGTACAATTAAATTAAGTATTGAATGAATGAGTAAAGGAGATTAGCAAAAGAAACATAACAAAAATATAAATTGCAGAACTGTAGAGACTTGAAATACAATACAGTTAGAATAATTTGTATACTGGGTAGTATTACTGAAAAGTTATAAACTAAGCACTTCCAAAGAGAAACAAACTAGTATAAAAGATCGTTGATACTAGAAATACCATACCAAATTAAATTGATTCTTGAGTATCCAAATTATGATTTATTTCTTTCTTTATTTGTATATATTATTTCTTGTTATACTATTGCACCACTAAGCAGAAATGCTTAGTGCGATGGAATTGCTTCCTCGCAGTATCAAGGTAAAACCAAGATCACAACTGAGATTTCGGGAGTTCAGATATGCAGAAGTGTCAGAAGAATTAAAGGTTGTTACCTCCTCAGCAATACATGTAGATAGGGCTCATTTTAAGCATGTTTTATAATCTGTACATTATAATTACTGCTATTATTGTAATGTGAATTAGTAACTATAATTTTATTTGTATATTCTGTACTTGATAAATTTATGTACTTAGTTGGCAAATTATGCAAAATAATAAAATGTAAGAATTTTGATATATGAGTTAAGTATCTGATCATGATGATTCTGATTGAGATTGAGTATGAAAAATTTTGAGACTGATTCTGAGTTGTGAAATTGAGTATATATTGAAATTGTTTTTGGCAGGTTCAGAAGAGCTGCTAGTCCAAATTACAGCCGGCACGTTGTCGGATTATCATTAAAATTTTTGAAATTTCCAAATTAATTAGATTTTGATAAAAGTAAAAAAAAAAGAAATTGCCTAAACCTTAAATAAAGTTTTTGAATAAATAAATCAAGAACTGTAATGAAATCAGATAAGATCAGGTGCTCCGACACGCCATGTAGCACGCCTTGCTCGGCTACACTGTTGACAGGTGAGGGGTGTTACATGTAGTTCCAGACATCCTAACTTGCCTGGACTGTTATTTAGCCACTAGAGCAACAGAACGTACAGAACACGTACAGTGGGGATGTTACAACTCTTCCCCTCTAAATAAAAATTTCGTCCTCGAAATTTACCTGATGTGAAGAGCTGAGGGAACTGTTGTTTCATTGTCTCCTCACTCTCCCATGTTGCCTCTTTCGTGTTGTGGTGTTTCCATAGGATTTTCACTAGTGGAATTGTCTTATTTCTGAGCTCTTTTACGTCTCGTGCCAATATTTTAATTGGTTCTTCTTCATATGTCAGGTCAGGTTGTACCACAATTTCTTCTGCTGAGATGACATGTGAAGGATCTGATCTATATCTTATGAGTATCGAGAAATGGAACACATTATGTATCTTGTCTAGCTCAGGTGGTAAGGCTAATCTGTAGGCTACTGGTCCCACACGTTCAATAACTTCATATGGGCCAATAAACCTAGGGCTTAATTTTCCCTTTTTCTTGAATCTCAACACTTTCTTCCACGGTGATACTTTGAGAAATACTTTCTCGCCAACTTCATACTCAATGTCCTTTCTTTTCAAGTCAGCATAAGATTTCTGTCAGTCTGAGGCAACTTTCAAATTGGCCTTTATCAGTTTCACCTTTTCCTCTGTCTGTTTTATCAGGTTTGGCCCCACTAGCTTATCTTCACCCAATTCAGTCCAACATACAGGTGTTCTGCATTTTCTCCCATACAGTGCTTCATAGGGTGCCATTTGTATGCTAGCTTGATAGTTATTATTGTATGCAAATTCTGCTAGTGAAAGGTATCTGTCCCAACTTCCCTCAAACGCAATAACACAACCTCTCAGCATATCCTCGAGGACCTGGATTATTCTTTCTGACTGTCCATCCGTCTGAGGATGAAAAGCCATACTAAAATGGAGTTGTGTGCCCAAGGATTCTTGTAATTTCTTCCAAAATCTAAATGTAAACCTCGGGTCTCTATCAGATATAATGGAAAAGTGGAATTCCATGTAGTCTAACTATCTCACTGATGTACAATTCTGCTAGCTTTTCTAGTGAGTAGTCAGTTCTAACTGGCAGAAAATGTGCTGATTTGGTCAACCTATCCACAATCACCCATACTGCATCATGCTTCTTCTGAGTGAGAGGTAGACCACTGACAAAGTCCATAGTGACTTGGTCCCATTTCCATTCAAGTATGTTTATGGGCTGTAACAAACCTGATGGAACTTGATGTTCTGCTTTGACTTGCTAACATGTGAAGCATCTAGTTACATAGTCAACTATGTCCTTCTTCATACCTGGCCACCAGTATCGGAGTTTTAGGTCATGGTACATTTTTGTGCTTCCTGGGTGCATAGCATACACACTGTTATGTGCTTTTTTCAGAATACTGGTACACATACTCTATCTTTATAGTACAGGCACCCATTTTCTTTCACTTCATATTCAGTTTCCTTCCCCTCAGTGATTTTTCCCATAACAGCCATTAATTTCCCATCTGTCTTTTGCCCATCCTGTATCTGTTGTAACAGATTCGGCTTTACTTGCAACTCAGCCAAAATAACTCCATCAATGGAAGGTATCTATTCTTGCTTTCGGAGAGAGCATCAATACAATTTCTAAATGTATTCTCAAATACCTACATCATTCCTTTCTGTCTAAAATATTAAAATACTGATAAGACTCCATATCAATGTCCAGATATCTTCATCCTCAAGGTGTTCTTTCTAATTTATAGCCATACTAAATTCTCTAAGCTCATCGCAATTTTTGTGGTAATGGTAGTCCACATTACTGTAACTGAGTCTCTGACTCTAGCTACCTTAAAAGTGTAGTCTTTCGATAGGTTAGTTCTGAAGTTTTAAATTTCTGACTAGAATTTTCACATTTATTTCCCATAATAGTACTCTATTCGGGCATAACTGTATCAAATTATAGATTACTTACAAATATTCTTAGTTTATTGTACCATGAGGAACCACGTAGCTCTATACAATAATCCCATATCAGTATTGTAATCTACAGCTTACAATACAAACATTGAGAATATTACATAGCCACTACGTTATAACCTCATGATCTAGGTTTTCTACTTCTTTTTCTAATACCCTCTGCGACTCTGAGTCCATATCTTAACTTTGAATAATCAAAAGTAAACAGATCTGCATAGTGTCACCTCTACTCTTATGAATGCAATGCATGTATGCACACTATCTTTCCACTTATCTTTGCCTAGGAATGCCTAAACCGTGCTCTAATACCACTAAATGTAACACCCCTCACCTGTCTACAGTGTAGCCGAGCAAGGCGTGCTACACGGCGTGCCGGAGCACCTGATCTTATCTGATTTCATTACAGTTCTTGATTTATTTATTCAAAAACTTTATTTAAGGTTTAGGCTATTTTTACTTTTATCAAAATCTAACTAATTTAGAAAATTCAAAAATTTTAATGATAATCCAGCAGAGTGTCAGCAGTAATTTGGACTAACAGTTCTTCTGAACCTGCCAAAAACAATTTCAATATATACTCAAATTCACAACTCAGAATCAGTCTTAAAATTTTTCATACTCAATCTCAATTAGAATCATCATGATCAGATACTTAACTCATATATCAAAATTCTTACATTTTATTATTTTGCATAATTTGCCAACTAAGTACATAAATTTATCCAGTACAGAATATACAAATAAAATTATAGTTACTAATTCACATTACAATAATAGCAGTAATTATAATGTATAGATTATAAAACATGCTTAAAATGAGCCCTATCTACATGCATTGCTGAGGAGGTGACAACCTTCAATTCTTCTGACACTTCTGCAGATCTGGACTCCAAAAATCTCACGATACCATCGGTTTTACCTTCAAGACTGCGAGGAAGCAATTCCATCGCGCTAAGCATTTCTGCTTAGTGGTGCAATAGTATAATAAGAAATAATATATACAAATAAAGAAAGAAATAAATCATCATTTCGAATATCCAGGAATCAATTTAATTTGGTATGGTATTTCTAGTGTCAACGATCTTATATACTAGTTTGTTCCTCTTTGGAAGTGCTTAGTTATAACTTTTCAGTAATACTACCCAGAATACAAATTATTCTAACTGTATTGTATTTCAAGTCTCTATAATTCTGCGATTTATATTTTTGTTATGTTGCTTTTGCTAATTTCTTTTACTCATTCATTCAATACTTAATTTAATTGTACTGAAATTTCATTATACTTAACTTAACTTAGCTTCCTGAATTGAATAATGTTTTAAATGATCGCCATATAGCCTATACACGACTGCATCGATAAACGGATATACTAGCACCGATACCTAGTACCTCGCCGTCACACCATCGGTCACAAAGTGTCTCCTGTGTAAACAAAGGTGGCTAAAAAGCCATATAATCATTCGGGCATTAAGCCGAGTATAATAACACAAATCAGATAGCCATAGGCTATTAAAATCATAGTATGGCATAATAAGCCATAAACACAAGATGACGTAAATTCATTTACGTAATAAATGTCAGAATCCTATTGGCATGCCAACCTATCCAAACTAGTCAACTAGGCACATTAGGGCATATTACAATATTACATATTTAATTCTTTATTCATAGGGTTTATACATCTTTATGCCTTTCACTAGTCAATAAAATTATTGACCTTTTTATGCATCATGGATAGGTTGATTCTAGCATCGACATGTCACAATTTACAATTCAATATGTTGTCAATATAATGCAATTTACCCTTTTCACAAGTTGGCATTCATTGCCAAATCACTTCAAGCATCATTTTATGTAATTACTAATTTTCAATTTTAGTGTGCTAGATTGGTCTAGCTTAAAGTCCTATTTCCCTTGGTTTTTAGCTTCTGGTCAAAGAAGAAAAATTGTAGCTCTATGTCTTATTGCACGCGGGACAAAATTTCAGGTCATTTCGAGTTGTATAGACCAAGTTATGGTCAATCTACTAAAGCTGGACAGATTGCACCTTTACTTCAAAATTTGGTCAATTTCTCAATTTTTGTGTGCTAGATTTGTCTAGCTTAAAGTCCTATTTCTCTTGGTTTTTAGCTTTTGGTCAAAGAAGCAAAATTGTAGCTCTATGTCTTATTGCACATGGGGCAAAATTTCAGGTCATTCTAAGTTGTATAGACCAAGATATGGTCAATTTCTCAATTTTTGTTTGCTAGATTTGTCTAGCTTAAAGTTGTATTTCTCTTGGTACTATTCCCCTCAATTCATTTAATTAGTCAACCTATAATGTTGACCCTTGATGCACTCTATGTGAGTCAATTCTAATGTTACCAATATGTCACATTTTATAGCCCTTTAATATTGGTATATGTTACCAATTTCATTTCCAAGTGTATTGCATTTTATTGCAATTTACCGGATTTCGGCGTACTATTTTGACCTAGCCAGACGTCCTAGTTCCCTCAGTTTTTGGGTTTCAGTCCAAACTACAAACTTGTAGGTCTATGTCTTATGGAACGCGGGCAAAATTTCAGGTCATTCTGATGTAGACCAAGTTATGGTCATTTTACTATTGCTGGTCAAAATGTATCAAAATTGGTCACTTTAGGTCATTTTAGGTCATTTTAGGTTCGGCCAGTCTTTGGACCCGAAAGTGTGCAAGCTTTTTGACTTGCTTATGGTCATTTCTGGGCTTGGGTGTCTTCATAAGACTTGTAGATATAGGTCTTAACTATTCATGGTCAAACTTTCAGGTCAATTGGACCTGTTTTGAGTGAGTTATGGCCTAAACACTAACTGCTGCCCAATTGGTCAGTTTTCAGGCCTTAAATGCACTAATCCGGATTTGGTCACTTTTTAAGGCCAGTTTCTAGGCAGAATTTTGGCAACCTTTCTACATGAAAGTTGGCCTATTTGGTGTCTAGTTTCACCCCATATTGGCCTCATGTCAATTGGGTTCATAGTTTGGCAGTTATGGCCTCATTTAGGTGCTGCCTTCAATACACAACCTGTACAAAGATCATACACTCCCAGTTTAATGTTCCTTCTCCTCCTCCTTACTACAATATTCAATCAACAACACTTCCATACATATATTGTACACAATCCCAACAAAAATTCTGGGCAGAATACTTAAGTGCACAAGGCACACAATACACCATTAAACTTCAATATTTACATCCATCCAAATTCAACATACTTCAATGTTAATATTACACATATACTTCAACATATTCATACTTCAACATCACTTTCACTTGCTGCCCACAAATTGACATTTACATATATCATTAATAACCATATATTTACACACAATTTCATAGTATTAGGGGCTGCCAAACATGGCAGTTTGCTCAAGGCTTTAAGGTTCCATTTCACACCTTTAATCTAAACACTACATGTACATACTTGTGCACAAACTTACTACAGCTTTCATTTGGACAATTCAACCTTCATTTTCATTCATTAGAAGTAAAAATAACTCAAGCTCAACAAGGGTTCATGGCTGCCCAAAATGAAGCAACATCACAAATCTCCAATAATCGTTTCAAACCATAATTTAAATTTCTCAATTTCAACCAATTCAAGTCCTATCACTTCCCATATATATACCCATATCAAACATCATCTTTAAACTCATCTACATCATTTAAACACATCAAAATCCCATGAATGTCTTGGCTGCCGAAATGAAGGGCTCACCAAATATACATTAATTTACTCAATTTCTTCACAAATCAACTCACCAAACAAGATCTAATGAAAGAAAATGGGGAGATTAAGCACTAACCTCATCTTGGGCTTGATTAAACTTCACCAAAACTCCTCTTTCTTGCTTCCTACATGCTGCCCATGATGTGTAGAACAAGTTTAATGAAGGACTCTTGAAGAAATGATGGCTTGATTAATGGTGCATGAAGGCTTGTATATGGGCATCCATGGATGAGCTTAGGAGAGAAAATAAAATTCGGCAATGGTGATGAAGGAGTGAAGAAGATGAAATGGTTTAGTGGAAAATGTTGTCCACTTATGGTTTTATACCCCACTAAACATTTAAATAATAGTTAAAATAATTAAACTTTCATAATTCTAATTATAGCCCCATATTTCATTTAATTGCATTTCATTTATAATTTCATTTTTAATTAAATTTTCAAAATATAATACCACTTATTTTTCATGGACATTTAAGTCAAAAGTCAACTCTAGGTGTCAATTGACCAAAATGCCCCTCTTCGGGTCAAGTTCGGACTTTTTCGGTAACACCAATTTACTCCCTATAGCGCCGATTTCTTTAATTTTTATTTTTCATTTATACTAACTTTCTAATTTTTCTTTGACATTTTCTAAGTGTAATATCATTTATTTTTAATGGAGATTGAGGTCAAAAGGCAACACTATGTGTCAAATGACCAAAATACCCCACTTCGGGTTATATTCCCGATTTATTGGTAATACCGATTTTTGTCTATTTCTCGATTTTTCATTTTTCTTTGTACTAATCTATTAATTTTTCTTTGATATTTCTATTGTCAATTACATTTCAATAAACCTTGATTTATTTCTCAAAATTAAATTCAGAGGTTTCCATGATCCCGGGTCGATAACGGCCTTCCCAAAGGCAAATCACCCATCGCCATGTTTACTCGTTTAACTTAGCATCATTTTCTCTCTTTCATTTTTTTGTTTGATTTTTCTTGTATTTTCTTTTTATTTATTTCATCATTATATGTCTGTTCACTATCACCGAAGTGTAGTTCCAGACATCCTAACTTGCCTGGACTGTTATTTAGGCACTAGAGCAACAGAACGTACAGAACACGTACAGTGGGGATGTTACAATGATAATTGTCAAAATAAAATTTCATTTCCAAAAGGTCAGATTACATCATTTGGGTGATCTCAAGAGATCGGATTACATTAAAGGTCAGACTACATCATTTGGGCGATCTCAAGAGATCGGATTAAATTAAAGTTCAGATTACATCATTTGTGCGATCTCAAGAGATCGAATTACATTAAAGGTCAAATTACATCATTTGGGCGATCTTTAGAGATCGGCTGTACATCCTACCTAGTAAAGACCTATGTCAAAGCCTAGTCTCATGGCTGAATCAAAAGATATATTCGATCTGGAAACCAGCTATCAACAACGGATAGATGTACAACTCAGATGGGGTGACTATGACTCTCATAAGGGTAGGAGAGGTCATCATCAATGTTATCGCTCGGAACTGAGCCGCTGTCAGGACATCCGATGTGGTGAGGAGCCAAGTGAACTGCAAAGGGCAGTCACCAATGACGAGAGGAAAATTAGCAGTCTTCCCACCCAAAATCGGTTCCCCGATCATATCAGTCGATCGACTCGAGATGGACACGATCGATAGTCTCGTTCTGGATCGATAAATTAGTCCGGTTCTCTCACTGTCATCAGGGGTAGCTATCGTGATTTTCTGATCACTAGGGTCATAAATTTTCAGTCGATAAACAAAAGGGAACAGTCGGAAAAAGATCAAAAGCAGCTGCCATGGCTGGGATTGTTGCCGGAGCGGTTAAAATAGGAAGAGTGAAAAACAGAAAGAGGAGAAAATGAAATGCGGAAGGATGTCCCATTGAAGGTATATATATAGAGAAGTTCTTAGCATTTATTGGTAGCGGAAAACGAAGCGGATGCCTCAGTAACGGAAGGAATAAATGCTTTAACTGAATCAGCCCGGAGAGAATTCTGGAATGAGAGAGATCGGGAGAAGGGCTCGGCATGAGAGATCGGAAAAGGATCATATTAGAAAAAGTGGAAAGGATGGGAGATCGGAAAGCAAAGAGAATAAGACAAACTTCCAATGAGTGTCGTCATAATCAGAGCCGAGGTAGTTAAAGCATTGCAGATGAGATCAAATCTCCACCGCATGCCTCAATTGCAGAACTGCCCACATTGCTGACAGGTGTCAGGATATGTCATGACAGTCCTGTACATTTCGATCTCCACCATTGATCTTACTTGTAAGGACAAACCCAGAGCCCTTGGATCAAAGAGAAGACGACAAGACCGGCGCCTTTTATTCCCGGCCCTCAAATCTCGCTTGATAAGAGGATTTTGGACCATTGGATTAGAGAAGAAAAAGGACAAATGTTCAGAATAAGATCTCAGCCATTCATTTTGATTCTCTTCAATTCTCAGGCATCAGATCATGTCCTTTAAAATCCAAACCTTCCATCTCCCTCAAAGAAAATCCTGACCCTTCATTGAGAGCACCCGTTCCCTATAAAGATCTGCATGAAAACTGTTGAAGCGGGGGGGGGGGGGGGACAAAAAAAAGGGTGGTGATTATAGTGGAAAGGCTCTGAAAATCGATTCAGTTTTGCTACTCCGCTATTTTTAATCTTTCAACATAGAAAAAACTTCAGAAACCAGTTTTCTAAAGTATTTTCTTTGAAGGAGTGTTGGACAGTTTGTTTATTACTCTGCGATACCCTCTCTTAGTTTCAGTTCTGCTTTCCTTATCTTTATATCCACTCTTATTTTTCAAGCTCAATCTCATTCGGGCCCGGTTATTGTCATTTCGGTTCGATTGCATTTTAACTTGGTACTCTTCATTACAAGGCAAGCATTAGTCCCCAGGCTATTAGCAAGCAGCTCTACCATATTTGTGACTTTATAGTTAGCTTGATAGATTCAACTCCCCATAAGTGAGCGCCTGAACCGTTGTTTTATCAAGCTTCTTTATTTGTTTTCATGTTAAAGAGTTTCACGAGGGTGGTTATTCTCTTGAGTTTACCTTTATTACATCAATTCATGTTATTTGTTTGTTCTTAGCCTTATTATCTTTCAAATATGGGTGTTCTAGTTACTGGTAACGTATAGGTAGTTTAATAAAGGTTGATAGATGTATTTTGATACGAGGGTTTCTTTAGAATAATAAAAGTTTGGATAATAAATCGGAGGAAAAGTCATGGAGTCGAACCGTTAAACAAGCTCAGGATTTAGCCTGGCATAATGGGGGATCGAGGTAAGATCGAATCCAGGCCAGTAGGAGAAAAGAGATCGGACGTCGCCTGCCAAAAGTACTAGTAAGGCAATCACAAAGGAGGTCGGAAGAAATTCAGTCTGGTATCCTTTCCTTAGCTGTAAGGTACCAATGGGCTAAAAGAAAGCCTAGTTCAGGTCCCCGGTGTCTTCGGATGCCAAAACCCTTAGTCTTAGGTTCTCATGATATGTAATTGTAATCAAATTTTAAGAGGTTGGGAAGAGTTCTTACTAGATCCTCACTTAAATGCTAAAAGAGATCGGAGGAGAGTTCTTATCCGATTCTCAAATTTTAATAAATACTAAAAGAGATCGGAGGAGAGTTCTTATCCGATTCTCAACTAAAATTTTAATAAATATTTAAGAGATCGGAGGAGAGTTTTTATCCGGTTCTCAATAAAAAATTTTCATAAATATTTAAGAGATCAGAGGAGAGTTCTTATCCGGTTCTCAATCAAAAATTTTCATAAATATTTAAGAGATTGGAGGAGAGTTCTTATCCGATTCTCAAATCAAATTTTAATAAATATGCGAAGATCGGAGGAGAGTTCTTATCCGAAATCCCTAGCTCAAACTTTAAACAGATCACCCCTAGAGATCGGGAAAGGTTTTTACCCTGACTCTCTCAGATTTAGACAATACAATACGCCAAGTGATCCCCTAAAACAAAATCGCTATGCAACATTGACTCACTAAGGGCCGTCTCATGTACTTACATATCTGGGTACCCAAACTAGTGAAAAATCGAATTTTCTCTTTTATCTAAGGGATTAACATCTTCATTCTTCCCCCCTAACTATCGATTTAAATTTATAAAGAGCATAATGTTAAATCTGCTTACCCTCATTGAGGGACGAAGTGGGGTGCCTAACACCTTCCCCACCCGTTTACGGACCCCGAACCTAGAATCTCTATTTTCGAAGTGGTTGCTTTTTAATTTACCTTCACAAATGGTTTTCTTTAATTTCCTTCAAAATTAAAGTGGCGACTCCTCACTTTTTCCACTTCGGTGAGTGTTC
This sequence comes from Hevea brasiliensis, assembly GCF_030052815.1. Classification (NCBI taxonomy): domain Eukaryota; kingdom Viridiplantae; phylum Streptophyta; class Magnoliopsida; order Malpighiales; family Euphorbiaceae; genus Hevea; species Hevea brasiliensis. The sequence continues at coordinate 30,437,034 of NC_079509.1, read as the reverse complement.
GTCCAGGCGACCGCAAAACACCTTGCGACAGCTTGGCGACTCCACTGGAGAACTTTTTTAACCCCGGTCTAGAGGTCCAAAAGGATATTTAATTTTACGATCAAATCGTAGTTAGGTGGGCTTAGTTTACAAAATTCCATATGTTAATTATTGTTATTTTTGCTAACCGTTTTGCTTATCTTGATTGTCTTATCCCCCACAGCACTCTCCGTCTAAAAAAAGGAAAAAGAAAAATTCCCCCATACTGGGAAGAGGTAAAGGTGTCCCTTCACACACTGAACACTCACAATGTCCTCACACACTCTAGCCCTATACCTGGGCTTTCTTACCCTTTTAGGAAAATAGGAGGGAGTCATGTAGCGATACCCGTGGGTTTTACGCCGTTAGTAACCGTGAAGGCTTCTGCTCAGATTGAAACTTGTTCTATTTACTGTGATACCCGTGGAACTCTCCCGTTAGTATCATGGTGATAGAATGGGGCTCTACTATTCGCAGTAGGGGCAATCTGGGAACCTGTAGCTTTTAGAAAATTAGATCTCGAGCTAAACTATCACAATAGCTGAAAGCTGTAGCAAACTACCTCATGAGATAGAACTATCCAATTAGATAGCACCTATCCGGTACCAGGACTCTCCTTATTTTAGGAGAAAAGGGATATACTTGCTCTCGCCCTATTCTGTTAGTGTTTTCTTATGTTCTTATTTTTTAGGGTAATCTTGGATCATACTGTTAGGAGGACCTACACACTTTCCTACTTTCATAAATGTGTAGGTGTCACCCTGCCAATAGTATAATTCAAAATTACCTGAATTTATCCTACTAACAAGTTGTAACATCCTCCCTATACGTGTTCTGTACGTTCTATTGCTCCAGTAGTCAAATAACAGTTCAGGCAAGTCAGGATGTCTAGAACTACACTTCGATGATAGTGAACAGAGACATATAATGATGAAATAAATAAAAATAAAATACAAGAAAAATCAAAGAAAAATGAAAGAGAGAAAATGAAGCTAAGTTAAACGAGTCGGCACCGTAGTGATGGGTGACCGCACTGGGAAGGCCGTTGCCAACCCCAGGACTGCGGGGAACTCTCGGAATCTAATTTTGAGACATAAATAAAGGTTTATTGAAATTTAATTGACACTAGAAATATCAAAGAAAAATTAGTAAATTAGTATAAAGAAAAATAAAAAATCGAGAAACAGACAAAAATCGGTGTTACCGAAAAATCGAGAATATAATCCAAAGTGGGATATTTTGGTCATTTGACACCTAGTGTTGCCTTTTGACCTCAATTTCCATTAAGAATAAATGATATTGCACTTAGGAAAAGTCATGAAAAAAAATTAAAATGGGATACAATATGTAAATAGTAAAAGAATGGTGCAAAATGAGCAAATAAGGAAACTTTAACTAATTAAATATTAAAATGAGCTTAGTGCTCCACTAACTTGAATATTGGGACACTAAATTATGCTTTGGGACGACAGATTGCACTCATTATCATCTTCATCTTCAACCTTTAAAGTTTTGGACGAATTGAACTTCCATGGAAATCACCATGGCCACCCCACATGCAACCTCCATGGGTGCATGATCAAGCCATCCTTTCCACTTCTTTCCTTCATTAAAGCTTGCCTACTCACCTTGGGGAAGATATTGGCAACAAGAAAAGCAAGATTTGGTGAAGTTTTGATAAGCTTCAAAAGTGGTAAGTATCCAAAACCTCTCCCTTGCTTTAGTAAACCTTGTGTTTAGGTTGAGGTGAGTATTTTGGTGAAGAGAAATGAAAGAAATAGTGAGAAATGGACTTGTCCATTTTTGGCAGCCATGAACCTTTGTTGAGCTTGAGTTATTTTTACTTCTAATGAATGGAAACGAAGGTTGATTAATTTAAATGAAAGTTGTAGTAAGTTTGTATCTAAGTATATGCATGTAGTGTTTGAATTAAGGGTGTGAAATGGAACTTTGATGCCTTGAGCAAACTACCATATTTGGCAACCCCTAATAGCATGAATTTGTGTGTGAACATGTAGTTATTAATGAAATATGCTAAGGTTAAATTGTGGGCAGCAAGTGTAAGTGATATTAAAGTATGATTATGTTGAAGTGTATGTGTAATATTGACATTGAGATGTGTTAAATTTTGGTGGAAGTGAATGTTGAATTAATGGTGAATTGTGTGCATTGAGCACTTGAATATTCTGCCCAAAATTGTTGCTAGAATTGTGTACAATATATATATGGAAGTGTTATTGATTGAATATTGAAAAAATGAGGAGGAGAAGGAATATCAAATTGGAAGTGTATGTGCTTTGTGCAGGTTGTGTGTGAAGGCAGTACATAAATTAGGCCATAAGTGCCAAACTATGAACCCAATTGGTATGACGCCAATAGGGGGTGAAACTAGACACCAAATAGGCCAACTTTCATGTAGAAATGTTGCCAAAATTCTGCCTAGAAACTGACCTTAAAAATGACCAAATCCAGATTAGCAACCTTGCAACCCAGATTTTTGACTATATGAACAGTACTCCTTTGGATGACCATAACTCACTCAAAACAGGTCCAATTGACCTGAAAGTTTTACCATGGTTAGTTTAGACATAGATATACAATTCTTATGAAGACACCAAAGCCCAGAAATGGCCAGAACCAAGCCAAATGGCTTGCACAAGTTCGGGTACAAACACTACCGAACCAAAACTAACCTAAAATTGACCAAATTTTGCACTAAAGGTGCAATCTGTCCAGCTTTAGTAAATTGACCATATCTTGGTCTATACAACTCAGAATGACCTAAAATTTTGCTCCGCGTGCAATAAGACATAGAGCTACAATTTTGCTTCTTTGACCAGAAGCTAAAAATCAAGGGAAATAGGACTTTAAGCTAGACCAATCTAGCACACAAAATTTGAGAATTTGACATTTTGCATACAATGATGGTTGAAGCATTTTGGCAATGAAAGCCAACTTGTAAAAATGGTAAATTGCACTATATTGGCAGCATATTGAGATATAAATTGTGACATATTGATGCTAGAAACAACTTATCCATATTACCTAAATAGGTCAACTTATGCATTGACTTGTGAATTATATAATAGTTAGTAAACTCCAAAAATTCAAGAATTAAACAATTAATTAATAATGTGCTCTAGTTTGCCTAGTTGACTAGTATGGATAGGTTGGCATGCCAATAGGATTCTGACAGCTGTTCTGTAAATGGCTTTATGCCTTATTGTGTTTTTACAGCTTATTATGCCGCACTGTGACTTTAATAGCCTACGGCTATACATATTGTGTATTTATTTTTGGCTTATCACTAGATTGACTATATGGCTTTTTAGCTACGCTATTTGCACATCGGGAGACACTTTGTGACCGATGGTGTGACGGCCCGAGGTACTAGGTACCCAGTGCCAGTATATCCGTTTATCCAGTCTGGTCAGTATATAGGCTACACGGGCAGTAATTCAAGTACTATTAAATTCAAATACCTAAATCCAGTCTATTGACATACAGCACCACCAAATATTTGTAAACACTTTATTTACTTTATTTTAGTGTATATTTCTTTATATTTGGCACCACTAAGCACCACTAAGCAAAATTGCTTAGCGCGTTGCTTTTGTAACGCGTAGGTATTGGAGATACAGCTGGGGAGCCCAGCAGACCTACGACCGGGTGAGACATCAAATTTGCACAGGAGTCCAGAGTCATCTGCACTGCATTGCATACATGTTAGGACTTAGGATATCTTGTATTTTGTACTTTTGTTGTATATTTGAAATTCAGCCCTGTATTTTGTAATGTTATGAAAGCTCTAAAGTTTGTAATATTTTGTACATATTAAATGACATGGAGATTTTCTATATATATTTAAATTATTATGGACTGTATTATGGAACTGTTTAATGACTGTAAAAGTCTATTGACTTTACTGAGAAATAGAGACTGTGAAATATTTGAGATTTTGATATCATCATATTAAACTGTTTTCAACAGGTTTGGAAGGACAGTTTGTCCTAAATATAGACGGCAACTTGCCAAATTTTCATTACCAATCTTGAGACACTGATTTTATCAAAGTATTACAATAGTATCAGCATGATATGAATATTACATAAAAGACTTCTTAAAATCAAAATTGAGTTCAAGAAATGAAATAATCACAGACTAGGTGTTCCGGCACGCCGTGTAGCACGCCTTGCTCGGCTATACTGTATATGGGTGAAGGGTGTTACATTTAGTGGTATCAGAGCATGGTTTAGGCGTTTCTGGACCTAGATAGATTGCACATCATGCATTGAATTGTAAGTGTTAAGATGACTCTAATGCAGATCTTTTGATTTGTTTTGTTATTTTGATCAGAATATGGACTCCACATCGCAGAGAGCGGTCGATGAGGAAGTTGAAAGTCATGCTCCATCTATGACTGAACCAGAAGACAGGAGGGAACCTGTTCCACCAGTACCAAATGCACCAGCCACATTTCAGCAAATGGCTGAGTTCTTTAGACAGATGGCAGGAGTTATGCCACCACCACCACCTCCACATCAAAAATCTCATATGGAGAGACTCAGGAAGTTTGGAGCAGTGGATTTTCTGGGCAAAAAGGAAGATGATTCTGTCATAGCTGAAAACTGGTTGGACAGAACTGGAAGAGTCTTGAAACAACTTCATTGTACTCCAGAGCAGAATTTGGAAGCTGCTGTATCACTACTGCAAGATGATGCATACCAGTGGTGGGATATAATAACTAGTGAGGTTCCACCAGAACAGATAACTTGGGATTTCTTTCTCACTGAGTGCAGAAAGAAGTATGTGGGCAGTGTGTACCTAGAAGAGAAGAGAAGGGAGTTTATTACCCTACGCGCAGACAAAATGATGGTTGAATATGAAAGAGAATTTGTCAGACTGAGCCGCTATGGGCAGGAAATAGTCCCTAATGAGGCAGAGAGATGCAAGAGATTTGAGGAAGGACTCAATGATAACATTAAAGTAATGATATAGCCTTGGGGATTACAGAGTTTGCCAAGTTAGTAGAAGCTACACTGAAGGTTGAAAAAGTTAAAATGAATGAGCGTAATGTAAGGGACAGATAGCGTAAAAGAGGTCGTGGTCGACCGCAGACATCTTCTGCCCCTAATAAGAAATTCAGAGGTTCGCCTACTCAGAGTTTTAGTAGAGCACCAAGTCAGGGTCAGTCACAGAGGCCCAAATCTCAGTTTGCACCACGGAGAGGCCAGTGCACCCCTTCAATGGCTAGCTCTCTAGGAACAGGGTACAGGGGACCAGCCCCAACAGTATCTGTTGCTTGCCCACATTGCCAAAAATGGCATAAGGGTGAATGTTGGAGGATGATAGGTGCTTGTTTACGGTGTGGATCTACAGACCACATAGTCCGAGATTGTCCACGCAGAACTATTACATCCGCTCTGGTATCAACTGATAGGCCTGCCCCTCCAGCTCCAAGGGGTAGAAGGCCGGGTAAGGCTGAGGCAGCCAGTACTTCACAGAAACCTGTGTCAGAGTCTGTGGAGAGAGCAAAAGGCAGAAAACTAGCCAAAGCCTATGCTATAAGGGCACAGGAGGAGCAGGATGCTCCAGATGTTATCAAGGGTACGTTCCTCCTTTATAATACTTCTGTGCATGTATTAGTGGATCCTGGATCTACTCATTCATATATTTGTATCAAGCTGCCCGTAGAAAAGGGAATATCAGTAGAGGAAAGTGACCAAGACATCCTGGTCACAAATCCGCTAGGCCACAGTGTGGTAGTAAACAAGGTGTATAAGGGCTGTCCATTGAAGATTCAAGGGAAAGAGTTCTCAGCAGACTTAATCGAATTGCCTTTCCATGAGTTTGATGTGATTTTGGGAATGGACTGGTTATCCCATCATCAGGCAATAGTAGATTGTAAATTGAAGAGAATCTCTCTGAAAACTGCTGAGAACGAAGAAATAATAGTAGTGAGTGAAAGGACAGATTTCTTGTCCAATGTCATCTCAGCTACAGTTGCAAGGAGATGGCTGAGAAAAGGGTGTGAAGCCTATCTGGCACACGTGGTTGACACTAAGCAAGGTAAGCTTGACTTGTCTGACATACCCATAGTAAGGGATTTCTCTGAGGTATTTCCTAAGGAATTGCCTAGTTTGCCACCAGAAAGGGAAGTTGAATTTGCTATTGAGATTATGCCAGGTACAGCTCAAATTTCAATTGCTCCGTATAGGATGGCACCTGCTGAATTGAAAGAGTTAAAAATCCAGCTGCAAGAATTACTAGATAAGGGGTTCATGCGCCCCAGTGTGTCACCTTGGGGAGCTTCGGTACTATTTGTAAAGAAGAAAGATGGGACACTGAGGTTATGTGTTGACTACCGGTAGTTAAACAGAGTAACAGTGAAGAACAAGTATCCATTGCTTAGAATTGACGATCTGTTTGATCAGTTGAAGGGAGCCGGTGTGTTTTCTAAGATTGATCTCAGATCAGGGTATCATCAGCTAAGGGTTAAGGATGAAGATGTGCCTAAGACTGCATTTAGAACCCAGTATGGCCATTATGAATTCCTGGTGATGCCATTTGGGTTAACAAACGCTCCAGCAGCATTCATGGACCTTATGAACCGTATCTTCCATCCATACTTAGATAGGTTCATAGTGGTCTTCATTGATGACATCCTGGTGTATTCCAAGGATAAAACAGAACATGATGAGCATTTGAGAATTGTTCTGCAGACTCTAAAAGAGAAGAAATTGTATGCTAAATTGTCCAAGTGTGAGTTCTGGTTGAATGAGATTGCATTCCTTAGACATGTAGTATTAGCTGAAGGGATTAGAGTGGATCCCAAGAAGATTGAAGCAGTGATGGAATGGAAGCCTCCCAGAAATACAATTGAGATCAGAAGTTTCTTGGGGTTAGCTGGATATTATAGAAGATTTGTAAAGGGATTTTCCCTGATAGCTGCTCCAATGACCAAATTACTACACAAGAATATGAAATTTGATTGGAATGACAAGTGTCAAGCTAGTTTTGAGAGGCTGAAAGCTATGTTGACAGAGGCACCAGTGTTAACACAACCAATGTCTGGAAAAGACTTTGTAGTCTACAGTGATGCCTCACACAATGGGTTAGGGTGTGTACTCATGCAAGAAGGGAAAGTGGTCGCATATGCTTCCAGACAGTTAAGGCCACACGAAAAGAATTACCCTACTCATGATTTGGAGTTAGCAGCAATTATCTTCGCATTGAAGATATGGAGGCATTACTTGTATGGAGAAAAATGCTACATATACACAGACCATAAGAGTCTGAAGTATCTGCCAACCTAGAAGGAACTTAATTTGAGACAGAGGCGATCGATTGAATTCCTGAAAGATTATGATTGTTTGATTGACTACCACCCTGGGAAGGCAAATGTAGTTGCTGATGCTTTAAGCAGAAAATCTATTGTAGCATTAAGATCTCTGAATGCCCAACTATCCTTAACTCATGATAGAGTTATTTGGCTGAGTTATAAGTGAAGCCGAATCTGTTACAACAGATACAGGATGGGCAGAAGACAGATGGGAAATTAATGGCTGTTATGGGCAAAATCACTGAGGGGAAGGAAATTGAATATAAAGTGAAAGAAAATGGGTGCCTGTACTATAAAAAAAGAGTGTGTGTTCCAGATGATAAAGAATTGAAAACCAGTATTCTGAAAGAAGCACATAACAGTGTGTATGCTATGCACCCAGGAAGCACTAAAATGTACCATGACCTGAAACTCCGATACTGGTGGCCAGGTATGAAGGACATAGTTGACTATGTAACTAGATGCTTGACATGTCAGCAAGTCAAAGTAGAACATCAAGTTCCATCAAGTTTGTTACAGCCCATAAACATACCTGAATGGAAATGGGACCGAGTCACTATGGACTTTGTCAGTGGTCTACCTCTCATTCAGAAGAAGTATGATGTAGTATGGGTGATTGTGGATAGGTTAACCAAATCAGCACATTTTTTGCCAGTTAGAACTGACTACTCACTGGAAAAGCTAGCAGAATTGTACATCAGTGAGATAGTTAGACTACATGGAATTCCACTTTCCATTATATCTGATAGAGACCTGATGTAACACCCTCCCGGTAACCACTCCGTACATCCTACTGTTCCGGTGACGGTTTGCTCTGACATACCTAGAATGTCCAAAAATATTTAAACTAAAGTCAGAACCATAATTAACTCAAATATTAATAAGAAAAATTTAGTAAAAATTTTAGAAATAAAATACAACCAAGTTAAACGAGCCTGTTCTAGCGATGGGTAACCAGAGGGAAGTTGCGGTTCTCGCAACGAGGAGCCCTAGACCCGGGGGAAAAATTATAAAATAATTTTTGGGACTCCAGAGAAGGATTACTGAGGTTCCTATGGCATTAGAATGCCAAGAAAATACCTAGAAAAATTTTTTAATTGGTACAGACAATTTTGACCCGTTAAGCCAAACGGAGGGCATTTTGGTCATTTCGCCTTCAGAGGTGATTTTTGGCCGACTTGTCCAGTTAAGTAAATAATTAATATGACATAAAATATGAAGAAACATTATTAGAAATTAAATTGAAGATGAGTAGTGGAGGAAAGAAAAGAAAGTGAGGAAAAAGCTTATTTATGACATCATGGTGATGTCATTAAGAAAACTATGACCAATCACAATTAAGCCATCATTTGACTAACTAATAAAGAGACTAAATGAAGACCAAATAACCAAAAATTACAGCAGCCATCACCCTCTTCCTCATGCAGCCGAAATCCCTTCCCTCCTCCCTCCATTGATGTTCAATCAAGCAAGCTTAATTTCTTACTTTGTTTCACCACAAAACCCTAACCTCTCTTCATTAAAATTTTACCCCACACCTTAAACAAGCTTTTGGCAGCCAACAAGAGGAAAGAAAGTGAAGTTTTGAAGTGGGAAAAATCTGCCCTATTCAAGGTTAGTGCAACTATATACATAAAACTCTTTAATTTCATGATTAGGGACTTGAAACTTAGTAAGAATTGTAATTTAAATGAATAAAAACTCATGTGTATGAGTACATGAGTTTCACGCCCTAGTGAAGGAATAGGAAGGAGTGTTTTTGATGAGCTTGAAGTGAACTAGAATCATGTTGGAAGTTTATAAACATAAGAATAATAAGTTGGTATGCTAACTAAGGCATTTTGTAGAAAACATAATGTGAAGCTAGGGTTTTGGGGAGTGAAAATTGATTTGGCTTATGAAATTGTTAGAGAATATTTTAATGGTCAATTAGTGACTATTTTAGGTAAGTTGAGCACAATTTGGACTGAAAAATAGGATTGCAAAATGAAGATGTAGGCTGCCCTAGGACAGCAGCAGAGGGACTGAAAATTCAGTCCACTTGGATTGCCATAACTTGGGCTGTGTTGGTCCAATTGGTGTTTGGCCAATTGGACATGAAACGAGGCTTATAATGGCAGTCACTGTTCATGTTACTGTAGATATGGTCAATTCTGCAGATTGGCAATCCGGCCAGCTGTGGTTTTTGGACCATATCTAGAGCTACAAAACTCCAAATGGAGTGATTCAAAAAAGGAAATTCAACTAGACAAAATAAGGAACAACTTTCATGTTTGTCATTTCCTCAAATTCCCACTTCAACAGGGCCCAATGGAACAGTAAAGTTGGGTCTCAAAAACTGAAATTTCTGCCCTCTTAGAATTAAGTTGAGAAATGGAAATGGCAATCAATTCCAACAAGTTTTAAATACAAAATGTGGTATGTTTGGGGTGTTAAAACCAATACACCTATTTTCTATCCAAAAGTCAACATTTTTGTTGACCAATGAGGTGAATAGTGACATCAAAACTTGAAATGCACAAATTGAAGAATTTAAAAGTTTCAAATGCCCTAGTATACCTAACATGATTGGTTTGGATAGTTTGGCATGCCAATAGGGTTCGATTAGCGATCGCACATGGCAATATGCCATTCTCGTGATTTTATGGCTTTTAGCCATTCGACCTTGTATTGAGATTTGGCCTTGTGCTCGATGTATTTACTGACTTGTTAGTCGCTCGCTGCACACCGGAGATGCATATGTGACCGATGGTGTGATGGCCGAGGTACTAGATACCCAAAGGCGGTTACCCGTTATCCATCCACTGCCTAGTGTAGGTTAATTGGGGCAACCAAATGAATAAAAGTGGACAAAGTAAATGATATACAAATACCAAACAAATAAAACGTACACATTCACCACACATTTAATTTCTTGCTATTTTCTTTTATTATATTATTGCACCACTAAGCATTATTGCTTAGCGCGTTGCTTTTGCCGTGCATAGGTACTGGAGATACAGATCGTGAGCCCAGTAGACCACAGACTAGGTGAGTCCATCCTGCAACTCTGCACAGTGTCCATGTCACCTCAACTTCTGCAGTGCATTGGTAGGACACTAGGTGTCATTTTGACATTTTGTAACTTAATTTTGATTTTCTCATATGTAATTAAACTTGTGTAATGTATATTGAGGTTTATGTAAATTATGAAAATTGTATTTGTGAATGGAAAAGTAAATGGTTATTTATGATTTATATGTGATCATCACATGTGATGGATGATTGAGAATTGAAATTGAAATGTTGAGATCTTGATATTGAGTTTTGTGATGATATTGGAGTTGAGAATGAATGAATTTGTTTATTGGAAGTGTTTTTCACAGGTTCCGAAGAACTGTTTTCTCCATTTTTAGCCAGATCACTGCGGATTTTCTTTAAAATTTTCGGAACCTCAAATAAATTATGATTTCAATAAATGACTTAAATGAGTTATATTTTACAAGTTATATTCAAAGTTATGATGAAAATTAATTATAGTATATTAGAGTGTGCCGGTACACCGTGTGGCATTACTTACTCGGGTATACTGTACACACCCATGGGGTGTCACACCCGAGGTTTACATCTAGATTTTGGAAAAAATTACAAGAATCCTTGGGCACACAACTCCATTTTAGTACGGCTTTTCATCCTCAGACGGATGGACAGTCGGAAAGAATAATCCAAGTAAATTTTGAAACTCATTGAGTTATTGTAAACAATAATTGAACTGATAATGATAATAATAACCGAATATATGTGATAGGTCCTCGAGGATATGCTGAGAAGTTGTGTTATTGAGTTTGAAGGAAGTTGGGACAGATACCTTCCATTGGCAGAATTTGCATATAATAATAGCTATCAAGCTAGCATACAAATGGCACCCTATGAAGCACTGTATGGGAGAAAATGCAGAGCACCTGTATGTTGGACTGAATTGGGTGAAGATAAGCTAGTGGGGCCAGACTTGATAAAACAGACAGAGGAAAAGGTGAAATTGATAAAGGCCAATTTGAAAGTTGCCTCAGACCGACACAAATCTTATGCTGACTTGAAAAGAAAGGACATTGAATATGAAGTTGGCGAGAAAGTATTTCTCAGAGTATCACCGTGGAAGAAAGTGTTGAGATTTGGGAAAAAGGGAAAATTAAGCCCTAGGTTTATTGGCCCATATGAAGTTATTGAATGTGTGGGACCAGTAGCCTACAGATTAGCCTTACCACCTGAGCTGGACAAGATGCATAATGTGTTCCATGTCTTGATGCTCAGAAGATACAGATAAGATCCTTCACATGTCATCTCAGCAGAAGAAATTGTGGTACAACCTGACCTGACTTATGAAGAAGAACCAATTAAAATCTTGGCACGAGAGGTAAAAGAGCTCAGAAATAAGACAATTCCACTAGTGAAAATCCTATGAAGACACCACAACACGGAAGAGGCAACATGGGAAAGTGAGGAGACAATGAGACAACAGTTCCCTCAGCTCTTCACATCAGGTAAATTTTGAGGACGAAATTTTTATTTAGAGGGGAAGAGTTGTACAAAAACTATCGAACCAAAACTAACCTAAAATTGACCAAATTTTGCACTAAAGGTGCAATCTGTCCAGCTTTAGTAAATTGACCATATCTTGGTCTATACAACTCAGAATGACCTAAAATTTTGCCCTGCGTTCAATAAGACATAGAGCTATAATTTTGCTTCTTTGACCAGAAGCTAAAAACCAAGGGAAATAGGACTTTAAGCTAGACCAATCTAGCACACAAAAATTGAGAATTTGAAATTTTGCATACAATGATGCTTGAAGCATTTTGGCAATGAATGCCAACTTGTAAAAATGGTAAATTGCACTATATTGGTAGCATATTGAGATATAAATTGTGACATATTGATGCTAGAAACAACTTATCCATATTACCTAAAATGGTCAACTTATGCATTGACTTGTGAATTATATAATAGTTAGTAAACTCCAAAAATTGAAGAATTAAACAATTAATTAATAATGTGCCCTAGTTTGCCTAGTTGACTAGTATGGATAGGTTGGCATGCCAATAATATTCTGACAGCTGTTCTATAAATGGCTTTATGCCATACTGTGTTTTTACGGCTTATTATGTCGTGATCAGGATTTCAATAGCCTACGCTATACATATTGTGTATTTATTTTTGGCTTATCGCCGATTGACTATATGGCTTTTTAGCTACGCTATTTGCACACCGAGACACTTTGTGACCGATGGTGTGACGCCCGAGGTACTAGGTACCCAAAGGTCGTGATATCCGCTTATCCATGCCGTCAAGATATAGGCTACACGGCAAGAATTCAAGTACTATTAATTTCAAATACCTAAATCCAGTCATCGACATACAAAGACCACCAAAAATTTGTAAACACTTTATTTACTTTATTTTAGTGTATATTTCTTTATATTTGGCACCACTAAGCAAAATTGCCTAGCGCGTTGCTTTTGTAATGCGTAGGTATTGGAGATACAGCTGGGGAGCCCAGCAGACCTACGACTGGGTGAGACATCAGATCTGCACAGGAGTCCAGAGTCATCTGCACTGCATTGCATACATGGTAGGACTTAGGATATCTTGTATTTTGTACTTTTATTGTACATTTGAAATTCAGCCCTATATTTTGTAATGTTATGAAAGCTCTAAAGTTTGTAATATTTTGTACATATTAAATGACATGGAGATTTTCTATATATATTTAAATTGTTATGGATCAGATTATGGAATCATTTAATGATCAGAAAAGTCTATTGACTTTACTGAGAAATAGAGACTGTGAAATATTTGAGATTTTGATATCATCATATTAAACTGTTTTCAACAGGTTTGGAAGGACAGTTTGTCCTGAATATAGACGGCAACTTGCCAAATTTTCATTACCAATCTTGAAACACTGATTTTATCAAAGTATGACAATAGTATTAGCATGATATGAATATTACATAAAAGACTTCTTAAAATCAAATTGAGTTCAAGAAATGAAATAATCATAGACTAGGTGTTCCGGCACGCCGTGTAGTATGCCTTGTTTGGCTATACTGTAGACGGATGAAGGGTGTTACACAAGTTTTCCCTACAGGCATCCCCGAATTAAGGTCTGTAAAAGAATAAGCATCATTTTTAACATGGCATCCTCAAGTCAGTCGGCAAAAGAAGTTCCTAGAGAAGAACAAAATGCTAAACCTTTGTCCAGATCGCCTCATAGTTCAGTGCCCCTACAAAGTGATGTTATCAAGGAAGATGCTAGCTCGCTGCCTCCATTGGACCTAAGCAAGGTTGAGGTTAGAATGACCGGTCTCGAGGGTCTATCTAATAGTTGGAGATCGCTTCCCGATCACATCAAGGCAAAGTTTGAGGAAAAATACGGGAAGATTGTGACCCTGATACAAGTCAAAGTCCAAGTTTCAGCATTAAAAGCCATACTGTCAGTTTGGAACCCCAATTATGGAGTATTCTCCTTCAATGACATCGACACGACCCCCACTATGGAAGAATATCAGGCACTGCTAGAAATTCCTTATGTGGTGCATAATCAAATCTACCTACACCTCGAGCATAAGCAGACCTGGAAATGGTTTGCACATATGTTGGGGATTCCCCCGGAAGAAGCGAAGGCGAGAGAAACTGTCAAAGGAAACATGCATGGAGGGTATTGGACTTACCTCAAGAAGTGGTTGGATCAATACATCCAGGATAAACAATGGGAGCAAGCTTCATTAGCACTTGCGTTGGGATTCAGTGGTCTGATCTTGTTCCCTGGGCCTCTGGGAATTATAACCTGCAGCGTTATAGAGATATTCTGGGCAGTAGAGAAACAGAAGGTGAACCCAATACCGGCAATTCTTGCAGAGACTTTATTGACTCTTACTTACTGCAGACAACAAGGCAAGGGATCCCTTAAGTGCTGTTCTCAATTGTTGCACCTCTAGATCATCAGTCACATGTGTCTTGTGGAGACAAAGGGGTTAACTTAGTATCTTGACCAGCCTCTTATTGAGAAAATGACCAAATTAGTAATCAGCCCAAAGGACGAGCTGCAGTGGCAAGAACGGATTCTGAGCTTCAACAGCCATGATTACTGTTGGAAGAAATTGTGGACATCGGGTCAACCTATTTTGTTCAGCACAGGGGGTAATCATTCAGTTTCTCTAATCGGGGTGACTGGGTATACAAGTTACGTCCCAGCATTGGTGATGAGGTAGTTCGGTTCAACCTAACCCGCAATCAGTATCGGAGAATACCATCAGGGTCACTACTATTATGAGCTCAATAATGAAGAAGAATTGAAAATAGCTCGCAAATCCTAGGAAAATATCACTATAACGGAAAGGGCATCTAAAGGTCCGAGCGCCACGGGCGACTATCGTAAATGGAGAGCCAACAGGGATCAAGGTCACCTAACTACCGACTCAACCAAACCCGAAGGTAACGGCCCCCGTCAAAACATCCTTTTAGAAGAAGCTAGCGTTCGTTTGGCCGACTCTTTACAAAAAGCGAATATTGAAAATTTGCAATTACAAGAATGAATAAAACAGTTAGAGGACCAACAGCAGATCCTCAAAAGAAAAGTAAGAAGGCTCAGGGAAGAGGCAATGATCGAAAAGATAGGGTTTGAAGAGCAAGAAACACGATGGGAAAGGGAAAAGAGCTCTCTCTAAGCTACAATGAGAGAGGCAGAAGTTAGGAATAGCAGGCTCCAAGAGAAAGTAGAATACCAAGAGATACTCATGGAAGAATACAAATAAAAGGGGAAAAAGACGAAGCTTGAACTAAAGGAGCAAGCACGGCTTATCAATGATATTTTAAAAGAATGTGCTAAGGAAAGAAAGGAAAAAGAAAGACAAGCTACTCTCTATTAAGAGCTAAGAGAGAATGTTGACCAGCTGGAGAGAATGAGAGCACAAGGGAAACAAGAACTCTTGCCGGAATCCGAGTATGCCTGAAGACATTCAACCCCGCCAGACAAGAAGAAAGGCTTTATGAATATCTCAAAAAGTGTCATTACATTATAAAGAGTCTCCCTAAGCCCAGGCCAATGTAAAGAGTGCTATGTATGAACTATTCGATTAATGAAATAACTTTGGGCCATTGTTTAGCAGAATTGTGAATGAATAGTATAACTCCCGTAGGAACCACCCTCGCTAGGGTTATGCGAAAAGTTGGATGCGCCATATGAACAAGTATCATAGATACGCATTCAATTCAGTCATTCACCATCAGACTATCAAACAATGCCATGATAAAATTGATGCAATTATTCATCTGCAGATTTCATTCCCGGCTCTCAGATGCCACCGTATCCTTTGTCCAAACTAGGACACTTTTAATTTTTAACAAAATTCAAAATTCACTAAAAGGTTTTTTCACTCACCACAAAAAATCAACATTGCTTCAGGCAAAGCAAGTCTGACCAGACACGCAGTTCAACCAAGATGAGTGTACTTAATAAGGTCACGAATAAGAAGGCTAATGGAAGACTAGGAACAAGTCCAGAACCTATAAGGACAAGTGTCCGAATTGAAAGACCAAGTCTCAGAGCTGATGAGACTAATGAGGGAAATGTCCCAAAATAAGCCTGCATCAGAGCCCAATTTACCACTACCTCCCCCACCTCCTACAACGGTTGATTCTCATCATGCTTCAACCTCTTTCATCTTCCAGCCACCTATCCAGGATCCGACAATCACCGTCAATCCGGTTCCCCTGAATAATGACCTACCCTTCTCCTATTACCCAGCTATCCCAAATGCCGAACCATACCCTTCAATCCTGATCCCTCCGGTTCATTCTGCCCCTCATTTCCCAACTGGAGGAGCATCTCATGCAGTGGGAGGAGAAAATAAGATAAGAGAAAATGAGAAGCTGTCCGCTCTAGAAGAGAGATTAAGAGCAATAGAGGGCCTAAACATGTATGGTTCAGTTGATGTAGCATCATTAAGATTGGTGCCAGATGTGGTGGTGCCGCCCAAGTTCAAAATCCCGGACTTTGACAAATACACTGAGAATTCAGATCCCTACATTCACCTGGCCACTTATATTGCCAAAATGTCTGCCTTGACAGAGGATGATCAACTCCTAGTGTGACACCCCTTACCCGTCTACAGTATATCCGAGTAAGTTATGTCACACGGTGTACCGGAACACTCTATTTTATCTTAATTAATTTTTATCATAGTTTTGAATATAACTTGTGAAATATAATTCATTTAAGTCATTTATTGAAATTATAATTTATTTGAGGTTTCGAAAATTTTATAGAAAATCCGGCAGAGTACTCGCTAAAAATGGAGGAAACAGTTCTTCGGAACCTGTGAAAAACACTTCCAAAAATCATTCCCAAACAATTCCAACTCCATTTCATCGACAAAGTCTCAATATGATTTTCAACAACCTTTCCATTACTCAAACATTCATTTCTCATGGTTCTCATATACAAACAATAAATAATACTCGAATTTTCCATTCATAACCACAATTTTTCATTATATACATGAACATCAAAATACATTACATAAGTTCAATTACATATGAGAAAATAAAAGTTAGTTACAAAATACCAAAATGAAACCTAGTGTCCTACTAATGCACTGTAGATGGTGAGGTGACACGGACACTATGCAAAGCTGCAGGAGGTCTCACCCAGTCTGCGGTCTACTGGGCTCTCGGTCAGTATCTCCAGAACCTACGCGTGGCAAAAGCAACGCGCTAAGCAATAATGCTTAGTGGTGCAATAATAAAATAAAAGGAAATAATAGAAAATAAATATGTATTGAATGTATCGATGTCTTACATGTTTTGTACTTGTTATATTCATTATTTCATTAAATTTATCCACTTTCATTTTTGGTTGCCCAAGTAACCTATACTTTGACGCATCGATCGATAAACGGGTAACCGCACCGGGTATCTAGTACCTCGGCCGTCACACCATCGGTCACATATGCATCTCCCGTGTACAATGTAATGCCTAATAAATCAGTAATGACAATAGGCACAAGGCCAAATATCAACACAATGTCAGAATGGCTAAAAGCCATGAAATCACAGAATGGCATAATGCCATGTGCAGTACTGCTAACTAAACCCTATTGGCATGCTAAACTATCCAAACCAATCTTGTTAGGTATACTAGGGCATTTGATACTTTTGAATTCTTCAATTTTTGAATTTCAAGTTTTGGTGTCACTATTCACTCGACTAGTCAACAAAAATGTTGACTTTTGCATAGAAAATAGGTACATTGGTTTTAACACTCCCAATGTACCAAATTTTGCATTCAAAGCTTGTTGGAATTAATCACCAATACCATTTCTAAGCTTAAAACTAAGGGAGCAGAATTTTCAGTTTTTGTACCCTAACTTTACTGTTCTATTAGTTACTGTTGCAATGGGAATTTAAAAAAGTGATAAACATGAAAGTTGTTCCTTATTTTGTCTAGTTGAATTTCTTTTTTTGAATCACTTCATTTGGAGTTTTGTAGCTCCAGTTATGGTCCAAAAACCACAGCTGGCCGGATTGAAAAACTGCAGAACTGACCATATCTACAAGCAGTGCTGGAACAAAGGATCAGAATCGCCTTGTTGGATAGGTTCTGGTCATAATTTGGGATAGGTTTCTTCATGAAAGTTGTTGGTCTATATCTTAACTTATTGCTGTAAACATTTCAGGTCAATTGGGCCATTCTACAAAGAGTTATGGCCAAATGAACAATTACTATTCATTTGGTCATTCTGTAGAATCTGGTTGCAGGACATCCGGATTGGGGCCAGTTTTTGGTCCACTTGCTTTGGTCTTTTGGGCATGGTTTCTTCACCAAAATTGTGCCATTATGTGTCTACTTTCATGTCCAATTGGCCAAACACCAATTGAACCTACACAGCCAAAGTTATGGCTGTCCAAGCAGGCTGGACTCACAGCCACCCTGCTGGTTACACTAGGCAGCATACCAAATCAGTTTGCAATGCCATAATTCACTTCAAGTTGTGGTCAACTTCCCTCAAATGGTCACTAATTGACCATTAAAATGTTCATTTACCATTATATAAGCAAAGTCCAAGTTTCTCTCCCAAAACCCTAATTTCGCATTTCAATTCACACCACACACCTTAGTTAAACACTTTCATTCATTACATATATATATACACTTTAAACACCCTCTCTAGTCCACTCTAAGCCCATCAAAACAATTAAAATCATGACCCTCACTAGGCTGCTGAATTCCATGGGGTACATATACCTAAGTTTTACTTCATTTAAGTTATGCTTTCACACTCATTTTAAGTCCCTAACATGGAATAAGAGAGATATATACATAAATAAGCACTAACCTTGAATGGGGCAGAATTTTCTCAAGCTTAAACTTCACTTTATTTCCTTTTCTAGGCTGCCAAACACTTTATCAAGTTTGGATGACCAATTTTAGTGAAGGGACCTAAGGGTTTTGGGGTAAGGTTAGAGAGATCTTTAAGCTAAAATGAAGAAGAGAAATGGAGGGCTTTCATGGCTATGTGGTGCGGCTGGAATGAGGGAAGAAGATTGCTGATGGCTTTTTAATTTTTTTCCTTCATTTTATCCTCTTTTAAGTGGTATTTAATAGCTTGTTAAAATTTGATTGGTTGGGAGTAAGTAAATGACATCATGTGATGTCATTATCCCTAATTTCCTTTATTTTTCTTTTCTTTTCTTTTCTTTTCTACTAACTTTAAATTAATTTTTCATCAACATTAATTCATATTTTATGTCATAATAATTATTTACTCAACTGGACAAGTCGGCCAAAAATCGTCTCTGAAGGCGAAATGACTAAAATGCCTTTCGTTTGGCTTAACGGGTCAAAATTGTCTGTACCGATTGAAAAATTTTTCTAAATATTTTCTTGGCATTCTAATGCCATAGGAACCTCAATGACCCTTCTCTGGAGTCCCAAAAATTATTTTATGAATTTTTCCTTGGGTATAGGGCTCCTAGTTGCGAGAACCGCAACTTCCCTCTGGGTTACCCATCGCTTGGGTACCGGCTCATTTAACTTGGTTGTATTTTATTTCTAAAATTTTTAATAAATTTTTCTTATTAATATTTGAGTTAATTATGGTTCCTCACTTTAGTTTAAATATTTTTCCGAACGTTCTAGCTGTCCGGACCGACATCGGTCACCGGAACAATAGAATGTACGGAGTTGCTACCGGGAGGGTGTTACAACTCTTCCCCTCTAATTTAAATTTCGTCCTCGAAATTTACCTGATGCAAACAGTTGAGGGAACTGTTGTCTCGTCATCTCTTCACTTTCCCAAGTTGCCTCCTCGGTGTTGTGGTGCCTCCAAAGCACTTTCACCAGTGGAATCTGCTTATTCCTAAATTCTTTCACTTCCCGAGCCAGAATCCGTATGGGTTCTTCTTCATATGTCAAATCCGGTTGTACTTCAATTTCTTCCATGGAGATGACATGTGAAGGATCTGAGCGGTATCTTCTTAGCATAGACACGTGGAACACATTGTGGATCTTGTCCAGCTCTGGTGGTAAAGCTAGCCTATAGGCCACTGGACCCACACGTTCAATGACTTCATATGGGCCAATGAACCTAGGGCTTAACTTACCTTTCCTTCCAAACCTCAATACCTTCTTCCACGGTGATACCTTGAGGAACACTTTGTTGCCAACCACATATTCTATTTCTTTTCTCTTCAGGTCGGCATAAGATTTCTGTCTGTCTGAGGCAACCTTCAGATTGGCTTTGATTAGTTTTACTTTTTCCTCAGTCTGCTTTACCAGGTCTGGCCCTACCAATTTGTCTTCGCCCAATTCAGTCCAGCACACTGGAGTTCTACATTTTCTCCCATACAGTGCTTCATATGGGGCCATTTGGATGCTAGCTTGGTAGCTATTGTTGTATGCAAATTCTGCCAGTGGGAGGTATCTATCCCAACTTCCCTCAAACTCAATGACACAACCCCTCAGCATATCCTTAAGGACCTGGCATATATTTCATGTTATTATTATCATTTTAATTCAATATTTGTATCAATTCCATTGGTTTCAATTGTTTACCTGGATTACTCTTTTTGATTGCCCATCCGTCTGAGGATGGAAAGCTGTGCTGAAGTGGAGTTGTGTACCCAAGGACTCATGCAACTTCTTCCAAAATCTCGATGTAAACCTTGGGTCTCGATCAGATATGATGGAAAGTGGAATTCCATGCAGTCTAACTATCTCACTGATATACACTCGCTAACTTCTCCGGTGAGTAGTCACCCTAATCGCGTAAAGTGTGTTGACTTAGTCAATCTATCTACTATCACCCATAATGCATCATGTTTCTTCTGGGTGAGAGGTAGACCACTTACAAAATCCATGGTAACCCGATCCCATTTCCATTCAAGTATGCGTATAGGCTGTAGCAAACCCGATGGAACTTGATGTTCTGCCTTGACTTGTTGACATGTCAAACATTTAGTCACATAGTCAGCTATGTCTTTCTTCATACCAGGCCACCAATACTGAAGCTTCAGATCTTGATACATCTTTGTACTTCCTGGGTGCATAGCATAAACACTGGTATGTGCCTCTTCGAATCGGCTTTCAATTCCCCATTATCTGGTACACATACTATTCCTTTGTAGTAGAGACACCCATCTGCTTTCACCTCATAGTCAGTTGCTTTTCCCTCAGAGATTTTGCTCATAATAGCCATTAGCTTCTCATCTACTTTCTACCCATCTAAAATCTGCTGTAACAGGTTTGGCCTCACTTGCAACTCAGCCAAAATAGCTCCATCTCGAACCAAAGATAGACGGGCATTCAATGATCTCAAAGCTGTGATGGATTTTCTGCTCAAAGCATCAGCAACTACATTTGCCTTCCCAGGATTGTAGTCAATTACATAATCATAATCCTTCAGGAACTCAATCCATCGTCTGTGTCTAAAGTTGAGCTCCTTCTGGGTTGGCAAGTATTTCAGGCTTTTATGGTCCGTGTAAATGTAGCACTTTTCACCATACAAGTAATGCCTCCATATCTTCAGTGCGAAGATAATTGCTGCAAGCTCTAGATCATGGGTAGGGTAATTTTGTTCATGTGGCCTTAGCTGCCTGGAAGCATAAGCGACCACCTTCCCCTCTTGCATCAATACACACCCTAACCCATTATGAGAGGCATCACTGTAGACCACAAAGTCCTTTCCTGACACTGGCTGTGTTAACACTGGTGCCTCTATCAACATAGCCTTCAACTTCTCAAAACTGGTCTGACACTTGTCATTCCAGTCAAATCTGACATTCTTGTGTAACAACTTGGTCATTGGAGCAGCTATTAAGGAAAATCCCTTCACAAATCTCCTGTAATACCCAGCTAGCCCCAAGAAGCTTCTGACCTCAGTTGTATTTCTGGGAGGCTTCAATTCCATCACTGCTTCTATTTTCTTGGGATCCACCCTAATCCCATTAGCTGACACTATGTGTCCAAGGAATGCAATCTCATTCAACCAGAAGTCACACTTGGAAAACTTAGCATACAGCTTCTTTTCTCTCAGGGTTTGCAAAATAATCCTCAAATGCTCATCATGTTCTTCCCTGGTCTTGGAATACACCAGAATATCATCAATAAAGACCACTACGAACCGATCTAGGTATGGATGGAAGATATGGTTCATAAGGTCCATAAATGCCGCTGGTGCATTTGTTAGGCCAAAGGGCATCACCAGAAACTCATAATGCCCATACCGGGTCCTGAATGCAGTCTTTGGCACATCTACGTCCTTCACCCTCAACTGATGATACCCTGATCTGAGATCAATCTTAGAAAATACTCCTGCTCCCTTCAACTGATCAAACAGATCATCAATTCTAGGCAACGAATATTTGTTCTTCACAGTCACTTTATTCAACTGCCGGTAATCGATACATAGCCTCAAAGTCCCATCCTTTTTCTTTACAAACAAAGACCTTTGAGCTCCCCATGGTGACACACTGGGGTGTATAAACCCCTTATCAAGTAACTCCTGCAACTGAGTTTTCAACTCCCTCAATTCCGTGGGTGCCATCCTATAAGGAGCAATGGAAATGGGTGTTGTACCCGACAGTGTCTCAATAGCAAATTCAACTTCCATTTCTGGTGGCAAACCAGGCAACTCTTCAGGAAATACCTCTGGGAAGTCTCTTACTGTGGGTATATCACTCAGGTTTGGCTTAGCCTGCTTAGTATCCACCATATGTGCTAGGTAGGCTTCACAGCCTTTTCTCATCATTCTTCTTGCAACTGTGGCTGAGATGACATTGGACAAGAAATCTGTCCTTTCCCCCATAACTGTGATCTCATTACCCTCAAAAGTTTTCAAAGAAATCCTCTTCAGTTTACAATCAACTATTGCCTGATGACGTGACAACCAATCCATTCCTAAAATCACGTCAAACTCGTGGAAGGGCAACTCAATCAGATCTGCCAAAAATTCATACCCCTGAATCCTTAACGGGCAACCCTTGTATACTTTGTTCACCACTACACTGTGGCCCAATGGATTAGTGACCAGAATGCCTTGGTCACTCTCCCCTACTAGTATCCCCCTTTCTACGGGTAGGTTAATGCAGATGTATGAATGAGTGGATTCTGGATCCACTAATGCATGCAAAGATGTATTATAGAGGGAGAACGTACCCCTTATGACGTCTGGGGCATCTTGCTCCTCTTGAGCTCTCATGGCATAAGCTCTGGCAGGTGGTCTGTTATCAGGCCTCTCTGTTGGCTCAGATGCAGGCCTCTGTGATGGTCCTACTACGTCAGATTTGCCAGATTTCCTACCCCTTTGTGGTGCAGAGCAGTCATGTCGCTTGTGTTGAGCAACAGTAGTAGTTCTGCGTGGACAGTTCTTCAATTGATGCTCTGTTGACCCACACCTTAAGCAGGCACCAGTCACTCTCCAACACTCTCCCTTATGCCATTTCAAACAATGTGGACATGCAGAAGATGCTGGGGCTGGTCCCCTGAACCCCATCCCTGGAGAGCTGCCCACTGATGCTGTGGACTGACCTCTCCTAGGGGTAAACTGTGGCCTGGGCCCCTGAGACTGACCCTGACCTTGTGGTTGACCTGAACTCTGTGCAGGTGGACCCTTAAACTTCTTCCCAAATGCAGGACATGAACTAGACTGACCTGGGCCCCTCTTCTGCTGTCTCTCTCTTCTGGTCTGCTCACTTATTCTAACCTTTTCAACCTTTATTGCAGCTTCCACTAACTTGGTGAAGTCTGTGATTCCCAAGGCAGTGATCATGATCTTTATATTGTCATTTAATCCTTCTTCAAATCTCTTACACCTTTCGGCCTCATTAGGGACTATCTCCCTTCCATAGCGGCTCAATCTGACGAATTCCTTCTCATACTCGGCCACTGACAGCTGTCTCTGCCTCAGATTAATGAACTCTCTTCTTCTCTCTTCCAGGTATACACTACCCACATATTTCTTCTTGAATTCAGAGAGGAAGAAGTCCCAAGTTATAACTTCTGGCTGCACTTCACTGGATACCGTGTCCCACCATTCATATGCATCATCTTGCAACAGAGATACAACAGCCTCTAAATTTTTTTCTGGGGTGCAGTGGAGTTGTTTTAAAACTCTGCCTGTTCTGTTCAACCAATTTCTACCGCAATGTAATCATCTTCTCTCTTGCCAAAGAAGTCCACTGCTCCAAACTTTCTCAATTTTTCTAGATGTGATTTTAGTTGTGGAGGTGGTGGTGGTGGTGCTGGCATTACCCCGGCCATTTGTCTGAAGAATTCGGCCATTTGCTGGAACATGGCCTGTAGAGGCTGAGCAGGCTCTACTTGAGTTGGAGGAGCAGGTTCTCCCATACCCCCAGTCTCAGCTGCTGCAGGTGGAGCATGACTCTCCACTTTCTCCTCAACTGCCCTCTGAGATGTAGGGTCCATATCCTATTCAAAATAAGAAAGACAAACAGATCTGCATTAGTGTCACCTCGACTCTTACAAATGCAATGCATGGTATGGACTCAATCTAGGCCCAGAAACGCCTAAACCGTGCTCTGATACCACTAAATATGACACCCCTTACCTGTCTACAGTATATCCGAGTAAGTTATGTCACACGGTGTACCGGAACACTCTATTTTATCTTAATTAATTTTTATCATAGTTTTGAATATAACTTGTGAAATATAATTCATTTAAGTCATTTATTGAAATTATAATTTATTTGAGGTTCCGAAAATTTTATAGAAAATCCGGCAGAGTATTGGCTAAAAATGGAGAAAACAGTTCTTCGGAACCTGTGAAAAACACTTCCAAAATCATTTCCAAACAATTCCAACTCCATTTCATCAACAAAGTCTCAATATGATTTTCAACAACCTTTCCATTACTCAAACATTCATTTCTCATGGTTCTCATATACAAACAATAAATAAATACTCGAATTTTCCATTCATAACCACAATTTTTCATTATATACATGAACATCAAAATACATTACATAAGTTCAATTACATATGAGAAAATAAAAGTTAGTTACAAAATACCAAAATGAAACCTAGTGTCCTACCAATGCACTGTAGATGGTGAGGTGACACGGACACTATGCAAAGCTGCAGGAGGTCTCACCCAGTCTGCGGTCTACTGGGCTCTCGGTCAGTATCTCCAGAACCTACGCGTGGCAAAAGCAACGCGCTAAGCAATAATGCTTAGTGGTGCAATGTCACACCCTACCCCTCTGTAAGGCATAACATGATCCCGTAGTATACCTAATGAATTACCAACTCCGTCTACTGATAACCCATTAAATACACTACAAGGGATTTTCAAAACTTTTCTTCTTTTACAGTGGTGAGCACTATTTACAGGTGTTAAAACCTTTTTGAACTGAAGTGATAGAATTGACACATTTGAATTATTTGGAATTTCTGTAAAAATTTTGGCAGAGTGCCCTCTGTATTTTGGATAAAACAGTTCTTCAGAAAACCTGTAAAAAAAGCACTTCAATATGTATTTGCAAATCTCAACTCCAACATATTTCTCAACACAACATTTTTCTCAACTCAAATCCGCAGTGATTTTTTAAAGACTGAGATACAAGAAATATAATACAAAACTATTCAAGTAAATGAAATCTCAAATTTACATTTACAATAATTTACATTTAATTACATACCAAAATATTTTACAAGAGTTTCTATACAACTGCTCAAATAATTTACATACATATTATTACATGCATACATCAAAACCTATATATGTGGGTATACCTATGATATACCTGGAGCTGATCTGAATATATCTTCAAGGAAATTTACTTACTGCTCTATGCTCTTCTTACCTGCGACAGCATACAAAGCTATCGCTGAGTGGTGAACTCAGTGGTGCACAACTATAATTTAAAACATAGTACAATATACATTGACAAAATTTACAGTAAATAAATTGGGAATCCGAATACTCATCAAATTTCAAAACTCAAAATATTCGTTGCCAATAATGTAAATCATTTGTATAAATGACTTTGATCACAAAATTCAATTTATCAAATCATGACTAACCATTTAAGTAATTCAACAAAATCAATTATACATAAACCATAATTGAAATCACAATTTCTTACCATTCAAAAGCCATTCTCAGATCTCAAAAAGCAATCTTTATCTCACTAATATGCAAGACTAATCCGAAAGGGCCATATTCGATGTGATTCTAACTCCCTATGGTCGGGGAGGTCGAATCATCGTGCACAGTACCATCACAATAATGAATCTTCCGCAAGGGCCATAACGATAAAATAAACTTAGATCTAACCTCAAATCAGAGGAAAATCTAAACCTGTGCACGTACCATGGTAATCAAAACACAACTAACTCCATTGTCTTCTCAACAAATGAGAGAGACGGGTAATAACCTAGTCAAGCATCTATAGTGAGATATAAAACAACATCACAATCCTTTTAGTGAGCATAAATCACAATATAATTCGATTCAAAGTCAATTCCAATATCCAATAATTTTTATGCTCAACACAAATCAAATCATAAATTTGCATTTTTCCATGAAAATTACCATCACAATTCAAAACATGTTCTATCACAATTTTCCAAAACATAATTTGTTCAATCCATAACAATGCTTAATACTTGTGGAAATACCATTTCACAAAGCTGAATTCATACATACTATAACAATTTTCAATAATCATTGAATTAAATCCAATGCTTGTTAAACATAATACATAAGAAAAATATGTCATTTAATCATATGAAATATTCAAAATAAAATCAGTTAAAACTAGTTGTGCACAAACCTCTGATAATTGTCTCCTGGTCTTGACTCAGTATTTCTGCCCCTTTTGCTGAGTCCTTGTTAACTGAGAAACACAATTTGAAGTGTTTCAGTGCTAAATTAATTTGCCTCTAACGATAATGTTCGATAAACAATTCACTGAATACCTTTATTTGCTTAATTACCTAATATACCGACCCTCGATGCGTTTAAGGTAAATTAGGTTTTGGTGTCCTTAATATGTCACATTCGATAGGGTTTTAGGGTTGGTACGTTTTACCAAACTCATTTCCTTGTTTAGTGCATTTTCTTGCAATTTGCTGGATTCCGGGATACTAGTTTGACCTAGCCGGACGACCTAGTTCCCTCGGTTTTCGGGTTTTGGTCAAAACTAAAAACTTGTAGATCTATGTCTTATTGCACGCGGGGCAAAATTTCAGGTCAATCCGAGTTAAGTAGACCAAGTTATGGTCATTATACTATTGCTGGTCAAATGGCATCAAATTAGGTCAATTTTAGGTCAATTTGGTCAACTTTGGTTCGGCCAGTTTTTGGACCCGAACTTGTGCAAGCTTTTTGACTTGCTTATGGTCATTTCTGGGCTTTGGTGTCTTCATAAGACTTGTAGGTATGGGTCTTACCTATTCATGGTTAAAATTTCAGGTCAATTGGACCTGTTTTGAGTGAGTTATGGCCTAAACACTCACTGCTGCCCAATTGGTCATTTTTCAGGTCCTAATTGCACCTAATCCGAATTGGTCATTTTCTTAGGTCACCTTGCAAGCAGAATTTTGGTATGTTTTCTCAATGAAAGTTGGCACATTTTGTGCCTAGTTCCACTCCAATTGGTCTCATACCAATTGAGGTTACACATTTAAACTTATTGTCTAAAATGTACACTGCCCTTGGTTACTTTGCTTAACACACATCAATCACACACAGTTACCATGCAATATGTTTACTTCCCTACAAATCTGTTTTGGTACATTACCAAAACCACATCCCACTTTACATTATCCTCACTTTGGGCAGATTACAATTATCTTCAATACACCAATTAAAGTTCACATTTACAAAGTCTAAATACAATCACATACACACCTAAACATCACTAATTCTCACATACACTTTACAAATTAATTTCATACACATATCCATCACTCCTTCTATGTCAACATTCTGCCAACATTTCCATGAATACATACATTTATTCAAGTGTCCCCAAGCTGCCGAAAAGTGTCCTTCAACACCAAGTGTCCTACAATTCATTAAATCTCATTCAAGTGCAAAGATCACCTTATACATGTGAAGTAATTCACTAGGTTATTAAATCATCATAACTAACATAATTCTCATCAAATATATGTACAATTACTTCATCAATACATGATTACATGGCTGCCCAAAAATGGATATCTCAATACTCTTCAAACTTAAAAATTTCCTTCACAAAACCAACACCCATAACATGTATACAAAGTTTATCAAAGAAATCTTCAAAAATGCTAACTTACCTTATGGTTGGAGCTTGTTAAACCTTGCTTAAACTTCTTAAATTTGGTATCAAACTCTTCCTTGTGATGTGTAGACAAACTTTAATGAAGAACCCTAGGTGATTGGAGTTGAAATGGAGGAGTGCATAGAGCTTGATTGAAAAATGGCCATGGAGGATTTTTCTTCTTCAATTCGTCTAAGTTAAGGGAGTGAGGAAGATGAACATTCTGCTGGATATAGTGGACTTACACCTGCCCCATTATGTGTTTATTATATTCCTTTAGTGGCCCACTCACTCAATTTTAACTATATAATAAGCTTACATGTTTTATTTACACATTTTTCACTCCATTTTGGCTATTTACTTTAGGTACCACTAAACTAATTTTTCATTTTATTTTCTAAGTGTAATATTATTTATTTTTAATGGACATTTAGGTCAAAAGACAATTCGGGATGTCAAATGACCATAATGCCCCTGTTCGGGTTGCATTCCCGATTTTTCGGTAATACCGGGTTTTGTCTGTTTTTCGATTTCTCACTTTTCTTTGTACTAATTATTTAATTTTTCTTTGATCTTTCTAATGATATTTATTCTTCAATAAAGGTCTATTTAAGTCCTAAAAATGTTTTCCAAGGTTCCCCGCACCAGTATTAGTCAACGCCCACGCCGTGATTCCCAAAGGCCACCCATCGTTAGGTTTCCTACTGCTTAACTTGATCACATTTCTTTGCTATTATTTTTCCTTTGTTTTTCTTGTATTTTCTTTTCTTATACTTCATTATTTTATGTCTCCTCCCTCATGTCAAAGTGTAGTTCTAGGCATCCTAGCTGTCCGGACAACACTAGTCACCGGAGCAGTAGAACGCACTACCGAACTTTGGAGTGTTACAATTCTCCCCCCCTTAAATAAATTTCGTCTCGAAATTTTACTGCATTAGTCTCTCGAACACTGTGGGTGCTGTCTCCTCATATCCTCTTCACATTCCCAAGTAGCTTCCTCGCCCGAATGATGGTTCCACAAAGACTTTAACTAGGTGTATCTGCTTATTCTCACCGCTTCACCTCATAAGTTTAATTTTTATGGGTTCTTCTTCATATGAGAGGTCCGATTTACCTCAATCTCTTCAATTGATAATACATGAGATGGGTCCGATCTGTACCTCCTTAACATAGACACATGGAAGATAATCGTGTATCCTTGCTAGCTCGAGGTAATGCCAACCGATATGCCAAAGGACCCACTCTTTCCGTAACTTCATATGGTCCGATGAAACGAGGACTCGCTTCCCTTTCTCGCCAAATCTCATAATCCTCTTCCAAGGAAAACTTTGAGGAATACCTTATCACCCATCGATACTCAATATCTATTCTCTTCGATCAACATAGGACTTCGACGGTCCGATGCAGCCTTGAGTCTATCTCTAATCAACTGATCTTTCCTCTGTCTCACGAACAATTTCTCGCCCAATCATCTTCCTTTCACCTACCTCATCCCAACTTAGGGAGTTCTCGCACTTCTGCCATACAATGCTTCATATGGAGGCATCCCAATGCTTGATTGGTAGTCGTTGTCATAAGCAAACTCAATCAAAGGCAAGTGTGTATCCCAACTACCTTCAAATTCAATCACACAAGCCCGTAGCATATCCTCCAAGATTCAATAACCCTCTCGGTCGACCATCCGTCTGTGGTGGAATGTCGTAAAGTTCAATCTAGTTCTTAGGGCTCTCTCAAGACTACCCTAATCTAGAAGTGAACCTAGGATCTCTCGCTGCACACAATTGATACTGCACTCCATGCAATTTTACAATCTCATATATGTACAATCCGCCAATCTTTCTGTGCTATAGTCCATCCGACCGCAAAAAGTGATTAGACTTGGTTAGTCCACAACTATAACCCATAATCGCATCATAACTATTCTCAGATCTTCGAAAGTCTCATCACAAAATCCATAGTTATCAATTCCTTACGTTGTTTCATAGGGTGCCGTTTATATGCTAGCATGATACTTATTATTGTATACAAATTCTGTTAGTGGGATGTATCTGTCCCATCTCCTCTCGGATTCAATGACACAAGTTCTCAATATATTCTTGAGGGCTTATCACATTTTACAGGTTATTTTTATCATTTCATTTCATTATTTATAGGAATTCAATGAGTTTCTGAATTTACCTGAATTACTTGTTTCAATTGTCCATCTGTCTGAGGATGATACGTTGTACTGATATCTCTAAGCTTATAGCAATTCGTGGTAATCGTAGTTCACATTATTGTAACCGAGTTATCGACTCAAATACCTTACAAGTGTAGTCTTTCGATGTGCTAGTTCTCAAGTTTTAAATTTCGACTAAAATTTTCACATTTATTTCAAGAATAGTACCCTATTCGTGCAATCAGATCAATTTATAGATTACTTACAAATATTCTTACTTATTGTACCATGAGGAAACACGTAGCTCTACACAATAATTCAGTGTCGGTACTGTAATCTGCAGCTTACAATACAAACATCGAGAACATTATATAGTCGCTACATTATAACCTCATGGACTAGGTTTTCTAACATCTTATCTTTCTCGAATCCACTAATATCCCTAACCGATTCTGATTACAATTTCCTTTGACAATTACTAACAGTAACATCTTTGCCCTCATCTAGAGTAATTCTATTATCAGAATTTACTTTTAGGTCCTCTTGCCTTACATTAAGTAGGCTCGCCATTTAGCTTTATAATTTATGGTATGTTAGAAAATACTTTTAGCTAACAATTCTTCCAAAAGTAATGTCAATCATACTTGTTATTATAGTTATTATCCTAAAGGACTAGTCACTAATACATCAAAATTCATTCCCATGTAAAGGAATAACAACAAAACATATAGTTCTGACACTAACACACAACTAAGTAGTGCTGGGATCAAATAATAACTAATTGTTTCTTTCAAAAATTAAAAACTTACCAAAGCCTACATCCAAGTTTATGCTCCTTTTACTTGGCGCATAGTGGACACTCCGATCGTGCGCTACTATATTCGGTTGATTCATCTGGTTATAGTGGTGAGGAGTACCAACTCTATTTCTATCTTGACTCTGACTGACGGTCTGTGAACTCCGAGAGCAGATCGAGGTGGTTTAGCACAATCTTTAGCAAAGTGTCCAAGTTTTCCACAATTGTAACAGGCTCCAGAGGCCTTACGACAAATACCTCCATGATATCTTCTACAAGTTTCACATTGGCGGGAAGGGTAGGAACTTCTAGTTGTTCGACGACTAGATCTTAGTGGTCTCGCCCGATGATCCGCTCTATCATATTTCGAGTTCAAGTTCCTCAAATTCTTTTCTCTTCCCAAATTACTGTCGAACTCTAACCCATAGGTTTCTCCTCTTTCCATTTCACACCGCCCTTGTGGGGTTGGGTCTCAGATTGGGCTTAATGTGATTATCAGCCATTTGTTGAAAGAAAGTGGCCATTTGTTAGGCCATTTGTGCAGTAATTTGTACCGGTAAAACTGGTACAGTCAAGCCTTCGACATTTTGTGGAGCTAGGGCTTCAACTTGTTCTTCTGCCATCACACACTATTCTATTATCTCATTCTTCTCTTCCATTTTTTTCACAGAATTTTCTATTCCTGTACAACCAACACAAGGAGATTCCTCTCCATTAGTTCACATTTATGATGCAAATGTACTATATGTATCAAACATTTGAGCAGTTGTAGTTCTGACAAAAAGATTTCAAATTCACAGTTCGAAATTCTATTTAAAACCATTGCTCTGATACCACTAAAACATGTCACACCCTACCCCTCTGTAAGGCATAACATGATCCCGTAGTATACCTAATGAATTACCAACTCCGTCTACTGATAACCCATTAAATACACTACAAGGGATTTTCAAAACTTTTCTTCTTTTACAAGCAGTGAGCACTATTTACAGTGTTAAAACCTTTTGAATCAAGTGATAGAATTGACACATTTGAATTATTTGGAATTTCAGAAAATTTTGGCAGAGTGCCCTCGTATTTTGGATAAAACAGCTTCTTCGTAAAACCTCAAAAAAGCACTTCAATATGTATTTGCAAATCTCAACTCCAACATATTTCTCAACACAACATTTTTCTTAACTCAAATCCGCAGTGATTTTTTAAAGACTGAGATACAAGAAATATAATACAAAACTATTCAAGTAAATGAAATCTCAAATTTACATTTACAATAATTTACATTTAATTACATACCAAAATATTTTACAAGAGTTTCTATACAATCGCCAAATAATTTACATACATATTATTACATGCATACATCAAAACCTATATACGTGGGTATACCTATGATATACCCGAGCCGATCTGAATATATCTTCAAGGAAATTTACTTATCGCTCTATGCTCTTCTTACTCATGATAAAGATACAAAGCTATCACGAGTGGTGAACTCTGGTGCACAACTATAATTTAAAACATAGTACAATATACATTGACAAAATTTACAAGAAATAAATTGGGAATCAATGCTCATCAAATTTCAAAACTCAAAATATTCATACAATAATGTAAATCATTTGTATAAATGACTTTGATCACAAAATTCAATTTATCAAATCATGACTAACCATTTAAGTAATTCAACAAAATCAATTATACATAAACCATAATTGAAATCACAATTTCTTACCATTCAAAAGCCATTCTCAGATCTCAAAATCAATCTTTATCTCACTAATATGCAAGACTAATCCGAAGGGCCATATTCGATGTGATTCTAACTCCCTATGGTCGGGAGGTCGAATCATCGCATGCACCATCACAATAATGAATCTTCCGCAAGGGCCATAACGATAAAATAAACTTAGATCTAACCTCAAATCAGAGGAAAATCTAAACCTGTGCACGTACCATGGTAATCAAAACACAACTAACTCCATTGTCTTCTCAACAAATGAGAGAGACGGGTAATAACCTAGTCAAGCATCTATAGTGAGATATAAAACAACATCACAATCCTTTTAGTGAGCATAAATCACAATATAATTCGATTCAAAGTCAATTCCAATATTCAATAATTTTTATGCTCAACACAAATCAAATCATAAATTTGCATTTTTCCATGAAAATTACCATCACAATTCAAAACATGTTCTATCACAATTTTCCAAAACATAATTTGTTCAATCCATAACAATGCTTAATACTTGTGGAAATACCATTTCACAAAGTCAATTCATACATACTATAACAATTTTCAATAATCATTGAATTAAATCCAATGCTTGTTAAACATAATACATAAGAAAAATATGTCATTTAATCATATGAAATATTCAAAATAAAATCAGTTAAAACTAGTTGTGCACAAACCTCTGATAATTGTCTCCTGGTCTTGACTCAAGATTTCGCCTTTGTCGAGTCCTTGTTAATCGAGAAACACAATTTGAAGTGTTTCATGCTAAATTAATTTGCCTCTAACGATAATGTTCGATAAACAATTCACTGAATACCTTTATTTGCTTAATTACCTAATATACCGACCCTCGATGCGTTTAAGGTAAATTAGGTTTTGGTGTCCTTAATATGTCACATTCGATAGGGTTTTAGGGTTGGTACGTTTTACCAAACTCATTTCCTTGTTTAGTGCATTTTCTTGCAATTTGTGGATTCGGATACTAGTTTGACCTAGCCGACGACCTAGTTCCTCGGTTTTCGGGTTTTGGTCAAAACTAAAACTTGTAGATCTATGTCTTATTGCACGCGGGGCAAAATTTCAGGTCAATCCGAGTTAAGTAGACCAAGTTATGGTCATTATACTATTGCTGGTCAAATGGCATCAAATTAGGTCAATTTTAGGTCAATTTGGTCAACTTTGGTTCGGCCAGTTTTTGGACCCGAACTTGTGCAAGCTTTTTGACTTGCTTATGGTCATTTCTGGGCTTTGGTGTCTTCATAAGACTTGTAGGTATGGGTCTTACCTATTCATGGTTAAAATTTCAGGTCAATTGGACCTGTTTTGAGTGAGTTATGGCCTAAACACTCACTGCTGCCCAATTGGTCATTTTTCAGGTCCTAATTGCACCTAATCCGAATTGGTCATTTTCTTAGGTCACCTTGCAAGCAGAATTTTGGTATGTTTTCTCAATGAAAGTTGGCACATTTTGTGCCTAGTTCCACTCCAATTGGTCTCATACCAATTGAGGTTACACATTTAAACTTATTGTCTAAAATGTACACTGCCCTTGGTTACTTTGCTTAACACACATCAATCACACACATTTACCTTGCAATATGTTTACTTCCCTACCAAATCTGTTTTGGTACATTACCAAAACCACATCCCACTTTACATTATCCTCACTTTGGGCAGATTACAATTATCTTCAATACACCAATTAAAGTTCACATTTACAAAGTCTAAATACAATCACATACACACCTAAACATCACTAATTCTCACATACACTTTACAAATTAATTTCATACACATATCCATCACTCCTTCTATGTCAACATTCTGCCAACATTTCCATGAATACATACATTTATTCAAGTGTCCCCAAGCTGCCGAAAAGTGTCCTTCAACACCAAGTGTCCTACAATTCATTAAATCTCATTCAAGTGCAAAGATCACCTTATACATGTGAAGTAATTCACTAGGTTATTAAATCATCATAACTAACATAATTCTCATCAAATATATGTACAATTACTTCATCAATACATGATTACATGGCTGCCCAAAAATGGATATCTCAATACTCTTCAAACTTAAAAATTTCCTTCACAAAACCAACACCCATAACATGTATACAAAGTTTATCAAAGAAATCTTCAAAAATGCTAACTTACCTTATGGTTGGAGCTTGTTAAACCTTGCTTAAACTTCTTAAATTTGGTATCAAACTCTTCCTTGTGATGTGTAGACAAACTTTAATGAAGAACCCTAGGTGATTGGAGTTGAAATGGAGGAGTGCATGGAGCTTGATTGAAAAATGGCCATGGAGGATTTTTCTTCTTCAATTCGTCTAAGTTAAGGGAGTGAGGAAGATGAACATTCTGCTGGATATAGTGGACTTACACCTGCCCCATTATGTGTTTATTATATTCCTTTAGTGGCCCACTCACTCAATTTTAACTATATAATAAGCTTACATGTTTTATTTACACATTTTTCACTCCATTTTGGCTATTTACTTTAGGTACCACTAAACTAATTTTTCATTTTATTTTCTAAGTGTAATATTATTTATTTTTAATGGACATTTAGGTCAAAAGACAATTCGGGATGTCAAATGACCATAATGCCCTCGTCGTTGCATTCCCGATTTTTCGGTAATACCGGGTTTTGTCTGTTTTTCGATTTCTCACTTTTCTTTGTACTAATTATTTAATTTTTCTTTGATCTTTCTAATGATATTTATTCTTCAATAAAGGTCTATTTAAGTCCTAAAAATGTTTTCCAAGGTTCCCCGCAGTCCAGGGCTAGTCAACGGCCCACGCCGTGACTTCCCAGTGCGGTCACCCATCGTTAGGTTTCCCGGCTCGTTTAACTTGATCACATTTCTTTGCTATTATTTTTCCTTTGTTTTTCTTGTATTTTCTTTTCTTATATTTCATTATTTTATGTCTCCTCCCTCATGTCAAAGTGTAGTTCTAGGCATCCTAGCTGTCCGGACAACACTAGTCACCGGAGCAGTAGAACGCACTACCGAACTTTGGAGTGTTACATGCAATAATAAAATAAAAGGAAATAATAGAAAATAAATATGTATTGAATGTATCGATGTCTTACATGTTTTGTACTTGTTATATTCATTATTTCATTAAATTTATCCACTTTCATTTTTGGTTGCCCAAGTAACCTATACTGGACGACTGGACTGGATAAACGGGTAAACTGGCACTGGGTATCTAGTACCTCGGCCGTCACACCATCGGTCACATATGCATCTCCCGGTGCAATGTAATGTCTAATAAATCAGAATGACAATAGGCACAAGGCCAAATATCAACACAATGTCAAAATGGCTAAAAGCCATGAAATCGCTGAATGGCATAATGCCATGTGCGATCGCTAATCGAACCCTATTGGCATGCCAAACTATCCAAACCAATCTTGTTAGGTATACTAGGGCATTTGATACTTTTGAATTCTTCAATTTTTGAATTTCAAGTTTTGGTGTCACTATTCACTTCACTAGTCAACAAAAATGTTGACTTTTGCATAGAAAATAGGTACATTGGTTTTAACACTCCCAATGTACCACATTTTGCATTCAAAACTTGTTGGAATTAATCACCAATACCATTTCTAAGCTTAAAACTATGGGAGCAGAATTTTCAGTTTTTGTACCCTAACTTTACTGTTCTATTAGTTACTGTTGCAATGGGAATTTAAGAAAGTGATAAACAAGAAAGTTGTTCCTTATTTTGTCTAGTTGAATTTCTTTTTTTGAATCACTTCATTTGGAGTTTTGTAGCTCTAGTTATGGTCCAAAAACCACAGCTGGCCGGATTGAAAAACTGCAGAACTGACCATATCTACAGTGCAGTGAATAGTGACTGCAACTGCCTTGTTGGATAGGTTCTGGTCATAATTTGGGGTAGATTTCTGCATGAAAGTTGTTGGTCTATATCTTAACTTGTTTCTGTAAACATTTCAGGTCAATTGGGCCATTCTACAAAGAGTTATGGCCAAATGAACAATTACTGTTCATTTGGTCATTCTGTAGAATCTGGTTGCAGGACATCTGGATTGGGGTCAGTTTTTGGTCCACTTGCTTTGGTCTTTTGGGCATGGTTTCTTCACCAAAATTGTGCCATTATGTGTCTAATTTCATGTCCAATTGGCCAAACACCAATTGAACCTACACAGCCAAAGTTATGGCTGTCCAAGCAGGCTGGACTCACAGCCACCCTGTTGGTTACACTAGGCAGCATACCAAATCAGTTTGCAATGCCATAATTCACTTCAAGTTGTGGTCAACTTCCCTCAAATGGTCACTAATTGACCATTAAAATGTTCATTTACCATTACATAAGCAAAGTCCAAGTTTCTCTCCCAAAACCCTAATTTCCCATTTCAATTCACACCACACACCTTAGTTAAACACTTTCATTCATTACATATATATATATATACACTTTAAACACCCTCTCTAGTCCACTCTAAGCCCATCAAAACAATCAAAATCATGACCCTCACTAGGCTACCGAATTCCATGGGGTACATATACCTAAGTTTTACTTCATTTAAGTTACACTTTCGCACTCATTTTAAGTCCCTAACATGGAATAAGAGAGATATATACATAAATAAGCACTAACCTTGAATGGGGCAGAATTTTCTCAAGCTTAAACTTCACTTTCTTTCCTTTTCTAGGCTGCCAAACACTTTAGCAAGGTTGGGTGACCAATTTTAGTGAAGGGACCTGAGGGTTTTGGGGTAAGGTTAGAGAGATCTTTAAGCTAAAATGAAGAAGAGAAATGGAGGGTTTTCATGGCTATGTGGTGCGGCTGGAATGAGGGAAGAAGATGGTTGATGGCTTTTTAATTTTTTTCCTTCATTTTATCCTCTTTTAAGTGGTATTTAATAGCTTTTTAAAATTTGATTGGTTGGGAGTAAGTAAATGACATCATGTGATGTCATTATCCCTAATTTCCCTTATTTTTCTTTTCTTTTCTTTTCTACTAACTTTAAATTAATTTTTCATCAACATTAATTCATATTTTATGTCATAATAATTATTTACTCAACTGGACAAGTTGGCCAAAAATCGTCTCTGAAGGCAAAATGACTAAAATGCCCTCCGTTTGGCTTAACGGGTCAAAATTGTCTGTACCGAGTGAAAAATTTTTCTAAATATTTTCTTGGCATTCTAATGCCATAGGAACCTCAATGACTCTTCTCTGGAGTCCCAAAAATTATTTTATGAATTTTTCCCCGGGTCTAGGGCTCCTAGTTGCGAGAACCGCAACTTCCCTCTGGGTTACCCATCGCTTGGGCACCGGCTCATTTAACTTGGTTGTATTTTATTTCTAAAATTTTTACTAAATTTTTCTTATTAATATTTGAGTTAATTATGGTTCATCACTTTAGTTTAAATATTTTTCCGAACGTTCTAGCTGTCCGGACCGACACCGGTCACCGGAACAATAGAATATACGGAGTTGCTACCGGGAGGGTGTTACACCTAGTCCACTTCTTCCACGAGAGTTTCTCCGAAGCAGCCCTGAGATGGTGTATTCAGTTGGACAGGAGCAAATTGTGCTCCTGGAAAGATTTAGCCGATGCTTTCCTGAAACAATATAAGTTCAATTGCGACGTCGCCCCCACAAGGAGATACCTCCAAAACTTGGTGCAAAAAGACAGGGAAAGTTTCAAAGAATATGCCCAGAGGTGGAGAGAGAAAGCGGCAAAAGTTTATCCTCTAGTGACTGACAATGAATTATGCTCTTTGTTCATTGAGACGTTGAAGGCTCCTTATTTCAATCTGATGATTGGAAACACTTCCAATAGCTTCTCGGATATCATTCAAGCTGGAGAGAGGATTGAAGCTAATCTCTAGTTAGGACGATTGCAGGAAATGACTGGAAATTCTGCGAAGAAAAATGCCAGCTTTGGCAAAAAGAAAGAGGGCGATGTGCATTTCATCACCCGGCAAAACAATCACTCCCCACTCCCCCAGAACAACTACCAGCCATATCCACCTTCTCATGGCCCAACAATTGCCAACGTTCCACCCCCTTTCCCAAATTATCCTCATCCACGCCCACAGTATCCACCACTAACAACTTACCAGCCCAGACCACCTCCTCAACCTACTCAACCTAGACCACCCCAAAATAACCCAAGACCACAAAGAAACCCTGAGCCACCTCTTCCCCTCCCACTGACCAAAATATATCGATACCTCATCGGTATAAATCAAATAGTGCCGATTCCCCTTGACCCAATTTAGCAGCCATACCCCAAGTGGTATGATGCCAGTACCCGGTGCGAGTATCATGGAGGGGCACAAGGGCACTCAACCAATAATTGCGGGGCACTCAGGGGAAGGGTGCACGCTCTAATCAGAAACGGGTGGTTAAAAATCGAAGGGAATGGTTCCCTTCCCAATGTCACCTCAAACCCATTGCCCAATCATGGTATGGGCAATGGCGTGAATATGATAGACTCAGGAGAAGAAGGGTCAACCTTGAAGGTAGATCAACTGATTCCTCACTTTGAGGAGATTTTTACCATGGCAGTGAGGGAAGGTTACCTCTACCCTCAAACACCAGAGCCTGAAAATAATGCGGGATGTCCCTATCACGGAGGAGCAGCTAACCATGAGCTGTAAAATTATGGGGAGTTCAAACAAGAGGTCCAGAACTTATTGTCCCTCAAAGTCTTAAGATGCCAAGCAAGGTCAAAAATGGAGGGCGGAGTAAATACAGCCCGGTTCGGCCAAAATGCCTCTACCTCTAATCTCAGAATGACCTTCTCTGCCCCGGCATCATCACTGCCAGTAACAATCATCCGAACCCCGCCCCAGCTCCCTGTTACAAACACCCATGCTGTGCCTTGGAACTATAATTTCCAAGTCTTCACCCAAGAAGCATCAAGCAGTACACCAGTTTCTAGCCTTGCCTCACCCTCAGCACCTCCTAAACCGTGCTTCGCTCCTCATGAGCACTTCAAAATGACTTATGCCGGACCTTCTAGTAATGCTACTCCCCAACCTAACCCCCAGCCCGTCACTACCACGAAATCTTCCCTACTTGAGCAAGAGGTTGAGTTTATAACCCAAAGTGGGAGATGTTAGGGGAATGAAGAGAAGGAAAAGAAGAGAGGGAAAGTAAAAATGGGAGAGCCATGAGAGAATACGAAAGAGGAGGTTGAAGAAGTAGAGAAAAAAGAACCTATGGAAGTAAAAGAAGAGGAGGAGCTTTTGCTTCAAATAATGAAGCAAAGTGAGTACGACATTGTTGAGCAGTTAAGGAACACACCTGCTCAAATTTCACTGCTGTCACTGATCT
This sequence comes from Hevea brasiliensis, assembly GCF_030052815.1. Lineage (NCBI taxonomy): Eukaryota > Viridiplantae > Streptophyta > Magnoliopsida > Malpighiales > Euphorbiaceae > Hevea > Hevea brasiliensis. The sequence continues at coordinate 30,396,841 of NC_079509.1, read as the reverse complement.
TGAGCTTAGAAGTGCGTCTCCAAGCTTTGTAGAAGATTCTGGGTCAGGCCTTCATTAACTCCGATGTCACATCGGGGCAATTCGAGAAGATAGTGGGACAAATTTAGGCATCCAGTTTTGTCACTTTTTCAGAAGAAGAGATAGACCCTGCAGGCTTAAAGCACACTAAACTCTACATGTGACAGTAAAATGTAAAGGTTGCATAGTTGCCAAGGTCCTCATTGACAATGGATCCACGCTCAACATCTTGCCTAATGCCACTTTGGCTAGGCTACCAGTCGACTGGTCAAACATACGTCAAAGTGCTATGGTGGTAAGAGCTTTTGACGGCATAAGGAGAGAGGTACTGGGGGACATTGACTTGCCACTCCAAATCGGTGCATGCATTTTCAATGTCACGTTCCAAGTGATGAACATCGAACCTGCATACACTATGTTGCTAGGGAGGCCTTGGATCCATTCAGCAAATGCCATACCTTCAACCCTGCATCAGAAAATTAAGTGCATCATGGATGGCAGGATCATCACTGTGAAGGGGGAGGAGGCCATGGTGGTCACCAAGCCGCAATCACTTCCTTATATGGAAGCAGCTGAGGAATCATTGGAAAGCTCTTTCCAGGCTCTTGAATTTCAAGAAACCACCTCAAGAAATGAAGGGGCTACGGCTATGGTAGTAAAGGTGATGCTGAAGAATGGGTATGAGATGGGCAAGGGGTTAGGCGCTACATTACAGGGAATTGTCGAACCTATACCAGCTATCCAAAAGGTTGGCCGTTGCGGTTTGGATTATGAGGAAGACGCCCTCATGGATGGACGATTCTGGATGAGAGGTATGCTTCGGGATCAAAGATTTGATCAGAAAATCGGGAAAATGAAGGTATTCCCGAAAATCACGGAGGTCTTCACCAAGCCAGTCATTGAAAATCCAGTGGAAGCTGAAGAATCACCCGATGAACCATCCATTGATGTCATCCATCTCGACTCCTTGTATGAAGCCCTGATCTCGCCAATAACTGAAGGGCAAGAACTGGACAACTGGACAGCAGAGGACATCCCTGTACTCAATTTCGAGTAAAGTACTTTTGGTTATCTACACTTGATCATTTCGTCCATGGTGACAAGTGTAATATTGTAAATGGACCCTTTTCTTATGATGCAAATATTAATGGATTAATAGCGCATTGTACATTCAATTCTCTTTTCCTTATTTCCTTTGCCATTTTCATAATATATTCCACTTTCGTTTCTTCAAGACCATCCATCAATTAACATCTAATAATTCAATAGACTCAGAAATTGCTCTGGTTACTTTTGAAATCCCCATAACTGCCATTACTTCAAGTGATTCTAAGGAGGAACACGCAGAAGAAAGGGCTGAGAGAGATGAATGTTCCCTAGTGCCTTATGGGGATGAAACATACACTATAAATCTAGGCACCGAAGAAATAAAAAGGGAACTTAAGGTTGTGGGGAGTGCAGAATTAGAAGATATGGTCAGTTTGCTCAAAGAATTCTTAGATGTATTTTCATGAAGCTATGATGATATGACCGGCTTAGATCCCTAGTTTGTGACGCACAAAATTCCCTTAATTCCCGGGACGATCCCAGTAAAGTAGAAACTAAGAAGAATGAATCCTGACACGCTACTCAAAGTTAGGGATGAAGTCAAAAAGTAGTATGATGCTGGGTTTCTGGAAGTAGTCAAATGTCCTCAATGGATAGCTAACGTTGTCCCGGTAATGAAGAAGGATGGGAGAGTCAGAGTGCGTTGATTACCGGGATCTCAATAAAGCAAGCTTGAAAGATGATTTCCCTCTCCCACACATAGACGTGTTAGTAGACAATGCTGCAGGATTGGGCAGATGTTCTTATATCGATGGGGCATCCGGGTACAATCAAATCCCCATGGATGAACAAGATAAGGAGAAAATTGCTTTTATCACTCAGTGGGGGGTATTCTGTTATCGGGTCATGCCATTTGGCCTAAAGAATGCAGGCGCTACCTACCAACACACTATGGTTACATTATTCTACGATATGATGCACAAAGAAGTGGAGGTGTACGTGGATGATATGATAATCAAATCCAGAGAAGGAGAAAGCCATGTACAAGTGCTAAGGAAAGTGTTCGAAAGGCTCAGAAAGTATAAGCTGAAGTTGAACCCCGCCAAATGCATGTTCGGAGCTAGATCTGGGAAGTTGTTGGGATTCATAGTGAGTGAGAAGGGGATAGAAGTAGATCCAGACAAAGTTCGAGCCATTCAAGAGATGCCATCTCCAAAAACAGAAAGGGAGGTGCGCAGTTTCCTAGGGAAGCTAAACTACATCTCGAGATTTATTTCCAACCTCACTACTAAAGCTGAGCCTATCTTTAGACTACTCCGAAAGAACAACACCACTCAATGGGATTCAGTTTGTCAAGAGGCTTTTGATAAAATTAAGCAGTACCTGTCAAATCCGCCGATACTAGTTCCTCCAGTGATAGGAAGACCGTTGATTCTATACATGGCTGTCTAATAAAATTCAATGGGATGTGTTTTGGGGCAGCATGATGATAACCGGTTGGAAGGAGAGGGCCATTTATTACCTGAGCAAGAAGTTCAATGATTGCGAATCAAGGTACTCTTTCTTAGAGAAAACTTGTTGCGCGTTGGCCTGGACAGCAAATTGGCTTAAACACTACATATTAAATCATAAGACATGGCTCATCTCTAAGATGGATCCTATCAAGTACATATTCGAAAGCCCATTTGTGCCGGGAAGGATAACCAAATGGCAGGTCATACTCTCTCAATATGACATTGTTTACATGACCCGGAAAGCAGTGAAAGGCAGCGTAATCGCCGATGTCGACACCATATTTTGGCCGATCCCCAGAATCAATAAACTTCGAAACCGATCCCTAGCACTAAGTCTCTTCTTGCCATCTAATCACAGTTCCGATCTCTCTTCACAGAGAGTTGAGTCAATGCTAAGCTCTCGTATCCGTTAAAGCCTTACCGGTCTCTCAAATCATTCACCGATCTCTCAAGCCAATTGTCGAATATCCTGACCAGTTAACTGTACTCCCGATCTCTCTTGTCAGACAAGATTGAATTAACACCAGAACCTTGCTGCCAATATTTATAATCGACCTCTCTTTTAAAAGTTTAGAAATAACCAAGCCAAGGTTCTAATCCGGTTTAATGAAGATCTCATTCTTAGATGTTCAAACCAAAATTTTCAATTAAGTTCCGTTTAGCAATCTCGTGCATGTTGTATTTTCCGATCTCTCACACTTAGGATAATAATAGTTTTCAGTTGTTTCAATATACTCAGACAATCAAGTGTTTAGAAATTTTCCGATCACAACCATTCATCAAACAAAAAGGCATTCTATTCCATTTCATTGCAAAATTTGTACAAGTTATTCGGCTGGGGGATCACCCCCAGCCTGATCTACATTTTGCTCATCCTCTCCCTCCTCTTCACTATCCTCACCCTCGCCCCCGGGAGCCAGGTCGGCCATCCAAGAGAAGTCCTCTTCTGGGTAACGCTTCTGGAGTTCGGCCAAGAGGTCCTTGTGAGCATTCACATAGGCACCAGCTATCCCTGTCACCATTTCTTAGTCTTTCGCCTTAAGCTCCTCGATAAGTTGGGCGACCTGAGAAGCTTCATTGGCCCAGAGCGCCTGGACTTCCCCGAGAGCACGATCCCTTTCAGCCAGGACATGATTCTGTTCGGCCACTCTGTCTTCATAGAACTTCGCCCGCCCCTCAACTTGAGATATGTATTCCTGAGCGGATGCAAGTTGGGATCGGAGGGAAGCCATTTCCTGATTCTTCTTCTCGACCTCCTTGCCCAGGCGATGAGCCTTTTCCCGAACTATGGTCTGGTTCACCAGACACTCCACGTTCAGGCTCATGGAGCGAGTCAAGATATCGTCAAGGCTGTCCGGGGATAGCCTGTCCCGATCCTCCCGAAGGCAGATGGAAGACCCCAAGACTTTGGCAAAACCGGGGTTCTCCCGAATAGTCCGGTTATTCTTCAGGGACTCGATCAATGTTTGAGCGCCACGAGAAGAGGATCTCACAGAAGATTGAGAAGGACCCCTTTCTGTGCTTGGAGCAACTGGAGGGGGTGGAGTCGGCTCTTCCTATTGAGGAGGAGATCGGACAGCTTCAGTGATCGGCGGACCCAAAGGTCAGGACGGGCCTCCTTGCGTCTCCCCTGGTTCATGGCCGGGAGTTCGAAGCATTTCCGAACGCTTCATCTCCTTTACTTTCCAGGAGATCTCTCTTTCTTTCTTCCGCTTCCTAGAACCCTCATCACCCGCCATACCCGCACAAAGAAGAGGTCAGTGAGATCGCTAAGGTCCTGAGATCTGAGATGTAGAAAATACCAGTGCCGAGGTCAGAGAGCGAAAGTTCGCGATCTTGGCCGGTGAGCAGCTGTATGGTCCAATGGTGCAGCTCGGCGGTCACCGCATCTAAACAGGAATACTTTTGAGAGGCAGCCTGATTCTTTAGATCCATCACTATTAAGCTTTCCTCCTGGTTCAGGTTAATGCGCTTGAGCAGGGCCCCGGTGCCACCAACACGGGGAAGTCCTCAAAGCAGGTCGGATTTTTGCTCCTCAGAATGAAGAAGCGGTTCTTCCAATTTTTAAGGGAGGAGGGCAGATCGGTGAAGAGTCCGCAATGAGGCTTCACCAAAGAACCAAAGGCTCGCCGCCCTTTGGGAGTTAGCACTGCAGCCGGCGAACACCTTAGCCGTAGGTCTGATTCCCTTAGCTCGGCATAGACCTCGGAAGGCTACTAAGATCCGCCATGAGTTAGGGTGAACTTGAGCAATGCACACCCGGTGAAGTTTTAGGACCTCCTTGAAGAAGTCATCCAGAGGGAACCGAAGACCGGCCTTTAACTGTTCCTCGTATACCATAACCTTGTCATTCTCTTCAAAGGAGTGATAGGCTCGGTGATCGCCGTGACACCGATAAGTTCGCATTTAATCGTGACGAATATTGTACTCCTGACTGAACGATTGCAGATCGGACTCTTGCAAGATCGATGGCAGCTCGTCCATAGGGAGATTCTCCCTCCCTGAAGAAGGTACGTGCCTTGATGGTCCGATCCGCCCCCAAGCTGGAACAGAGGCCCTAGGAGGTTCTGTTTGCGCGCTTGGCCCGACCACCTCTTCTTCGTCAAACGACCACGAGAACTGAATGGAAGGAGGACTCGCCGCTCTTTGACCTTCGGCACCGCTCATTTTCAAAAGAAATAAAGAACTTAAACTAAAAAGAAGATCAAAGCCCTTACCGGAGTCTGATCGGCGTCGGAAGAACTTGAGAAAACGAGAGAACTTCGAAGTTGTGAGCAGGAGACTGAAAATGGAATGAGAGAACAACTGGCTAACCCCCCCACCCCTATTTATACTAGTCCGAGCATTTAATGCTCACGAGGTTCCAGGCAGTGCATCGATTAACGAGATTCGCCAACTGTTTTGACACGTCTCTCGAACATTCCAAGGAGATCGGTTAAATGGAGATTGGCATAATAAGTTGAATATTTTGAATGAAGGATTAGTTAAGAGTCATTTTGTTAGGAACCAGATCGGACAAATATATCAGAGATCGGAAAATAATCAATAAGATAATAATTGGAGAAACAAGATTTTTATTTCCAAAAGATCAGATTACATCATTTGGGCGATCTCTAGGGATCGGATTACAATGAAGGTCTAACTACAACATTTGGGTGATCTCTAGAGATCTGATTACATTGAAGGATTACATCATTTGGGCGATCTCTAGAGACCGGTGGAACATCCTATCTAAAGAGCCCCAGGTTTATAACTGATCCCAAGGGTGTTGCCGACCAGAGCTTAATCCGCTGTCGGAACACCCAATATGGAAGGAAACCGCTGTCGGAACACTCAATGTGGTGAGAAGCCGAATGAACTTGAGGAAGTAACCACCAAGGGTCAGCGGAGCATCAGCAATTTGCTCAGCCAAAATCAGTTTGTCGATCATGCCAGTTGAACAACTCGGGATCGGCACGGTCGAGGTCCGCAATCCAGATCGGTCAATTAACCCAGTCCTCTCACCATCATCAGACAAGGTTATGCGATCACCGGGGTCGTAAATTTTCAGTCGAGGAATAAGGAAGTCCATCGGAGAGGGATCAAAAACCACAATCATGGCTTAACGACCACCGAGCAACTAGAACTAGAAAAGAAAGAAGGAAGAGAGGAAAATCGATGAAGGAAATGTCTCTCGCCGTGGGTATATATAGGGGAAAACGGGCATTTATCGCTGAGCAGAAAATGAAGCGAACGCTTCGGGAATCGAGGGGAAATTAATGCTTTGACCAGACCGGACCTGAGAAAGGGAAAGATCGGAATAATAGATCGGAAGATGGGAGACCAGCATGAAAGATCGAAAAAGAGCATGTAAAAGAGATCAGAAAGAGGGAAGATCGGAAGGCAAAAAGAATAAGACAAATCCCAATAACCGCCGCCGAATCGAGCCGAGGTAGTTAAAACGCTGCGCATTTAGATCTCCACCGCACGCCTAAGAATCGCCGCACGCACGTCGACAGTGCGTGGTATGTCATGACAGTCCTGTACATCCCAATCCCCACCGTTGATCTCACTGGTAAGGACAAACCCGGAACCCTTGGATCAAGAGAGAAGACGACAATACCAGCATCTTTCGCTCTTAGCCCTCAGATCGTTCCGGACGAGAAGATTTGGGACCGTCAGATTGAAAGAAGAAAAGGACAAATATTCTAAAGAGTGATCTCAGCCATTCATTTTGATTCTCTTTAATTCCTGAACATCCGATCATGTCCTTCGAAATCTTGACCCTCCATCTCCCTCAAAATAAATCCTGACCCTTCATGGGGAGCACCCGATTCCTATAAATACCTGCATGAAAAACTGTTCAAGGGACGGGCAAAAAAGAGAGGTAGTTATTATAGCGGAAGAACTCTGAAACTCAATTCAGTTTGTTACTCTGCTACTTTGAAGTTTTGATTAGAAAGACTTTTGAAACTAGTTTTCTGAAGTGTTTTCTTGAAAAGGATTTTGAATACTGAAACTCTACATTTTCAGTTTGTTCATTATCCAGTCACACTCTCACTTTCAGCCTTTTATTATCTCTGTCTTCGTCCCCATTATCCAAGCTCAATTTCATTTCACTCGATTTTTATCTTAATCTGATTGCATTTTAGCTAAGCACACTTCAGTTCACAACGAACGTCAGCACTCAAGCTAATCAGTCTGCTGTCTTATTACTATTTGTCACCCTGTAGTCATTTCAATAGATTTAGCTCCTTACAGGTAAGAGCTCATATTGCCGTTTTGCTAAGTGTTTACATTTACTTTTCACATTTTCTTTGCCTTTTTTATGCATGTGATTTTCTCCAAGTTCATTTAGTGCCAAAGAACCTTAAACAATGTTACTCTCGAGTTTATTTCTTTAGTGATCAGTCTATCGTTTTATTAACCTTCGTCATTTCTGAATGCAAGTTTTCTACCTCCTAGTAGCGTGTAAGTGGTTGGGTAAAACGTAGGTAACTACAACTTAAGGGTCTCTTTTAAGAGAGAGAGCCTAAATAACACGTCAGGAAAATAGCCAAACTATTAGGCTGACGTAAACGGCAATTCGGCAAGATGCCATAAAGTGGAATAAAACCAAAGTAAATGAAACAGAATAGATCGGACATTAATAGGTACTGGTAAAGTGACCTTAGGGGAAGTCAGCAAAATTCAGTCCAGCTTCTCTTATTTAGTCACAAAATATCAATTAGAAGCCTTACCCCCCCCCCCCCCCCCAACACTTTAGAAAGTCAGAATCTTTAGCTTTAGGACCTTATGACATGTAGCTGAAATTAAAATTTGGGAGATCGGAAAGATCCCATTAAGGTTCCTGTTAATTTAAAAAAGAGAACGGAAGAGGGTTCTTATCCGATTCTCAGCTCAAAACTTTAATTAAATAGAGATCGGAGGAGAGTTCTTATCCGGTCTCAAATTAAAATTTTGAATAAATACTTAATAGAGATCGGAGGAGAGTTCTTATCCGGTCTCAAATCAAAATTTTAAATAAATACTTAATAGAGATCGGAGGAGAGTTCTTATCCGGTCTCAACTCAAAATTTTAATAAATATTAAATAGAAATTGGAGGAAAATTCTTATCCTATCTCTGAGCTAAAATTGTTATGAATACTTAAAAGAGATCGGAGGAGAGTTCTTATCCGATTCTCAATCCTAAATTTTAAATACCCCAAGAGAGATCGGAGGAGAGTTCTTATCCGATTCTCACACCAAATCTTAACCTGTACGCAAGATAATCCCAAAACCAAAAATGATTCGCAACAGTAACTCACTAAGGTTGTCTCATTTACTTATGTATCTGGGTGATCCAAATTTAGTGAAAAATCAAATGCTCCTTTAGTCAAAAGGATCAACATATCCATTCAAGCCCTCCTAACTAATGCAAAATTAAATCTACTTACCCTTATTAAGGGACGAGGTGGGGTGCCTAACACTTTCCCCACCTGTTTATGGACCCCGAACCTAGAATCTCTGTCTTGAAGTGGTTTCATTTCAATTTATTTTCACAAATGGTTTTCTTTAGTTTCCCTTAAAACTAAGGTGGCGACTCCTCACTCTTTCCCACTTCGGTGAGGGTTCGTTCAGGCGACCGTAAAATCCCTTGCGACAGCTTGGCGACTCCACTGGGGACATAGCAAAGACTGACTTAACCCCGGTTTAGTGGTCCAAAAGTAGATTTAATTTTTTATGATCAAATTATAGTTAGATGGGCTCATTCGGCGATGTTTTATACGTTAATTATTGTTATTGCGGCTAACTATTTTGCTTGTTTTGCCTGTTTTATCTCCTTATAGTGTTCTTCGTTTCAAAAAAGGGGAAAAGGGAAAAATAAAATTCCCCTGAATTGGGAAGAGGTAAAGGTGTCCCTTCACACACTGAACACTCACACGATGTCCTCACACACTTTGGCCCTATACCCGGGCTTTCTTACCCTTTTAGGAAAGTAGGAGGGAGTCATGTAGCGGTACCCGTGGGTTCTACCCCGTTAGTATCCGTGAAGGCTTCTGCTCAAATTGAAACTTGTTCTATCCACTGTGATACTCGTGGAATTTTCCCGATAATATCATGGTTATAGAATGGGGCTCTACTGTTTACAGTAGGGGCAATTTGGGAACCTGTGGCTTTTAGAAAATTAGATCCTGAGCTAAACTATCACGATAGCTGAAAGCCGTAGTAAGCTACCTTGTAAGGTAGAACTATCCAGATAGGTAGCGCTCGTCCGATATCAGGAGTCTCCCTATTATAAGACAAAAGGGGCATACTTACTCTTATCCTTTTCTGCTTTAATTTCCTTTTGTTCATTTTTGTGAGGCTAATTTTGAATTTTACTGAAACACCTACGCATTTTCCTACTTTGATAAATGTATATGTGTCACCCTATCAACAGTATGATTCAAAATTACCCTAATTTATCTTGCTAACGAGTTTTCCCGCAGGCATTACCAAACCAAGAGTCTGCAAAAGGATAGGCATCATATTTATCATGGCATCCTCGAGTCAGTCGGCCGAAGAAGTTCAGAATGCTAAACTTTGGTCCAAATCGATTCATACTCCAGTACCCTCACAAAATGATGTTTCCAAGGCACATGCTAGCTTACTACCTTCATTAGATCTGAATAAAATTGAAGTCAGAATGAACAGCCTCAAGGGTCTGTCTAATGGATGGAGGTCGCTTCCTGATCAGGTCAAGGTACGATTTGAAGAGAAGTATGGGAGGATTGCAACCTTAATGCGAGTCAAGGTCCAAATCTCGGCATTAAAAGCCACGTTGTCGGTTTGGAACCCTAAGTACGGGGTATTCTCTTTCAATGATATTGATACAGTTCCCACTTTGGAGGAATATCAGGCATTATTAGGGATCCCTTATTCAACACAGAATCGGATCTACCTACACCTTGAGCATAGGCAGACCTGGAAACGATTAACACATTTGTTGGGCATCCCTTCGGAGGAGGCAAAGTCAAAAGAAACTGTCAAAGGAAACACACATGGTTGGTATTGGACATATCTCGGGAAGTGGTTAGATCAGTACCTCCAAGAGAAAAAGTGGAATCAAGCTTCAGTGGCACTCGCCTTGGGGATCTATGGTTTGATTTTGTTCCCGGGACCATTGGGAATCATAACTTGTAGCGCGGTGGAAGTATTCTGGATGGTAGAAAGGCAGGAGATCAATCCAGTACCGGCAATTCTTGCGGAAACCTTGTTAACCCTAACCTACTGTAGACAATAGGGGAAAGGGCCAATTAAGTGTTGTTCTCAGTTGCTATACCTCTGGATTATCAGTCACATGTGTCCTGTGGAGACAAAGGGATTAACTTGGTACCTTGACCAGCCTCCCATCGAAAAGATGACCCGGTTAGTAATCAGTCCGAAGAATGAACAGCAGTGGTGGGAACAGATTTTGAGTTTCAATAGCCATGATTACTGTTGGAGGAAGTCAGGACGCCGTGCCAACCCGTTTTGATCGGTACGGGAGGTAATCAGTTGGTATCCCTAATCGGAGTAACCGGATATACAAGTTACACTCCGGCATTGGTAATGAGGCAATTTGGCTCAACGCAGTCCATGATCAACATTGAAGAATACCATCAAGGTCACTTCTACCATGAGCTCAAGGAAGAGGAAGGATTGAAACTGGCTCGCAAGTTTTGGGAAAACATTACTCTGATGGAGAGATCGCCTAAAGGCCCAAGTGCCTCGGGCAATTATCTTAAATGGAGAGCTGACAAGGATCGAGAACACTCAACTACAGAATTCGAGGACAGCAACCCTCGCCAAAACATCCTATTAGAAGAAGCTGATAATCGTCTGCTTGACTCACTACAAAAAGCAAACACCGAGAACTCACAACTGCAAGAACAAATAAAACAGTTGGAGGACCAACAGCAGAAACTTAAAAGAAAAGTGAGAAGGCTCAAGAAAGAGGCAAGGGCCAAAAGGATGGGGTTCGAAGAGCAAGAGGAACAGTGGGAAAAGGAAAAAGACTCTCTCCAAGCTGAGGTAAAAGAAGTGAAAGTACAGAATAGTAAGCTTCAGGAAAAGATGAAATACCAAGAGGTGCTCGTTGAAGAGTATAAACAGGAAAACAAAAAGAAGAAGCTCGAATTAAAAGAACAGGCACTACTCATCAACGATATCTTGAAAGAGTGTGCTAAGGAAAGGAAAGAGAAAGAAAAACAAGCTGCTCTCTATCAAGAATCAAAGAGAATGTTGACCAGCTGGAAAGAACGATAGCACAGGGAAAACAAGAATTATTACCTGAATCCGAGTACGCTCTGAAAGCATTCGACCCTGCCAAACAAGAAGAAAGGTTATATGAGTATCTCAGAAGATGTCATCTTATTATAAAGAGCCTTCCAGAGCCTAGGCCAATGTAGAGGATACGATGTACAAATTATTTAGTTAATGAAATGATTTCTGGACCATTGTTTAGCAAATTTGTGAATGAATAATATGACTCCCGTAGGAACTCCCTCGCTAGGGTTATGTGAAAAATTGAACGCGCTATATGGACAGGTATCATAAATGCGCATTCAATCCAGTCATTCACAGTCAGACTATCGAATGATGCCATAATAAAATTGATGCGATTATCCTTTTACAGATTTCAACCTGGCTCTCAAATGCCACTGTATCCTTCGTCCAGACCAGGACTTTTAATTCCTTTGCAAAATTCAAAGTTCATTTAAAATTTTCTTTTTACTCCTTACAGGAAATCAATATTGCTTCAAACAAGGCAAGCCTGACCAAGCACACGGTTCAGTCCAAGCGAGTGTACTTAACAAGATCTCGGACAAAGAAGATAATGGAAGATCAGGAACAAGTACAGAACCTATAGGGGCAGGTTTCCGAATTAAAGGATCAGGTCTCAGATCTTATGAGACTAATGAGGGAAATGTCCCAGAATAAACCCACTTCAGAACCTAGCCTACCACTACCTCCTCCACCACCTACAACAATGGATCCTCACCAAGCTTCAACTTCTTTTACCTTTCAGTCTCCCATCCCGGACCCGACAATCACTGTCAATCCGGTTACCACGAATAATGACCTACCTTACTCTCATTACCCAACCGTTCCAAACACCGACCCATATCGGTCAATTTTAATCCCTCCAGTCCACTCCACCCCTCATCTCCCAACTGGGGGAGTATCCCATGCAGTGGGAGGGGAAAATAAGACAAAAGAAAGTGAGAAATTATCTGCTCTAGAGGAGAGATTAAGGGTAATCGAAGGACTGAATATGTATGGTTCAGTTGATGTGGCATCACTTAGATTGGTTCCTGATGTGGTGGTGACACCCAAGTTCAAGGTCCCTGATTTCGACAAGTACACAGGGAATTCAGATCCTCGCATTCACTTGGCCACCTATATCGCCAAGATGTCTGCTCTGACAGAGGACGATAGACTGCTGGTCCACTTCTTTCATGAGAGCCTCTCAGGGGCAGCTTTGAGGTGGTGTATTTAGTTAGACAGGAGCAAACTGCGCTCCTGGAAGGATTTAGCTGATGCCTTCTTAAAGCAGTACAAATTCAACTGCGATGTGGCCCCCACAAGAAGAGACCTCCAGAACCTGGTACAGAAAGACAGAGATAGCTTCAAGGAATATGCCCAGAGATGGAGAGAAAAGGTGGCAGAAGTGCATCCCCCGGTGACCGACAATGAGCTATGCTCTTTGTTCATCGAAACTTTGAAGGCCCCTTACTTCAACTTGATGATTGGGAACACTTCCAACAGCTTCTCTGACATCATACAGGGTGGTGAAAGAATAGAGGCCAACCTAAGAATGGGACGATTGCAGGAGTTGGTTGAGAACCCTGCAAAGAAAACTGCCAATTTTGGCAAGAAAAAGGAGGGTGATGTCCATTCAGTCACCCGGCAGAATAATTACTCTCCACTACCTCAAAACAATTATCGACCATATCCTCCCCCCCATGGCCAAACAGTTGCAAACATTCCACCTCCTTTCCCTAATTATCCACACCCGCGCCCACAATATCCCCCACCTACAAATTACCAACCAAGACCGCCTCCTCCTCCTTCTCAACCAAGACCACCACAAAACAACCCAAGACCCCCAAGAAACCCTGATCTACCTCTTCCCCTCCCACTCAGTGAAATATACCGATACCTTATCGGTATAAACCAAATCGTACCAGTTCCCCTAGATTCAATTCAGCCTCCATACCCCAGGTGGTATGATACCACTGCCCGTTGTGAGTATCATGGAGGGGCACAAGGGCACTCAACCGATAACTGCGAGGCACTCAGAGGGAAAGTGCACGCTTTAATTAGAAACGGGTGGTTGAAGATTGAGGGAAATGGTTCCCTCCCCAATGTTACCTCAAACCCATTGCCCAATCATAATACGGGCAATGGCGTAAACATGATAGAGTCAGACGGAGAAGGGTTGACACCGGAGGTAACTGAGGGGCAAGAACTAGACAACTGGTCGGCAGAGGACGTCCCTGTACTCAATTTCGAGTAAAGTACCTTTGGTTATCTACACTTGATCATTTTGTCCATGGTGACAAGCGTAATACTGTAAATGGACCTTTTTCTTATGGCACAAACGTTAATGAATTAATAGCGCATTTTAAATCCAATTCTCTCTTTCTTTTGAATTCCATCCTTAATATACATTTTTTTATTCATTCAGGACCATTCATCAATTAACACCTAATAATCCAATAGATTCAGAGATTCCTCTGGTTAATTTTGAAATCCCCATAACTGCCATTACTTCAAATGATTCTGAGGAAGACCCTACACAAGAAGACAGTGAAAAGGATGAGCCCTCCCTCGTGCCTTGTGGAGACGGAACGCGCACCATAAATTTAGGCACAGAAGAAGTAAAAAGGGAACTCAAGGTAGTAGAGAGTGAAGAATTGGGAGATATGATCAATCTGCTTAAAGAATTCCTCGACGTATTTTCCTGGAGCTATGATGATATGGTGGGTTTGGACCCTCAGATAGTGACGCACAAAATTCCCCTAATTCCAGGGACAGTCCCGGTAAAGCAGAAGTTAAGGAGAATGAATCCCGACACACTGCTCAAAGTTCGGGATGAAGTCAAGAAAGCGATGACTGGTTCCTGAAGTGGTCCAATCTCCCCAATGGATAGCTAATGTGGTCCCGGTAATGAAGAAGGACGGGAGAGTTCGGGTGTGCGTCGATTATAGGGATCTCAATAAAGCGAGCTTGAAAGACGATTTCCCTCTCCCTCACATTGATGTGTTAGTTGACAATGCTGCGGGATTGGGCAGGTGTTCGTGTATTGATGGGGCATCAGGGTATAATCAGATCCCGATGGACGAGGAAGATAAGGATAAAACTGCTTTCATCACTCAATGGGGAGTATTTTGCTATCGGGTCATGCCTTTTGGGTTGAAGAATCTTTGGTGCTACCTACCAGTGCAATGGTCACATTATTCCACGATATGATGCATAAAGAGGTGGAAGTATATGTGGATGATATGATCATCAAATTGCGGGGAGAAGTTAGTCATGTGCAGGTACTGATGAATGTATTCGAGAGACTCAGAAATACCGATTGAATCGAACCACGCCAAATGCATATTCTGAGCTAGATCGGGAAAGTTGTTGGGATTCATAGTAGCGAGAGGGGAATAGAGGTTGATCGGACAAGGTTCGAGCTATTCAAGAGATGCCATCCCCAAGAATGAAAGGGAGGTGCGCATTTTAGGAAAGTTGAACTACATTTCAAGATTTATTTCCAATCTCACCGCCAAAGTGAGCCAATTTTCAAGCTACTCGGAAGAACAACTCCACCCAATGAGATTCGGTTGCCAAGAGGCTTTTGAGAAGATCAAGCAATACTTGTCAAGACCACTGATTGGTCCCACCTGGCGGTGAAGGCCTCTTATCACGTATATGGCGATCCAGTGAGAACTCGATGGGATGTGTTTTGGGACAACATGATGATACTGGCGAAAGGAGAGGGCTATTTATTACCCGAGTAAGAAGTTCAATGATTGTGAGTCAAGGTACTCTTTCTTAGAAAAAGCGTCTTTGTAGCGTTAGCACAGACTGACAAATCGCCTCAAGCACTACATGTTGAATCACAAGACATGGCTCATCTCCAGGATGGATCCTATCAAATATGTATTCGAAAGCCCATTCGTGCCAGGTAGGATAGCCAAGTGGCAGGTTATACTCTCCTAATATGACATAGTCTATATGACCCGCAAAGCGGTGAAAGGTAGCGTGATTGCTGATCTCCTAGCAGAAAATCCTATCCAGGATTATGAAGCTCTGGATTTTGAGTTCCCTGATGAGCATATTAATGAAGTGGACTGCGAAGAAAAGGGACCAGCCGATGTATGGGAAATGTATTTCGACGGAGCTGTCAATTTGTCCGGGAATGGAATTGGAGCTGTATTGATATCCCCAGATGGAAAGCACTTCCCGATAGCCGTTAAGTTGAGATTTGACTGCACCAACAACGTCGCGGAATATGAAGCTTGTGTGATGGGTCTACAGGCCGCCATCGAAATGAAAATCAGGAAGCTGGAGGTATACGGAGACTCAGCCCTGATTATTTATCAAGTCAAGGGAGAATGGCAAACCAAGGATCCCAAGCTAATCCCGTATCAGAAGTATCTATTGGAGCTGATCAAGAAATTCGAAGAAATCTCTTTCACTCACCTTAGTAGGGACAAGAATCAATTTGTTGATGCCTTAGCTACTCTAGCTATTATGGCTCAAATCGAAGAGGGTCAGATGGCTCAGACATTGAAGATTAAAGCAAGACGTGAGCCAGCATATTGCTTCATGATTGAAGAAGAGCCCGATAGAAAGCCTTGGTATCATGACATCCTGGTCTACTGTAGAACCAGAGAATTCCCTTTGGGGGCAAGCAAGAATGAAAAGAAGATGATTCGAAGATTAGCATTGGGATACTTCCCCAGTGGAGAAACCCTATACAAGAGGAGCTCCAACGGCGAATTATTGAGATGTGTGGATACAAAGGAGGCGAAGAAAATCCTTTTTGAGACTCGTGAAGGAAATTGTGCAACCCATGCCAATGGGCACATGATGGCTAAGCAAATCATGCGACGTGGGTATTTTTGGACCACAATGGAAAAAGATTACGTCGAGTATTTCCGAAAATGCCATAAGTGTCAAATCTATGCCGATCCGATCAATGTGCCACCTCACAAGTTGATAAACCTCGTCTCACCATGGCCTTTCGCAATGTGGGGCATCGATGTGATTGGTCCCGTAAATCCCAAGGCATCCAATGGGCACAGATTCATCCTTGTGGCCATCGACTATTTCTCCAAGTGGGTCGAGGCGACATCCTATGCGCATATCACACAGAATACGTTTCTCAAATTTTTTAAAAGCAATATTATCTGCCGGCATGGCCTCCCTAATGAAATCGTCACCGATAACGCTAAGAATCTGAATGGCCCGAAGATCTAGAAATTGTGTGATCAATACAAAATCCGACACCTCAATTCTTCCCCATACCGCCCCCAGATAAATGGAGCGGTGGAAGCTGCAAACAAAAACCTCAAGAGGATAATCCGGAAAATGACAGTCACGTATAGGGATTGGCATGATATGCTACCTTACGCTCTCCACGCATACCAGACTTCTGTGAGAACCTCAACCGGGGCAACTCCATACTCGCTGGTTTACGGCATGGAAGCAGTATTGCCTATTGAAGTTGAAATTCCTTCCCTAAGGATTCTGAAGGAGTCAGGAATTGATGAGTCAGAATGGATCCAGTCAAGGTTGGATCAGTTAAACTTGCTTGATGAGAAAAGGTTAGCAGCAGCATGTCATGGGCAGTTATACCAGATGAGAATGGCTAGAGCATTTGACAAAAATGTTCGCCCGCGCAAATTCCAACCCGGGGACTTAGTTCTGAAGAAAGTACTGCCGAATCAAAATGATCCCCGGGGCAAATGGTCACCAACCTACGAGGGGCCCTATGTAGTTAAGAAGGCATTTTCTGGAGGAGCCTTGATCTTGACCCACATGGACGGTGAAGACTGTCTGAGACCTGTGAATGCTGACACCGTCAAGAAATACTATGCCTAAAAAAAAAAAAAAGAGTAGGGGTGAAAACCCAAAAGGGCGCTCCTAGCAAAATGCGTGAAAGAAGGCGAAAACCCCGAAGGGGCGCTTTCTGTAAAACGAGTGAAGGATGAAAACCCAAAAGGGCGTCCTGAAAAGTGAGTCAAAAAAAAAAACAAAAAAAAAAAAAACAAAAAACCTAGGGGTGAAAACCCGAAAGGGCATCCCGGAAACAAAAAGGGGAAATAAGGAATGGGGGGCATAAAACCAGGATGAAGAGGAAACTGTCACGGCATGAGACTTCAGAGAACTTGAAATAATGGCAGTTAAGGGATTTCAAAATCAGCCACAGGGAATATGTGAGATCTATCCTTGTACCCTTCTTCTTTGAAACTTTTTCTTGTTTATGTTAAACCATAATAAAATCACACTTCATTCCCCATGTTTCTATCTTTCCCTTATATTTATCTTTCTGCAATCTCGTTATTTAATGCGCTATTTAAATCAGTTAAAATTTTTGCCATAAGATTAAGATTTGACAATTGATAACTTCACGTACTTTACTATGAGATTTGCAGGGGATGAAAAAAAAAAAAAAAAAAAAATAGAGGTGAAAACCTGGAAAGGCGCTTCTGGTCATATAGACGAAGGGGAAGTAAAGACCCGCGAGGGTGCTTTTCGGGGGAAAATCTGAAAAACAAAATGGGGCATTTCAAGAAACAAGGCCATAGGTCAAGTCTTGCAACTCGTCCTCCATTCGTCGTTGGTCTTCGGGATTCTGTTAAGTACACTTCATTGGGGAAGAACTTCTTGTGTCCGGATCAGGCTTGCTTTGTGAGTGCAATTTAAATTTCCTGCTGATTTTAATTTCCTGCATTTAAATTTCCTGTTATCAACCTCTGGTTCCTTGATCTAAGTTGATTTTAATTTCCTGCATTTAAATTTCCTGTTATCAACCTCTGGTTCCTTGATCTAAGTTGATTTTAATTTGCTGCATTTAAATTTCCTGTTATCAACCTCTGGTTCCTTGATCTAAGTTGATTTTAATTTACTGCATTTAAATTTCCCGTTATCAACCTCTGGATCCTTGATCTAAGTTGATTTTAATTTCCGTGATTTAAATTTCTGTTATCAACCTCTGGTTCCTTGATCTAAGTTGATTTTAATTTCTGCAGATTAAATTTTCCGTTATCAACCTCCGTTCCTTGATCTAAGTTGATTTTAATTTCTGCATTTAAATTTCCGTTATCAACCTTTGGTTCCTTGATCTAAGTTGATTTTAATTTTCAGCATTTAATTTCCTGTTATCAACCTCTGGTTCCTTGATCTAAGTTGATTTTAATTTCCTGCACTTAAATTTCCTGTTATCAACCTCTGGTTCCTTGATCTAAGTTGATTTTAATTTCCTGCAATTTAATTTTCCGTTATCAACCTCTGGTTCCTTGATCTAAGTTGATTTTAATTTCCTGCATTTAAATTTCCTGTTATCAACCTCTGGTTCCTTGATCTAAGTTGATTTTAATTTCCTGCATTTAAATTTCCTGTTATCAACCTCTGGTTCCTTGATCTAAGTTGATTTTAATTTCCTGCAATTTAAATTTTCTGTTATCAACCTCTGGTTCCTTGATCTAAGTTGATTTTAATTTCCTGCATTTAAATTTCCTATTATCAACCTCTGGTTCCTTGATCTAAGTTGATTTTAATTTCCTGCATTTAAATTTCCTGTTATCAACCTCTGGTTCCTTGATCTAAGTTGATTTTAATTTCCTGCATTTAAATTTTCCGTTATCAACCTCTGGTTCCTTGATCTAAGTTGATTTTAATTTCCTGCATTTAAATTTCCTGTTATCAACCTTTGGTTCCTTGATCTAAGTTGATTTTAATTTCCTGCATTTAAATTTCCTGTTATCAACCTCTGGTTCCTTGATCTAAGTTGATTTTAATTTCCTGCAATTTAAATTTCCTGTTATCAACCTCTGGTTCCTTGATCTAAGTTGATTTTAATTTCCTGCATTTAAATTTTCCTATTATCAACCTCTGGTTCCTTGATCTAAGTTGATTTTAATTTCCTGCATTTAAATTTCCTGTTATCAACCTCTGGTTCCTTGATCTAAGTTGATTTTAATTTCCTGCATTTAAATTTTCCGTTATCAACCTCTGGTTCCTTGATCTAAGTTGATTTTAATTTCCTGCATTTAAATTTCCGTTATCAACCTATGGTTCCTTGATCTAAGTTGATTTTAATTTCCTGCAATTTAAATTTCTGCTATCAACCTCTGGTTCCTTGATCTAAGTTGATTTTAATTTCCTGCATTTAAATTTCCTGTTATCAACCTCTGGTTCCTTGATCTAAGTTGATTTTAATTTCCTGCAATTTAATTTTTCGTTATCAGCCTCTGGTTCCTTGATCTAAGTTGATTTTAATTTCCTGCATTTAAATTTCCTGTTATCAACCTCTGGTTCCTTGATCTAAGTTGATTTTAATTTCCTGCATTTAAATTTCCTGTTATCAACCTCTGGTTCCTTGATCTAAGTTGATTTTAATTTCCTGCATTTAAATTTTCCGTTATCAACCTCTGGTTCCTTGATCTAAGTTGATTTTAATTTCCTGCATTTAAATTTCCTGTTATCAACCTTTGGTTCCTTGATCTAAGTTGATTTTAATTTCCTGCATTTAAATTTCCTGTTATCAACCTCTGGTTCCTTGATCTAAGTTGATTTTAATTTCCTGCACTTAAATTTCCTGTTATCAACCTCTGGTTCCTTGATCTAAGTTGATTTTAATTTCCTGCAATTTAATTTTCCGTTATCAACCTCTGGTTCCTTGATCTAAGTTGATTTTAATTTCCTGCATTTAAATTTCCTGTTATCAACCTCTGGTTCCTTGATCTAAGTTGATTTTAATTTCCTGCTTTTAAATTTCCTGTTATCAACCTCTGGTTCCTTGATCTAAGTTGATTTTAATTTCCTGCAATTTAAATTTTCTGTTATCAACCTCTGGTTCCTTGATCTAAGTTGATTTTAATTTCCTGCATTTAAATTTCCTATTATCAACCTCTGGTTCCTTGATCTAAGTTGATTTTAATTTCCTGCATTTAAATTTTCCGTTATCAACCTCTGGTTCCTTGATCTAAGTTGATTTTAATTTCCTGCATTTAAATTTCCTGTTATCAACCTTTGGTTCCTTGATCTAAGTTGATTTTAATTTCCTGCAATTAAATTTCCTGTTATCAACCTCTGGTTCCTTGATCTAAGTTGATTTTAATTTCCTGCATTTAAATTTCCTGTTATCAACCTCTGGTTCCTTGATCTAAGTTGATTTTAATTTCCTGCAATTTAATTTTCCGTTATCAACCTCTGGTTCCTTGATCTAAGTTGATTTTAATTTCCTGCATTTAAATTTCCTGTTATCAACCTCTGGTTCCTTGATCTAAGTTGATTTTAATTTCCTGCATTTAAATTTCCTGTTATCAACCTCTGGATCCTTGATCTAAGTTGATTTTAATTTCCTGCATTTAAATTTCCTGTTATCAACCTCTGGTTCCTTGATCTAAGTTGATTTTAATTTCCTGCATTTAATTTTCCGTTATCAACCTCTGGTTCCTTGATCTAAGTTGATTTTAATTTCCTGCATTTAAATTTCCTGTTATCAACCTCTGGTTCCTTGATCTAAGTTGATTTTAATTTCCTGCATTTAAATTTCCTGTTATCAACCTCTGGTTCCTTGATCTAAGTTTATTTTAATTTCCTGCAATTTAAATTTTCCGTTATCAACCTCTGGTTCCTTGATCTAAGTTGATTTTAATTTCCTGCATTTAAATTTCCTGTTATTAACTTCTGGTTCCTTGATCCAAGTTGATTTTAATTTTCTAGTCTTTTTAACTTCTGTTGCCTATCTCTAAGGTCACTGGTTTAGGTATGCTTTAGTTCCCTAACTTCGAGCACTTAATCGTCCAAAATATGGGTCTGAATCTTTACATAATTCTTACACGGGAAATTCTTTTCCCTTTGATAAAAATTATGTAAAGAGGGGCAGTTGTTGACACCATATTTTGGCCGATCCCCAGAATCAATAAACTTCGAAACCGATCCCTAGCACTAAGTCTCTTCTTGCCATCTAATCACAGTTCCGATCTCTCTTCACAGAGAGTTGAGTCAATGCTAAGCTCTCGTATCCGTTAAAGCCTTACCGGTCTCTCAAATCATTCACCGATCTCTCAAGCCAATTGTCGAATATCCTGACCAGTTAACTGTATTCCCGATCTCTCTTGTCAGACAAGATTGAATTAACACCAGAACCTTGCTGCCAATATTTATAATCGACCTCTCTTTTAAAAGTTTAGAAATAACCAAGCCAAGGTTCTAATCCGGTTTAATGAAGATCCCGTTCTTAGATGTTCAAACCAAAATTTTCAATTAAGTTCCGTTTAGCAATCTCGTGCATGTTGTATTTTCCGATCTCTCACACTTAGGATAATAATAGTTTTCAGTTGTTTCAATATACTCAGACAATCAAGTGTTTAGAAATTTTCCGATCACAACCATTCATCAAACAAAAAGGCATTCTATTTCATTTCATTGCAAAATTTGTACAAGTTATTCGGCTGGGGGATCACCCCCAGCCTGATCTACATTTTGCTCATCCTCTCCCTCCTCTTCACTATCCTCACCCTCGCCCCCGGGAGCCAGGTCGGCCATCCAAGAGAAGTCCTCTTCTGGGTAACGCTTCTGGAGTTCGGCCAAGAGGTCCTTGTGAGCATTCACATAGGCACCAGCTATCCCTGTCACCATTTCTTCGTCTTTCGCCTTAAGCTCCTCGATAAGTTGGGCGACCTGAGAAGCTTCGTTGGCCCGGAGCGCCTGGACTTCCCCGAGAGCACGATCCCTTTCAGCCAGAACATGATTCTGTTCGGCCACTCTGTCTTCATAGAACTTCGCCCGCCCCTCAACTTGAGATATGTAATCCTGAGCGGATGCGAGTTGGGATCGGAGGGAAGCCATTTCCTGATTCTTCTTCTCGACCTCCTTGCCCAGGCGATGAGCCTTTTCCCGAACTATGGTCTGGTTCACCAGGCACTCCACGTTCAGGCTCATGGAGCGAGTCAAGATATCGTCAAGGCTGTCCGGGGATAGCCTGTCCCGATCCTCCCGAAGGCAGATGGAAGACCCCAAGACTTTGGCAAAACCGGGGTTCTCCCGAATAGTCCGGTTATTCTTCAGGGACTCGATCAACGTTTGAGCGCCACGAGAAGAGGATCTCACAGAAGATTGAGAAGGACCCCTTTCTGTGCTTGGAGCAACTGGAGGGGGTGGAGCCGGCTCTTCCTGTTGAGGAGGAGATCGGACAGCTTCAGTGATTGGCGGACCCGAAGGTCGGGACGGGCCTCCTTGCGTCTCCCCTGGTTCATGGCCGGGAGTTCGAAGCATTTCCGAACGCTTCATCTCCTTTACTTTCCGGGAGATCTCTCTTTCTTTCTTCCGCTTCCTAGAACCCTCATCACCCGCCATACCTGCACAAAGAAGAGGTCAGTGAGATCGCTAAGGTCCTGAGATCTGAGATGTAGAAAATACCAGTGCCGAGGTCAGAGAGCGAAAGTTCGCGATCTTGGCCGGTGAGCAGCTGTATGGTCCAATGGTGCAGCTCGGCGGTCACCGCATCTAAACAGGAATACTTTTGAGTGGCAGCCTGATTCTTCAGATCCATCACTATTAAGCTTTCCTCGTGGTTCAGGTTAATGCGCTGAGCGAGGGCCCCCGTGCCACCACCACGGGGGAAGTCCTCAAAGCAGGTCGGATTTTTGCTCCTCAGAATGAAGAAGCGGTTCTTCCAATTTTTAAGGGAGGAGGGCAGATCGGTGAAGAGCCCGCAATGAGGCTTCGCCTGAAAGAACCAGTGCTCGTCGTCCTTTCGGCGAGTTAGCCTGTGCAGTTCGGCGAACACCTTAGCCGTAGGTCTGATTCCCTTAGCTCGGCATAGACCTCGGAAGGCTACTAAGATCCGCCACGAGTTAGGGTGAACTTGAGCAATGCACACCCGGTGAAGTTTTAGGACCTCCTTGAAGAAGTAATCCAGAGGGAACCGAAGACCAGCCTTTAACTGTTCCTCGTATACCATAACCAGGTCATTCTCTTCAAAGAAGTGATCGGCTCGGTGATCGCCGTGACACCGGATAAGTTCTTACGAATCAGGACGAATATTGTACTCCTGGCTGAACGATTGCAGATCAGACTCTTACAAGATCGATGGCAGCTCATCCATAGGGAGATTCTCCCTCCCTGAAGAAGGTACGTGCCTTGATGGTCCGATCTGCCCCCGAGTTGGAACAGAGGCCCTAGGAGGTTCTGTTTGCGCGCTTGGCCCGACCACCTCTTCTTTGTCAGACGACCACGAGAACTGAATGGAAGGAGGACTCGCTGCTCTTTGACCTTCGGCACCGCTCATTTTCAAAAGAAATAAAGAACTTAAACTAAAAAGAAGATCAAAGCCCTTACCGGAGTCTGATCGGCGTCGGAAGAACTTGAGAAAACGAGAGAACTTTGAAGTTGTGAGCAGGAGACTAAAAATGGAATGAGAGAACAACTGGCTAACCCCCCCACCCCTATTTATACTAGTCCGAGCATTTAATGCTCACGAGGTTCCATGCAGTGCATCGGTTAACGAGATTCGCCAGCTGTTCTACTTCTCTCGAACATTCCAAGGAGATCGGTTAAATGGAGATCAGCATAATAAGTTGAATATTTTGAATGAAGGATTAGTTAAGAGTCGTTTTGTTAGGAACCAGATCGGACAAATATATCAGAGATCGGAAAATAATCAATAAGATAATAATTGGAGAAACAAGATTTTTATTTCCAAAAGATCGGATTACATCATTTGGGCGATCTCTAGGGATTGGATTACAATGAAGGTCTAACTACATCATTTGGGCGATCTCTAGAGATCTGATTACATTGAAGGATTACATCATTTGGGCGATCTCTAGAGACCGGTGGAACATCCTATCTAAAGAGTCCCAGGTTTATAACTGATCCCAAGGGTGTCGCCGACCGGAGCTTAATCCGCTGTCGGAACACCCAATGTGGAAGGAAACCGCTGTCGGAACACTCAATGTGGTGAGAAGCCGAATGAACTTGAGGAAGCAACCACCAAGGGTTAGCGGAGCATCAGCAATTTGCTCGGCCAAAATCAGTTTGTCGATCATGCCAGTTGAACAACTCGGGATCGGCACGGTCGAGGTCCGCAATCCAGATCGGTCAATTAACCCAGTCCACTCACCATCATCAGACAAGGTTATGCGATCACCGGGGTCGTAAATTTTCAGTCGAGGAATAAGGAAGTCCATCGGAGAGGATCAAAACCACAATCATGGCGGAATGATCACGAGCAATAGGCGGAAAAGAAAGAAGGAAGAGAGGAAAATCGGATGAAGGAAATGTCTCGCTGTCGTGGGTATATATAGGGAAAACGGGCATTTATTCTTTGGCGAGCAAACGGCTTAACGCCGGAATCGAGGGGAAATTAATACTTTGACCAGACCGGACCTGAGAAAGGGAAAGATCGGAATAATAGATCGGAAGATGGGAGACCTGCATGAAAGATCGGAAAAGAGCATGTAAAAGAGATCAGAAAGAGGGAAGATCGGAAGGAAAAAAGAATAAGACAAATCCCAATAACCGTCGTTAGAATCAGAGCCGAGGTAGTTAAAGCGTTGCAGACGAGATCTCCACTGCACGCCTAAGAATCGCCATAATCTTGACAAGTGCGTGGTATGTCATGACAGTCCTGTACATCCCAATCCCCACCGTTGATCTCACTGGCAAGGACAAACCCGAAACCCTTGGATCAAGAGAGAAGACGACAATACCAGCGTCTTTCGCTCTTAGCCCTCAGATCGTTCCGGACGAGAAGATTTGGGACCGTCAGATTGAAAGAAGAAAAGGACAAATATTTTGAAGAGTGATCTCAGCCATTCATTTTGATTCTCTTTAATTCCTGAACATCCGATCATGTCCTTCGAAATCTTGACCCTCCATCTCCCTCAAAATAAATCCTGACCCTTCATGGGGAGCACCCGATTCCTATAAATACCTGCATGAAAAACTGTTCAAGGGACGGGCAAAAAAGAGAGGTAGTTATTATAGCGGAAGAACTCTGAAACTCAATTCAGTTTGTTACTCTGCTACTTTGAAGTTTTGATTAGAAAGACTTTTGAAACTAGTTTTCTGAAGTGTTTTCTTGAAAAGGATTTTGAATACTGAAACTCTACATTTTCAGTTTGTTCATTATCCAGTCACACTCTCACTTTCAGCCTTTTATTATCTCTGTCTTCGTCCCCATTATCCAAGCTCAATTTCATTTCACTCGGTTTTTATCTTAATCTGATTGCATTTTAGCTAAGCACCCTTCAGTTCACAACGAACATCAGCCCTCAAGCTAATCAGTCTGCTGTCTTATTACTATTTGTCACCCCGTAGTCATTTCAATAGATTTAGCTCCTTACAGGTAAGAGCTCATATTGCCGTTTTGTTAAGTGTTTACATTTACTTTTCGCATTTTCTTTGCCTTTTTTATGCATGTGATTTTCTCCAAGTTCATTTAGTGCCAAAGAACCTTAAAGAATGTTACTCTCGAGTTTATTTCTTTAGTGATCAGTCTATTGTTTTATTAACCTTCGTCATTTCTGAATGCAAGTTTTCTACCTCCTAGTAGCATGTAAGTGGTTGGGTAAAACGTAGGTAACTGCAACTTAAGGGTCTCTTTTAAGAGAGAGAGCCTAAATAACACGTCAGGAAAATAGCCAAACTATTAGGCTGACGTAAACGGCAATTCGGCAAGATGCCATAAAGTGGAATAAAACCAAAGTAAACGAAACAGAATAGATCGGACATTAATAGGTACTGGTAAAGTGACCTTAGGGGAAGTCAGCAAAATTCAGTCCAGCTTCTCTTATTTAGTCACAAAATATCAATTAGAGGCCTTACCCCCCCCAACACCTTAGAACGTCAGAATCTTTAGCTTTAGGACCTTATGACATGTAGCTGAAATTAAAATTTGGGAGATCGGAAAGATCCCATTAAGGTTCCTGTTAATTTAAAAAAGAGATCGGAAGAGGGTTCTTATCCGATTCTCAACTCAAAACTTTAATTAAATAGAGATCGGAGGAGAGTTCTTATCCGGTCTCAAATCAAAATTTTAAATAAATACTTAATAGAGATCGGAGGAGAGTTCTTATCCGGTCTCAAATCAAAATTTTAAATAAATACTTAATAGAGATCGGAGGAGAGTTCTTATCCGGTCTCAAATCAAAATTTTAAATAAATACTTAATAGAGATCGGAGGAGAGTTCTTATCCGGTCTCAACTCAAAATTTTAATAAATATTAAATAGAAATTGGAGGAAAATTCTTATCCTATCTCTGAGCTAAAATTGTTATGAATACTTAAAAGAGATCGGAGGAGAGTTCTTATCCGATTCTCAATCCTAAATTTTAAATACCCCAAGAGAGATCGGAGGAGAGTTCTTATCCGATTCTCACACCAAATCTTAACCTGTACGCAAGATAATCCCAAAACCAAAAATGATTCGCAACAGTAACTCACTAAGGTTGTCTCATTTACTTATGTATCTGGGTGATCCAAATTTAGTGAAAAATCAAATGCTCCTTTAGTCAAAAGGATCAACATATCCATTCAAGCCCTCCTAACTAATGCAAAATTAAATCTACTTACCCTTATTAAGGGACGAGGTGGGGTGCCTAACACCTTCCCCACCCGTTTATGGACCCCGAACCTAGAATCTCTGCCTTGAAGTGGTTTCATTTCAATTTATTTTCACAAATGGTTTTCTTTAGTTTCCCTTAAAACTAAGGTGGCGACTCCTCACTCTTTCCCACTTCAGTGAGGGTTCGTTCAGGCGACCGCAAAATCCCTTGCGACAGCCGATCTTCTAGCAGATAACCCTATCCAAGATTATGAAGCCTTGGATTTCGAGTTCCCTGATGAGCATGTTAATGAAGTTGACGGTGAGGAAAAAGAACCAACTGATGTATGGGAAATGTATTTTGACGGAGCTGTTAATTTGTCTGGTAATGGAATTGGAGCAGTGCTGGTGTCCCCTGACGGGAAACACTTCCCGATAGCTATCAAATTAAGGTTTGAATGCACCAACAATGTCGCAGAATACGAAGCTTATGTGATGGGTTTACAAGCTGCCATCGAAATGAAAGTCAGGAAGTTGGAGGTCTATGGTGATTCAGCCTTGATCATCTATCAAGTCAAGGGAGAATGGTAAACTAAGGATCCAAAATTAATCCCATATCAGAAGTACCTATTGGAGTTTATTAAGAAATTTGAAGAAATCTCGTTCACTCACCTCAGTCGAGACAAGAATCAATTTGCTGATGCCTTAGCCACCCTGGTTGTAATGGCTCAAATGGAAGAAGTGCAGACAACTCAGGTATTACGAATCAAAGCAAGGAGTGAGCCGGCGTACTGCTTCATGATCGAGGAAGAAACAGATGATAAACCTTGGTATCATGACATCCAGGTCTACATCAAGACCAGAGAATTCCCCCCTGGGGCAAGTAAAAATGAAAGAAGAATGATCTAGAGACTAGCTTTGGGATACTTCCCCAGTGGCGAAATTCTATACAAAAGGAGCTCCAACGGTGAATTGTTGAGATGCATAGACACAAAAGAAGCAAGGAGCATCCTTTTTGAGACTCATAAGGGGAATTGTGCAACCCATGCTAATGGGCATATGATGGCTAAGCAAATCATGAGACGGGGATATTTCTGGACTACTATGGAGAAGGATTGCATTGAGTACTTTCGAAAGTGTCATAAATGTCAAATCTATGCAGATCCGATAAATGTCCCTCCTCATCAACTATTTAACCTCATCTCGCTATGGCCTTTCGCAATGTGGAGAATCGACGTGATTGGTCCCATCAATCCCAAGGCATCCAATGGGCATAGATTCATCCTGGTAGCTATTGACTATTTTTCTAAATGGATCGAAGCGACATCATATGCTCACATCATACAGAACATATTTCTCAAATTCCTCAGAAATAATATTATTTGCCGACACGGCCTCCCTAGCAAAATCGTCACTGATAATGCCAAGAATTTGAATGGTCCAAAGATCCAGAGATTATGTGATCAATACAAGATTCGACATCTCAATTCTTCACCGTACCATCCCCAGATGAATGGAGCGGTAGAAGCTGCAAATAAAAATCTCAAGAGGATAATTCGGAAAATGAAGGTCACCTATATAGACTGGCATGATATGCTTCCCTACGCCCTTTATGCATACCGGACCTCTGTGAGAAATCAACTGGCGCAACTCCATACACACTGGTATATGGGATGGAAGCTGTTTTACCTATCGAAGTAGAAATCCCTTCCCCAAGGATTCTGAAAGAATCAGGGATTGATGAGTCGGAATGGATCCAGTCAAGGTTGGACCAATTGAATTTGCTAGATGAGAAAAGGTTAGCGGCAGCATGTCATGGGCAGTTGTACTAGAGAAGAATGGCTAGGGCATTTAATAAAGGCATCCACCCATGTGAATTTCAACCAGGAGATCTCTTCCTGAAAAATGTGCTCCCAAATCAAAACGATGTTTGAGGCAAATGGTCGCCAACCTACGAGGGACCCTATGTGGTTAAAAAGGCATTTTCTGGTGGGGCCCTAATCTTGACCCACATGGATGGTGAAGAATTTCCAAGACCCGTGAATGCCGACACTGTCAAAAAGTATTATGCCTAAAAAAAAAAAGGGTGAAAATCCGAAAGGACGCCCTAACAAAATGCGGGAAAGAAGGCGAAAACCTGGAAGGGCACTTTCTGTAAAATGAGTGAAGGGTAAAAACCCAAAAAGGCACCCTGAAAAAAAGAAAAGGAAAGAAAACTCAAATTTGAGGGCGAAAACCTAAAAAGGTGTCCTTAGAACTAGAAAATGGAGATATAAGTAAGGGAATATGGGACTAGAAATGGAAGTAAACCATCATGGCATGAATCTTCGTCAATAGAATACTTGAAATAATGGCAGTTAAGAGACTTTAGAGTCAACTACAAGGAATCTGTGAGATCTATCCTTGTACCCTTTTTCTTTGAGACTGTACCTTTATCCCTCAAGCCATAATAAAGTCATCCTTTCACTTTGATCTATCTTCTTCGCACATTTGCATATTAATTTATCTTTTTGCTTTATCTTTCCCGTATACTCACGCTCTAATATTGTCTTTTTCCACCTCATTATTTTATGCGCTATTGATCTATTAGAATTTTGTCATAAGTTTGGGATTTGGATATTGATAACCTTATATACTTTGCTGCGAGATTTGCAGGGATTGGCAGAAAAAAAAATAGAGGTGAAAACCTGGAAGAGCGCTTCTAGTCAGATGGGTGCTTTTCACAAATAAGAAAGTCAATAACAGAAAAAGAAGTCCTGGGGAGTGAGTACAGAATGGAAAATGATGGGTTAAGTCTTGCAACTCGTCTTCCATTAATCGTTCATCTTCAAGATCCTGTTAAGTACACTTCGTCGCGGAGGGGCTTCTCGTGTCAGGTTAGGCTTGCTTTGTAAGTTGATTTTTAATTTTTCGCATTTAAATTTCTGTTATCAACCTCTGGTTCCTTGATCTAAGTTGATTTTAATTTTTAGCATTTAAATTTCTTTCATCAACCTCTAGTTCCTTAATCTAAGTTGATTTTAATTTTTCGCATTTAAATTTCTGTCATCAACCTCTGGTTCTTTGATTTAAGTTGATTTTTAATTTTCTAGCATTTCAATTTATGTCATCAACCTCTGGTTTCTTGATCTAAGTTGATTTTAATTTTTCGCATTTAAATTTTTGTTATCAACCTCTGGTTCTTTGATCTAAGTTGATTTTAATTTTTAGCATTTAAATTTCTATCATCAACCTCTGGTTCCTTGATCTAAGTTGATTTTAATTTTCAGCATTTAAATTTCTGTCATCAACCTCTGGTTCCTTGATCTTAGTTGATTTTTAATTTTTGAGCATTTTAATTTCTGTTATCAACCTCTGGTTCCTTGATCTAAGTTGATTTTAATTTTCCAGCATTTAAATTTCTGTTATCAACCTCTGGTTCCTCGATCTAAGTTGATTTTAATTTTCCAGCATTTAAATTTCTGTTATCAACCTCTGGTTCCTTGATCTAAGTTGATTTTAATTTTCCAGCATTTAAATTTCTGTTATCAACCTCTGGTTCCTCGATCTAAGTCCTCGATCTAAGTTGATTTTAATTTTTTGCATTTAAACTCCTGTCATCAACCTCTGGTTCCTTGATCTAAGTTGTTTTTTAATTTTTCACATTTAAATTTCTGTTACCAACCCCCGCGTCTTTGACCTAGGTTGGTTTTAGTTTCCTAACCTTAATTTTGAGTTCCAAAGTTTTAATACTCAATCGCCCAAAATATGAGTCTGGATCTTTACATAATTCCTACACGGGAAAATTTTTCCCTTCAATAGAAATTATGTAAAGAGGGGCAGTTATCGACACCATATTTTGGCCGATCCCCGAAATCAACAGATTTTGAAATCTATCCCCAGCACCAAGTCTCCATGTCGCTCACTTCATTACCGATCTCTCTTCAAAGAGACCAAACCAACACCAAGTCTCCAAGTCGCTTAATTCATTATTGATCTCTCAAACCAATTATCGAGTCATCTCACCAGCCGATCACATTTCCGATCTCTCATCAAACGAAATCCAACCGACATTAAGTCTTTGTGCCATCCAGTTTTATTTTTGACCTTCATTTTATAAATATGGTGGATAATCGTTAAATGAAGTTAAGGTCTCAATCCGATCCGATCTCTGTTGTGGATAATTGTTTAATAAAATTAAGGTTTTAATCCGGCTTGATGTTGCTTTCGATCTTAAGTGTCCAAATCAGGTTTCTAATTGTAATAATCTTAAGTCCCGTGCGGTGTTTGTTTAAAGCCGATCTCATGCTCACAATGTTTTCTGACCTCTTATACTTAGATTAATAATTACTTTTAAGTTTGATGTTCTAATTGGTTCAAACAGTTAGGCGCTTGTACAAGTTAGATACTTTCCAATCTCATCATGTTTTTGAACAAAAGAAAGAACTTCATTTCATTTCAAAATAAAAATACAAGTCATTTGGCTGGAGGATCACCCCCAGCCTATTCTACATTTTATTCACCCTCTCTATCACCCTCAGCCTCCTCCTCGCTATCCTCTTCGTCTTGGGGAGCCAGGTCCACCATCCAGAAAAGTCCTCCTCGGGATAACGCTTCTTGAGCTCGGCCAAAAGGTCCCCGTGGGCATTTACATAAGCACCGGCCTCCCTCGACACTGCCTCTTCTTCTTTCCCCCTAAGTTCTGCAGTGAGGCGAGCGACATCAGCAGCTCGGAGCACCCGAGCTTCTTCAAGAACATGAGCCTGCTCGGCCAATTTATCTTCATAGAATTTCATCTGCCCCTCAATTTCAGCTATATATTCTCGGACGGATGAAAGTTGTGAAGGAACGGAAGCGTAAAAACACAAGATTATACCATTGAATTCAAAAAAATTTCGCCTAGGGTCACATGCACCATGCAAGATTTATTTTTATCTATTTGATTTCAATGATAAACAACATATTAAAACTCTTTTAATATGTTTTTGGATCTGTATTTGCCATTTAAGATTTTAAAATTAATCAGATTAATTTTAGAACCCTAGATTAAATCAAGAACGATTACACTAACCTCATGATGCAATCGCAGCGTCTGCGCCTTTGAGATTCGTCTTCGTGACACCAAATGTTGTCCTCTAGCTTGTCCACACCAAGAACACCTATGGCAGCCCTTGAACAGCCTCTAAAGCTTTTTCTATTAATTAGAAATTCAAGTTCTGCTTTTAAGAGATTAGAGATGTAAACAGACACTAGAAACAATTTCTAGTGTTCTTAATTCAAGAGATTGATGGCTAATCTCTTTGAATTGATAAGAGATGAAGAAGAAGAGATAAAACCTCAAAGTGGCGTGACAAAGGAGTGTGGCTGCTGGTTGTGTTTTATTTTTCTCATAACAACACTTATATAGCTAGGTTAACACATTAAACCCTTGCCACATGTCACCCTTTGATTAGCTCTAGGTTTAAGTGACCCAATCACATTGTGCCAAGTGTCAAACCTATATTTAATCTTGATTTTAATCATCTTACATGATTAAAAACATTTGGCAAGCTTATGTGTAATCCCATGTGTCACCATCTCATGGTGCCACGTGTCACAATCGTGAAATGACCAAAATGCCCTCGTGTCTTAATTTTGAGTTCTCAACCCAAAATAATTATTTTTCTTCTTCTAATTAATTTATATCAAATATAAATTAATTAATTAATCTCTATTAATTAATTTCTCATTAATTAAATTCATATTTAAACACTTTAAATATAAATTTAATTTATACTACACATCCAATAATCTAGATTTGGTTTCAAGTCATGCTAGGGACTTTGCAATCTAATTGCAAACCAAACCTATTTAATTAATCAATTAAACTCTTTAATTAATTAATTAAATCATATTTAAATAGGTGATAACTTGTGTATGTGTGTGACTTACTAGGCTCATCACTAATTGGCAATGAGACATGATATCAACTCTTAATATCATCAGAACTCTTTCTTACCATAAATGATTTCTCTAAATCATTTTATGAACCTCATAGACCATGGTTAACACCTAGCATAGCATGCCATGGCCACCCAATTAGTAATAAGATTTACCTTAAATGAACCTATAATCATATGTTACCATGCACTAGAATCTCTATTACAAAATCCCAACTCAAGCTGGAGTCATGGTTTATGTCAAACTCCATTTGCTATGAATATTATGTTCTCTTTTAATTCCAGTTCTTGATTAAAAAGATTTTCTCATCAGAAACTCATTTCTGAATAAATCTATCTGTCCTGGCCAGGAACTTGAAACATCAAGAACAATTAAATGAACATAGGATTTTATCTCTATTTACTTAGAGGAACAGATTCCATCTTGATCAACACCTATCTCCATATATAACTAGTAGGAGCCAACACATGCCCATATACCCATACATAGTACAAGTATGAAAGCAGTATCAAACTCAAACTACCTATATACAAGATAACTGTGCTATCTCAGGTCTAAAGATTATATGCACTGATATGATTTATGACAAAACATTGACAAGAGTAAACTCCATGTGCTTGTCATAAGTGTCACTGGTTCGGCCTACTTATCATTTATAAGTGCCTATCATGTTTGTTATATGGCATGAGACTCACCATTCCATCTTATTTATATCTCATATAAATAAGTTGGGAACAAACATGAATACAATCTTTATGGATAAGTCATGTCCTTATTATGAAGTTTCCTCGATTGTGAACCTATTTATGATATTTTGTACTTGAAATATTGTCACTCATATTCTTAACAACTTAAGAATAATATTTCTAACAAAATATCAATGGACCTTTTCTATTACACATAAATATCTTATGTAAACGGAAAAGTGGAAATGCCTTTTATTAATAAAATATGTACAAGATACATACTAAATGATATGCTCTAGGGCATACTACTAACAATCTCCCACTAGCACTAGAGCCATTCATTACAATACCTTAGACCCATCTTCTCAAGATGTCAGTCTAACTGAGCTTGTTACAAAGGCCTAGTGAATGGATCAGCTGGTTTTTCAGCTAATGTTATTTTTTTCTGCATGGCTATATCGCCTTGCCCAACTATATCTCTGATAATGTGGTAGTGCCTTTCTATGTGTTTGGATTTCTGGTGAGACCTTGGTTCCTTAGCCTGTATTAAGTCTCCTTTATTGTCACAGTGTATTGGAACTGCTGACTCAATGTAAGGAACTAATGTAAGTTCTGACACGAACTTCTTTATCCAAATAGCCTTCCTGCAGATCTCGATGCAGAATATACTCGACCTCTGTAGTGGAATGCGAGTCGTGCTCGCTTGGAACTCTTCCAACCGATCGCACCTCCATTACAAATGAACACATATCCAGAGGTAGACTTTCTATCATCGATATCTGATTGGAAGTCAGAATCAGTATAACCATCTAATTGCAAGTCTCCACCTCCATAAATCAAGAATAAATCCTTAGTTCTTCTCAAGTACTTAAGGATATTCTTGACTGCTATCCAGTGTTCTAAACCTGGATTGGATTGATACCTGCTAGTCAAACTAACAGCATATGCGATATCCGGCCTAGTACACAACATTGCATACATTCAACTTCCAATAGCCGAAGCATATGGAATCCTGGCCATCTTATCTCTTTCTTCGGGTGTCTTTGGAGACATCTCTTTAGAAAGATGGATACCATGTCTCACTGGTAACAATCCTCTCTTGGAATCAAGCATGTTAAACCTCTTTAACACCTTTTCCAAGTATAGACTTTGGGATAAACCAATTATTCTTTTCGCTCTATCTCTATAGATGCGAATCCCAAGAATATAGGTTGCCTCCCCTAAGTCTTTCACGGAGAATGTATTTGACAACCATACCTTTATAGTTGTCAACATACCTGTGTCATTACCTATCAACAGTATGTCATCCACATATAAGACAAGGAAAGTGATAGCTCTGTCACTAACCTTCTTATATACACATGGCTCATCCTCATTTTTGATAAAACCAAAGGATTTAATGGCTTCATCAAAATGGATGTTCCAACTCCTCGAAGCTTGTTTCAACCCATAAATGGATCGCTTTAGCTTGCATACCTTGGAACCATCTTGGGATTCAAATCCCCTAGGTTGTTCCATTAAAATGTTTTCTTCAATGTATCCATTGAGAAAAGCTGTTTTGACATCCATCTGCCAAATCTCATAATCATAGTATGCAGCTATTGCTAATAAAATCCTAATTGATTTAAGCATGGCAACAGGCGAGAAAGTCTCCTCATAGTCAATTCCTTGCCTTTAGCGAAACCCTTTCGCTACTAGCCTTGCCTTATAGGTCTCTACCTTTCCATCAGAACTAATTTTCTTCTTGAAAACCCATTTGTTCCCTATAGGTATAATACCTTCAGGTGGGTCAACAAGATCCCAAACTTGATTCTTATACATGGAATCAATCTCGGATTTCATAGCATCAATCCATTTTGAAGAGTCTATATCTGATATAGCTTCTTCATAGGTAAGTGGATCATCTCCATGATCTACTTCTTCATGAGTAGACAACTCTTGTTCTTCTTCATGAAGAAAACCATATCTCACTGGTGGGTGAGATACCCTGGTTGTTCTACGAGGAACAGCTGTAGATGTTTCATCAATGGGTATAGGTTGACTAGATGAATTTATATCCATCTGATCTGTTGGTTAGTCAGAATTCTCCAATTCTAACTCTATTTGCCTTCCTTTGCCTCCTTCTTGAACAAACTGTTGTTCAAGAAATGTGGCATCTCTACTTATCACAACCTTTTGTGAAGTAGGCAAATAAAAATAATATCCAAAACTATCTTTTGGATATCCAACAAATCGATCTTTTCTAACTGTCTCCAATTTATCGTTGTTCAAATTTTTGATATGTCGACAACCCCAAATCTTAACATGCTTTAGACTTGGTTTTCTTCCATGCCATATCTCATAAGGTGTGGAAGAAACCGATTTTGATGGAATCCTATTCAGAATATACAAAGTCGATTCTAATGCAAATCCCCAAAAGAAGATTGGCATATCAAGATAGCTCATCATACTACGTACCATATCCAATAGGGTACGATTTCTCCTTCGATACACCATTCACCGTATGCGTTCTGGAGGAGTCACCGAGAAACAATGCCATGCTCTCTCAAGTATTCATCAAATTTAGTACTCAAATATTCACCTCCACGATCTGATCGAAGAGCTTTAATATTCTTTCCTGTTTGATTTTCTACTTAATTAAATTCTTTGAACTTTTCAAAGATTCATGTTTGTATTTCATCAAATACAAATACCCAAACCTTGATTTATCATCAGTAAAGGTAATAAAATAATGAAAGCCCCCTCTAGCTATTTCTTTAAATGGACCACATACATCACTATGTATTAGCTCCAAAATATTTTCAGCTCTTAGCCCTTGTCCAACAAAGGGTGATCTAGTCATTTTACCCTGAAGGCAAGATTCACAAGTTGGAGTAGGCTCGAGCCCAATGAGGATAAAATCCCCATTTTCCCGCTTTGCAATCCTATCTTCTCGCAACATGACATAACCTTAAGTGCCAAATATATTTTGAACTTGAGTTGGTTTTCACCATGGCATTGCATTCATTTAGATTGCTATACTCGCCGTGGAAACACTTTCTTCTTGCAATGGAAACACTTTCCTATTGGTAATGGAAACACTTTCCTGCTGGTGGAGACACTTTCCTTTGCCTTTATCGACTTTAGTCTTCCTTTCTGCTTAGCTATTTTCTTGGAAGGACCAGAACTGAGGTTTCTTTTCCTATTGCCCTTCTTCTTGTTGGACTTTCCAGTAGAAGAAGATGCAACCAAAGCTACCTCTTTTCCTTTATTGCCTGGCATATTCTTTTGGGCAATAACCAGCATGTTGAGTAAACCAGCTAAGGTGCATTCCTGTTTAGTCATATGGAAATTTGTCATAAAATTTCCAAAAGACTCAGGAAGGGACTGAAGGATCAAATCCGTCTGTAGTTGGAAATCCATGTTGAAGTCAAGATGTTCCAACTGCTCAATCAGCCGAATCATCTTGTGGACATGATCCCCAACATTCTGTCCCTCAGACATCCTCATACGGAATAATTGTCTAGATATCTCATACCTAGCATTCTCTTTGTGCTCACCATACAATTCTTGTAGGTGAAGGAGGATCTCACTCGCACTGCATGTTCTCATGTTGCTTCAGAACTCATTACTCATGGAAGCAAGCATGTAACACTTAGCTCTCATATCATGCTCCTTCCACTTGTCCAAAGTTTCATGTTCCTCTTGTGTGGCCTCTGGAGGTAAGGGACCAGGAACATTTGAATCTAGAACATATCCTATTTGTTCAAGGTTCAGGACAAGTTTCAAATTTCTTAGCCAATCAGATAGATTAGGTCCTGTCAACCTATTGTGATTAAGTATGCTTGCAAGGATATTGGATGGTGGTGGTTGTTCTGTGCTCATTATTATCAAAAAATTAATTGCAGAAATAACCAGATTAATTAGTAAATGTATCATGTAATTAACCAAATATGATTATGGTCTTTTAATCAAATTGGTCCTCCCACTAACTTAGCGAATCCTACACTTCCAAAGTAGAAAATGGAAATCCTAGTTGGATGGATTTCTAGTGGGTGATTGAATTCTTATAATTCTATTGATCATCCTCAGGTACATCCATTATTGGAATTACAATAAACTATAAGTGAGCAACTCCTTGCCCATCACATCTCATGTGAGGTTCAATCCCTTACCTAGCCCCTAATGCTCAAAATCTCAGGTACATCCATTATTGACTTATCTTGCATTAGTTAAGTTGATCCCATTGAGTCAGTAATTATGTAAATAATTTTAATGTCCTCAGGTACATTTACAACATCTCCATATTTACAACATCTCATGCTTAACAATTATTCTTAAGAAAATCTCTTAAATTAATTGCATCTCATGCAACTATTTAAAATTTCTTAAAATAATTGCCCCAATGGAGGGCTTATGTTATAATTACTTTAATTATAGCATTTCCAACTTAATCATTTGTTTGGAAGATTTTATAGCCATCCTTATTACTATTAAGGTCTCACTTTGCACATTATCCATTTAGCATGCATATATCATATAATTGCATACATTCCCATACATCTCATGCATTCATGGATAAGCAGTAAATATGGTATGATCATGGACTTTCTAAGGGATTCAATTCTGAGCCACCAAGAATTGAATCAGGGCATTCCTAGGTGCATTTCATTCATTCATTTTACAAGAGTTGCTGAAGGAGTACATAATCAACACTTGATCTTGAATTCCTCCCACTGGTCCCACCAATGCTCTTGACCTCCTTGAACTTCTTGCAATCCAATATTACATAGTAATCCTTGGCATACCAAGGCGAATTTACAAGAACTTAAATAAATGAAATTACAACCCAAAAATTATTACAAACTTAATAATACATGCCCAAAATAAATTAAAATAAATTAATTAATTTACAATCCCAAAGAAACATAAAAGAAATAAATCCAATCACATTGGTCTTTTATAGTCCATGATCATCCATCATGCATATCACTATTTAACAATTAAATAAAACATACATACTTAAATTAAATTGAATATCTCATATTCAACTTAAAAATCTAGATTTGAATATGATTCAAATAAATTTAAAAATTCAGATTTGAATCTCATTCAAACAAATTTAAAAATTCAAAATTTGAATCACATTCAAACAACTTCAAAAATTCAGATTTGAATCACATTCAAACATTTTTTAAAAAATCAGATTTGAATCACATTCAAACATTTTTTAAAAAATCAGATCTAAATTTTATTCAATCAATTTTAAAAAATCAGATTTAAATATGATTCAAACAACTTTAAAAATTCAGATTTGAATCACATTCAAACAACTTTTAAAATTTAGATTTGAATCATATTCAAACAATTTTTAAAATTCTGATTTGAATCATAATTTAATTGTGTGATTAAAACTACTAATTAAACACTTTAATTAGTCAAAAAATAG
This sequence comes from Hevea brasiliensis, assembly GCF_030052815.1. Classification (NCBI taxonomy): domain Eukaryota; kingdom Viridiplantae; phylum Streptophyta; class Magnoliopsida; order Malpighiales; family Euphorbiaceae; genus Hevea; species Hevea brasiliensis. The sequence goes on along the minus strand of NC_079509.1, from coordinate 30,357,966 downwards.
GCCTTAGATCATACAACAATTGCAGAATTAAAAGCCAAACCTTGAACCACCCATGGAACCATTGTTGCCGCCACCAATGGTGGCTTCACCATGTGTGCCGCCACACCTCTTGATCCAACCAGCAATGAATCAATCATCTCATGATCAAATCACACAATTAAATCATATAATCAACAATCTAAATGGCAAATATAGTGGCTCTGATACCAATTAAAGGAACGGAAGCGTAAAAACACAAGATTATACCATTGAATTCAAAAAAATTTCGCCTAGGGTCACATGCACCATGCAAGATTTATTTTTATCTATTTGATTTCAATGATAAACAACATATTAAAACTCTTTTAATATGTTTTTGGATCTGTATTTGCCATTTAAGATTTTAAAATTAATCAGATTAATTTTAGAACCCTAGATTAAATCAAGAACGATTACACTAACCTCTTGATGCAATCGCAAATGTCTGCGCCTTTGAGATTCGTCTTCAGGACACCAAATGTTGTCCCTCTAGCTTGTCCACACCAAGAACACCTATGGCAGCCCTTGAACAGCCTCTAAAGCTTTTTCTATTAATTAGAAATTCAAGTTCTGCCTTTTAAGAGATTAGAGATGTAAACAGGACACTAGAAACAATTTCTAGTGTTCTTAATTCAAGAGATTGATGGCTAATCTCTTTGAATTGATAAGAGATGAAGAAGAAGAGATAAAAACCCTCAAAGTGGCGTGACAAAGGAGTGTGGCTGCTGGTTGTGTTTTATTTTTCTCATAACAACACTTATATAGCTAGGTTAACACATTAAACCCTTGCCACATGTCACCCTTTGATTAGCTCTAGGTTTAAGTGACCCAATCACATTGTGCCAAGTGTCAAACCTATATTTAATCTTGATTTTAATCATCTTACATGATTAAAAACATTTGCCAAGCTTATGTGTAATCCCATGTGTCACCATCTCATGGTGCCACGTGTCACACTGTGAAATGACCAAAATGCCCCTGTGTCTTAATTTTGAGTTCTCAACCCAAAATAATTATTTTTCTTTTTCTAATTAATTTATATCAAATATAAATTAATTAATTAATCTCTATTAATTAATTTCTCATTAATTAAATTCATATTTAAACACTTTAAATATAAATTTAATTTATACTACACATCCAATAATCTAGATTTGGTTTCAAGTCATGCTAGGGACTTTGCAATCTAATTGCAAACCAAACCTATTTAATTAATCAATTAAACTCTTTAATTAATTAATTAAATCATATTTAAATAGGTTATAACTTGTGTATGTGTGTGACTTACTAGGCTCATCACTAATTGGCAATGAGACATGATATCAACTCTTAATATCATCAGAACTCTTTCTTACCATAAATGATTTCTCTAAATCATTTTATGAACCTCATAGACCATGGTTAACACCTAGCATAGCATGCCATGGCCACCCAATTAGTAATAAGATTTACCTTAAATGAACCTATAATCATATGTTACCATGCACTAGAATCTCTCTATTACAAAATCCCAACTCAAGCTAGAGTCATGGTTTATGTCAAACTCCATTTGCTATGAATATTATGTTCTCTTTTAATTCCAGTTCTTGATTAAAAAGATTTTCTCATCAGAAACTCATTTCTGAATAAATCTATCTGTCTGCCAGAACTTGAAACATCAAGAACAATTAAATGAACATAGGATTTTATCTCTATTTACTTAGAGGAACAGATTCCATCTTGATCAACACCTATCTCCATATATAACTAGTAGGAGCCAACACATGCCCATATACCCATACATAGTACAAGTATGAAAGCAGTATCAAACTCAAACTACCTATATACAAGATAACTGTGCTATCTCAGGTCTAAAGATTATATGCACTGATATGATTTATGACAAAATATTGACAAGAGTAAACTCCATGTGCTTATCATAAGTGTCACTGGTTCGGCCTACTTATCATTTATAAGTGCCTATCATGTTTGTTATATGGCATGAGACTCACCATTCCATCTTATTTATATCTCATATAAATAACTTGGGAACAAACATGAATACAATCTTTCTGGATAAGTCATGTCCTTATTATGAAGTTTCCTCGATTGTGAACCTATTTATGATATTTTGTACTTGAAATATTGTCACTCATATTTTTAACAACTTAAGAATAATATTTCTAACAAAATATCAATGGACCTTTTCTATTAAACATAAATATCTTATGTAAACGGAAAAGTGGAAATGCCTTTTATTAATAAAATATGTACAAGATACATACTAAATGATATGCTCTAGGGCATACTACTAACAAGTTGAGCTCGGGCTGAAGCCGCTTCCTAACCCACCTTTTGGATCTCCTGCTTTAAATGATGAGCCTTTTACCGGACGATATGTTGGTTCACCAAACTCTCCACTCTCAGGCTCATAGTCTGGGTTAGGATATCGTCGAGACTGTTCGGGGTCAGCCTATTTCAATCCTCCTGAAGGTAGATGGAGGCCCCCAAAACCTTAGCCAAACCCGGATTCTCTCAAACTGTTCGGTTCTTCTCCAGGGAGTGAATTAGGACTTGAGCGCCACGGGAAAGGGTCCTTGTAGGAGGTTGGGAAGGACCCCCTTCCGCACTCGGAGCAATCATTGGAGGTGGCGGTTCTTCTTGTCGAGGAGGAGACCGGATCACTTCTACTTCAGGGATCGGCGGTCCCGAGGGTCGGGATGAGCCTCCCTGCATCTCCTCTGGATTATGCATTGGCGTCTGAGAGGCCTCGGTGAGCTTCATCTCCTACACTTTTCTAGAGACCTCTCTCTTCCGCTTTCGGCTCTCTTTGGAGGCCTCGCCACTCGCCATGCCTGCACAAAGAAAAGTTAATGAGCTCACTAAGGCTCAGAGATCAGAGATATAGAAAGTACCGAAGCCGAGGTCAGAGAGCTGAAGCCCGCGTTCTTCCTCGGTAACCAGCCGCATCATCCAATGATGCAGTTTAGCTGTCACCGCATCTAGACAGGAGAACTTCTGATTGGCTGCCTGATCCTTTAACTCCATCACCATTGCACCCTCTTCCCTACTCAGGGCGATGTGCTTCGGGAGTGATGGGCCCAGATGCAACCAGCTACGTGGGAAACCCCTAAAACCGTTCGGGATCTTGCTCCACAGAATAAAAAAAATGATTCTTCCAATTTTTCAGCGAGGAGGGCAGATCGGTAAAGAGCCCACAGTGCGGTTTCGCCTGAAAGAACCAGTACTCATTATCCTTTCGATGAGTTAGCCTATGTAGCTCGGTAAACACCTTAGTAGGACTGAGTCCATTAGCTCGACAGAGGCCTCTGAAGGCTACCAGGATCCGCCATGAGTTTGGATGTACTTAGGCTATACACACTTGGTGAAATTTTAGAACTTCCTTTAAGAAGTCATCAAGAGGAAACCACAGCCCGGCTTTTAATTGCTCTTCGTATACCATTATCATATCATTTTCTTCGAAGAAATGATCAGCTCGGAGATCACCATGGCATCTGATAAGCTCGTATGAGTCGGTCCAAAGATTGTATTCTTGGCTAATCGTCTGCAGATCGGTTTCTTGAAGGATGGACGACAGCTCATCCACGGGAAGGCTCTCTCTCCCTGAGGAATGCGTTCGTCTTGAGGGTGCCGCTTGATCACGGGCTGAAACGGAGGTTGTAGGAGGTTCAGATCGCCTGCTTGGTCCGACCATTTCAACCTCATCTGACGACCATGACACATGAATTGAAGGGGGCTCACCGCTCTCTGACCCTCGGTGCCGCTCATTTTCAAAGAAAAGAGAAAATTTAACTAAAAGAAAGATCAAAACCCTTACCAGAGTGTGATCGGTGTTGGAAGAACTTGAAAAAAATGAGAGGATTTTGGAATCGCTCACGAGATGCTGAAAATGACATAAGGGAGCAACTGGCTGACCCATCCCCTATTTATACCTGTCTAAGCATTTAATGCTCATAGTATCCCAAGCAGCGCATCGGTTAGCGAGATTCATCAATTTTTTCTAACACGTCACAAGAATATTCCAGAAATTCCATAAATAAGTAAGGGGAGATCAGCTGGGTAAAGATCGGCAGATTAAGGTAGATGTTTACAATCACAGATCGACAAAGGTCTATTCAGTTAGGAATTGGATCGGATAAACACATTAGAGATTGGAAAGTAACCAATGTAATGATAATTGTCAAAATAAAATTTCATTTCCAAATGGTCAGATTACATCATTTGGGCGATTTCAAGAGATCGAATTACATTAAAGGTCAGATTACATCATTGGGCGATCTCTAGAGATCGGCGAGACATCTTACCTAGTAAAGACCTATGTCAAAGCCTAGTCTTGTGGCTGAATCAAAAGTTATATTCGATCAGGAAACCAGCCATCGACATCGGATAGATGTACAGCTCAGATGGGGTGACTCTGACTCTCATGAGGGTAGGAGAGGTCATCGTCAATGTTATCGCTCGGAACCGAGCCGCTGTTGGGACATTCGATGTGGTGAGGAGCCAAGTGAACTTCAAAGGGCAGTCACCAATGATGAGAGGAAAATTAGCAGTCTTTTCGCCTGAAATCGGTTCGCTGATCATATCGGTCTACCGACTCGAGATGGACACGATCGATATTCTTGATCTGGATCAGTAAATTAGTCTGGTTCTCTCACTATCATCAGGGGTAGCTATCATGATTTCCTGATCACCGGGGTCGTAAATTTTCAGTCGATAAACAAAGGGAACAGTCGAAAAAAGATCAAAAGCAGCTGCCATGGCCGGGATTGTTGCCAGAGCGGCTAGAACAGGAAGAGCGAAAAATAGAAAGAGGAGAAAATGAAATGTAGAAGGATGTCCCATTGAAGGTATATATATAGAGAAGTTCTGAGCATTTATTGAACGAAGTGAATGCCTCAGTTACAGAAGGAATAAATGCTTTGACTGAATCATCCTGGAGAGAATTCTGGAATGAGAGAGATCGGGAGAAGGGCCCGGCATGAGAGATCAAAAAAGGATTGTATTAGAAAGAGTGGAAAGGATGGGAGATCCGAAAGCAAAGAGAATAAGACAAACTTCCAATGACTATCGTCATAATCAGAGCCGAGGTAGTTAAAGCATTGTAGACGAGATCAAATCTCCAACGCATGCCTCATTTGCAGAATCGCCCACATTGCTGACAGGTGTTAGGATATGTCATGACAGTCCTGTACATCTCGATCTCCACCGTTGATCTTACTTGTAAGGACAAACCCAGAGCCCTTGGATCAAAGAGAAGACGACAAAACTGGCACCTTTTATTCCCGGCCCTCAGATCTCCCTTGATAAGAGGATTTTGGATCTTTGGATTAGAGAAGAAAAAGGACAAATGTTCGGAATAAGATCTTAGCCATTCATTTTAATTCTCTTCAATTCTCAGGCATCAGATCATGTCCTTTAAAATCCAAACCTTCCATCTCCCTTAAAGAAAATCCTGACCCTTCATTGAGAGCACCCGTTCCCTATAAATACCTGCATGAAAACTGTTGAAGCGAGGGGGGGAGGGGGGGGGGGGAACAAAAAAAAAAGGGTGGTGATTATAGTGGAAAGGTTCTGAAAATCGATTCAGTTTTGCTACTCTGCTATTTTTAATCTTTCAACATAGAAAAAACTTTAGAAACCAGTTTTCTAAAGTATTTTCTTTGAAGGAGTGTTGGACACTGAAACTCTTCATTTTCAGTTTGTTTATTACTCTGTGATACCCTCTCTTAGTTTTAGTTCTGCTTTCCTTATCTTTATATCCACTCTTATTTTTCAAGCTCAATCTCATTCGAGCCCAATTATTGTCATTTCGGTTCGACTGCATTTTAACTTGGTACTCTTCATTACAAGGCAAGCATTAGTCCCCAGGCTATTAGCAAGCAGCTCTACCATATTTGTGACTTCATAGTTAGCTTGATAGATTCAACTCCCCATAGGTGAGCGCCTGAACCGTTGTTTTATCAAGCTTCTTTATTTGTTTTCATGTTAAAGAGTTTCATGAGGGTGGTTATTCTCTTGAGTTTACCTTTATTACATCAGTTCATGTTATTTGTTTATTCTTAGCCTTATTATCTTTCAAATATGGGTGTTCTAGTTACTGGTAATGTATACATAGTTTAATAAAGGTTGATAGCTGTATTTTGATACGAGGGTTTCTTTAGAATAATAAAAGTTTAGATAATAAATCGGAGGAAAAGTCATGGAGTCGAACTATTAAACAAGCTCAGGATTTAGCCTGGCATAATGGGGGATCGAGGTAAGATCGGATCTAGGCCAGTAGGCGAAAAGAGATCGGACGTCGCCTGCCAAAAGTACTAGTAAGGCGATCACAAAGGAGGTCAAAAGAAATTTAGTCTGGTATCCTTTCCTTAGCTATAAGGTACCAATGGGCTAAAAGAAAGCCTGGTTCAGGTCCCCGGTGTCTTTGGATGCCAAAACCCTTAGTCTTAGGTTCTCATGATATGTAATTGTAATCAAATTTTAAGAGGTCAGGAAGAGTTCTTACTTGATCCTCACTTAAATACTAAAAGAGATCGGAGGAGAGTTCTTATCCGATTCTCAAATCAAATTTTAATAAATACTAAAAGAGATCGGAGGAGAGTTCTTATCCGATTCTCAAACAAAATTTTAATAAATATTAAAAAAGATCAGAGGAGAGTTCTTATCCGATTCTCAGCCAAAATTTTAATAAATATTTAAGAGATTGGAGGAGAGTTCTTATCCTGTTCTCAATAAAAAATTTTCATAAATATTTAAGAGATCTGAGGAGAGTTCATATCCGATTCTCAAATCAAATTTTAATAAATATGCGAAGATCGGAGGAGTGTTCTTATCCGAAATCCCTAACTCAAACTTTAAACAGATCACCCCTAGAGATCGGGAGAGGTTTTTACCCTGACTCTCTCAAATTTAGACAATACAATACGCCAAGTGATCCCCTAAATAAAAATCGCTACGCAACATTGACTCACTAAGGGCCGTCTCATGTACTTATGTATCTAGGTACCCAAACTAGTGAAAAATCGAATTTTCTCTTTTATCTAAGTGATTAACATCTTCATTCTTCCCCCCTAACTATCGATTTTAATTTATAAAGAGCATAATGTTAAATCTGCTTACCCTCATTGAGGGATGAGGTGGGGTGCCTGACACCTTCCCCACCCATTTACGGACCCCGAACCTAGAATCTCTATCTTTGAAGTGGTTGCTTTTTAATTTACCTTCACAAATGGTTTTCTTTAATTTCCATCAAAATTTAAGTGGCGACTCTTCATTTTTCCCACTTCAGTGAGTGTTCGTCCAGGCGACCGCAAAACACCTTGCGATAGAGTGCCATCTGTATTTTGAATAAAACAGTTCTTCAAAAATCTGTAAAAAAGCACTTCCTATTTTTTTATTCAATCCCCAACTCCAATATTTAATCAACACAATATCTTTCTCAACATTTGCCAACTCAAATCCATAATAATTTTTCCAGTGTTTTCAAAAGCTAAGATAAAAGAAATATATCACAAATTTTACAAGCCAAAATAATTCACAATTTATTTTATAACTTCAATGTACAATTTTAATTTACAACTGCTCAAAACCAAGAACAATATATACATACAGTGATCATACATTACAATACAAAATGCAAAATATGGTATACTCAATATACCCGATGATCTTTCAGTGTAGTACTAGCAGCCTAGTCTGCTGCCCTATCAGTCTGTCTACCTGCGACAGCAATGAAAAGCTATCGCTGAGCCAATGTCTCAGTGGTGCACAACATTAACACAATGCAACTTTAAATCACAAATCATAAGTCATATAAATAGAGGATACTTAAAACCACAGTTAAATTCAAAGACAGTGAATGTCATAAAGAATTTAAACTCCATTTCATAATGTCACAATAATTATCAATAAATTATCCACACAGCTTAATCATGTTCCAAAGTCCACTTCATCCCAAAAGCTGATGGCTAGTGAGGAATAACATAGCTAGCTAGCAATAATATGAGTACTCATTCTATTCGTCCTCAATAGGCACACACCTCAACACTTTAGCCAGAGAGGGAATTCAAAGTCAATTCGTCCCACTAGACAAGCTAGCAAGGAATTCAATCAATATACATGATAGCTGTGGTTTCAAACCATTTACAATGTTTTTCAAGCAATAAGTATCCATCAAATATCATTCAAATAATTTTTCAAAATTTAAAACAATAACATACAAATAGTCATAATTTATTTCAATTGAAAAATTCAAAAGACAACATTTAACTCGGGGTATTTAGATTAACTCCTATCTTTTGCTATTTAGATTATGTACTGCTAATTTAATTTTTCATAACATTTTTCAAGTGTAATATCATTTATTTTTAATGGAAATTTAGGTCAAAAGACAACTCGGGGTGTCAAATGACCAAAATGCCCCACTTCGGGTTATATTCCCAATTTTTCGGTAACACCGAATTGTCATTTTCTCGATTTCTCATTTTTCTTTGTACTAATTAATTAATTTTTCTTTGATATTTCTAATGATATTTATGCTTCAATAAGTCTTTAATTATTTCTTAAAAATATTTTCTAGGGTTCCCCACGGTCTAGGGCTAGTTAACGGTCCACCCCGCAACTTCTCGGTGCGGTCACCCATCGCTAAGGTTCTCGGCTCATTTAACTTGGTTACATTTCATTGCTATTATTTTTCCTTTGTTTTTCTTGTATTTTCTTTTTTTGTATTTCATTATTTTATGTCTCCTCATCAATATTTAAATGTAGTTCTAGGCATTCTAGTTGTCCGGAAAACACTGGTCACCGGAACAGTAGAACGCACTACCGAACATAGGGGTGTTACACCACCAGAAAAGACCATTTCTCCCTCCCCTTCATTGACCAAATGCTAGAAAGATTTGCGAAACACTCTTATTTCTGTTACCTGGATGGGTATTCGGGTTTCTTTCAAATTCCTATTCACCTAGAAGACCAAGAAAAGACAACATTCACTTATCCCTATGGAACATTTGCATATAGGAGAATGCCTTTTGGTCTTTATAATGCCCCTGCTACCTTTCAAAGATGCATGATGGCTATCTTTTCTGATTATATTGAAGATATTATGAAAGTTTTTATGGATGATTTTTCTGTCTATGGAACTACTTTTGATGATTGCCTAGCTAATTTATCTAAGGTGTCGCAAAGATGTGAAGAATCAAACCTAGTCCTAAATTGGGAAAAATGCAACTTTATGGTAAGGGAAGGTATAGTTCTGGGACATTTGATATCAGAAAGGGAAATTGAAGTAGATAAGGCGAAAATTGAGATCATTGAAAATATGCCACTACCAACATTAGTCAAGGGAGTGTGAAGCTTTTTGGGACATGCAGGATTTTACAGAAGATTTATCAAAGACTTTTCCAAAATAGCTAAGCCACTTACTAACTTGTTAAACCAAGACGTTCCCTTTGATTTTGATGAAAATTGCCTTGTCTCCTTTAATAGAATCAAAGAGGCCTTGATATCAGCACCAATAATGCAGCCACTGAATTGGGAGCTACCATTCGAGGTTATGTGCGATGTGAGCGATTTTGCAGTTGGAGCAGTGCTCGAGCAAAGAAAAGATAAAAAACTCAATGCTATTTATTATGCTAGTAAGACACTCGATGATGCATAAATCAATTATGCTACCACAGAAAAGGAATTCCTAGCAGTGGTATTTACAATGGACAAATTCAGATCTTACCTCATCGGGTCAAAAGTCATTGTATTCATAGACCATGCTGCAATCCGATATCTTATGAACAAAAAGGAAGCAAAACCAAGACTGATTTGATGGATTTTACTCCTGCAAGAATTTGACCTTGAAATAAAGGACAAAAAGGGATCTGAAAAATGTAGTAGCTGACCATCTTTCTAGACTAAAACTGGAGTACATGAAAGATTTCGAAGATTTTCCAATTGACGATTCATTTCCTGGTGAGCAAGTACTTGATTCTCCAAAGCTCCATGGCACACTGACTTTGTTAATTTTCTTGTATGCAAGGTACTACCTCCAAACATGACTTATCAGCAAAGAAAAAAATTCCTACATGATGTGAGATATTACTTATGGGAAGAACCACTACTGTACAAGAGATGTAATGATGGGCTGATAAGATGGTGCATACCAGAGGAAGATATGGAAAGTATCATTTATCACTGCCATTCATCACTATATGGAGGACATTTAGGCACTTCAAAGACAGCAGCCAAGATTTTACAAGCAGGGTTTTACTGGCCACATTTATTTAAGGATGTAAGATCCTTTGTCCTAGCTTGTGAAGAATGCTAAAGAATAGGTAACAGTTTAAAAAGGAATGAAATACCATTGCATGGTATACTTGAGATAGAATTGTTTGATGTATGGGGAATAGACTTCATGGGACCATTTCCCTCTTCCCATGGAAATAAGTATATCCTGGTTGGAGTTGATTATGTGTCAAAATGGGTAGAAGCTATTGCAATGCCAACCAACGATGCAAGAGTGGTCACCAAGTTCCTTAAGAATAACATCTTCACAAGATTTGGCACATGACGAGCGATAATCAGTGATGGAGGAAGCCGTTTCTACAACCAACAATTCGAAACACTACTGAAAAGGTATGGAGTGACTCACAAGGTGGCCACACCTTATCATCCTCAAACCAGTGGTCAAGTAGAAATATCAAATAGGGAACTAAAGCAGATTCTGGAGAAAACTGTAAATGGATCCAGGAAGGACTGGTGCATGAAGCTAGATGATGCATTATGGGCATACCGCACTGCATATAAAACCCCAATTGGCACAACACCCTTCTGACTGGTTTATGGAAAATCATGCCATCTCCCTGTTAAAATTAAGCATAAAGCTTACTGAGCAATTCAGGTACTAAACTTTGACCTCAAGGCTGCTGGTGAAAAAAGGCTCTTATAACTAAATTAGCTGGAAGAAATCCGACAAGATGCATACGAAAATGCCAAAATCTTTAAGGATAAAACTAAAAGATGGCATGATTGGCGCATAATAAGGAAAGAGATAAAAGAAGGAGATCTTGTCCTCTTATTCAACTCTAGATTGAAACTCTTTCCAGGGAAGCTGAAATCAAGATGGTCTGGACCTTTCAAGGTAACCCAAGTCTTCGTTGACGGAGCAGTAGAGGTATGGGGTGAAACCTCAGGTGCATTCAAGGTCAATGTGCAGAGGCTGAAGCCTTACTTTTAGGGAGAACCCATAGAAATGGGAGTAAATTGCACTCTCAGTCCTTCTACTGACAGACCATAAACAAGCAAAGTCCAGCTAAAGATTATAAACAAGAGCTCATTGGGAGGTAACGCAAAACTTTTCTGAACTTTACTTCTTTTCTTTTTATTCAATATTAAATTTTTGTTTTGTACTCATTAACATTTCATTTTGTAGGATTCTTGAAAAGGTGAATAGAGATCAAAAGAGGAAGGGAATCACCAATTCAAAGCCACAAAAGGGAAAATTGAACAAAAACCGGGGAAGTAAATCTACTGCTAATCTTTGCATCCATTTCATGTGTTGGAATTATAAACTTTTCATTTGCCAAAGATTTGAGAAACCAGAAACTTACACGAGTCTACTGATAGTACACGCCCCGTGTAACTTTCTGAAAGTCTATAAATTCCACGCAATCTCAACCCTTCGGAATGTTAGTAGTATGCCCTAGAGCATATCATTTAGTATGTATCTTGTATATATTTTTATTAATAAAAGGCATTTCCACTTTTCCGTTTACATAATATATTTATGTGTAATAGAAAATGTCCATTGATATTTTGTTAGAAATATTATTCTTAAGTTGTTAAGAATATGAGTGACAATATTTCTAGCACAAAGTATCATAAATAGGTTCACAATCGAGGATACTTCATAATAAGGACATGACTTATCCAGAAAGATTGTATTCATGTTTGTTCCCAAGTTATTTATATGAGATATAAATAAGATGGAATGGTGAGTCTCATGCCATATGACAAACATGATAGGCACTTATAAATGATAAGTAGGCCAACTGAAGGACACTTATGACAAGCACATGGAGTTTACTCTTGTCAATGTTTTATCATAAATCATATCAGTGCATATAATCTTTAGACCTGAGATAGCACAGTTATCTTGTATATAGGTAGTTTGAGTTTGATACTGCTTTCATACTTGTACAGTGTATGGGTATATGGGCATGTGTTGGCTCCAACTAGTTATATATGGAGGTAGGTGTTGATCAAGATGGAATCTGTTTCTCTAAGTAAATAGAGATAAAATCCTATGTTCATTTAATTGTTCTTGATATTTCAAGTTCCTGGCCAGGACAGATAGATTTATTCAGAAAAGAGTTTCTGATGAGAAAATCTTTTTAATCAAGAACTGGAATTAAAAGAGAACATAATATTCATAGCAAGTGGAGTTTGACATAAACCATGACTCCAGCTTGAGTTGGGATTTTGTAACAGAGAGATTCTAGTGCATGGTAACATATGATTATAGGTTCATTTAAGGTAAACCTTATTACTAATTGGGTGGCCATGGCATGCTATGCTAGGTGTTAACCATGGTCTATGAGGTTCATAAAATGATTTAGAGAAATCATTTATGGTAAGAAAGAGTTCTAATGATATTAAGAGTTGATATCATGTCTCATTGCCAATTAGTGATGAGCCTAGTAAGTCACACACAAACACAAGTTATCACCTATTTAAATATGATTTAATTAATTAATTAAAGAGTTTAATTGATTAATTAAATAGGTTTGGTTTGCAATTAGATTGCAAAGTCCCTAGCATGACTTGAAACCAAATCTAGATTATTGGATGTATAATATAAGTTAAATTTATATTTAAAGTGTTTAAATATGAATTTAATTAATGAGAAATTAATTAATAGAGATTAATTAATTAATTTATATTTGATATAAATTAATTAGAAGAAGAAAATAATTATTTTGGGTTAAGAACTCAAAATTAAGACACAGGGGCATTTTGGTCATTTTGCAGTGTGACACGTGGCACCATGAGATGGTGACACATGGCATAACACATAAGCTTGCCAAATGTTTTTTTAATCATGTAAGATGATTAAAATCAAGATTAAATATAGGTTTGACACTTGGCACAATGTGATTGGGTCACTTAAACCTAGAGCTAATCAAAGGGTTTAATGTGGCAAGGGTTTAATGTGTTAACTTAGCTATTTAAGTGTTGTTATGAGAAAATAAAACACAACCAGCAGCCACACTCCTTTGTCACGCCACTTTGAGGGTTTTTATCTCTTCTTCTTCATCTCTTATCAATTCAAAGAGATTAGCCATCAATCTCTTGAATTAAGAACACTAGAAATTGTTTCTAGTGTCCTGTTTACATCTTTAATCTCTTAAAAGGCAGAACTTGATTTTCTAATTAATAGAAAAAGCTTTAGAAGCTATTCAAGGGCTGCCATAGGTGTTCTTGGTGTGGACAAGCTAGAGGGACAACATCTGGTGTCCTGAAGACGAATCTCAAAGGCGCAGACACGCTGCAGTGCATCAAGAGGTTAGTGTAATCGTTCTTGATTTAATCTAGGGTTCTAAAATTAATCTAATTAATTTTAAAATCTTAAATGGCAAATACAGATCCAAAAACATATTAAAAGAGTTTTAATATGTTGTTTATCATTGAAATCAAATAGATAAAAATAAATCTTGCATGATGCATGTGACCCTAGGTGAAAATTTTTGAATTCAATGGTATAAACTTGTGTTTTTCACGCCTGCCTTCAATTGGTATCAGAGCCACTATATTTGCCATTTAGATTGTTGATTATATGATTTAATTGTGTGTTTGATCATGAGATCAAAAGTTCATTGCTGGTTGCAAAGCAAGTTGGCGGCATACTTGAAAAAATACCATCAATGGTGCGCATGGTTTGGCTTCCATGGGTGGTTTAAGGTTTGGCTTTTAATTCTGCAATTGTTGTATGATCTAAGGCCTATTCTTTGACTAATTAAAGTGTTTAATTAGTAGTTTTTATCACACAATTAAATTATGATTCAAATCAGAATTTTAAAAATTGTTTGAATGTGATTCAAATCTGAATTTTAAAAGTTGTTTGAATCATATTTAAATCTGATTTTTTAAAATTGATTGAATAAAATTCAGATCTGATTTTTTAAAAAATGTTTGAATGTGATTCAAATATGATTTTTTAAAAAATGTTTGAATGTGATTCAAATCTGAATTTTTGAAGTTGTTTGAATGTAATTCAAATCTGAATTTTTAAATTTGTTTGAATGAGATTCAAATCTGAATTTTTAAATTTATTTGAATCAATCTGGATTTTTAAGTTGAATATGAGATATTCAATTTAATTTAAGTATGTATGTTTTATTTAATTGTTAAATAGTGATATGCATGATGGATGATCATGGACTATAAAAGACCAATGTGATTGGATTTTTTTCTTTTGTGTTTCTTTGGGATTGTAAATTAATTAATTAATTTTAATTTATTTTGGGCATGTATTATTAAGTTTGTAATAATTTTTGGGTTATAATTTCATTTATTTAAGTTCTTGTAAATTCGCCTTGGTATGCTAAGGATTACCATGTAATATTGGATTGCAAGAAGTTCAAGGAGGTTAAGAGCATTGGTAGGACCAGTGGGAGGAATTCAAGATCAAGTGTTGATTATGTACTCCTTCAGCAACTCTTGTAAAATGAATGAATGAAATGCACCTAGGAATGCCCTGATTCAATTCTTGGTGGCTCAGAATTGAATCCCTTAGAAAGTCCATGATCATACCATATTTACTGCTTATCCATGAATGCATGAGATGTATGGGAATGTATGCAATTATATGATATATGCATGCTAAATGGATAATGTGCAAAGTGAGACCTTAATAGTAATTAGAATGACCATAAAATCTTCCAAACAAATGATTAAGTTGGAAATGCTATAATTAAAGTAATTATAACATAGGCCCTCCATTGGGGCAATTATTTTAAGAAATTTTAAATAGTTGCATAAGATGCAATTTATTTAAGAGATTTTCTTAAGAATAATTGTTAAGCATGAGATGTTGTAAATATGTAAATGGTTTAGTGGCCAATATTGGATGTACTGAGGATATTAAAATTATTTGCATAATTATCGCTCAATGGGATCAACTTAACTAATGCAAGATAAGTCAATAATGGATGTACCGAGATTTTGAGCATTAGGGGCTAGGTAAAGGATTGAACCTCACATGAGATGTGATGGGCAAGGAGTTGCTCACTTATAGTTTATTGTAATTCCAATAATGGATGTACCGAGGATGATCAATAGAATTATAAGAATTCAATCACCCACTAGAAATCCATCCAACTAGGATTTCCGCTTACTTTGGAAGTGTAGGATTCGCTAAGTTCGTGGGAGGACCAATTTGATTAAAAGACCATAATCATTTTGGTTAATTACATGATACATTTACTAATTAATCTAGTTATTTTCTGCAGTTAATTTTCTGATAAAAATGAGCACAAAACAACCACCACCATCCAATATCCTTGCAAGCATACTTGATCACAATAGGTTGACAGGACCTAATCTGTCTGATTGGCTAAGAAATTTGAAACTTGTCCTGAACCTTGAACATATAGGATATGTTCTAGATTCAAATGTTCCTGATCCCTTACCTCCGGAGGCCACACAAGAGGAACATGAAACTTTGGACAAGTGGAAGGAGCATGATATGAGAGCTAAGTGTTACATGCTTGCTTCCATGAGTAATGAGTTACAGAAGCAACATGAGAACATGCAGAGTGCGAGTGAGATCCTCCTTCACCTACAAGAGTTGTATGGTGAGCACAGCAGGAATGCTAGGTATGAGATATCTAGGCAGCTGTTCCGCATGAGGATGTCTGAGGGACAGAATGTTGGGGATCATGTCCACAAGATGATTTGGTTGATTGAGCAGTTGGAATATCTTGACTTCAACATGGATTTCCAACTACAGACGGATTTAATCCTTCAGTCCCTTCCTGAGTCTTTTGGGAATTTTGTGACAAATTTCCATATGACTAAACAGGAATGCACCTTAGCTGGTTTACTCAACATGCTGGTTATTGCCCAAAAGAATATGCCAGGCAATAAAGGAAAAGAGGTAGCTTTGGTGCATCTTCTTCACTGGAAAGTCCAACAAGAAGAAGGGCAATAAGAAAAAGAAACCTCAGATTCCTGGTCCTTCTAAGAAAATAGCTAAACAGAAAAGGAAGACTAAAGCTGATGAAGGCAAAGGAAAGTGTTTCCACTGCCAACAGGAAAGTGTTTCCATTGCCAATAAGAAAGTGTTTCCATTAGCAGTAAGAAAGTGTTTCCACTGGCCAGAGTATAGCAATCTAAATGAATGCAATGCCGTAGTGAAAACCAACTCAAGTTCAAAATATATTTGGCACTTAAGGTTATGTCATGTTGCAGAAGATAGGATTACAAAATTGGAGAAAATGGGGGTTCTATCCTTATTGGACTCTGAGCCTACTCCAACTTGTGAATCTTGCCTTCAAGGCAAAATGACTAGATCACCCTTTGTTGGACAGGGGCTAAGAGCTGAAAATATTTTGGAGCTAATACATAGGGATGTATGTGGTCCATTTAAAGAAATGGCTAGAGGGGGCTTTCATTATTTTTATTACCTTTACTGATGATAAATCAAGGTTTGGGTATTTGTATTTGATGAAATACAAACATGAATCTTTTGAAAAGTTCAAAGAATTTAAATCTAAAGTAGAAAATCAAACAGGAAAGAGTATTAAAGCTCTTTGATCAGATCGTGGAGGTGAATATTTGAGTATTAAATTTGATGAATACTTGAGAGAGCATGGCATTGTTTCTCAGCTGACTCCTCCAGGAACGCAACAGCTGAATGGTGTATCTGAAAGGAGAAATCATACCCTATTGGATATGGTACGTAGTATGATGAGCTATACTGATATGCCAATCTCCTTTTGGGGATTTGCATTAGAATCAGCTTTGTATATTCTGAATAGGATTCCATCAAAATCAGTTTCTTCCACACCTTATGAGATATGGCATGGAAGAAAACCAAGTCTTAAACATGTTAAGATTTGGGGTTGTCCAGCTTATATCAAAAAGTCAACACCGATAAATTGGAGACCGATCGTAAAAGGTCGATTTGATGGAAAACCAAAAGATAGTTTTGGATATTATTTTATTTGCCTACTTCACAAAAGTTGTGATAAGTAGAGATGCCACATTTCTTGAACAACAATTAGTCCAAGAAGGAGGCAAAGGAAGGCAAATAGAGTTATAATTGGAGAATTCTGACCAACCAATGCATCGATGGATATAGATCCATCTAGTCAACCTATACCCGCTGATGAAACATCTACAGCTGTTCCTCATAGAACAACCAGGGTATCTCACCCACCAGTGAGATATGGTTTTCTTCATGAAGAAGAACAAGAGTTGTCTACTCATGAAGAAGTAGATCATGGAGATGATCCACTTACCTATGAAGAAGCTATATCAGATATAGACTCTTCAAAATGGATTGATGCTATGAAATCCGAGATTGATTCCATGTATAAGAATCAAGTTTGGGATCTTGTTGACCCACCTGAAGGTATTGTACCTATAGGGAACAAATGGGTTTTCAAGAAGAAAATTGGTTCTGATGGAAAGGTAGAGACCTATAAGGCAAGGCTAGTAGCGAAAGGGTTTCGCCAAAGGCAAGGAATCGACTATGAGGAGACTTTATAGCATTTTGCCATGCTTAAATCAATTAGGATTTTATTAGCAATAGCTGCGTACTATGATTATGAGATTTGGCAGATGGATGTCAAAACAGCTTTTCTCAATGGATACATTGAAGAAAACATTTTCATGGAACAACCTAAGAGTTTTGAATCCCAAAATGGTTCCAAGGTATGCAAGCTAAAGCGATCCATTTATGGGTTGAAACAAGCTTCGAGGAGTTGGAACATCCATTTTGATGAAGCCATTAAATCCTTTGGTTTTATAAAAAATGAGGATGAGCCATGTGTATATAAGAAGGTTAGTGACAGTGCTATCACTTTCCTTGTCTTATATGTGGATGACATACTGTTGATGGGTAATGACACAGGTATGTTGACGACTATAAAGGTATGGTTGTCAAATACATTCTCCATGAAAGACTTAGGGGAGGCAACCTATATTCTTGGGATTCGCATCTATAGAGATAGAGCGAAACGAATAATTGGTTTATCCCAAAGTCTATACTTGGAAAAGGTGTTAAAGAGGTTTAACATGCTTGATTCCAAGAGAGGATTGTTACCAGTGAGACATGGTATCCATCTTTCTAAAGAGATGTCTCCAGAGACACCTGAAGAAAGAGATAAGATGGCCAGGATTCCATATGCTTCGGCTATTGGAAGTATAATGTATGCAATGTTGTGTACTAGGCCGGATATCGCATATGCTGTTAGTTTGACTAGCAGGTATCAATCCAATCCAAGTTTGGAACATCGATAGTCACAAGAATATCCTTAAGTACTTGAGAAGAACTAAGGATTTATTCTTGATTTATGGAGGTGGACACTTACAATTGGATGGTTATACTGATTCTGATTTCCAATCAGATATCGATGATAGAAAGTCTACCTCTAGATATGTGTTCATTTGTAATGGAGGTGCAGTCAGTTGGAAGAGTTCCAAACAGAGCACGACTGCAGATTCCACTACAGAGGCTGAGTATATTGCTGCATCAGATGTCGCAAAGGAAGTCGCTTGGATAAAGAAGTTCGTGATGTAACTTACAGAGTTCCTTCCATTGAGTCGCCAGTTCCACTACATCGCGTGACAACAATGGAGCAGTCATACAGACTAAGGAACTAAGGTCTCACCCAAAATCCAAACACATAGAAAGGCACTACCACATTATCAGACATATAGTTGGGCAAAGGTGATATAGCCATGCAGAAAAATAACATCAGCTGAAAAAATTCAGCTGATCCATGCACTAAGCCTTTGTCACAAGCTCAGTTAGACTGACATCTTGAGAAGATGGGTCTAAGGTATTGTAATGAATGGCTCTAGTGCTAGTGGGAGATTGTTAGTAGTATGCCCTAGAGCATATCATTTAGTATGTATCTTGTATATATTTTCATTAATAAAAGACATTTCCACTTTTCCATTTACATAATATATTTATGTGTAATAGAAAAGGTCCATTGATATTTTGTTAGAAATATTATTCTTAAGTTGTTAAGAATATGAGTGACAATATTTCTGGCACAAAGTATCATAAATAGGTTCACAATCGAGGATACTTCATAATAAGGACATGACTTATCCAGAAAGATTGTATTCATGTTTGTTCCCAAGTTATTTATATGAGATATAAATAAGATGGAATGGTGAGTCTCATGCCATATGACAAACATGATAGGCACTTATAAATGATAAGTAGGCCGAACCAGTGACACTTATCACAAGCACATGGAGTTTACTCTTGTCAATGTTTTGTCATAAATCATATCAGTGCATATAATCTTTAGACCTGAGATAGCACAGTTATCTTGTATATAGGTAGTTTGAGTTTGATACTGCTTTCATACTTGTGTAGTGTATGGGTATATGGGCATGTGTTGGCTCCTACTAGTTATATATGGAGGTAGGTGTTGATCAAGATGGAATCTGTTCCTCTAAGTAAATAGAGATAAAATCCTATGTTCATTTAATTGTTCTTGATGTTTCAAGTTCCTGCCAGATGATAGATTTATTCGTAAAAGAGTTTCGATGAGAAAATCTTTTAATCAAGAACTGGAATTAAAAGAGAACATAATATTCATAGCAAATGGAGTTTGACATAAACCATGACTCCAAATTGAGTTAGGATTTTGTAAATGTAGAGATTCTAGTGCATGGTAACATATGATTATAGGTTCATTTAAGGTAAACCTTATTACTAATTGGGTGGCCATGGCATGCTATGCTAGGTGTTAACCATGGTCTATGAGGTTCATAAAATGATTTAGAGAAATCATTTATGGTAAGAAAGAGTTCTAATGATATTAAGAGTTGATATCATGTCTCATTGCCAATTAGTGATGAGCCTAGTAAGTCACACACATACACAAGTTATCACCTATTTAAATATGATTTAATTAATTAATTAAAGAGTTTAATTGATTAATTAAATAGGTTTGGTTTGCAATTAGATTGTAAAGTCCCTAGCATGACTTGAAACCAAATCTAGATTATTGGATGTATAATATAAGTTAAATTTATATTTAAAGTGTTTAAATATGAATTTAATTAATGAGAAACTAATTAATAGAGATTAATTAATTAATTTATATTTGATATAAATTAATTAGAAGAAGAAAATAATTATTTTGGGTTAAGAACTCAAAATTAAGACACAGGGGCATTTTGGTCATTTTGCGGTGTGACACATGGCACCATGAGATGGTGACACATGGCATAACACATAAGCTTGCCAAATGTTTTTTTTAATCATGTAAGATGATTAAAATCAAGATTAAATATAGGTTTGACACTTGGCACAATGTGATTGGGTCACTTAAA
Organism: Hevea brasiliensis; assembly: GCF_030052815.1. NCBI lineage: Eukaryota > Viridiplantae > Streptophyta > Magnoliopsida > Malpighiales > Euphorbiaceae > Hevea > Hevea brasiliensis. The sequence continues at coordinate 30,337,377 of NC_079509.1, read as the reverse complement.
CCTAGAGCTAATCAAAGGGTGACATGTGGCAAGGGTTTAATGTGTTAACCTAGCTATTTAAGTGTTGTTATGAGAAAATAAAACACAACCAGCAGCCACACTCCTTTGTCACGCCACTTTGAGGGTTTTTATCTCTTCTTATTCATCTCTTATCAATTCAAAGAGATTAGCCATCAATCTCTTGAATTAAGAACACTAGAAATTGTTTCTAGTGTCCTGTTTACATCTTTAATCTCTTAAAAGGCAGAACTTGATTTTCTAATTAATAGAAAAAGCTTTAGAAGCTATTCAAGGGCTGCCATAGGTGTTCTTGGTGTGGACAAGCTAGAGGGACAACATCCGTGTCCTCAAGACGAATCTCAAAGGCGCAGACATACACCGCAAAGGCATCAAGAGGTTAGTGTAATCGTTCTTGATTTAATCTAGGGTTCTAAAATTAATCTGATTAATTTTAAAAACTTAAATGGCAAATACAGATCCAAAAACATATTAAAAGAGTTTTAATATGTTGTTTATCATTGAAATCAAATAGATAAAAATAAATCTTGCATGATGCATGTGACCCTAGGTGAAAATTTTTGAATTCAATGGTATAAACTTGTGTTTTTCACGCTTTCGTTCCTTCACGGAAGGCAGAAAATTACGCGGGTCCATATACCAAATTACACGGACCGTGTATTGCCTCTAGCAGAATAACTGAGAGGCAGACGGTTACACGGGGCTCCTTGAATTTTACACGGGCCGTGTAACATATCTAGTAAAGAAATTTGAGAGACAGTTAGTTACGTGGGTCCCATAGCTAATTTACACGGGCCATGTACTACGATAGATTTCAAAAATTCCAGGCAGAAATTGTAACACCCCTATTTGCATAGCCTAGCATATTTCACTATTCCAGTGACCGGTGTCGGTCCGGATAATTAAGAGGATTAGAACCACACTTAAGACAACTAGAAAAGCCTTGAACACAAATAATTAGTAATTGCCAATAAGTTAAGTATAAATAAGAAAAACAGAACATAAGAAGTTAAACGAGCCGAGAGTCATAGCGATGGGTAACCTTTTCGGGAAGGGCTGCGAGTAAAATGTGATGTTGCAGTCCTTAGGACTATTGCGAACATAGTGGAAAAGAGAAAATCACAAAAAAGAATTGTTAAGCCAGTCAAATAATTAGGTCAGGGAGTCAGAAGAAATATTGAATTATTTGTAAACCGGGTTGAACCGGGGAGGGGCAATTTGGTCAATTGACCTCGAAAGCTGACTCCTAACCTAACTATCAAATAAAATCAGAGAAAAAAAAATTTCAGAATCGGGAATTAAATTAAAGAACTAATGGAAAAATAAATAGAAAAAAAAAAGAAAATGAAAAAGTGAAAAGAGATGACATCATGCATGACATCACGCATGATGCCATAAATACTATAATTAAAAATTTATTTAATTTAATTTGTGGTCTTCCTAATACACATAAAAGAAAAGAAAAAAATAAAATAAAATTCATTTATCTTCATCTTGTTGCCGTCCCTCTCCCTTAGATCTCTCTCTCTCATTTTTCTTTCTTGAAACCACCATGGAAGCTCACCTTAAGCTCTCATGAACCCTAAACCCCTTAAGCAAACCTTGCAACTGTACCTTGATATGAAGCTTGGATGCCATTAAAACCAAGAAAGTGAGGAGAATTAGAGATTAAAATTCTGCACTAAGGTTAGTGATCCAACTTGAATTTTTTTGGTTTGATTCTAGTATTTAAAGCATAAAGAACTTGGAAATATGCTTAAAATGAAATGAAAATAATTGTTGGAGTACTAGAAGTAAATTTGGCCAGCTAGGGTTTGATGGGTGTATACATGTGTTTTGATTGAATTAAAAGTGTAGGTAAGTTTGTATGAGTGTGGAAGTGATGTTGGTATGCTTAGAATTAATTAAGTGTAACAAATCGGTGAATTAGGGTTTAGCACCTAGGGTTTGGAAGACAAAAATGTGAGAATGTGTTAAATGGTGTGTTGGACATGTTTTGAGGTGAGAAATGGTCATTTGTGACCAATTAGAACCAAATGCAAATTTGGATTGCTTAGGGTCATGCTGCAGGCAGCAGGACCAAGGTCCCTTTCAGGGACCAAAACTGAAAATTTACAAGTCCAATTGGTGTGAGGCCAATTGGGAATGAAAATAGACACAAAATGGAACATTTTTCATTTAGGAATTATGCCCAAAAAGTGACATAAACCTAGTGAACAAATTGACCAAATCCAAACTTAGGCAATCTGACCTGTACAAAAATGACCAAATGAACAGTGTTTGTTCATTTTGCCATAACTTGGGCTATGTAGATCTAAATGACTTGAAATTTTACCAGTGAAAATTTGAGATATAGACCTAAAACTTTCATGAGGAACACAAACCCAAATTATGCCCTTAACCAAGTCATTTGGCTACCCAAAGTTGGTGACCTAAAACTGCTAGAACCAGAATTTGCCCAGAAAATCTAGGTAAGTCCAATCCAATAGCCATAATTCAAATGGCTATAACTTGAGCTACAAAACTCCAAATGGAGTGATTTAAAAAGGAGAATAAAGTTAAAACATTAGGGGACAATTTCTATGAAAGAAACTTAGCCCAATTCTAACAGCAAGATGACCAATAGAATAGTGCAACATATGACACCGAAACTGAAAATTTGCAATTTTGCCTAAAAGACCTAAGTTTTGAGAAAACAACCAAAGCCAACAAAATTGGTGACCAAAATGTGGTATGTGGGTGAAGTTGGAGTTCCCATACCTATTAAGCCTTAAAAAGTCAACAAATTGACTTGAACAGTATCATGAATAGTAACCTCAACATGAAATTGCAAGAATGTAAGTTTAAACATATTGGAATTAGTTATTGGAATTGTTATGAAGTAAAGATACTGAGATACAATAAATTTTGTGTTTCAGCTGAAAAAGACTCAGAAAGTCTGAGAGACTGAGTCAACGCCTAGAGGCGACTCACGTTAGGTTTGTGCACAATAATCCCTATTTCAGCATTTTATCCTTGAAAAATTGATTTAGTACGCATTATGAGTTTAAGAACTGTTGTGTTGCCACTTTGTGATGAAATTGTAACTTTAGAAATTGATTTGATTTTTGTATGCAATATTTGAATAAAATGTTTGAAATGGATTTTTGATTCACACTTAGCATGACAGTGCCTTATTATTCCTCCTCCATTTATGGGGTTGAGATCGATTATTTTCCTCCCTCTCTGATTTACCAGTTGAGGTTGTAGATCGGATGAGTACTCATTAGCTAGCTAGCCACCTCCTTCTTTGATTTCGATTAATGGGGTTGTAGATTGCTTTGTCGTAGTATACAACGTGGCATTGATCGGAAATTTTGTGTCATGACTTAAGTTGTGTATGAATTGGCAACACTGTGTTTATTAAATTATTTGACCCAAAATTGTGCTATAATGAGTTTCGATAATTTGTGAAATGTAATTGTGCAATATTTAAATTGTGTTTTGTCAATGAATGTTTTATGTATTGTATTTCAAATTTTTATTGTGCACCACTGAGTATTTTTATACTCAGCGATAGCTTATTTTGCTGTCACAGATAAGGGCAAGAAGTAAACAGCAGAGTGAGCTGCTACTGAGATAGTGGACTTCATTGATCCTTTTTGTACGGGTACTTATTTATACCCTTGTAGTTATTTGATGTAAATATTGTAATATTTTATGTATCAATGTAAAGTTGAGCAGTTGTATAATAAATTGTAATAATATTATTTTCGTATTTTATATATATAAATTAAACTTGTGAATGTAAATTAGCTTTATTGAATGAAATGATGAAATATTTTGAGATGACAAACTTGGATTAAATTGTGGAATTATTTTGAAGTGGTTTGACTTGAGATTATTTGGAGGTTAGGAGTTGTGAAAAATTTATTGGAAGTGTTTTTCTCAGGTATTTGAAGAACTTTTTTTCTCAAAATACCCTCTGTCAAAATTTTTATAAAATTTGCAGAAAAATGAAATGGGCAAAAGTTTTAACTAGTTTTAAAACTTCAATTAAATGATTTTAATTTCTACTAAAATGCTCACCACTTCCAAAATGTAAGAAAATAGTTTTAAAATCCCTTGTAGTGTACTTAATGAATTATCGATAGGTGAAGTTTGGTAGTTCATTAGGTATTCTACGGGATCATGTTATGCCTTACAGAGGAGTAAGGTATGACATGTTTTAGTGGTATTAGAGCATGGTTTTGCAATAAATTTTAACTATGTGTGTGAATATTTCTTTGATAAGTACAACTGCTCAAGTGTCTTTAATTGATACATATGACATATTTACATCATGAATATGTACTAACGGAGGTCAACCTCCTTGTGTTTGATCTCAGGAAGTAAAAATTTTTGGGAAATGGAATGGAAGAAAGAGATCATTTCGTGGAACAATCTGTTGAGGCTGAGGTTTAAGGAGCAATCCCAGCACTCCAAAACGTGAGTGGGTCAACCACTCCAGCTCCTAATCCAGCACTGTAGTTTCCTGCTCAGTTTGCACAGCAAATGGCTGCATTTTTCCAATAAATGGTGGGAAATGTGCCACCCTAAGCTCAGATGCAAGCACCTGTAGCACAACCACAGCCCTCGGCTCGGCAATGTGAAAAATTGATGAAATTTGGGGCCATCGAGTTTAAGGGCACTGTGGATCCACTGGAGGCAGAACAGTGGTTAGAGCGAATGGAATGGGTTTCAAAAAGCTGTAGTGTGCAGAAGAGCTGAAGTTCGAGTACTCTGTTTCTTTACTGCAAGGGGATGCATATGAATGGTGGAAGACCATTCCCCACAGCCTGGTTGAGCCACCTTTGTTGACCTAGTCATACTTTTTGAGGAAGTTTCGACAGAAGTGGGTTCTCGATGCTTATATGGATATGAAGTTACAGGAATTCCTGAGTTTGAAACAAGGGGATAGAATAATAGCAGAGTATGAACAGGACTTTTTAAGGCTAAGCCACTATGCCGGAAGCTTAATCTCCACCCCCAGAGACAGATGTAAGAGGTTTGAGTTTGAGTTAAGGCCGAATCTGAGGATGCAAGTTGTGGGATTCAGACACCTGAATTTTTCTGAGCTGATTTCACAAGCCCTAGAACTGGAAAGGATAGAATCAGAAGGGGAAGTGAAGAAGGGTACACAAGAGAAAGAGAAGACTGAAAAGACTACTGGTCAAGCATCTGAAAGTGGTTCAGGGAAGAGGAAATAGTCTAGAGGATCTAGTTCTCACAGATCTGGCAGAGGCAGATTCTCTGGCCAAAGACCACCCTGGTCTGGTTAGTAGACCCAGCAAGCTTCTCAAGGATCTTTATTAGTTTGGCAGTGTGAGACCTGTGGTAGAACACATGGTGGGGTGTGTTTCAAGGACATAGGTGCATGTTATAACTGTGGAGGGAGCGAACATTTTGCTAAGGATTGTACTAGTCTGCGCCGATCTGGACCTTCTGCTACATCTAAGGGATCAGCCCAAGTCTCTACACCTAGAAGGTCACAGCCAGCTGGTAGAGGAAGAGGCAGAGGTAGAGTTCCTGGTAACACTCCTGGAAGTCAAAGCACCGTTAACTAGCCAGTACCAAGTGGCGCACCAGTCAGAGTGTATACAATGTGTTAGAGGGAGGAGGCTGAAACATCAGACATAGTAGCTGGTATTTTCTCCATCCTTGACCAAGATGTATATGTGTTGTTTGATCCTGGCTCCACACATTCATATGTCAGTGCTAGTGTGATGTGTTCTACTACTATTCAGTGTGTACCAATGGACTATGATGTGCTAGTAACTAGTCCATTAGGCCAAGAGGTTAGGGTAAATAGATTATATAGGGATTGTCCTTTGGTGATCCAAGGACACACTTTTCTGTTTAATTTGATTGAAATGCCCTTCAGAGATTATAACATTATCTTGGGCAAGGATTGGCTAGCCAAGCATCATGCAATGATTGACTGTAGACTGAAGACAGTCACTTTTAGTCTTCCTCAGTATGGTGATGTAGTAATACATGGGAAGAGGCAGTTGTTGCCTTCAAACATCATTTCAGCTGCACTGGCCAGAAAGATGATTAGGAAGGGGTGTGAAGCGTATTTGGCACATGTGATAGACACCCAAGTGGATAGTCTAGCATTGAGGGACATCCCTACGGTATGTGACTTTCAGGATGTATTTCCTGATGAATTGCCAGGATTACCTCCAGAAAGAGAAGTGCAGTTTGAGATTGATGTTATACCTGGTGTGGACCCAATCTCCATAACGCCATACAAAATGGCACTAGCAGAACGAAAAGAATTGAAAGTGCAGTTGCAAGAGCTGCTTGACAAGGGCTTTATCTGCCCTAGTGTGTCACATTGGGGAGCGCTAGTGTTGTTTGTAAAGAAGAAGGATGGCACTCTCTGGTTATGCATTGAGTATCGGCAGTTGAATAAGGTGATAATAAAGAACAGATACCCATTACCCCACATTGATGACTTGTTTGATCAATTGAGGAGTGCAGCTGTGTTGTCCAAAATTGACCTGAGATCAGGTTATTATCAACTGAAAGTACGAGAGCAGAGTATTTCTAAAATGGCCTTCAGAACCCACTATGGCCATTATGAGTTCTTGGTCATGCCATTCGGATTAACTCATGCTCCAGCTGCTTTTATGGATCTGATGAACACTATCTTCAGACCATACCTCAACCAGTTTGTTGTGGTATTCATATATGATATATTGGTCTATTCGAGGAGCACAGAAGAGCATGATAGACATCTACGGATTGTACTACAGACTTTGAGAGAGAAACAGCTATATGCCAAATTTTCAAAGTGTGAATTTTGGCTGAAAGAAATATCTTTTTTGGGGCATGTAGTATCGGTAGAGGGCATCAAGGTAGATCCAAGTAAGATAGAAGCTATCTTTAATTGGAGGCCACCCAGAAATATCACAGAGATTCACAGTTTTCTGGGTTTAGCTGGATACTACCGTTGATTTGTGAAAGGATTCTCCATGTTGGCATCTCCATTGACCAAGCTGTTTAGGAAAGATGTGAAATTTCAGTGGACAGATAAATGCCAACAGAGTTTTAATGAATTGAAGAAATGTTTGACCGAGGCTCTAGTCCTGACTTTACCTACTCTAGGCAAAGAATATATAGTTTATAGCGATGCTTCTCATAATGGGTTAGGCTGTGTACTAATGCAAGACTGGAATGTTATTGCTATATGCATCACGCCAGCAAAAACCGCATGAGAGGAACTATCCGACACATGACTTGGAACTTGCAGTTATAGTATTTGCTCTTAAGATCTGGAGACATTATTTATATGGGAAGAAGTGCTACATCTACATAGATCATAAGAGTTTGAAGTATTTAGGCACCTAGAAAGAGTTGAATTTGAGACAGAGGAGATGGTTAGAGTTGATAAAAGACTATGATTGTCTGATAGACTATCAGCCAGGGAAAGCTAATGTGGTGGCTGACGTCTTAAGTCGCAAGACTATGGCAAGTCTACGGGTTACTCCTTTGTCTATGGTACATGAGTTGAGATCATTACATGCCAGTTTAGAGATTAATGATGAAGGGCAGATAGCAGTTGCATGGCATGTACAGCCAGTGTTGATTGATCAGATCAGAATGGCTGCTCAGAATGATTAGAAGTATCAGAGGCTGTTGGAAGAAGTCCAGCAGGGCAAGAAACTAGAATTCTCAATAAGAGATGATGGTCTATTGCTACACCAGGGCAGAATGTGTGTTCCTAATGATGTTAATTTGAGGCAGATCATTTTGAAGGAAGCACATGAGTCTCCTTTTGCCATGCACCCTGGTGGTACAAAAATGTATAGAGGGCTAAAGGAGCATTACTGGCGGATGGGTATAAAGAGAGATGTGGTCGAATTTGTTTCCAAATGCCTAACTTGTCAACAAGTGAAGGCAGAGCATCAAGTACCAACTGGGTTGTTACATCCACTACCAGTACCAGAATGGAAATGGGAGAGAATAACAATTAATTTTGTGATGGGACTTACAAGGACACAAAAGAGTCATGATGCGGTTTGGGTCATTGTTGACAGACTGACCAAGTCTGCTCATTTTTTGCTAGTTCAGATGGACCACAGTTTAGAAAGATTGGCCAAGTTGTATATAGATGAGATTGTGAGACTGCATGGAGTGCCAGTATCCATCGTATCAGACAGAGATCCTAGGTTTACTTCTAGATTCTGGGATAGTCTTCAGAGAGCCCTAGGAACTAGATTGAACTTCAGTACTGCATTCCACCCACAGACAGATGGCCAATCTGAAAGGGTAATTCAAATCTTAGAGGACATGCTACGGGCTTGTGTGATTGAGTTTGAGGGCAGTTGGGACACACACTTGCCTTTGATTGAGTTTGCTTACAACAACAGCTACTAATCAAGCATTGGGATGCCTCCATATGAAGCTTTGTATGGTAGAAAATGTAAAACCCCATTGCGTTGGGATGACGTGGGTGAAAGAAAGATGATTAGGCTCGAAATTGTTCAGCAAACTGAGGAGAAAATCAGGGTGATCAGAGATCAACTTAAGACTGCATTAGACCGTCAGAAGTCCTATGTTGATCTGAAGAGAAGGGATATTGAATATGCAGTGGGTGACAAAGTATTCCTCAAGGTTTCCCCTTGGAAGAGGATTATGAGATTCGACAAAAAGGGGAAACTGAGTCCTCGCTTCATTGGGCCAGATGAGGTTCTGCAAAGAGTGGGTCCTTTGGCATATCGGTTAGCACTACCTCCAGAGTTAGAGAAGATACATAGTATCTTCCATGTGTCTATGTTGACGAGGTATCGATTAGACCGATCTCATGTACTACCAGTAGAAGAAATTGAAGTGAATCCAGACCTCACATATGAAGAAGAACCCATAGAATTCTGGCTTATGAGGTGAAGCAGCTATGGAACAAGCAGATCCCGTTAGTGAAAGTGATGTGGAACCATCATTTGGGTCAAGAAGCTGCTTGGGAACGAGAGGAGGACATGAGGAGACAGCACCCACAGCTGTTCAGAGATTGATACAGGTAAAATTTTGAGACGAAATTTATTTTAAACAATTGTAACACCCCTATTTGCATAGCCTGGTATATTTCACTATTTCGGTGATCGGTGTCGGTCCGGATAATTAAGAGGATTAGAACCACACTTAAGACAACTAGATAAGCCCTGAACATAAATAATTAGTAATTGCCAATTAGTTAAGTATAAATAAGAAAAACAGAACATAAGAAGTTAAACGAGCCGAGAGTCATAGCGATGGGTGACCTTCTCGGGAAGGACTGCGAAGTCTATTTAAACTCAAATTTCGAACCGTAAAATGTGACGCTGCAGTCCTTAGGACTATTGCGAATACAGTGGAAAAGAGAAAATCATGAAAAAGTATTGTTAAGCCAGTCAAATAATTAGGTCAGGGAGTCAGAAGAAATATTGAATTATTTGCAAACCGGGTTGAACCGGCGAGGGGCAATTTGGTCAATTGACCCCGAGAGCTGACTTCTAACCTAACTGTCAAATAAAATCAGAGAAAAGAAAAATTCAGAATCGGGAATTAAATTAAAGAACTAATAGAAAAATAAATAAAAAAAAAGAAAATGAAAAAGTGAAAAGAGATGACATCATGCATGATGCCATAAACACTATAATTAAAAATTTATTTAATTTAATTTGTGGTCTTCCTAATACACATAAAAGAAAAGAAAAAAAAATTCATTTTTTTTCATCTTGTTGCCGTCCCTCTCCCTTAGCTCTCTATCTCTCATTTTTCTTTCTTGAAACCACCATGGGAGCTCACCTTAAGCTCTCATAAACCCTAAATTCAGCCACAAATTCCCTAACCCCCTTAAGCAAGCCTTGCAAGTGGACCTTGATATGAAGCTTGGATGCCATTAAAACCAAGAAAGTGAGGAGAATTGAAGATTAAAATTCTGCACTAAGGTTAGTGATCCAACTTGAATTTTTTTGGTTTGATTCTAGTATTTATAGCATGAAGAACTTGGAAACATGCTTAAAATGAAATGAAAATAATTGTTGGAGGACTAGAAGTAAATTTGGCCAGCTAGGGTTTGATGGGTGTATACATGTGTTTTGATTGAATTAAAAGTGTAGGCAAGTTTGTATGAGTGTGGAAGTGATATTGGTATGCTTAAAATTAATTAAGTGTAACAAATTGGTGAATTAGGGTTTGACACCTAGGGTTTGAAAGACAAAAATGTGAGAATGTGTTAAATGGTGTTTGGTAGTTCATTAGGTATTCTACGGGATCATGTTATGCCTTACAGAGGGGTAAGGTGTGACAGAAATTTACACATCCTTATATGTCGGGACCCATGTAGTGATACACGCCCCGTGTATCTCATCGCAGACGCAACTCCTGGGACACGAAACGATGAGTCCTAATGGCTCTTTAAATACACCCCTAGCATTAAAACCCTTCATAAACACAAAACCCTTCATCTACTCCCTTCCTAGCCTATAAAAACCTCTCAAATCTCATCTCCTTTCACCAAAATCATACTTTTCTCCTCCCCAAAAACACACCCATGGCTCCTGCAAAGAGATCTATAAGAAGAATCGGCTCTTCTTCATGACAAAGAGGAGAATCCTCACCTTCTCCACTCCAGCCTCCAACCCAATGCCCAAGAATGAGGGAAGCCACTCAACAACCATCTCAACAAGCCCCATCCCCGCCACAACCACAGCCACAACCCGAAATCTCTATTCCTTAGGGATTTCGAGATGACGCCCACAAAGCAATGTGTACCCGACTTCATTCACAAAAAATATCCTCCACCAAATTCATAGACTTTCCGCTTTTAGAGTAAATTGGGTTGTTAAAAGAAATTAATGGGCTACTTGATAGCATTGGGTGGACAAGGTTCACCCAACTCCAATTTTTGGCCTACAAAGACACAACACTGGAATTTTTGGGCAGCTTCAAGGCCAATTTATGGCCCACCGACAGGGAAGACAGGGGCAGAATCGAGTTTCGCTTACTTGGTGTAGACCGGGTGATGAATATGGACAAGTTCAATGCCATCTTTGGCTTTGACAGTGCCGGCCACCAAGAAATCCTAAGGAACCGCATGCTGTACAACAACATCAACTTTTGGGATTCCATTGCACCAAACACGAAGCCCTACAACTCCAGCAAATCCAAATCAACGGGCATCTGTAACAACCTCATTTTAGCTAGTCCGTACAGTCTACTGTTCCGGTGACCAGTGTTGGTCCGGACAGCTAGAACGTTCGGAAAAAAATATTTAAACTAAAGTGAGGAACCAAAAAAAAAAAATTTACTCAAATATTAATAAGAAAAAAATTTTAGGAAAAATTATAAAATAATTCTTGGGACTCCAGAGAAGGGTCATTGAGGTTCTTATGGCATTAGAATGCTAAGAAAAAATTTTCAATCGGTACAGACAATTTTTACCCGTTAAGCCAAACGGAGAGCATTTTGGTCATTTTGTCTTCAGAGATAATTTTTGAGCCAACTTGTCCAGTTAAATAAATAATTTATATAACATAAAATATAAATAAATATTGTCAAAAATTTAATAGCAATTAAATAGACAAGAAATGGAGAGAAAAATGAAAGAAAATGGATTTATGACATCATAATGATGTCATTAAAACTCTCCTACCCAATCTAACATTGACACATGGCATAACTCTATTTAAAAGAGCTAGAATGGGCTGGAAAAGGAAACAAAAATCAGAACCCCTCTCTCCTTCTTCTTCATGCTGCCACCCTCCCACCATGGTCACCCATTAGCAAGCTTTTAAAAGCTTGATTTCCCCACTTTTACCCAACTAAACCCTAACCTAGCAACAGAAAACTTGCTCTTACACCTTGGTGATTCTTTTGGGAGCAAAAAGAAGAGGAAAACAAGAGCTTTAACAAGTGGGAAAATGTCACTCCTTTGAGGTTAGTGACCTAACCATGAATTTTACTTTAAATTCATGATAAGGACTTTGAATGAGTGTAAATTACAAAGAAAAAAAATTGTTGAATACCATTTGTATGTAAACCCTAGATTTTTGGTAGCCACCGTTAGGGTTTGATTGTGTTGAGTTTAATGAAATTAAAAGACTATCATGGCTGCCCATAGTATGTATTTACTAAGTGGATTGATGAAATGAAGTGAAAATGCATGTGTGGTAATGTTTGAGTTAGGGTTTGGAGTGGAAAAATGGGATTTTGACCATGTGATGATGAAAATAGGTTTTAATGGTCAATTAGTGACCATTTAGTTCTGCTTAAATAAAAAATGAAGTGTGTTGAGTGATGGGATTGGGTTTGGTGTGGCTGCCATTAGAGTGACCTACAGAATTGGAGTGACCTGCAAAATTAGACTTGAGTCCAGCAGGTTTGGGCAGCCATAACTTGAATTGTAGAGGTTCAATTGGTGCAAGGCTAATTGGACATGAAACTAGACACATAATGGCACAACTTTGGTAAAGCAACTATGCCCATAAAACTAAACCAAGTGGACCAAAAGCTTGCCCTAATCTGGGTGATTTGCAGTCAGCCTGGGCAAAATGACCAAATAAACAGTGATTGTTCATTTGGCCATAACGCAATGTACAAAGGTCCAATTGACCTGAAATTTTACCAGCAACAAGCTGAGATATAGACCAACAACTTTCATGAAGGAACCTAACCCAAATTATGAACCAAACCTATCCAACAAGTGAGTTTCATTCACTATTCACTGCACTATAGATATGGTCAGTCCAGAAAAATTTCAATCTAGCAAGTTGTGGTTTTATACCATAACTTGAGCTACAAAACTCCAAAAGGAGTGATTCAAAAAAGGAAATTCAACTAGACAAAATGAGGAACAACTTTCATGTTGATCATTTTTCCAAATTCCCACCGCAAAAATGACCAATGGAACAGTAAAAATGAAGCATGAAAACTGAAAATTCTGCTTAATTAACATTAAGCTTAGAAATGGTATTGGCAACCAATACCAAAAAATTTTAAATGTAAAATGTGGTATGTTGGGAGTATTAAAACCAATGTACCTATTATCTATGCAAAAGTCAACATTTTGGTTGACTAATGAAGTGAATAGTAATACCAAAACTTGAAATTCAAAAATTGTAAAACTCAAAAGTGTAAAATGCCCTAGTATACCTAACAAGATTGGTTTGGATAGCTTGGCATGCCAATAGGGTTCTGTTAGTAGTACTGCATATGGCTTCATGCCATTCTACGTTTCATGGCTTTCCCATGCCATTCTGTGAAATAATAGCCTTTGGATATGTTATTTGAGTTGATATACTTGGGTTTTAACCCTGATCATTATTACAGCTTATTAGCTGTTCTATTGCACACCGGGAGACACAATGTGACCGATGGTGTGATGGTCCGAGGTACTTAGTACCCAGTGTCAGTTTACCCATTTATCCAGTCCAGTCAACTAGTATAGGTTACTCGGGCAATGATAATAAACCTTACCAAAGTTTAATCAAATAATAATGAAATTAATATCAGAAGTTAAGTCTACCAAAAAATTGTAAACACACATTCTGCATATTCGTTTTATTTTATGTTATTTTATATTATCACCACTAAGCAGAATTGCTTAGCATGTCGCTTTTACCATGCGCAGGTACTGGAGACCTAGCTGGGGAGTCCAGCAGACATCAGACGAGGTGAGCCTTCAGAGCTGCATCCGGGGTCCAGAGTCACCTCACATCTGCACTGCATATGGTAGGACATTAGGACTATAGGTGGCCCTTTTGTATTTTGCATTTTGTATTAGTTTGGATTGTAACTATAAACTCCTGTAATTATATATTAATGTAAATATATGAAATTTCATATTATTGAGGTTTTCTGTATTATGTATATTAAAAAATGAAATGTTGAGATTTTGAGATTGACTTGAATGTGTATAATGGAGTTTGGATTTGGAAATTATTTTAGAAGTGTTTTTAAACAGGTTCAAAAGAACTGTTTTTCCAATTTACAGCTGGCACTCTACTGCATTTTCTATAAAATTTGCGGATAAATTCAGATTTATCAAAATTGAAAATAAATGAATTATAAAGGGATAAATTGTAATAGAAACATAAATTGGTGCTTCGGTATACTGAGTGGCATAACTTGCTCAGCTACACTGTAGACGGTTAAGGGGTGTCACATTTAGTGGTATCAGAGCATCGGTTTAGACGTTTTGGGGCTTAGATAGAGTAAATACCATTGCATTGCATTTGGAAATGTTGAGGTGACACTGATGCAGATCTGTTTGTTTTCTTATTTTGAATAGGATATGGATCCTGCTTCGCAAAGAGTAGTTGAGGAAGAGGCGGAGAGTCGTGCTCCATCAAGGGCTAAATCTGGGGGGCAGGGTAGAATTTGCTCCACCAGCAGTTGAGGCACCTACCCAACCTCAGGTTGCACTATTTCAACAAATGACCGAGTTTTATCGGCAAATGATGGGGGCAATTCCACCACCACAACCACAGCCACAACCTCCACCAGCACCACAGAAATCTCATCTGGAGGAATTGAGAAAGCATGGGGCTGTGGACTTCTTTGGGAAGAGGGAGGATGATCCCATGGCCGCAGAAAACTGGTTGGATAGAACCATCAGAGTGCTGAAACAGCTAAATTGCACTCCCGAGCAGAACCTGGTGGGTGTTGTGTCCCTACTTCAGGATGATGCATATCAGTGGTGGGACACAATAACGATGGAGTGCAACTGAACGGATCACACAGAATTCTTCCTCACAGAGTTCAGGAAAAAATATATTAGCAAAGTGTATTTAGAAGAGCGAAGAAGGGAATTTATCAGTTTGGGACAGAGACAGTTGTCAGTGGCTAAGTATGAGCGTGAGTTTGTCAGACTGAGCCGGTATGGGAGGGAGATAGTCCCTATAGAGGCAGAGAGGTGCAGACGGTTTGAAGAAGGGCTCAATGACAACATCAAAGTCATGATCACAGCATTGGAGATCACAGATTTTTCTAAACTGGTAGATGCAGCATCAAAAGTGGAAAGGGTCAGAATCAATGAACGAAATAGAAGGGAAAGACAGCAGAAGAGGGGTCCGAGTTAGTCCAGTACATTTTCTGCTCCCAGCAAGAAGAGTAAGGGTCCTTCTACTCAGAGTTTAGGACCAAACACAGGGTCAGGGCCAGTCTCAGGGGCCCAGACCACAGTTCACACCTAGGAGAGGCTAGTCCACACCATCAATGGGCAGCTCTCCAGGGACTGTGTTTAGGGGACCAGCCCCTGCATCTTCTGCTTGTCAGTGCTGTCAGAAGTGGCATAAGGGGGAATATTGGCTAGTGACCATTGCATGCTTACGGTGTGGATCGACAGAACATCAGATCAAGAATTGTCCGAAGAGGACTACTACTATTCCTCCAACACAAACTGACAGACCTACTCCTGCACCACAAAGGGGTAGGAAGCCCGAAACTCGAGGCGGTGGTCCATCATCGAGGCACATCTGAGTCAGCTGAAAGGCCAGACACTAGAATACTTCCCAGGGCCTATGCCATCAGAGCTCAGGAGGAGCAAGATGCCCCAGATGTCATCAGGGGTACGTTTTCCCTCTACAACACTTCTGTACATGCATTGGTGGATCCAGGATCCACTCATTCCTACATTTGCATCAAAGTACCCATAGAGAGGGGAGTTCCAGTAGAGGAGAGTGATCAAGACATTCTGATCACAAATCCACTAGGCCACAGTGTGGTAGTGAATAAAGTGTATAAAGGTTGCCCGTTAAGGATTCAGGGGTATGAATTCTCGGCAGACCTAATTAAATTGCCCTTCCACGAGTTTGATGTGATTTTGGGTATGGACTGGTTGTCACGTCATCAGGCAATAGTTGATTGCAAATTGAAGAGGATTTCTCTGAAAACTTATGAGGGTAATGAGATTACTGTTGTGGGTGAAATGACAGATTTCCTGTCCAATGTTATATCAGCCACAGTTGCAAGAAGATTGATGAGAAAAGACTGTGAAGCTTACCTAGCACACGTGGTTGATACTAGGCAAGCTAAGCCAAACCTGAGTGATATACCCACAGTGAGAGACTTCCCAAATGTATTTCCTAAAGAGTTGCCTGGTTTACCACCAGAAAGGGAAGTCGAGTTTACTATTGAGGTAATGCCTAGTACAACACTCATTTCTATTGCTCCTTATAGGATGGCACCCACTGAATTGAGGGAGTTGAAAACTCAGTTGCAAGAGTTGCTTGATAAGGGGGTCATACGCCCCAGTGTGTCACCATGGGGAGCTCCGGTGCTATTTGTGAAGAAGAAGGATGGAAACTTGAGATTGTATATTGATAACCGGCAGTTGAACAAAGTAACTGTGAAGAACAAATATCCATTGCCCAGAATCGACGATCTGTTTGATCAGTTAAAAGGAGCCACCGGCTTTTCAAAAATTGATCTCAGATCAGGGTATCATCAGTTGAGGTTAAAAGATGTAGATGTGTCAAAAACTGCATTCAGAACTTGGTATGGGCACTATGAATTTTTAGTGATGCCGTTTGGGTTAATAAATGCACCAGCAGCATTTATGGACCTTATGAACCGTATCTTCCATCCATACTTAGATCGGTTTGTAGTGGTCTTTATTGATGATATTCTGGTGTATTCCAAGACCAGGGAAGAACATGATGAACATTTGAGGATTGTTCTGCAAACCCTGCGAGAAAAGAAGCTGTATGATAAGTTGTCCAAGTGTGACTTCTAGATGAGTGAGATCTCTTTCCTTAGACACATAGTATCAGTTGAGGGTATTAGAGTAGATTCCAAAAAGATAGAAGCAGTGATGGAATGGAAGCCTCCCAGAAATACAATTTAGGTCAGAAGTTTCTTAGGGTTAGCTGAGTATTACAGAAGATTTGTAAATGGGTTCTCTCTTATAGCTGCTCCAATGACCAAGTTGTTGCACAAGAATGTGAAATTTGGCAGGAACGACAAGTGCCAAGCTAGTTTTGAGAGGCTAAAGGCTATGTTGACAGAAGCACCATTGTTAACACAGCCAGTGTTGGGAAAAGACTTTGTGGTATACAGTGATGCCTCACATAATGGGCTAGGGTGTGTGTTGATGCAAGAGGGGAAAGTGATAGCCTATGCTTCTAGGTAGTTAAGGCCACATGAACAGAACTACCCTACTCATGACCTGGAGTTAGTAGCAATTATCTTCGCACTGAAGATATGGAGGCATCATTTATATGGTGAAAAACGGTACATCTATACAGACCACAAGAGTCTAAAATATTTGCCAACCCAGAAGGAGCTCAATCTTAGACAGAGGCGATGGATTGAGTTCCTAAAGGACTATGATTGTGTGGTAGATTATCATCCTGGGAAGGCAAATGTAGTTGCTGATGCTTTAAGCAGGAAGTCCATCACAGTTTAAGATCACTAAATGCCTGTCTATCCTTAGCTCAAGATGGAGCTATTTTGGCTGAGTTGCAAGTGAGGCTAACCCTGCTACAACAGATACAAGATGGGCAGAGGGCAGATGAAAAATTAATGGCCATTGTGGGCAAAATTCCAGAGGGAAAGGAAAATGATTATGAGGTGACAGCAGATGGGTGTCTGTACTACAGAGGAAAAGTGTGTGTACCAGATGATGGGGGACTGAAGACTAGTATTCTGAAAGAAGCACACACTAGTGTTTATGCTATGCACCCCGGAAGCATGAAAATGTATAATAATTTGAAGCCTCATTATTGGTGGCCTGGTATGAAGAGGGATACAGCTGACTATGTGACTAAGCGTTTGACATGTCAGCAAGTTAAAGCAGAACATCAAGTTCCATCAGGATTGCTACAGCCTATAAGCATACCTGAATGGAAATTGGACCGGGTCACTATGGATTTTGTTAGTGGTCTACCTCTCACCCAAAAGAAGCATGATGCAGTGTGGGTGATAGTGGATAGATTGATGAATTCAGCACATTTTCTACCAGTTGGGACTGACTACTCACTGGAGAAGCTAGCAGAATTGCATATCAGTGAGATAGTTAAACTACATGGAATCCCACTTTCCATCATATCTGACCGAGACCCAAGGTTTACATCGAGATTCTGGAAAAAGTTATAAGAAGCCTTGGGCACACAACTTCGTTTTAGCACGATTTTTCATCCCCAGATGGATGGACAGTCAGAACGAGTAATCCAGGTAAACCTAAGAACTAATTGAATTTTTATAGTTAATAAATTGAAATGATAGTAACAATGTGAATTGTGTGATAGATCCTGGAAGATATGCTAAGGAGTTATGTCATTGAGTTTGAGGGGAGTTGGGATAGATACCTCCCAATCGCGCACTGTGATATAACAAAGAGCTACCAAGCTAGCATTCAAATGGCTTCGTATGAAGCACTGTAAGGGAGGAAATGTAGAACCCCAATGTGTTGGACTGAATTGGGTGAAGATAAGCTGGTAGGACCAGACCTGGTGAAATAGACTGAGGAGAAAGTGAAGATAATTAAAGCTAACTTGAAGGTTGCCTCAGATAGACAGAAATCTTATGTCGACTTGAAGAGAAAAGAGATAGAGTATGCAGTTGGCGATAAAGTGTTTCTCAAAGTCTCACCGTAGAAGAAAGTACTGAGGTTTGGGAGAAAGGGTAAGTTAAGCGTTAGGTTCATTGACCCATATGAAGTCATTGAACGTGTGGCACTAGTGGCTTATCGGCTAGCTTTACCACCATAACTGGATAAAATTCATAATGTATTCCATGTTTCCATGCTGAGAAGGTATCGCTCAGACCCTTCACATGTCATTTCCATGGAAGAGATTAAAATCCAACCGGACTTGACATATACAGAAGAACCTATACAAATCCTAGCTTAGGAAGTGAAGGAACTGAGAAATAAACAAATTCCACTGGTGAAAGTGCTTTGGAGGCACCACAACACTAAAGAGGCAACTTGGGAAAGTGAAGAGATAATGAGGCAACAGTTTCTTCAACTGTTTGAATCAGGTAAATTTCGAGGACGAAATTTTTATTAGAGGGGAAGAGTTGTAACATCCTCATTTTAGCTAGTCTGTATAGTCTACTGTTCCGGTGACCAGTGTCAGTCCGGACAGCTAGAATTCGGAAAAAAATATTTAAACTAAAGTGAGGAACCAAAAAAAAAAAAAAATTACTCAAATATTAATAAGAAAAAAATTTTAGGAAAAATTATAAAATAATTCTTGGGACTCTAGAGAAGGGTCATTGAGGTTCTTATGGCATTAGAATGCCAAGAGAATACTTAGAAAAAATTTTCAATCGGTACAGACAATTTTGACCCGTTAAGCCAAACGGAGGGCAATTTTTCAATCGGTACAGACAATTTTGACCCGTTAAGCCAAACGGAGGGCATTTTGGTCATTTCGTCTTCAGAGATGATTTTTTGGCCAACTTGTCCAGTTAAATAAATAATTTATATAACATAAAATGTAAATAAATATTGTCAAAAATTTAATTGCAATTAAATAGACAAGAAATGGAGAGAAAAATAAAAGAAAATGGATTTATAACATCATCATGATGTCATTAAAACTCTCCTACCCAATCTAACATTGACACATGGCATAACTCTATTTAAAAGAGATAGAATGGGCTGGAAAAGGAAACAAAAATCAGAACCCCTCTCTCCTTCTTCTTCATGCCGCCACCCTCCCACCATGGTCACCCATTAACAAGCTTTTGAAAGCTTGATTTCCCCCACTTTTACCCAACTAAACCCTAACCTAGCGACACAAAAACTTGCTTTTACACCTTAGTGATTCTTTTGGGAGCAAAAGAAAGAGGAAAATAAGAGCTTTAGCAAGTGGAAAAATCTCACTCCTTTGAAGTTAGTGACCTAACCATGAATTTTACTTTAAATTCATGATAAGGACTTTGAATGAGTGTAAATTTCAAAGAAAAAAAATTGTTGAATACCATTTGTATGTAAACCCTAGATTTTTGGTCGGTTAGGGTTTGATTGTTTTGAGTTTAATGAAATTAAAAGACTATCATGGCTACCCATAATATGTATTTACTAAGTGGATTGATGAAATGAAGTGAAAATGCATGTGTGGTAATGTTTGAGTTAGGGTTTGGAGTGGAAAAATGGGATTTTGACCATGTGATGATGAAAATAAGTTTTAAGAGTCAATTAATGGCCATTTAGTTCTGTTTAAATAAAAAATGAAGTGTGTTGAGTGATGGGATTGGGTTTGGTGTGGCTGCCATTAGAGTGACCTACAGAATTGGAGTGACCTACAAAATTGGACTTGAGTCCAGCAGGTTTGGGCAGCCATAACTTGAATTGTAGAGGTTTAATTGGTGCAAAGCTATTTGGACATGAAAATAAACACATAATGACACAACTTTGGTGAGGAAACCATTCCCATAAAACCAAACCAAGTGGACTAAAAGCTTGCCCTAATCTGGGTGATCTGCAATCTACCTGGGCAAAATAACCAAATAAATAGTGATTGTTCATTTGGCCATAACTCAATGTAGAAAGGTCCAATTGACTTGAAATTTTACCAGCAACAAGTTGAGATATAGACCAACAACTTTCATGAAGGAACCTAACCCAAATTATGACCAGAACCAATCCAACATGTGAGTTGCAGTCACTATTCACTACACTATAGATATGGTCAGTCCAGAAAAATTTCAATCCGGCAAGTTGTGGTTTTGGACCATAACTTGAGCTAAAAAACTCCAAATGGAGTGATTCAAAAAAGGAAATTTAACTAGACAAAATAAGGAACAACTTTCATGTTGATCATTTTGCCAAATTCCCACTACAAAAATGACTAATGGAATAGTAAAAATGAAGCATAAAAACTGAAAATTCTGCTTAATTAACATTAAGCTTAGAAATGGTATTGGCAACCAATACCAACAAATTTTAAATGCAAAATGTGGTATGTTGGGAGTATTAAAACCAATGTACCTATTGTCTATGCAAAACTCAACATTTTGGTTGACTAATGAAGTGAATAGTAACACCAAAACTTGAAATTCAAAAATTGTAAACCTCAAAAGTGTAAAATATCCTAGTATACCTAACAAGATTGGTTTGGATAGCTTGGCATGCCAATAGGGTTCTGTTAGTAGTACTGCATATGGCTTCATGCCATTCTGTGTTTCATGGCTTTCCCATGCCATTCTGTGAAATAATAGCTTGTGGCTATGTTATTTGAGTTGATATACTTGGGTTTTAACCCTGATCATTATTACAGCTTATTAGCTGTTCTGTTGCACATCGAGAGACACAATGTGACTGATGGTGTGATGGTCCGAGGTACTTAGTACCTAGTGCCAGTTTACCCATTTGTCCAGTCCAGTCAACTAGTATGGGTTACTCGGGCAATGATAATAAACCTTACCAAAGTTTAATCAAATAATAATGAAATTAATATCAGAAGTTAAGTCTACCAAAAAAATGTAAACACACATTCTGCATATTCTTTTCATTTTATGTTATTTTATATTGTCACCACTAAGCAGAATTGCTTAGCACGTCGCTTTTGCCACGCGCAGGTACTGGAGACCTAGCTAGGGAGCTCAGCAGACATCAGACGAGGTGAGCCTTCAGAGTTGCATCCGGGGTCCAGAGTCACCTCACATCTGCACTGCATATGGTAGGACATTAGGATTATAGGTGGCCCTTTTGTATTTTGCATTTTGTATTAGTTTGGATTGTAACTATAAACTCTTGTAATTATGTATTAATGTAAATATATGAAATTTCATATTATTGAGGTTTTCTACATTATGTATGTTGAAAAATGAAATGTTGAGATTTTGAGATTGACTTTAATGTGTATAATGGAGTTTGGATTTGGAAATTATTTTAGAAGTGTTTTTAAACAGGTTCAAAAGAACTGTTTTTCCAATTTACAACCGGCACTTTGCCGGATTTTCTATAAAATTTGTGGATAAATTCAAATTTATCAAAATTGAAAATAAATGAATTATAAAGGGATAAATTGTAATAGAAACATAAATTGGTGCTCCGACACACTGAGTGGTATAACTTGCTCGGCTACATTGTAGACAGGCAAGGGGTGTCACGGCATCAGTAGTCCAGAATTGCGATACATGCATCGGTTTGCCACCCACACGATAATGGACCGTGGCGACAGCCTCGGCGTTGTCAACGCCAGTGAGTTATTTTTCCTATGGTGCATGGTCACCGGGCAGCGGTGCAGCACTGGCTTTTTCCTGTGCAACCATCTCCGACGCCTTTGCCATCAGCCTACCGGGCACATAGTGCTTGGAGGCTGTGCCCGGAGGCCTTGTCACCACAATTGCCCTCCACTTTGGCTTTGTTCTAGGACATCACAAACTGCCCTTTGTTACTGGAACATCGAGAATTGATCAGACTATTTACATATCCATGGGGATATGTAAGAAGGTGGACAACAAATGTTACTTGGTGGATATCAAAGGAAACACCATCCCTCGGAGAGACGAGGCAAGGGAGGGACCCGGTGAGACTTCACAACCCTAAGAAGAAAGGCAAGAGAGGATGTTCGAAGAATCCCCTATCTGAGTGCCTCCATACACACCACCACTGACAGACTTGGTCCTTGCATACCTGTAGCGCATGGAGAACACAATATACGACAGGATGCGAGCTATCGAGGACAGCCTCCAGGAAGCACATAATAAGCTGGACATTTTAATGGACAAACTAAATGAGAAGGATGAGGAGGAAGAGGAGCAAGGATCACCATCATCATCATCAGAGGCCTTTTAGAGATAGGACTATAGGATATGATCTTCATTGTAAAATCGTACATGCCCTAGTCCTAACTTAAAACCATAAGTCTCTTTTATTTTCTTTATGTTCAAAAATTTTCCATGCTTAATAAATATTGTGCTTCCTTAAAATTTTTGTACACATCATCCAATCTTGCACATTATATTAACATCGAGGACAATGTCTGATTTGCTTTTGGGGAGGGGGGGGGGGGGAGAATACATTTGCACTTGCATATCATTACATGCAAATCATTGCATTGTTTAAATTCAGCTATATTATTCTTGTGTATGAAATTCAGCTACATGAAAATTTTTGGATTGTAAATTGTGAAACTTAGCACTATAACCAAAATTTTTGTAAGCTAATAATTGGACTCCACGAGAAAGAAGAATGAACGTATCTAGATGGGCAAAGAGGGATTCTAACATGTTGTTTATGAAGAAGCTAATATCTTTTATGGAACTAGACTGGCTAAATCTCTTCATAACTATTAATTTATCACATTAAACTTGTAAAATTAGGAGAATAAATTTTGAAACACAAGAAAACTCAAGAATTGCTTTACTAACTCTAGAACATATCTCTCGGACCTATCAAGGCAAAATCCTAGCATACGTTTGATGAAGAGATGATTAAGGCATTCTTTGATATAATCTCACTAAGCCTTAGCCACCCCTAATTAAAATATATCCCTTGTAGCCAACTTGAAGCCTATATTTATCCCTTAGAATTTATTGCTTACCCATATTATTTACCTAGCCCCTAACCTAAACACCTACCATACCCTTTTGAGGAAGCAAAATGCATAAAGAAAATGAAGAAAGGATGTGGAACTCAAGAAAGAATGCGAGTGTGCAATTGATAAAAATAAAATAAAATAAAATTTTCCTTTCTAACCCAGCAAAAGCAATGACTTTGGGGAAGAGGACAAAACAAAAAGGAAAAAAAGAAAAGAAGTCCTAAGAAAAGTGTCATGGAAGCATGCTTGACAGTATAAAAAGCCAAAAGCCCTTCCTTTCCACATAAAATATGTAGAAATAAACTCAGTGTACTTAGATTTTATACACACATGCTATCCTCATATTTACATTCCTTAAAATCCTTTCATTGGCAGCCAAGTCATTACCCCCTTAGCCCTATCACAACCCTTTTAAAGACCTTTTGATTTTTTGAAAAGCGCATGCTACATTAGTGGAGATAGAAAATTGAAACACTTCATCTCAATTACGTACGAAAGAGGCAGAATTGGGGGAGTTAGTGTTTCTTAATTCTATCCCGATAAAACTGAAGGAACGGAAGCGTGAAAAACACAAGATTATACCATTGAATTCAAAAATTTTCACCTAGGGTCACATGCACCATGCAAGATTTATTTTTATCTATTTGATTTCAATGATAAACAACATATTAAAACTCTTTTAATATGTTTTTTGGATCTTTATTTGCCATTTAAGATTTTAAAATTAATCAGATTAATTTTAGAACCCTAGATTAAATCAAGAACGATTACACTAACCTCTTGATGTGCTGCAGTGTGTCTGCGCCTTTGAGATTCATCTTCAGGACACCAGATGTTGTCCCTCTAGCCTGTCCACACCAAGAACACCTATGGTAGCCCTTGAACAGCTTCTAAAGCCTTTTCTATTAATTAGAAATTCAAGTTCTGCCTTTTAAGAGATTAGAGATGTAAACAGGACACTAGAAACAATTTCTAGTGTTCTTAATTCAAGAGATTGATGGCTAATCTCTTTGAATTGATGAGAGATGAAGAGAAATAGCTGGAGAGGCTCAAAGTGGCGTGACAATTGAGAGGAGAGGCTGCTGGTTATGTTTTCTTTTCATAACCACACTTAAATAGCTAGGTTAACACATTAAACCCTAGCCACATGTCACCTTTTGATTAGCTCTAGGTTTAAGTGACCCAATCACATTGTGCCAAGTGTCAAACCTATATTTAATCTTGATTTTAATCATCTTACATGATTAAAAAAAAATATTTGGCAAGCTTATGTGTTATGCCATGTGTCACCATCTCATGGTGCCACGTGTCACACTGTGAAATGACCAAAATGCCCCTGTGTCTTAATTTTGAGTTCTTAACCCAAAATAATTATTTTCTTCTTCTAATTAATTTATATCAAATATAAATTAATTAATTAATCTCTATTAATTAATTTCTCATCAATTAAATTCATATTTAAACACTTTAAATATAAATTTAATTTATACTACACATCCAATAATCTAGATTTGGTTTCAAGTCATGCTAGGGACTTTGCAATTTAATTGCAAACCAAATCTATTTAATTAATCAATTAAACTCTTTAATTAATTAATTAAATCATATTTAAATAGGTGATAACTTGTGTATGTGTGTGACTTACTAGGCTCATCACTAATTGGCAATGAGACATGATATCAACTCTTAATATCATCAGAACTCTTTCTTACCATAAATGATTTCTCTAAATCATTTTATGAACCTCATAGACCATGGTTAACACCTAGCATAGCATGCCATGGCCACCCAATTAGTAATAAGATTTACCTTAAATGAACCTATAATCATATGTTACCATGCACTAGAATCTCTCTGCATAAAATCCCAACTCAAGCCGGAGTCATGGTTTATGTCAAACTCCATTTGCTATGAATATTATGTTCTCTTTTAATTCCAGTTCTTGATTAAAAGATTTTTCTCATCGAAACTCTTTTCTCAATAAATCTATCTGTCTGCCAGAACTTGAAACATCAAGAACAATTAAATGAACATAGGATTTTATCTCTATTTACTTAGAGGAACAGATTCCATCTTGATCAACACCTACCTCCATATATAACTAGCAGAGCCAACACATGCCCATATACCCATACATAGTACAAGTATGAAAGCGAGATCAAACTAAAACTACCTATATAAAAGATAACTGTGCTATCTCTTGTCTATAGATTATATGCACTGATATGATTTATGACAAAACATTGACAAGAGTAAACTCCATGTGCTTGTCATAAGTGTCACTGGTTCGGCCTACTTATCATTTATAAGTGCCTATCATGTTTGTTATATGGCATGAGACTCACCATTCCAACTTATTTATATCTCATATAAATAACTTGGGAACAAACATGAATACAATCTTTCTGGATAAGTCATGTCCTTATTATGAAGTATCCTCGATTGTGAACCTATTTATGATACTTTGTGCTAGAAATATTGTCACTCATATTCTTAACAACTTAAGAATAATATTTCTAACAAAATATCAATGGACCTTTTCTATTACACATACATATATTATGTAAACGGAAAAGTGAAAATGCCTTTTATTAATAAAATTATGTACAAGATACATACTAAATGATATGCTCTAGGGCATACTACTAACAATCTCCCACTAGCACTAGAGCAATTCATTACAATACCTTAGACCCATCTTCTCAAGATGCCGGTCTAACTGAACTTATGACAAAAGCTTAGTGAATGGATCAGCTGGATTTTTCAGCTGATGTTATTTTTCTGCATGGCTATATCGCCTTGCCCAACTATATCTCTGATAATGTGGTAGTGCCTTTCTATGTGTTTGGATTTTGGGTGAGACCTTAGTTCCTTAGCTCAGATGATTTGCTCCATTATTGTCACGGTGTAGTGGAACTGGCGACTCAATGGAAGGAACTCGTAAGTTACATCACGAACTTCTTTATCCAAACGACTTCTTTTGCGGCATCGATGCGAGAATATACTCGACCTCGATGAGTGGAATCTGCGATGCGTGCTTTGTTTGGAACTCTTCCAACCGATCGCACCTCCATTACAAATGAACACATATCCAGAGGTAGACTTTCTATCATCGATATCCGATTGGAAATCGTAATCGTGATAACCATCCAATTGTAAGTCTCCACTTCCATAAATCAAGAATAAATCCTTAGTTCTTCTCAAGTACTTAAGGATATTCTTGATACTATCGATGTTCCAAACTGGATTGGATTGATACCGCTAGTCAAACTAAAGATATGCGATATCCGGACTAGTACACAACATTGCATACATTAAACTTCCAATAGCCGAAGCATATGGAATCCTGGCCATCTTATCTCTTTCTTCAGGTGTCTTTGGAGACATCTCTTTAGAAAGGTGGATACCATGTCTCACTGGTAACAATCCTCTCTTGGAATCAAGCATGTTAAACCTCTTTAACACCTTTTCCAAGTATAGACTTTGGGATAAACCAATTATTCTTTCGCCTATCTCTATAGATGCGAATCCCAAGAATATAGGTTGCCTCCCCTAAGTCTTTCATGGAGAATGTATTTGAAAACCATACCTTTATAGTTGTCAACATACCTGTGTCATTACCTATCAACAGTATGTCATCCACATATAAGACAAGGAAAGTGATAGTACTGTCACTAACCTTCTTATATACACATGGCTCATCCTCATTTTTGATAAAACCAAAGGATTTAATGGCTTCATCAAAACGGATGTTCCAACTCCTCAAGCTTGTTTCAACCCATAAATGGATCGCTTTAGCTTGCATACCTTGGAACCATCTTGGGATTCAAATCCCTAGGTTGTTCCATGAAAATGTTTTCTTCAATGTATCTATTGAGAAAAGTTGTTTTGACATCCATCCGCCAAATCTCATAATCATAGTATGCACTATTGCTAATAAAATCCTAATTGATTTAAGCATGGCAACAAAGTAGAAAGTCTCCTCATAGTCTATTCCTTGCCTTTGGCGAAACCCTTTCAGCTAGCCTTGCCTTATAGGTCTCTACCTTTCCATCGTAATCAATTTTCTTCTTGAAAACCCATTTGTTCCCTATAGGTACAATACCTTGTGTGGGTCAACAAGATCCCAAACTTGATTCTTATACATGGACTCAATCTCGGATTTCATAGCATCAATCCATTTTGAAGAGTCTATATCTGATATAGCTTCTTCATAGGTAAGTGGATCATCTCCATGATCTACTTCTTCATGAGTAGACAACTCTTGTTCTTCTTCATAAAGAAAACCATATCTCACCGGTGGGTGAGATACCCGGTTGTTCTATGAGGAACAAATGTAGATGTTTCATCAATGGGTATAGGTTGACTAGATGGATCTATATCCATCTGATGCTGGTTGGTCGAAATTCTCCAATTCTAACTCTATTTGCCTTCCTTTGCCTCTTTCTTGAACAAACGTTGTTCAAGAAATGTGGCATCTCTACTTATCACAACCTTTGTGAAGTAGGCAAATAAAAATAATATCCAAAACTATCTTTTGGATATCCAACAAATCGACCTTTTTCTCGATATGGTCTCCAATTTATCGTTGTTCACTTTTTATATAATTTGGATAACCCCAAATCTTAACATGCTTAAGACTTGGTTTTCTTCCATGCCATATCTCATAAGGTGTGGAAGAAACTGATTTTGATGGAATCCTATTCAGAATATATAAAGCTGATTCTAATGCAAATCCCCAAAAGAAGATTGGCATATCAGTATAGCTCATCATACTACGTACCATATCCAATAGGGTACGATTTCTCCTTTCAGATACACCATTCAGCTGTGGCGTTCCTGGAGGAGTCAGCTGAGAAACAATGCCATGCTCTCTCAAGTATTCATCAAATTCAGTACTCAAATATTCACCTCCACGATCTGATCGAAGAGCTTTAATACTCTTTCCTGTTTGATTTTCTACTTCAGATTTAAATTCTTTGAACTTTTCAAAGGATTCATGTTTGTATTTCATCAAATACAAATACCCAAACCTTGATTTATCATCAGTAAAAGTAATAAAATAATGAAAGCCCCCTCTAGCCATTTCTTTAAATGGACCACATACATCACTATGTATTAGCTCCAAAATATTTTCAGCTCTTAGCCCTTGTCTAACAAAGGGTGATCTAGTCATTTTGCCCTGAAGGCAAGACTCACAAGTTGAAGTAGGCTTAGAGCCCAATGAGGATAAAATCCCCATTTTCTCCAGTTTTGCAATCCTATCTTCTGCAACATGACATAACCTTAAGTGCCAAATATATTTTGAACTTGAGTTGGTTTTCACCATGGCATTGCATTCATTTAGATTGCTATACTCTGGCCAGTGGAAACACTTTCTTACTGGAAATGGAAACACTTTCCTGTTGGTAATGGAAACACTTTCCTGTTGGCAGTGGAGACACTTTCCTTTGCCTTTTATCAGCTTTAGTCTTCCTTTTCTGTTTAGCTATTTTCTTGGAAGGACCAGGAATCTGAGGTTTCTTTTTCTTATTGCCCTTCTTCTTGTTGGACTTTCCAGCAGAAGAAGATGCAACCAAAGCTACCTCTTTTCCTTTATTGCTTTTGGGCAATAACCAGCATGTTGAGTAAACCAGCTAAGGTGCATTCCTGTTTAGTCATATGGAAATTTGTCACAAAATTCCCAAAAGACTCAGGAAGGGACTGAAGGATCAAATCCGTCTGTAGTTGGAAATCCATGTTGAAGTCAAGATGTTCCAACTGCTCAATCAGCCGAATCATCTTGTGGACATGATCCCCAACATTCTGTCCTTCAGACATCCTCATGCGGAATAGCTGCCTAGATATCTCATACCTAGCATTTCTGCTGTGCTCACCATACAACTCTTGTAGGTGAAGGAGGATCTCTCTTGCACTCTGTATGTTTCCATGCTGCTTCTGTAACTCATTACTCATGGAAGCAAGCATGTAACACTTAGCTCTCATATCATGCTCCTTCCACTTGTCCAAAGTTTCATGTTCCTCTTGAGTGGCCTCTAGAGGTAAGGGACCAGGAACATTTGAATCTAGAACATATCCTATATGTTCAAGGTTCTGGGCAAGTTTCAAATTTCTTAGCCAATCAGACAGATTAGGTCCTGTCAACCTATTGCGATCAAGTATGCTTGCAAGGATATTGGATGGTGGTAGTTGTTCTGTGCTCATTATTATCAGAAAATTAATTGCAGAAATAACCAGATTAATTAGTAAATGTATCATGTAATTAACCAAATATGATTATGGTCTTTTAATCAAATTGGTCCTCCCACAAACTTAGCAAATCCTACACTTCCAAAGTAGAAAACGGAAATCCTAGTTGGATGGATTTCTAGTGGGTGATTGAATTCTTATAATTCTATTGATCATCCTCAGGTACATCCATTATTGGAATTACAATAAACTATAAGTGAGCAACTCCTTGCCCATCACATCTCATGTGAGGTTCAATCCTTTACCTAGCCCCTAATGCTCAAAATCTCAGGTACATCCATTATTGACTTATCTTGCATTAGTTAAGTTGATCCCATTGAGCCAGTAATTATGCAAATAATTTTAATGTCCTCAGGTACATCCAATATTGGCCACCAAACCATTTACATATTTACAACATCTCATGCTTAACAATTATTCTTAAGAAAATCTCTTAAATTAATTGCATCTCATGCAACTATTTAAAATTTCTTAAAATAATTGCCCCAATGGAGGGCTTATGTTATAATTACTTTAATTATACCATTTCCAACTTAATCATTTGTTTGGAAGATTTTATAGCCATCCTAATTACTATTAAGGTCTCACTTTGCACATTATCCATTTGGCATGCATATATCATATAATTGCATACATTCCCATACATCTCATGCATTCATGGATAAGCAGTAAATATGGTATGATCATGGACTTTCTAAGGGATTCAATTCTGAGCCACCAAGAATTGAATCAGGGCATTCCTAGGTGCATTTCATTCATTCATTTTACAAGAGTTGCTGAAGGAGTACATAATCAACACTTGATCTTGAATTCCTCCCACTGGTCCCACCAATGCTCTTGACCTCCTTGAACTTCTTGCAATCCAATATTACATAGTAATCCTTGGCATACCAAGGTGAATTTACAAGAACTTAAGTAAATGAAATTACAACCCAAAATATTATTAACTTAATAATACATGCCCAAAATAAATTAAAATAAATTAATTAATTTACAATCCCAAAGAAACATAAAAAAAATAAATCCAATCACATTGGTCTTTTATAGTCCATGATCATCCATCATGCATATCACAATTTAACAATTAAATAAAACATACATACTTAAATTAAATTGAATATCTCATATTCAACTTAAAAATCCAGATTTGAATATGATTCAAATAAATTTAAAAATTCAGATTTGAATCTCATTCAAACAAATTTAAAAATTCAGATTTGAATCACATTCAAACAACTTCAAAAATTCAGATTTGAATCACATTCAAACATTTTTTAAAAAATCAGATTTGAATCACATTCAAATATTTTTTAAAAAATCAGATCTGAATTTTATTGAATCAATTTTAAAAAATCAGATTTAAATATGATTCAAACAACTTTAAAAATTCAGATTTGAATCACATTCAAACAACTTTTAAAATTCAGATTTGAATCACATTCAAACAATTTTTAAAATTCTGATTTGAATCATAATTTAATTGTGTGATTAAAACAACTAATTAAACACTTTAATTAGTCAAAGAATAGGCCTTAAATCATACAACAATTGCAGAATTAAAAGCCAAACCTTGAACCACCCATGGAACCATTGTTGCCGCCACCTATGGTGGCTTCACCATGTGTGACGCCACACCTCTTAATCCAACCAGCAATGAATCAATCATCTCATGATCAAATCACACAATTAAATCATATAATCAACAATCTAAATGGCAAATATAGTGGCTCTGATACCAATTGAAGGAACGGAAGCGTGAAAAACACAAGATTATACCATTGAATTCAAAAATTTTCACCTAGGGTCACATGCACCATGCAAGATTTATTTTTATCTATTTGATTTCAATGATAAACAACATATTAAAACTCTTTTAATATGTTTTTGGATCTGTATTTGCCATTTAAGATTTTAAAATTAATCAGATTAATTTTAGAACCCTAGATTAAATCAAGAACGATTACACTAACCTCTTGATGTCTTTGCGCGTGTCTGCGCTTTGAGATTCATCTTCGTGACACCAGATGTTGTCCCTCTAGCTTGTCTACACCAAGAACACCTATGGCAGCCCTTGAACAGCTTCTAAAGCCTTTTCTATTAATTAGAAATTCAAGTTCTGCCTTTTAAGAGATTAGAGATGTAAACAGGACACTAGAAACAATTTCTAGTGTTCTTAATTCAAGAGATTGATGGCTAATCTCTTTGAATTGATGAGAGATGAAGAGAAATAGCTGGAGAGGCTCAAAGTGGCGTGACAATTGAGAGGAGAGGCTGCTGGTTATGTTTTCTTTTCATAACCACACTTAAATAGCTAGGTTAACACATTAAACCCTAGCCACATGTCACCTTTTGATTAGCTCTAGGTTTAAGTGACCCAATCACATTGTGCCAAGTGTCAAACCTATATTTAATCTTGATTTTAATCATCTTACATGATTAAAAAAATATTTGGCAAGCTTATGTGTTATGCCATGTGTCACCATCTCATGGTGCCACGTGTCACAATCGTGAAATGACCAAAATGCCCTCGTGTCTTAATTTTGAGTTCTTAACCCAAAATAATTATTTTCTTCTTCTAATTAATTTATATCAAATATAAATTAATTAATTAATCTCTATTAATTAATTTCTCATCAATTAAATTCATATTTAAACACTTTAAATATAAATTTAATTTATACTACATCCAATAATCTAGATTTGGTTTCAAGTCATGCTAGGGACTTTGCAATTTAATTGCAAACCAAATCTATTTAATTAATCAATTAAACTCTTTAATTAATTAATTAAATCATATTTAAATAGGTGATAACTTGTGTATGTGTGTGACTTACTAGGCTCATCACCAATTGGCAATGAGACATGATATCAACTCTTAATATCATCAGAACTCTTTCTTACCATAAATAATTTCTCTAAATCATTTTATGAACCTCATAGACCATGGTTAACACCTAGCATAGCATGCCATGGCCACCCAATTAGTAATAAGATTTACCTTAAATGAACCTATAATCATATGTTACCATGCACTAGAATCTCTCTGTTACAAAATCCCAACTCAAGCTGGAGTCATGGTTTATGTCAAACTCCATTTGCTATGAATATTATGTTCTCTTTTAATTCCAGTTCTTGATTAAAAGATTTTTCTCATCAGAAACTCTTTTCTGAATAAATCTATCTGTCCTGGCCAGGAACTTGAAACATCAAGAACAATTAAATGAACATAGGATTTTATCTCTATTTACTTGGAGGAACAGATTCCATCTTGATCAACACCTACCTCCATATATAACTAGCAGGAGCCAACACATGCCCATATACCCATACATAGTACAAGTATGAAAGCAGTATCAAACTCAAACTACCTAAATACAAGATAATTGTGCTATCTCAGGTCTAAAGATTATATGCACTGATATGATTTATGACAAAACATTGACAAGAGTAAACTCCATGTGCTTGTCATAAGTGTCACTGGTTCGGCCTACTTATCATTTATAAGTGCTTATCATGTTTGTTATATGGCATGAGACTCACCATTCCAACTTATTTATATCTCATATAAATAACTTGGGAACAAACATGAATACAATCTTTCTAGATAAGTCATGTCCTTATTATGAAGTATCCTCGATTGTGAACCTATTTATGATACTTTGTGCTAGAAATATTGTCACTCATATTCTTAACAACTTAAAAATAATATTTCTAACAAAATATCAATGGACCTTTTCTATTACACATAAATATATTATGTAAACGGAAAAGTGGAAATGCCTTTTATTAATAAAATTATGTACAAGATACATACTAAATGATATGCTCTAGGGCATACTACTAACAAAAACAGGTTGTTTGTGGCTTATTAATGGTCTTGTATAGAGGAATAATTAGTCAAAACACCATAAAATAAGGTGAAGTTCCAAACAGGCAGCTGTTAGAACCCTTATGCCTTGAAAGAGGGAAATCGGTCTGAAGGTTGGAGGAGTTCAATTTTATGCTTATTAAATTCATGGTTGTATTCCTAAGTATCCCCTGAAATATGCTTTAAACCAGAGTTTTGTTTTGCTTGAGGGCAGGTAAAAGTTTGAGTTTGGGGGTATTTGATACACTTGAATTGTATAGATCTTTTTAAGCACATTTGGATTTTAAATCATAACATTTAGACAAGTATTTTCATACATAATAGTTAATTTCATTAGTTTTCATAAATTTTATTGCCAAGCCCTTAATTCCATGTTTTCTATATTATTTCAGGTGTTTTGGTGAAGCCCCAAAGGATGGATGTGCATAGGAAAGCCTGGAGAGGTAAAAGGACAAAGAATTGCTACTGATACAAAGTACACGGGTCGTGTAAACCAAGCACAAGACCCATGTAATTCCCTGCCAGAAGAAAGCCAAGAGAATCGATGAGAAACACAAGTACACGAGTCGTGTAAGTAGACTCGTGTAATCTGCAGGGACCCGTGTAAGTCTCTGCCAAGCGCAAGCTTGAAGAACCTTATGGGAACAAAAGTACACGGCCCGTGTAATCAGGCCCGTGTATTTGGCACAAACTCGTGTAACTTTCTATGCCAAAACAAGACCACGCGATTCTGCTCCAGCAAGTTACACGGCCCTACTTTGCGGGACCCGTGTAGTGACACACGGGCCATATACTATGCTACAGCCTGTTTTTTTAACTCAAATTCCCCTCCTGTTCTCTAGTTCGAACGAGACTCCTAAATCCTTTCGGACTCAAAATGACCTAACCCTAGGGCAACCAATATAAATATAAAAGAAAACACTAGGAAAAGGCGGCCACTGTCATCGGGAATGCTGCTGAAGGTTGCTATTGTTGTGCTCTACATCAGTACCAAAAGAAGTCTTTTAGCTGAAGCTCCACAAGATCAAAGCTGAAACTCTCTTTGATTCCTTCATTTCATCTCCTTAGACAGAATTTTATTACTTTATTTCTTTTCCATAACTCTCCCTTTTTTTTTATTATTGCTTTTACTTTTTATCATGACATTTGCTGAACTCACAATGAGTGAGTAGTTTTCTTATTCTGGATTTGGGAGAGTAGCTCTTATAATTATTATTATGGATGAACACTAATTTTTATTTATTGGATTTGAGATTCATTTTTTGATTTAATTTCTTGTGATCTTAATGCATGCTATGTGTTGGTACCCACTTAGTTATGATTATTGATGTTAATTGAAGGACTGAAAGGTGAAGATTAACATTAGAAAATCGAGATCTTAAACCTGGGAATTCTGACCTATACATAGGCTGATACCTTTGTGGAACCTAAAAATTGGTCAAAGGTCTTAAAGGATTTTAATTGATTTGATCAACACGAAAGTAGGGTTCAAGTTAATTAGAATACACTCTAGATGCTTTAAGAGAGGATCTAGGATAGCTTAGGACTGATTTCCATCAAGGAAAACGATCCTCAATTCAGTAAATAAACAAGATGACATCCCTAGTATGATTCAAGTGTGAAATCTTAATTCCAGAATTGCTTCAAATAAATCATTTCATTTTAAGTTTACCATTTTAGTGTTTAAAGTTAACAAACTTCATTCCCTAAGTATCCGATAACCTAGACAGTCAAGATTTTTGTGTAGATTGGCACTTGCTAAACAAAATTCCTCGTGGGAATGATACTCTACTTATCACTTTATTACTTGTTAGCCATATGTGCACTTGCAGTAATTGCAAAATAGGGAAACACTGTTCAAGGGCTGCCATAGGTGATCTTGGTGTGGGCAAGCTAGAGGGACAACATTTAGTGTCCTAGACGCATCCCAAAGGTGTTAAATACACTGCAGTGCATCAAGAGATTAGTGCACTTGTTCTTGATCTAATCTAGGGTTCTAATGAATTAATCTGATTAATTCTAAAATCTTAAATGGAAAATCTAGATCCAAAACATATTAAAAGATTTTTAATATGCTGTTTATCATTGAAATCAAATAGATAAAAATGAATCTTGCATGATGCATATGACCCTAGGTGAAAAAATTTTGAATTCAATGATATAAACTTGTGTTTTTCATGCTTTCGCTCCTTCAATTGGTATCAGAGCCACTATATTTGCCATTTAGATTATTGATTATATGATTTAATTATGTGGTTTGATCATGAGATGATAGATCCATTGCTAGTTGGACCAACAAAGGTGGCGGCTTAATGAACTACACCACCATGCTCATGGTTTGATTCATTCAACCATGCACATGGCTGTTTGGGTATGTTTGTGGGCTTTGTTCCAAGGCCCATAATTAGGCCCATGACTAATTAAAGTGTTTAATTAGGTGTTTTAATCATACAATTAAATTTTGATTCAGATCTGAATTTTAAAAATTATTTGAATGTGATTCAAATATGAATTTTAAAAGTTGTTTGAATGTGATTCAAATCTGAATTTTTAAAGTTGTTTGAATGTGATTTAAATATGAATTTTTAAAGTTGTTTAAATCATATTCAAATATGAATTTTTAAAAGTTGTTTGAATGTGATTCAAATTTGAATTTTAAATGTTGTTTGAATATGATTCAAATCTGAATTTTTAAACGTTATTTGAATGTGATTCAAATCTGAATTTTTAAATTTGTTTAAATATGATTCAAATCTGAATTTTTAAATTTGTTTGAATCATATTCAAATCTAGATTTTCAAGTTGAATATGAGATATTCAATTTAATTTAAGTATGTATGTTTTATTTAATTGTTAAATAGTGATATGCATGATGGATGATCATGGACTATAAAAGACCAATGTGATTGGATTTATTTCTTTTATGTTTTCTTTGGGTTGTAAATTAATTAATTTATTTTAATTTAGTTAGGCATGTATTATAAAGTTTGTAATATTTTGGATTGTAATTTCATTTATTTAGTTCTTGTAAATTTGCCTTGGTATGCCAAGGATTACTATGTAATTGGATTGCAAGAAGATCAAGGAGGTCAAGAGCATTGGTGGGACCAGTGGGAGGAATTCAAGATCAAGTGTTGATTATATACTTCTTCAGCAACTCTTGTAATATGAATGAATGAAATGCACCTATGAATGCCCTGATTCAATTCTTGGTGGCTCAGAATTGAATCCCTTAGAAAAGTCCATGATCATACCATATTTATTTATTATCCATGAATGCATGAGATGTATGGGAATGTATCCAAGCATATGATATATGCATGCTAATTGGATAATATGCAAAGTGAGACCTTAATAGTAATTAGGACGACCATAAAATCTTCCAAACAAATGATTAAGTTAGATATGCTATAATTAAAGTAATTATAACATGGGCCCTCCATTGGGGCAATTATTTTAAGAAATTTTAAATAGTTGCATATGATGCAATTAATTTAAGAGATTTTCTTAAGAATAATTGCTAAGCATGAGATGTTGTAAATATGTAAATGGTTTGGTGGCCAATAATAGATGTGCCTGAGGGCATTAAAATTATATGCATGTTTACTGGCTCAATGAGATCAACTTAACTAATGTAAGATAAGTCAATAATGGATGTGCCTGAGATTTTAAGCATTAGGGGCTAGGTAAAGGATTAAACCTCACATGAGATGTGATGGGCAAGGAGTTGCTCACTTATAATTAATTGTTATTCCAACAATGGATGTGCCTGAGGATGATCAATAGGATTATAAGAATTCAATCACCCACTAGAAATCCATCCAACTAGGATTTCCATTTTCTACTTTGGAAGTGTAGGATTTGCTAAGTTAGTGGGAGGACCAATTTGATTAAAAGACCATAATCATTTTGGTTAATTACATGATATATTTATTAATTAATTTGGTTATTTTCTATAGTTAATTTTCTGATAATAATGAGTACAGAACAACCACCACCATCCAATATCCTTGCAAGCATACTTAATCGCAATATGTTGACAGGACCTAATTTATCTGATTGGCTAAGAAATTTGAAACTTGTCCTGAACCTTGAACATATGGGATATGTTCTAAACTCAAATGTTCCTGGTCCCTTACCTCCAGAAGCCACTCAAGAGGAACATGAAACTTTGGATAAGTGGAAGGAGCATGATATGAGAGCTAAATGTTACATGTTTGTTTCCATGAGTAATAAGTTACAGAAGCAGCATGAGAACATGCAGAGTGTGAGTGAGATCCTCCTTCACCTACAAGAGTTGTATGGTGGACACAACAGGAATGCTAGGATGAGATATCTAGACAGCTATTCCGCATTTTAATGTCCTCAGTACATCCAATATTGGCCACCAAACCATTTACATATTTACAACATCTCATGCTTAACAATTATTCTTAAGAAAATCTCTTAAATTAATTGCATCTCATGCAACTATTTAAAATTTCTTAAAATAATTGCCCCAATGGAGGGCTTATGTTATAATTACTTTAATTATAGCATTTCCAACTTAATCATTTGTTTGGAAGATTTTATAGCCATCCTAATTACTATTAAGGACTCACTTTGCACATTATCCATTTAGCATGCATATATCATATAATTGCATACATTCCCATACATCTCATGCATTCATGGATACGCAGAAAATATGGTATGATCATGGCCTTACTAAGGGATTCAATCGAGCCACCAAGAATTGAATCAGGCATTCCTAGGTGCATTTCATTCATTCATTTTACAAGAGTTGCTGAAGGAGTACATAATCAACACTTGATATTGAATTCCTCCCACTGGTCCCACCAATGCTCTTGACCTCCTTGAACTTCTTGCAATCCAATATTACATAGTAATCCTTGGCATACCAAGGCGAATTTACAAGAACTTAAATAAATGAAATTACAACCCAAAATATTACAAACTTAATAATACATGCCCAAAATAAATTAAAATAAATTAATTAATTTACAATCCCAAAGAAACATAAAAGAAATAAATCCAATCACATTGGTCTTTTATAGTCCATGATCATCCATCATGCATATCACTATTTAACAATTAAATAAAACATACATTCTTAAATTAAATTGAATATCTCATATTCAACTTAAAATTCCAGATTTGAATATGATTCAAATAAATTTAAAAATTCAGATTTGAATCTCATTCAAACAAATTTAAAAATTCAGATTTGAATCACATTCAAACAACTTCAAAAATTCAGATTTGAATCACATTCAAACATTTTTTAAAAAATCAGATTTGAATCACATTCAAATATTTTTTAAAAAATCAGATCTGAATTTTATTGAATCAATTTTAAAAAATCAGATTTAAATATGATTCAAACAACTTTAAAAATTCAGATTTGAATCTCATTCAAACAACTTTTAAAAATTCAGATTTGAATCACATTCAAACATTTTTTAAAATTCTGATTTGAATCATAATTTAATTGTGTGATTAAAACAACTAATTAAACACTTTAATTAGTCAAAGAATAGGCCTTAGATCATACAACAATTGCAGAATTAAAAGCCAAACCTTGAATCACCCATGGAACCATTGTTGCCGCCACCAATGGTGGCTTCTCCATGTGTGATGCCACATCTCATGATCCAACCATAATTAAATTATATAATCAACAATCTAAATGGCAAATATAGTGGCTCTGATACCAATTGTAGGAACGGAAGCGTGAAAAACACAAGATTATACCATTGAATTCAAAAATTTTCACCTAGGGTCACAAGCACCATGCAAGATTTATTTTTATCTATTTGATTTCAATGATAAACAACATATTAAAACTCTTTTAATATGTTTTTGGATCTGTATTTGCCATTTAAGATTTTTAAAATTAATCAGATTAATTTTAGAACCCTAGATTAAATCAAGAACGATTACACTAACCTCTTGATGTGCTGCACAGATTCGCGCTTTGAGATTCGTCTTCAGACACCGATGTTGTCCCTCTAGCTTGTCCACACCAAGAACACCTATGGCAGCCCTTGAACAGCTTCTAAAGCCTTTTCTATTAATTAGAAATTCAAGTTCTGCCTTTTAAGAGATTAGAGATGCAAACAGGACACTAGAAACAATTTCTAGTGTTCTTAATTCAAGAGATTGATGGCTAATCTCTTTGAATTGATGAGAGATGAAGAGAAATAGCTGGAGAGGCTCAAAGTGGCGTGACATATGAGAGGAGAGGCTGCTGGTTGTGTTTTCTTTTCATAACCCCACTTAAATAGCTAGGTTAACACATTAAACCCTAGCCACATGTCACCTTTTGATTAGCTCTAGGTTTAAGTGACCCAATCACATTGTGCCAAGTGTCAAACCTATATTTAATCTTGATTTTAATCATCTTACATGATTAAAAATATTTGGCAAGCTTATGTGTTATGCCATGTGTCACCATCTCATGGTGCCACGTGTCACATTGCAAAATGACCAAAATGCCCTCGTGTCTTAATTTTGAGTTCTTAACCCAAAATAATTATTTTCTTCTTCTAATTAATTTATATCAAATATAAATTAATTAATTAATCTCTATTAATTAATTTTCATCAATTAAATTCATATTTAAACACTTTTAATATAATTTTAATTTATACTACAAATCATAGATTCTAGTTTTTGTTTCTAGTCATGCTAGTGACTTTTCTTTTTTATTTCTAAACAAATCTATTTAATTAATCAATTAAACTCTTTAATTAATTAATTAAATCATATTTAAATAGGTGATAACTTGTGTATGTGTGTGACTTACTAGGCTCATCACTAATTGGCAATGAGACATGATATCAACTCTTAATATCATCGTAACTCTTTCTTACCATAAATGATTTCTCTAAATCATTTTATGAACCTCATAGACCATGGTTAACACCTAGCATAGCATGCCATGGCCACCCAATTAGTAATAAGATTTACCTTAAATGAACCTATAATCATATGTTACCATGCACTAGAATCTCTCTGCATACAAAATCCCAACTCAAGCCGAGTCATGGTTTATGTCAAACTCCATTTGCTATGAATATTATGTTCTCTTTTAATTCCATTCTTGATTAAAAGATTTTTCTCATCGTAAACTCTTTCTGAATAAA
Organism: Hevea brasiliensis; assembly: GCF_030052815.1. Taxonomy (NCBI): domain Eukaryota; kingdom Viridiplantae; phylum Streptophyta; class Magnoliopsida; order Malpighiales; family Euphorbiaceae; genus Hevea; species Hevea brasiliensis. The sequence continues at coordinate 30,296,593 of NC_079509.1, read as the reverse complement.
TCTATCTGTCTCCGGCCAGAACTTGAAACATCAAGAACAATTAAATGAACATAGGATTTTATCTCTATTTACTTAGAGGAACAAATTCCTTCTTGATCAACACCTACCTCCATATATAACTAGCAGAGCCAACACATGCCCATATACCCATACATAGTACAAGTATGAAAGCAGATCAAACTCAAACTACCTATATACAAGATAACTGTGCTATCTCAGTGTCTAAAGATTATATGCATCGATATGATTTATGACAAAACATTGACAAGAGTAAACTCCATGTGCTTGTCATAAGTGTCACCGTTCGCCTACTTATCATTTATAAGTGCCTATCATGTTTGTTATATGGCATGAGACTCACCATTCCATCTTATTTATATCTCATATAAATAACTTGGGAACAAACATGAATACAATCTTTCTGGATAAGTCATGTCCTTATTATGAAGTATCCTCGATTGTGAACCTATTTATGATACTTTGTGCTAGAAATATTGTCACTCATATTCTTAACAACTTAAGAATAATATTTCTAACAAAATATCAATGGACCTTTTCTATTACACATAAATATATTATGTAAACGGAAAAGTGGAAATGCCTTTTATTATTTAAAATATGTACAAGATACATACTAAATGATATGCTCTAGGGCATACTACTAACATGAAGCTCTCTCTCTCTATCATCAAGCCATCATTTCCACTTGGATCCTTCATTAAAGCTTGCCTACTCACCTTGGGGAAGATATTGGGAACAAGAAAAAGAAGATTTGGTGAAGTTATAGGGAAGTTCTCAAGTGGTAAGTGTCCAAATCCTCTCCCTTGCTTTAGTTAACTTTGTGTTTAGGTTGAGGTGAGTAATTTGGTGAAGAGAAATGAAGAAAATATTGATATATGAACTTGTCCATTTTTTGGCAACCATGAAAGTTTGTTGTGTTTGAGTTTTTATTATCTCTAATGAATGGGAATTAAGATTGATTAACTCTAATGGAAGTTGTAGCAGGTTAATGTCTAAGTATGTGCCTGTTAGTGCTTGTATTAAGGGTTTGAAAATGGGACTTGGTTACTATGGTAAACTGCCATGTTTGGTAGCCTATAATATTATGAAATTGTATGTGAGTTTATGTAATTTATTGATGAGATGTGATGGTGTAAAATTATGGGCAGCAAGTGTAGTTGCCATAGAAGTGTATGTGTAATATTAGTATTGAGGTATGTTAAATTTCAGTGGAAGTAAATGTTGAACTTTAATGTTGTATTGTGTGCATTGAGCACTTGAGTGTTCTGCCCAAAATTCTTTTCTAGAATTGTGTACAATATATAGAATTGCCATGATTGAATATTGAAGTTTTAGGAGGAGGAGGATTATAAAAATTGAAAGTGTAATTTTCAAATGCAGGTTGTGTGTTTTGGCAGTACCTAAATTAGGTTATACGTGCAAAACTGTGAACCCAATTGATATGAGGCCAATGGGGAGTGAAACTAGACACCAAATAGGCCAACTTTCATGGAGAAATGTTGGTACAATTCTGCCTAGAAACTGACCTTAAAAATGACAAAATTCGGAATTGGTAAGTGCAGGCCAAGATTTTTGACCATATGAACAGTAGTCATTAAGATGACAATAACTCATTCAAAACAGGTCCAAATGACCTGAAATTTTTTGCATGGATAGCTTAGACATAGAGCTATAATTCTTATGAAGACACCAAAGCCCAGAAATGGCCAGAACCTAGTCAAATCGCTTCCATAAGTTCGGGCACCAAAACTGCCACAACTAAATGTGACCTAAAATTGACTAAATTTTGCACTAAAAGTGCAATCTGTCTAACTTTAGTAAATTGACCATATCTTAGTCTATACAACTCAGAATGACCTGAAATTTGAGTCAAAAATCAATAAGACATAGAGCTACAATTTTTCTTCTTTGACCAGAAGCTAAAAACCAAGAGAGATAGGACATTAGGCTAGACAAATATAGCACACTAAAACTAAAAATTTGACATTTACATACAATGATGCTTGAAGTAGTTTGGCAATGAATGCTAACTTGTAAAAATGGTAAATTGCACTATATTGGCAGCATATTGAATTACAAATTGTGACATGTTGATGTTAGAATCAACTTACCCATATTACCTAAAAAGGTCAACATTTACATTGACTTGTGAATTACATGATAACTAGCAAACTCAAAAAAAAAAAATGAGGAATTAAACAATTAATTTGTAATGTACCCTAGTTTGCCTAGTTGACTAGTTTGGATTGTAACATCCCTCACCCATCCACAGTATAGCCGAGCAAGGCGTGCTACACGGCGCGCCTGAACACCTAGTCTGTTATTATTTCATTTCTGGAACTCAATTTGATTTTAATAAGTCTTTTATGTATTATTCATATCATGCTGATACTATTTTCATACTCTGATAAAATCAGTATTTCAAAAATGGTAATAAAAAATTAGCAAGGTGCAGTCTGTATTTCGGACAAACTGTCCTTCCAAACCTGTTGAAAATAGTTTAATATGATAATATCAAAATCTCAGATATTTCACAGTCTCTATTTCTCAGTAAAGTCAATAGACTTTTATAGTCATTAAATAGTTCCACAATACAGTCCATAATAATTTAGATATATCCAAAAAATCTCCATGTTATTTAATATGTACAAGATATTACAAACTTTAGAGCTTTCATAATATTACAAAATACAAGGCTGAATTTCAAAAATACAATAAAAGTATTTTATTGAAATACAATAAAAGTACAAAATACAAGATATCCTAAGTCCTACCATATATGCAATGCAGTGCAGATGACTCTGGACTCCTGTGCAGATCTGATGTCTCACCCGGTCGTAGGACTGCTGGGCTCCCCAGCTGTGTCTCCAATACTTACGCATTACAAAAGCAACGCGCTAAGCAATTTTGCTTAGTGGTGTCAAATAGAAAGAAATATACACTAAAATAAAGCAAATAAAGTGTTTACAAATTTATAACATCGATATACTTTGTAGTTGCTGATTCTACTTTTATTTGCTAACATTTCAATATGTGCTAATTTTTGGTAGTGCTGTATGTTAGTAGACTGGATTTAGCTATTTAAATTTAATAGTACTTGAATTACTACCCGTATAGCCTATATACTGACCAGACTGGATAAACGGATATACTGGCACTAGGTACCTAGTACCTCGGGCTGTCACACCATTGGTCACAAGGTGTCTCCCAGTGTGCAAATAGTGTGGCTAAAAAGCCATATAGTCAATCTGGCGATAAGCCAAGAATAAATACACAATATATATAGCCGTAGGCAATTAGAGTCATAATGCAGCATAATAAGCCGTAAAAACACAGTATGGCATGAAGCCATTTATAGAACAGCTGTCAGAATCATATTGGCATGCCAACCTATCCAAACTAGTCAACTAGGCAAACTAGGACACATTATAAATTAATTGTTTAAATCTCAATTTTTAGAGCTTACTAACTATTATGTAATTCATAAGTGAATGCATATGTTGACCTTTTTAGGTACTATGGAAAAGTTGTTTCTACCATCAACATGTCACATATTGTAATTCAATATGCTGCCAATATAGTACAATTTACCATTTTTACAAGTTGACATTCATTGCTAAATTGCTTCAAGCATCATTGTATATAAATGTCAAATTCTCAATTTTTTGTGTGCTAGATTGGTCTAGCTTAAAGTCCTATTTCTCTTGGTTTTTAGCTTCTGGTCAAAGAAGCAAACTTGTAGCTCTATGTCTTATTGCATGCAGGGCAAAATTTCAAGTCATTATGAGTTGTATAGACCAAGATATGGTCAATTTACTAAAGCTGGACAGATTGCACATTTAGTGCAAAATTTGGTCAATTTTATGTCACTTTTAGTTCTGGCAGTTTTGGTACCCAAATTTGTACAAGCTATTTGACTTGGTTCTGGTCATTTCTGGGCTTTGGTGTCTTCATAAGAATTGTAGCTCTATGTCTAAGCTATCAATGGTAGAAATTTCAGGTCAATTGTACTTGTTTTGAGTGAGTTATGGTCATCCTAATGATTACTATGCATATGGTCAAAAATCTGGGTTGCAAGGTTGCCATTCCGGATTTGGTCATTTTTAAGGTCAGTTTCTAGGCAGAATTGTAGCTACATTTCTGCATAAAAGTTAGCTTATTTGGTGTCTAGTTTCACCCTCCATTGGCCTCATACAAATTGGGTTCACAGTTTGGCACTTATGACCTAATTTAGGCACTGCCATCAATACATAACCTGCACAAAACACATACACTTCCAATTTGATATTCCTTCTCCTCCTCATTACTTCAATATTCAATCAATGGCACTTCCATATATATATATTGTACACAATTCTAGCAAAAAATTTTGGGTAGAACATTCAAGTGCTCAATGCACACAATTCACTATTAAGTTCAATATTCACTTCCACAAAAATTCAACTTATCTCAATGTCAATATTGCACATACACTTCAACATACTCATACTTCAATATCACTTACACATGCTACCCACAATTTAACACTATCATATTTCATTAATAAACTTCATATTCACACACAAATTCATGCTATTATGGGCTGTCAAACATGGCAGTTTGCTCAAAGCATTAAGGTTCCATTTCACACCCTTAATTCAAGCACAACATGCACATACTTAGATTTTAACTTACTATATCTTCCATTTGAGTTAATCAACCTGAATTTCCATCCATTAGAGGTAAGAAAAATTCAAATACAACATATATTCATGGATGCTGAAAATGGACCATTTCATTTCTCAATGTTTTCTTCATTTCTCTTCACCAAAATACTCTCCTCATCCTAAACACAAGGTTTACTAAAGCAAGGGAGAGGTTTTGGACACTTACCACTTTTGAAGCTTATCAAAACTTCACCAAATCTTGTTTTTCTTATTGCCAATATCTTCCCCAAGGTAAGTAGGCAAGCTTTAATGAAGGAAACAAGTGGAAATGGTGGCTTGATCATGCACCCATGAAGGTTGCATGTGGGGCGGCCATAGTGGTTTCCATGGTGAGTTTCATTTCAGCAAGGTGAAGTGGGATGAAGAAGAAGATGACTCAGCTGTCTCAAGGCTTAGATAAGTGTCCCATGGCTAAAGATAGTGGAGCACTAGGTAATAGTTAATGGTTAAATAATTAAAGTTTCCTTATTTGCTCATTTAGCTCCATTCTTTTACTATTTATATATTGTATCCTATTTTAATTTTTCATGTCATTTCTAAAGTGTAATATCATTTATTCTTAATAGACGTTGAGGCCAAAAGGCAGCTCTCGGTGTCAAATGACCAAAATGTCCCACTTTGGGTTATGTTCCTGATTTTTAGGTAACACCAATTTTTGTTTGTTTCTCGATTTTTTGTTTTTCTTTGTACTAATTTATTAATGTTTCTTTGATATTTCTAGTGTCAATTACATTTCAATAGACCTTTACTTACGTTTCGAAATTTAATTTTGAGGGTTCCTCGCGGTCCTGGGGTCGGCAACGGCCTTCCCAGTGCGGTCACCCATCGCTGCTGTGCCGGCTTATTTAACTTAGCTTCATTTTCTCTCTTTCATTTTTCTTTAATTTTTCTTGTATTTTCTTTTTATTTATTTAATCATTATATGTCTGTTCACTATCAGCGAAGTGTAGTTCCAAACATCCTAACTTGCCTGGACTATTATTTTGGAGTAATAGAACGTACAGAATACATACGTTGGGGATGTTACAACTCTTCCCCTCTAAATAAAAATTTCGTCCTTGAAATTTACCTGATGTGAATAGTTGAGAAAACTGTTGTCTCATTGTCTCCTCGCTCTCCCATATTGCTTCTTCCGCGTTGTGGTGTCTCCATAGCATTTTCACTAATGGAATTTTTTTGTTTCTGAGCTCTTTTACCTCTCTTGCCAAGATTTTAATCGGTTCTTCTTCATATGTCAGGTCAGGTTGTACCACAATTTCTTCTGCTGAGATGACATGTGAAGGATCTGATCTATATCTTCTGAGCATCGAGACATGGAACACATTATGTATCTTTTCTAGCTCAGGTGGTAAGGCTAATCTGTAGGCTACTGGTCCCACACGTTCAAGAACTTCATATGGGCCAATGAACCTAGGGCTTAATTTTCCCTTTTTCTCGAATCTCAACACTTTCTTCCACGGTGATACTTTGAGAAATACCTTCTTACCAACTTCATACTCAATGTCTTTTCTCCTCAAGTCAGCATAAGAATTCTGTCGGTCTGAGGCAACTTTCAAATTGGCCTTTATCAATTTCACCTTTTCCTCTGTCTATTTTATCAGGTCTGGCCCCACTAGCTTATCTTCACCCAACTCAGTCCAACATACAGGTGTTCTACATTTTCTCCCATACAGTGCTTCATAGGGTGCCATTTGTATGCTATCTTGATAGGTATTGTCACACCCTACCCCTCTGTAAGGCATAACATGATCCCGTAGTATACCTAATGAATTACCAACTTCGTCTACTGATAACACATTAAATACACTACAAGGGATTTTAAAACTTTTCTTACTTCTTTTTACAGTGGTGAGCACTATTTATAGGTATACTATTATTAGGAATTTCTGTAAAAATTTTGGCGGAGTGCCCTCTGTATTTTGAATAAAATAGTTCTTCAGAAAACCTGTAAAAAGCACTTCAATATTTTTCTCAATCTCAACTCCAACAATTAAACAACACAATATATTTCTTAACTCAAATCCACAATAGTTTTTTAAAGACTGAGATAAAAGAAGTACAGTACAAATTTTACAAGTCAAAATAACTCATACTTTATTTTACAACTTCAATGTACAATTTTAGTTTACAACTGCTCAAAACCGAGAACAATATATACATACAGTGAACATACATTACAGTACAAAATGCAAAATGTGGTATACTCAATATACCCGATGATCTCTCAGTGTTGCCCTAGCAGCCTAGTCTGCACGCTCACAATCTGTCTACCGTGATAAAGAATGAAAGCTATCGCTGAGACAATGTCTCAGTGGTGCACAACATTAACCAAATACAACTTTAAATCAAATTCATAAATCACATAAATGATGGATACGTAAAACCATAGTTAAATTCAAGACAATGAATGTCATAAGGAATTTAACACATTATCACAATAAATCTCAATAATCAAAACATAGTTAAATTCAAAAGACAGTGAATGTCAATAAGAATTTAAACTCCATTTCACAAATTATCAAAGCTCATAATAACACAATTTAGTCAAATAATTTACGAACATAGTGTTGCCAATTCATACACAACTTAAGCCATGACACAAAATTTCTAATCAATGCCGCGTTGTACACCACGACAAAGCAATCACAACCCCACTAATCGAAATCAATGAGGAAGGGAGCTAGCTATATAATGAGTACTCATCCGATCACCTCAACTGGTAAACTAGAGAGGGAGAAAAATAAACGATCACGACTCTATAAATGGAGAAGGAAAATAAACGATCACAACCCCATAAATGGAGAAGGAATGATATGATACTGTCATGCTAAGTGTGAACACAAAATCAATTCCAAAAATTTTATTCAAATGATTCGTGAGAATCCAATAAATTTCTAAAGTCATGAGTTCATTCACAAAACGGCAACACAATTCATAATTAACTTCAAATTTTCACAAATCACACTAAATCAATTTTTCCACAGTTTCAAATTATTTACAATGCTTTTCAAGCAATAAGTATCCATTCAAACACATTTCCATAATTGAAACAATAATATACAAATAGTCATAATTTATTTTAATTGAAAAATTCAAAAGAAATAACTGTTGTGCACAAACCTCTGATAACTGTCTCCTGGTCTTGACTCAGTATTTCCTTCCCTTTCCCTGAGTCTTTGCTAACTGAGAAACACAATTTGAAGTGTTTCAGTACTTAATTAAACTGTCTCTAATGATAATACTTGATAATTAATTTACTGAATTCTATTATTTGCTTCGTTAACCTAATATGTCGACCCTCGATGCATTCTAGGTAAATTAGGTTTTAATGTTACTAACATGTCACATTCGATAGCCTTTTAGGGTTGGTACATGTTACCAATTTCATTTCTGTGTATACTGCATTTTCTTGCAATTTGCTGGATTCTGGGATACTATTTTAACCTAGCCGGACGACCTAGTTCCCTCAGTTTTCGAGTTTCGGTCAAAACTACAAACTTGTATATCTATGTCTTATTGCATGCGGGGCAAAATTTCAGGTCATTCTGAGTTATGTAGACCAAGTTATGGTCATTTTACTATTGCTGGTCAAAATGCATCAAAATTGGTCACTTTGGGTCATTTTAGGCTCGGCCAGTTTTTGGAACCAAACTTGTGCAAGCTGTTTGACTTGCTTATGGTCATTTCTGGGCTTTGGTGTCTTCATAAGACTTGTAGAAATGGGTCTCAACTACTCATGGTTAAAATTTTAGGTCAATTGGACCAGTTGTGGGTGAGTTATGGCCTAAACACTAACTGCTGCCCAAATGGTCAATTTTCAGGCCTTATTTGCACTTAATCCGGATTTGGTCATTTTTCAAGCTACCTTGTAAGCAGAATTTTGGCAAGCTTTCTTCATGAAAGTTGGCACATTTTGTGCCTAGTTGCACCTCCAATTAGGCTCATACCAATTGGAGCCACACACTTAAAGTTATAGGCCAAAATGCACACTGCCCTATTGCACTTCCTTTATTACTCATCAAATATCACTTTTAGCATTTACCAATTCACACATTCTTACCCAATCTGGTTTGTACCATAACCTAAACATATTTTAACACATATTTTTGATCATTTTGGCAGCTTACAATCACATTCAATATGCACATTATAGTCCAGAATTTACCAACTTTAATTTACACACAATTTAACTACATAACAAGCTCATTTACTTGCCTAAACTCAAACCCTTGTACACATATACAATCTGCCATAGAAAGCACCATAATTCAACCATGTAATTTCATAAACCAACCCATGAAATAACATTTTTTTGGTTCACAATGCAAGCTACCAATTCATACATCACACTCCATTAATTTCCAAGCTTCCAAATTCAAATACACATTCACAATATACTTAGTATACATCACCCAATTTATTCCTACACATATAAACACATAATCAACCCTTTAATCTACCATTTACAAGCAAGAATAAACTGCCCTCAAGGAGTTTCCATGGCTGCCAAAAATAAACATCTCCCTTAGAACATTAAACTCCAAAATTCTTTCCATAATTCAAGTACCCATAACCTCCTTACTAAATTTAATGAAGCACTAACCAAAAACACAAACTTACCACTTTAGAAACTCTTCAAAATCTCTCCAAAACTTGGTCTTCTTGCTGCCAATCTACTGCCCAAGTGGTGTAGACTAACTTTGATGAAGGAACTTAGGAAGAAATTGGCTTACTTCATGCATGCATGGAGCTTGGCCATGGACGGCCATGGAGGAACTTGAGAGAAAAAGAAGAATTCGGCTGGTTCTGGTTTGGGAGGTTGAAGATGGTAGTTTCAGTCCACTAATGCTTAATATGGGTCCCTTAAGAGGTTTCTAGCGGAGCACTAACTTGGTTAAATAAGTAATAAATCTTAATTTCCTTAATTTTGCTCATTTGCCACTAATCTTTTACTATTTACATAATGTATCTCAATTTAATTTTTCATGTCATTTCTAAAGTGTTATATCATTTATTTTTAATGGAAATTGAGGTCAAAAGGCAACTCGGAGTGTCAAATGACCACAATGCCCCTGTTCGGGTTGTATTCCCGATTTTTCGGTAACACCGGATTTTGTCCGTTTTTTGATTTCTCACTTTTCTTTGTACTAATTAATAAATTTTTCTTTGATATTTCTAATGGTATTTTTACTTCAATAGGTGTCTATTTAAGTCCTAAAAATATTTTCCAGGGTTCCCCGCGGTCCAGGGCTAGTCAACTGTCCACGCCATGACTTCCGGGTGCGGTCACCCATCGCTAGGGTTCTCAGCTCGCTTAACTTGATTGCATTTCTTTACTATTATTTTTCCTTTTGTTTTTCTTTTATTTTCTTTTCTTGTATTTCATTATTTTATGTCTCCTCACTCATATTGAAGTGTAGTTCTAGGCATCCTAGCTGTCCGGACAACACTGGCCATCGGAACAGTAAAACGCACTACAGAACATAGGGGTGTTACAATTCTCCCCCCCTTAAATAAATTTCGTCCATGAAATTTTACCCAATAGCCATCTTACAATAGTCATACGTTTATTTTCTCCTTTCTATACGATCATATAATCTTCTTTTCCTCAAATTTGTATAAGACTTTTAACAATCTAATACAACGTTTAATTTGTTTGGATAACACCAATCTCCTCTTACTATTGTGCTGTCTAATATTTCGGTTCATGTTCCTTCTTGAATGACCCTTGAGGTCATGTTAGAATCATTTATCTAGTCATTGGTCCTCTGACCATTCTAGTCATAGTCTTCCTCATATTCGTAACATTTCTTTGTTATATCTAAATCAACTGTTCGAATTTTTACGTCCATAACTCTTTTTATCTTTCAATATTCTATAACTTACTTCCTTTTGTACTGAACTATAACCTTTCGATAATCTAACTTTTGAGTTTTAGATTCCTAAGTAGTATTTTCAAACTTATTTCTAACAATTAAATTTTGTCCTGGCATAATTATACCAAAACGGATGCCGTTGGCAACTATTCTCATTTAGGTGTACTATCGGGTAGTAAGTAGCTCTACACAATAATCTCAAGTTAGTATTGTAATCTGCAGTATAAACATCAAGAACATTGCATAGTTACTACGATACATTCCAATAGATCAAACTTTCCTATCTTTTATCCTTTTCGAATTCACTGATATCTGAACTTATTCTGATTTCAATATCCATTAGCAATTACTAACAGTAACATCCTTGCCCTCATCTAGAGCAATTCCATTACTACATCTTACTTTTACGTCCTCTTGCCTTACAGTAAGTAGGCTCACCAATTAGCTTTATAATTTATGGTGTGTCAGAAAATACTTTTCGCCGATAAACTCTTCTAAACTAATTTCACTTATTATCAGAATCCTTATATTAAAGGATTAATCACTAATGCATCAAAATTTATTCCCCTGTAAAGGAATAACAACAGAACATATAATTCTAACACTAACATAAAAGTATTCAAACTCCAGGTCAAACAATACATAAACGAAGAGTGCCATCCTTCTTCTTAACAAATAATATTGGCGCTCCCGTGGTGACACACTAGGGCGGATGAAGCCCTTTTCAAGTAGTTCTTGCAACTGTACCTTCAACTCTTTCAACTCTGCTGGTGCCATTCTATATGGTTTTATGGAGATTGGATCCACACAAGGCATAACATTAATTTCAAACTGCACCTCTCTTTCCGGAGGTAATCCAGGCAATTTATCAGGAAAGTCATACACTGTAGGGATGTCCCTCAATGCTGGACTCCCCACTTGGGTGTCTACCACATGTGCCAAGTATGCTTCACACCCCTTTCTGATCATTTTTCTGGGTAGTGCAACCAAAATGACGTTTGATGGCAATAGCTGCCTCTCCCCATGTATTACCACATCACTGTACTGAGGGAGACCAAAAGTGACTGTCTTCAGCCTATAGTCAATCATGGCATGATGCCTGGCTAACCAATCCATTCCCAAGATGATATCATAATCTCTAAAGGGCATTTCAATGAAATCAGATAGAAAAGTGTGTCCTTGGATCACCAAAGGACAATCCCTATACATTCTATTAATCTTGACCTTCTATCCTAGCGGACTTGTTACTAGCACCTCAAAGTCCATTTTTGTACATGGAACAGCAATGCAATCAATGATGCTAGCACTCACATATGAATAGGTAGAACCCGGATCAAATAACACAAACACATCTTGATTAAAAGTTGAGAAGGTACCAGCCACAACATCAGATGTCTCGGCCTCTTCTCTCTGTCTCATTGCATAGATTCGGACTGGAGCACTATCTTGCTCTGAATGTTTCACTGTGCTTTGGCTGCCTGCTGGGCTACCTCTACCCCTGCCTCTACCTCTGCTGGGTGGTTGTGAACTTCTGGTGACAGTGGCTCAATCGAGCCTTCGCAGAGTAGGAGGTGGTCCAACTCTGCGACTCATCGGTGCGCCTTGGCAAAGTGTCCTGTGCCTCCACAGTTATAACAGGCTCCAATAGCCTTGTAGCATATCCCACCATGATTTCTACCACAAGTTTCACATTGGCAGGGAGGGTAGGAACTTCTAGTTGTTCGACGACTGGACCTTGGTGGTCTCTGCCTTGATGATCCACCTCTGTTATATCCCTGAGCTCGGGGCTCCTCAAATTCTTTTCTCTTTCTCAAATTACTGCTTGAGCTCTGACCCATAGGTTTCTCCCTCTTCTCTATTTCATGTTGCCCTTGTGGGGGTTGGGCTGTACTTGGGCTTGGGCTGACAGATTATCAGCCATTTGCTGAAAGAAAGTGGCCATTTGCTGCGCTATTTGTGCAGTAATTTGTACCGGTAAAACTGGTACAGTCGGGCCTTCGACACTTTGTGGAGCTGGGGCCTCAACTTGTACCTTAGCCTCAATCGATTGATCGACTGAACGGACATTATATCATTTATTTTTAATGGACATTGAGGTCAAAAGGCAACTTGGGGTGTCAAATGACCACAATGCCCCTGTTCGGGTTGTATTCTCGATTTTTCGGTAACACCGATTTTTTGTCTGTTTCTCGATTTTTCACTTTTCTTTGCACTAATTTATTAATTTTTCTTGATATTTTTAGTGTCAATTACATTTCAATAAACCTTTATTTATGTCTTAAAATTAAATTCAGAGGGTTCCCCGCGGTCCTGGGGTTGGCAACGGCCTTCCCGGTGCGGTCACCCATCGCTGTGGTGCCTGTTCGTTTAACTTAGCTTCATTTTCTCTCTTTCATTTTTGTTTGACTTTTCTTGCATTTTCTTCTTATTTATTTCATCATTATATGTCTGTTCATTATCATCGAAGTGTAGTTCCAGACATTCCGACTTTTCGGGGTAGACATTAATTGTCGGAACAGTAGAATGTACGGACTACGAAAATGAGGATGTTACACTAGTGGAGCACTAACTTGGTTAAATAAGTCATAAATCTTAATTTCCTTAATTTTGCTCATTTGCCACTAATCTTTTACTATTTACATAATGTATCTCAATTTAATTTTTCATGTCATTTCTAAAGTGTTATATCATTTATTTTTAATAGACATTGAGGTCAAAAGGCAACTCGGGGTGTCAAATGACTACAATGCCCCTATTCGGGTTGTATTCCCGATTTTTCTGTAACACCGGATTTTGTCCGTCTATAGTGTAGCCGAGTGAGACGTGCTACACAGCATGCCGGAGCACCTGATCTTATCTGATTTCATTACAGTTCTTGATTTATTTATTCAAAAATTTTATTTAAGGTTTAGGCTATTTTTACTTTTATCAAAATCTAACTAATTTGGAAATTTCAAAAATTTTAACAATAATCCGACAAAGTGTCGGCTGTAATTTGGACTAACAGTTCTTCTGAACCTGCCAAAGACAATTCACAACATATTCAAATTCATAGCTCAATTTATCTCAATAATATTTCATCAGTTTCTCAAAATTTCTTAAACTCAATCTCATTCAGAATCATTATGATTAGACAATCAATTCAGACATCAGAATTCTTACATTTCATTAACTTATATAATTTTCCAATTAAGTACATAAATTTGTCAAATACAGGATATACAAATGAAATTACAATATACTTAGAATGAACAAAATACATAACATGTATAATTATGAGCCCTATCTACATGCATTGCTGAGGAGGTGACAACCTTCAATTCTTCTGACACTTCTGCAGATCTGGACTCCAAAAATCTCAGTTGACAGTCTACTAGTTTTACCTTCGGTACCTGCGCGAGGAAGCAATTCCATCGCGCTAAGCATTTCTGCTTAGTGGTGCAATAGTATAACAAAAAAAAATAATATATACAAATAAAGAAAGAAATAAATCATAATTCGAATACTCGAGAATCAATTTAATTTGGTATGGTATTTGTAGTATCAACGATCTTATATACTAGTTTGTTCCTCTTTGGAAGTGCTTAGTTTATAACTTTTCAGTAATACTACACAGTATACAAATTATTCTAACTGTATCGTATTTCAAGTCTCTACGGTTCTGCAATTTATATTTTTATTATGTTTCTTTTGCTAATCTCTTTTACTCATTCATTCAATACTTAATTTAATTGTACTGAAATTTCATTATACTTAACTTAACTTAGCTTCCTGAATTGAATAATGTTTTAAATGACTGCCCATATAGCCTGTATAATCGACTGCATCGATAAACGGATATACTAGCACTGGGTACCTAGCACCTCGGGCCGTCACTCACAAAGTATCTCCTGGCAGTAAACAAAGGTGGCTAAAAAGCCATATAATCAATCGGGCATTAAGCCGAGTATAATAACACAAATCAGTATAGCCATAGGTGTAACACCCTAAGTTCTGTGAGTGCGTTCATCGTTTCCAGAACGGTGTTGTCTGCATACTAGAATGCCTAGAACTACACTTTGATATGAGTGAGGAGACATTAAATAATGAAATACAAGAAAAGAAAATACAAGAAAAATAAAGGAAAAATAATAGTAAAGAAATGCAACTAAGTTAAGCGAGCCGAGAACCCTAGCGATGGGTGACCGCACTGGGAAGTCACGGCGTGGACCGTTGACTAGCCCTGGACAACGGGGAACCCTGAAAAATATTTTTAGGAGTTAAAGAGACATCAATTGAAGTAGAAATATCATTAGAAATATCAAAGAAAAATTAAATAATTAGTACAAAGAAAAGCGAGAAATCGAAAAACGGACAAAACCCGGTGTTACCGAAAAATCGGGAATGCAACCTGAACAGGGGCATTGTGGTCATTTGACACCCCGAGTTGTCTTTTGACCAAAATGTCCATTAAAAATAAATAATATTACACTTGGAAAATGTCATGAAAAATTAAATTGGTGGTACCTAATGTAAATAGCAAAAATTGGGAGTTAAATGTGGAAAAATGGAACCTTAGAATAAATAATGATTTAATTCTTACATAGTGGTTCACTAACTCATTTAAGTGGACCACTAAAGCTTCATTTGGGCAGAATATACATCTTCATCTTCAACCTTAGAACCAGCAGAAAATTTGCTCCCAAAAAACTCCATTGACGCATGGTTGAAGCTCCATGCATATAAGATTCAAGCTTCTTTCCTTCTACCTTCCTTCATCAAAGTTAGTCTACACCACTTGGGCAGTAGATTGGCAGCAAGAAGACCAAGTTTTGGTGAAGATTTAAGAAGTCTCATCCATAGGTAAGTTTGAGTTTTTTATTGTTGCTTTGATAAAGTTTGTAAGGGTGTTGTGTTATGGGTGTTTGATTTATGGAGAAATTTTTTAGTTTTGATGTTGAATGGGAATGTGCACTTTTGGCAACCATGGAAACACCTTGAAGGCAGTTTAATTGTGCTTGTAAATGGTGAATTAAATGATTGATTAAATGTATATTGTGTAGGAAATTGTTTGGGTAATGTATACTTAGTATATATAAATGTAAAATGAGATTTAAAGCTTGGAAAGTAATGGAATGTAAGTGTACCATTGTGGCAGTTTGTTAACTCTTGAAGAATGCTGGAATTCATGCTTGGTTTATGGAATAATGATGTTAAAATGTGTTGGTTGTTATGGCAGTTTGAATGTATGTATAGTGGTGTGAAGGTTGGACATGTGAATGAGCTTGGTTATGGAGTTAAATTGTTGTAAATTGAGTTGGGCAAATTCTGCACTTGTTGGTGCACATTGAATGTAATTGTAAGCTGCCAAAATGACCTATAATGTGTTGTGAATTATGTTTAGGTCATGGTACAACCAGAATTAGCTTGAATGTTAAGTTTGGTGAGTGTTAAAAGTGATGTTTGATATGTATGCAAGAATTGCAATAAGGCAGTTTGTATTTTAGGCCTATAACTTTAAGTGTGTGGCTCCAATTGGTATGAGACCAATTGGAGGTGAAACTAGGCACAAAATGTGCCAACTTTCATGAAGGAAGCTTGCCAAAATTCTGCTTGCAAGGTAGCTTGAAAAATGACCAAATCCGGATTAAGTGCAAATGAGGCCTGAAAATTGACCATTTGGGCAGCAGTTAGTGTTTAGGCCATAACTCACTCAAAACAGGTCCAATTGACCTGAAATTTTAAGCATGAATAGTTAAGACCATATCTACAAGTCTTATAAAGACACAAAAGCCCAGAAATGACCATAAGTAAGTCAAACAACTTGCACAAATTCGGGTCCAAAAACTGGCCGAACCTAAAATGACCTAAAGTGACCTAAAATGACCAATTTTGGTGCAATTTGACCAGCAATAGTAAAATGACCATAACTTGGCCTACATAACTCAGAATGACCTGAAATTTTGCCCCGCGTTCCATAAGACATAGATCTACAAGTTTGTGTTTTTGACCGAAATCCGAAAACCGAGGGAACTAGGTCATCCGGCTAGGTCAAACTAGTATCCCGGAATCCAGCAAATCGCAAGAAAATGCAGTATACACATAAATGAATTTGGTAACATGTACCAACCCTAAAAGGCTATCGAATGTGACATATTAATGACATTAAAACCTAAATTACCTAGAATGTACCAAGGGTCAACATAGTAGGTTAACTAAGCGAATAAATGAATTCAGTGAATTAATTATCAAGCATTATCCTTAGAGACAGTTTAAATGAGTACTGAAACACTTCAAATTGTGTTTCTCAGTTAGCAAAGACTCAGGGAGGGGAAGGAAACACTGAGTCAGAGCCAAGAGGCAGTTATCAGAGGTTTGTGCATAATAAGTATTTCTTTTGAACTTTTCAATTGAAATAAATTACGATTATTTATATGTTATTGTTTTATTGTTTTAAATTGTGTTTGTGCACAATAATTATTTCTTTTGAATTTTTCAATTGAAATAAATTATGATTAATTGTATGTTATTGTTTTAAATTGTATTTGTGCACAATAAGTATTTCTTTTGAATTTTTCAATTGAAATAAATTACGATTATTTATATGTTATTGTTTTAAATTGTGTCCATGCACAATACTTTTATATTCACTGCTTTTACTATCAAATTTATGTGGAGAAATGAGTTATGAATAAGTTTTGATTGCCTTGGTTTTGGGAATATTATTTGGAACTTATTGTGTTGCCAACTTTGCAAATGGAAATTTTGAGATAAAATGTGATTTATGGTTTGTATGAAATATTGTGATTTGAAATTGTTTTGATTCACACTTGGCATGACACTGTTATTATATTCCTCCCTCTTTGACTTATCAGTCTGGTGTGAGTGTGATTATGTTCCTCCCTCATTGACTTCCCAGTCTGAGGTGAGTGTGGATGAGTACTCATTATTCAGCTAGCTTCCTCCCTCATTGATTTCGATTATTGGGGTGAGTGTGTCTTGTCGTGGTGTACAACACGGCATGTGTGGAAAAAAATTGTGTCATGGCCTAAATTATGTTATCGATTGGCAACATTGTATTATTCAGTTATTTGATCGAATTGTGTTATTGATTTGCAAAACGGTATTATTCAGTTATTTGATCGAATTGTGTTGTTGATTTACAAAACGGTATTATTTAATTACTTGATCAAATTTGTGTTAGATGAATTTTGTAAATTGTGAATCATTTGATTTGTGAACTGTCAATAAAAGATTTATATATCGCATTTCAAATTGTTATTGTGCACCACTGAGTAAATTTTACTCAGCGATAGCTTTTCATTGCTGTCGCAGGTAGACAGACTGACAGGGCAGCAGACTAGGCTACTAGTGCATTCAGCGAAAAATCATCAGGTATATTGAGTATACCATATTCTGCATTTTATATTATAATGTATATTCACTGTATGTATATAGTGTTCTTGGTTTTGAGCAGTTATAAATTAAAATTGTACATTAAAGTTGTAAAATAAATTATGAGTTATTTGGACTTGTAAAAATTGTTTTATATTTCTTGTATCTCAGTCTTTGAAAAATTATTGTGGATTTGTGTTGAATTATGCTAGAGTTTGAGATTGAGAAAAATATTGAAGTGCTTTTTACAGATTTTTGAAGAACTGTTTTATCCAAATTACGGAGGGCACTCTGCCAAAATTTTTTTACAGAAATTACTAAAAGTCTAAATGTGTTAGTTAATACACCTCAGTTCAAAAAGGTTTTTAACACCTGTAAATAGTGCTCACCACTGTAGAAGAAGTAAGAAAAGTTTTTGAAAATCCCTTGTAGTGTATTTAATGGGTTATCAGTAGGCGAAGTTGGTAATTCATTAGGTATACTACGGGATCATGTTATGCCTTACAGAGGGGTAGGGTGTGACAATAGGCTATTAAAATTATAGTATGGCATAATAAGCCATAAAACACAGCATGACTTAAAGTCATTTACAGAACAGCTGTCAGAATCCTATTGGCATGCCAACCTATCCAAACTAGTCAACTAGGCAAATTAGGGCATAGTACAAGATTAAATATTTATTTTTAGGGTTTACTGGTCATTATACAATTCACTAGTCAATGAAAATGTTGACCTTTTCATGCATCATGCATAAGTTGATGCTAGTATCAATATGTCACAATTCGTATTTCAATATGCTGCCAGTATAGTGCAATTTACCATTTTTACAAGTTGGCATTCATTGCCAAATTGCTTCAAGCATCATTGTATGTAATGTCAAATTCTCAATTTTAGTGTGCTAGATTGGTCTAGCTTAAAGTCCTATTTCTCTTGGTTTTTAGCTTCTGATCAAAGAAGCAAAATTGTAGCTCTATGTCTTATTACACGCGGGGCAAAATTTCAGGTCATTTTGAGTTGTATAGACCAAGATATGGTCAATTTACTAAAGCTGGACAGGTTGCACCTTTGGTGCAAAATTTGGTCAATTTCTCAATTTTTGTGTGCTAGATTTGTCTAGCTTAAAGTTCTATTTCTCTAGGTACTATTTCTTTCAATTCATTTCATTAGTCAACCTATAATGTTGACCCTTGATGTACTCTAAGTGATTCAATTCTAATGTTACCAATATATCACATTTTATAGCCCTTTAGTGTTGGTATATGTTACCAATTTCATTTCCAAGTGTATTGCATTTTATTGCAATTTACCGGATTTCGATGTACTATTTTGACCTAGCCGGACAACCTAGTTTCCTCGATTTTTGGGTTTCGGTCTAAACTACAAACTTGTAGGTCTATGTCTTATTGCACGCAGGGCAAAATTTCAGGTGATTCTGAGTTGTGTAGACTAAGATATGGTCAATTTACCAATGCTGGACAGATTGCACCTTTACTTCAAAATTTGGTCAATTTTAGGTAACTTTTGGTTCGACAGTTTTTGTACCCGAATTTGTGCAAGCCATTTGACTTGGTTCTGGCCATTTCTGGGTTTTGGTGTCTTCATAAGAATTGTAGCTCTATGTCTTATTGCACTCGGGAAAAAATTTCAGGTCATTCTAAGTTGTATAGACCAAGATATGGTCAATTTACTAAAGCTGGACAGATTGCACCTTTAGTGCAAAATTTGGTCAGTTTTAGTTCTGGCAGTTTTGGTACCTGAATTTGTGCAAGCTATTTGACTTAGTTCTAGCCATTTCTAGGCTTTGGTGTCTTCATAAGAATTGTAGATCTATGTCTAAACTAACCATGATAAAAATTTCAGGTCAATTGGACCTGTTTTCAGTGAGTTATGATCATCCCAAGGACTACTGTTCATATGGTCAAAAATCTGGGTTGCAAGGTTGCTAATCCGGATTTGGTCATTTTTAAGGTCAGTTTCTAGACAGAATTTTGGCAACATTTCTACATAAAAGTTGGCCTATTTGGTGTCTAGTTTCACCTCCCATTGGCCTCATACCAATTGGGTTCGTAGTTTGTCACTTATGCCTAATTTAGGTACTGCCTTCAATACACAGATTCTGCACACAAAGAACACTTCCAAATGACATTTCTCCTCCTTCCCAAAACTACC
The DNA here is from genome assembly GCF_030052815.1 of Hevea brasiliensis. Lineage (NCBI taxonomy): Eukaryota > Viridiplantae > Streptophyta > Magnoliopsida > Malpighiales > Euphorbiaceae > Hevea > Hevea brasiliensis. Next base: position 30,276,447 of record NC_079509.1, on the reverse strand, counting down.
AATATACATTCATAACACTTCTATATCATTCATCAAATCTCAAACATGTCCATTTGGACAGAATATACAAGTCTTCAAAATACAATACACAACCTTAGTTTCAAAAGTCAAAATCAACATCTTACACATGAAATTACTTCGCTAATACATATGCTTCAATTAGCAACATACAATACACTTTTACTAATCCAATCAATACCATAATTTACCGATTAATTTCATGAAACTATCAACCTTCTAAGCTCATCAAGGCTGCCTGAATTTTTTTTCACTTGTCCAAGGTCTTCCTCAATTACTCAAATCCTACCTCAAAGCATCAACATTTAACATACTCATGAAATAATCTTTTTAACTCATGCAATACCTTAATTAACATCACAAAACACTTCTTTTACCCATGAATAAATCAAAGTCTAAATTCTTCCTTGGCTGCCAAAAATTGTACACATCAATAACTCATTAAAATCTTCCAATTTCTTCACCATTCAACTCATTTCAACCTTAGTATAAAGTTTAATCAAGTGAGGTAAGGAAAACTAGCACTAACCTTTTGTGGAGCTTGATCAAACTTCATCAAATGCTGCCCTTTTTCCTCCCTATGTGTTGCCTATGATGTGTAGAACAACTTTAATAAAGAAACTTATAGGAAAAAATGGCTTGATCATGGGTTAATGAAGCTTACTTCATGGACATCCATGGATGAGCTTGGGAGAGAAAATCAAATTCGGCAATGGTGATGAAGGAGTGAAGAAGATGAAATGGTTTAGTGGAAAATGCTGTCCACTTATGGTTTTATACCCCACTAAACATTTAAATAATAGTTAAAATAATTAAACTTTCATAATTCTAATTATAGCCCCATATTTCCTTTAATTGCATTTCATTTATAATTTCATTTTTCATGGAATTTTCAAAGTTTAATTACATTTATTTTTAATGGACATTGAGGTCAAAAGGCAACTCTAGGTGTCAAATGACCAAAATACCCCACTTCGGATTATATTTTCGATTTTTCGGTAACACCGATTTTTTGTCTGTTTCTCGATTTTTCATTTTTCTTTGTACTAATTTATTAATTTTTCTTTGATATTTTTAGTGTCAATTACATTTCAATAAACCTTTATTTATGTCTCAAAATTAAATTCAGAGGGTTCCCATGGTCTTGGGGCTCGAGAACGGCCTTCCGGTCTGATCACCCATCATTTGTGGTGCCTGCTCGTTTTACTTAGATTCATTTTCTCTCTTTCATTTTTGTTTGACTTTTCTTGCATTTTCTTCTTATTTATTTCATCATTATATGTCTGTTCATTATCACCGAAGTGTAGTTCCAGACATTCCGACTTTTCGGGGCAGACATTAACTGTCGGAACAGTAGAATGTACGGACTACGAAAATGAGGATGTTACAACTCTTCCCCTCTAAAAAGGAATTTCGTCCTCGAAATTCATCGAATTTAAACAACCGAGCTTATCGTTATCTCATAATTTTATTCACTTTCCCATCATTGTTTTCCTCTGCCTTTAGTATTCCTACTCATGAAATTTTATTATTCATTAATTTCTTGATCTGTCATACTAGGATTCTTTACCAGCCCTTTGTTTCTTTTACCAATTCCAACTCTATTAAATTACCCTTTGTCTAGGTATTCTGCAATTTCTCCCATACAGTGCTTCATAGGGTGCCATTTGTATGCTAGCTTGATAGCTATTATTATATACAAATTCTGCCAGTGGAAGCTATCTGTCCCAACTTCCCTAAAACTCAATAACACAACTTCTCAGCATATCCTCGAGGACATGGATTATTCTTTCTAACTGTCCATCCGTCTGAGGATGAAAAGCCGTACTAAAATGGAGTTGTGTGCCCGTGGATTCTTGTAATTTCTTCTAAAATCTAGATGTAAACCTCGGGTCTCTATCAGATATAATGGAAAGTGGAATTCCATGTAGTCTAACTATCTCACTGATGTACAATTCTGCTAGCTTGTCCAGTGAGTAGTCAGTTCTAACTGGTAGAAAATGTGCTGATTTGGTTAACCTATCCACAATCACCCATACTGCATCATGCTTCTTCTGAGTGAGAGGTAGACCACTGACAAAGTCCATAGTGACTCGGTCCCATTTCTATTCAGGTATGTTTATGGGTTGTAACAAACCGGATGGAACTTGATGTTCTGCTTTGACTTGCTGACATGTCAAGCATCTAGTTACATAGTAAACTATGTCCTTCTTCATACCTGGCCACCAGTATCGGAGTTTCAGGTCATGGTACATTTTTGTGCTTCCTGGGTGCATAGCATACACACTGTTATGTGCTTCTTTCAAAATACTGGTTTTCAATTCTTTATCATCTGGAACACACACTCTTTCTTTATAGTACAGGCACCCATTTTCTTTCACTTCATATTCAGTTTCCTTCCCCTCAGTGATTTTGCGCATAACAGCCATTAATTTCCCATCTGTCTTACGCCATCCTCAGATTCATGTAAATGCATTCGGCTTCACTTGCAACTTAGCCAAAATAACTCCATCATGAGTTAAGGACAATTGGGCATTCAGAGATCTTAATGCTACAATAGATTTTCTGTTTAAAGCATCAGCGACTACATTTACCTTCCCAGGGTGGTAGTCAATCACACAATCATAATCTTTCAGGAATTCAACCCCTCGCCTCTGTCTCAAATTAAGTTCCTTCTGGGTTGGCAGATACTTCAGACTTTTATGGTCTGTGTATATGTCGCATTTTTCTCCATAAAAGTAATGCCTCCATATCTTCAATGCGAAGATAATTGCTGCTAACTCTAAATCATGAGTAGGGTAATTCTTTTCATGTGGCCTTAACTGCCTGGAAGCATATGCGACCACTTTTCCTTCTTGCATGAGTACACACCATAACCCATTGTGTGAGGCATCACAGTAGACTACAAAGACTTTTCCAGACATTGGCTGTGTTAACACCGGTGCCTCTGTCAACATAGCCTTCAGCCTCTCAAAACTGGCTTGACACTTGTCATTCCAGTCAAATTTCATATTCTTGTGTAGTCTTTCGATAGGCTAGTTCTGAAGTTTTAAATTTCTGACTAGAATTTTCACATTTATTTCCCGTAATAATACTCTGTTCGGGCGTAACTGTATCAAATTATAGATTACTTACAAATATTCTTAGTTTATTGTAGCATGAGGAAGCACGTAGCTCTATACAATAATCCCATATCAGTACTGTAATCTGCAACTTACAATACAAACATCGAGAATATTACATAGTCACTACGTTATAACCTCATGATATAGGTTTTCTACTTCTTTTTCTAATGCCCTCTGCGACTCTGAGTCCATATCTTAACCTTGAATAATCAAAAGTAAACAGATATGTTGTGACACCCCTTACCCGACTACAGTGTAGCCGAGCAAATTATGCCACTCAGTGTGCCGGAGCACTCTATTTTATCTTAATTTATTTTTATCATAGTTTTGAATATAACTGGTGAAATATAATTCATTTTAAGCCATTTATCGAAATTACTATTTATTTGAGGTTCCAAAAATTTTAAAGAAAATCCGGCGGAGTGCCGGCTAAAAATGGAGAAAATAGTTCTTCGGAACCTGTGAAAAAACACTTCCTATATTCATTTTCCATCATCTCAACTCCATTTATCAAATTCTCAACAATGTTCAATCTCAGTTCTCATTCATCCATCTCATATGATACCATGCATAATTCATATATAAACATTCACTTTTCCATTTACAACCACACTTTTCATTATTTACATGAATATCAAAATACATTACATAAGTTTCAAATACATATGAGAAAATAAAATCAATTACAAAATACCAAAATGACATCTAGCGTCCTACCAATGCACTGCAGACAGTGAGGTGACACAGACACTATCCAGAACTGTGAACTGCCTTACCGAATCTGTGGTCTACTGGTGCTCTGTCCAATCTTTCGCACTACGCTGCAAAAGCGACGCGCTAAGCATAAAGCTTAGTGGTGCAAATAATAAAATAGAAAGAAATAATATGCAATATAAAAATCATAATTTCTTAGCCATTGTGTTCATAAGAACTGAATAATTACCAACTTAGTGTTTAGTCGAGGGCTAATTACGTTTTATGATATTAACTTCTTCATGCATTTTGTTAATTATTTTCTTCATGATCTTGAGTTTCTTTGTATTCTATCGTAATCATTCCTGATATTTAATTTTCGTATTTTCTTTAACAATCAGTTCATTTACGCTATACTTTTCCATGCCCAAGTAACCTATAATCAACGATCGGATCGATAACGGGTCGTTGGCACCGACACCGCGTGCCTCGGGCCGTCATACCATGGGACGCAGAACGCCAACCACGTGATCAAGATGGCTAAAAAGCCATGATATCACATAATTGGCATAAAAGCCATGAATACGGGCATAAAAGCCATGAATACGGGCATAAAGCCATGAATACAGGCATAAAGCCTTTCCTTTCGCAGTACTGCTAAGACAATACCCTATTGGCATGCCAAACTATCCAAACCAATCACATTAGGCCTACTAGGGCATTTTGCATTTTTAAGTTTCACAATTTTTGAATTTCAAGTTTTTATGTCACTATTCATTTCATTAGTCAACTAAAATGTTGACTTTTGCATAAACAATAGGTACATTGGTTTTAATACTCCCAACATATCACATTTTGTATTCAAAACTTGTTAGTTTTGGTCACTTTCTCAAAGTTTAGGTCATTTTGGCAAAATTACCAATTTTTTGGTTTTGGTGTCACTATTCACCTCATTGGTCAACAAAAATGTTGACTTTTAGAATAAAAATGTGTACATTGACTTTGGCACTCCCAACATACCACATTTGGTGTTTAAAACTTGTTGGCATTAAGTGTTAATGCCATTTCCAAGCATTAAACCAAAGGAGCATATTTTTCAGTTTTGGTGAGTCAACTTCACTGTTCCATTGGACACTGTTACTGTTGGAATTTGAAGAAATGTAAAACATGAAAGTTGTTCCTTATTTTGTCTAGTTGAATTTTATTTTTTGAATCACTCCATTTGGAGTTTTGTAGCTCCAGATATGGCTCAAAAACCCAAGCTGTCCGGATATGCATTCTGCAGAAATTTACCATATCTACAGTGCATGAACAGTAATTTGAGTCACTTGGTTGAATGGGTTCTGGCCATAATTTAGGGTAGGTTCCTTCATGAAAGTTGTTTGTCTATGTCTCAACTTGTTGCTGTAAAAATTTCAGGCCAATTGACCAAATCTACAGTGAGTTATGGCCAAATGAACAGTTACTGTTCATTTGGTCAATTCTGCAGAGGCAGTTTCAGGGTATCCGGATTGGGGCCAAGTTTTGGTCCTCTTGCTTTGGTCTTTTGGGCATGGTTTCTTCAGCAAAAATGTGCCATTATAAGCCTAGTTTCATGTCCAATTGGCCAAACATCAATTGGACTAACACAGCCCAAGTTATGGCAGTGCAAAGGGACTGAATTTTTAGTCCCTATGCTGCTGTCCTAGGGCAGTTTGCAACCTCACTTTGCAATCTCATTTTTCAGTCCATTTGTTGGTCAATCTACCTAAAATGGTCACTAATTGACCATTAAGATGTTCTCTAATCAATTCATAATCCAAGTCCACACTTTACTCCCAAAACCCTAGCTCAAATTCAAGATTTTGTACAAGTTACCCTAGTTGACTAACTAACTCATTTCCTTATGTTTATATACTTTATTCATGATTTCTAATTCATTCCAAGTCCATTCAAAAACACTCAATCCTATTTCTCCCTAGGGCAGCCGAAATTTATGGAGTACATATACATAAATTTCATCCACTTAATTTACAAATTCTTGCTAAATTCAAGTTCCTATGCATGAAATTAAAGAGTTTTTGATATATAGTGCACTAACCTCTTGTAGCTTAAATCCAAGCCAACCCAAAACTTCAATTTCTTCTCCCCTTTTAGCTCCCAAAATATTAAGCAAGGTTCTAGGGTAAAATTTAGTGTTGGGAACTCAAGGAAATATGGTGGGAGTTTAGGGTTTCATGAGCTTGCCAAGCTCATCAATGGAGGGAGATGGGAAGAGTCACATTTTGGGGAAGAAGAAGAAGAAGAATGGCTGCTGTAATTTGTGTTATTTTGGTCTTCATTTATGTCTTTTAATAGTTTAGTCAAATGGTAGCTTATTTGTGATTGGTCACATTTGTAAATGACATCATCAAGATGTCATAATTGAGCTTTTTCTTCATTTTCTTTCCTTTCCTCCACTAATCATTTTCAATTTGATTTCTAGTAATGTTTATTCATATTTTATGTTATATTAATTATTTACTCAACTGGACAAGTCGGCCAAAAATCACCTCGAAAAGCGAAATGACCAAAATGCCCTCCGTTTGGCTTAACGGGTCAAAATTGGCTGTACCGATTGAAAAATTTTTCTAAATATTTTCTTGGCATTCTAATGCCATAGGAACCTCAATAACCCTTCTCTGGAGTCCCAAAAATTATTTTATGATTTTTCCCCTGTCTAGGGCTCCTCGCTATAGAACCGCAACTTACCTCTCGTTACCCATCGCTTGGGCACCTAGCTTTTTAACTTAATCAGATTTTTATTTCTAAAATTTTTACTAAATTTTTCTCATTAATATTTGAGTTAATTATGGTCCTCACTTAAATTTAATTATTTTTCCTGACGTTCTAGCTATCCGACCGACACCGTCACCGAATAAAGAGGATGTACGGAATTGTTACCGGGAGGATGTTACAACTCGTCCCCTCGAATTTAAATTTCGTCCTCGAAATTTACTGGATGTTTTTTTTTGTTCTAAGATAATTCTTTTACCTTTCTATTACTCCATCTGTCTACTTCTTTTGTATACATGGTTCCATTTAGTCTTTTCGAATCTATCATTATACAATTAGGCATATCATAAAAGAAATATTTTACCTCAAATTCACATCTGGGGCTTCTTGCTCCTCTCCGCTTGGGTGACATTTGGAAGTGGTGTTATCGTTGTACTTGGTCCTTCCACTACTCGTCTGGGTCCGTGGTATATTCCTCTTAGGACAATCTTTCGACGATGGTCTATGGCCCCACATCTATAATAGGCTCCACCAATCCCCTACATTCACCTTTATGCCACTTGTTACAATGGCCACATTTTCTTGCTAATCGGCGCACTCACTATTAGTGTTTCGGTTGATCTCTCACAGGTATAGGCTTGGGTCTAGATCTCCTACTTTGATCATATGTCCGACTTAACTGCGTTTCTCGGCCTCTTATTACTAGACTGTCCAAATTTCCTCTTTCGATCACCACTCCTCTTCTGCTCCTCTTCATGAACACAGGTAATATATTTCTTTCTGAACTCTATCAGAAAGAATTCCCAAGTTACGTCGGCTGGTGGCACTACCTTGGTTACGACATCCCACCACCGATATGCAGCTTCTTGTAACAAAGAAACTGCACACTCCAAACTCTATTCTGGTGTGCAATGGAGCTGCTGCAGGACTCTTTCAGTCCTTTCTAAGCAATACTCAGCCGCTGCAGAATCGTCTTCCTTTCTACCATTGAAATCTACAGCTCCATATTTCCTAATTTTTCCAAGAGGTGATTTCTGCTGAGATAGTGGTGGAATAACCCCAGTCATCTGTCGAAAGAATCCAGTCATCTGCTCAAACAAGGCCTGTTGGGGTTGTACAGGCACCTCTTGCACTGGTGGAGCAGGATCTTCTCGATTTTCAATATTACTACCAGTCAGAATACGGCTTACTACTTCTTCTTCTACTGCTCTCTGCGATTCTGAATCCATACCTTAACCTAAAATAATCAAGAAAACAGATCTGCATTAGTGTCACCTCGACTCTTACAAATGCAATGCATGGTATGGACTCAATCTAGGCCCAGAAACGCCTAAACCGTGCTCTGATACCACTAAATGTGACACCCCTTACCCGACTACAGTGTAGCCGAGCAAATTATGCCACTCAGTGTGCTGGAGCACTCTATTTTATCTTAATTTATTTTTATCATAGTTTTGAATATAACTGGTGAAATATAATTCATTTTAAGCCATTTATCGAAATTACTATTTATTTGAGGTTCCGAAAATTTTAAAGAAAATCCGGCGGAGTGCCGGCTAAAAATGGAGAAAACAGTTCTTCGGAACCTGTGAAAAACACTTCCTATATTCATTTTCCATCATCTCAACTCCATTTATCAAATTCTCAACAATGTTCAATCTCAGTTCTCATTCATCCATCTCATATGATACCATGCATAATTCATATATAAACATTCACTTTTCCATTTACAACCACACTTTTCATTATTTACATGAATATCAAAATACATTACATAAGTTTCAAATACATATGAGAAAATAAAATCAATTACAAAATACCAAAATGACATCTAGCGTCGTACCAATGCAATCACAGGTGAGGTAACATGCACACTATGCAGAATCGTGAACCGCCTTACCGAACTGTGGTCTACCGTGCTCTGTCAATCTTCGCATCACGCATTGCAAAAGCGACGCTCTAAGCATAAAGCTTAGTGTTGCAAATAATAAAATAGAAAGAAATAATATGCAATATAAAAATCATAATTTCTTAGCCATTGTGTTCATAAGAACTGAATAATTACCAACTTAGTGTTTAGTCGAGGGCTAATTACGTTTTATGATATTAACTTCTTCATGCATTTTGTTAATTATTTTCTTCATGATCTTGAGTTTCTTTGTATTCTATCGTAATCATTCTGATATTTAATTTTTGTATTTTCTTTAACAATCAGTTCATTTACGCTATACTTTTCCATGCCCAAGTAACCTATATCAACGATCGATCGATAACGGGTCGTTGGCACCGACACCGCGGTGCCTCGGCCGTCATACCATGGGACGCAGAACGCCAACCACGATAAAATGCGGTATGGCTAAAAAGCCATGATATCACATAATTGGCATAAAAGCCATGAATACGGGCATAAAAGCCATGAATACGGGCATAAAGCCATGAATACAGGCATAAAGCCTTTCCTTTCGCAGTACTGCTAAAACAATACCCTATTGGCATGCCAAACTATCCAAACCAATCACATTAGGCCTACTAGGGCATTTTGCATTTTTAAGTTTCACAATTTTTGAATTTCAAGTTTTCATGTCACTATTCATTTCATTAGTCAACTAAAATGTTGACTTTTGCATAAACAATAGGTACATTGGTTTTAATACTCCCAACATACCACATTTTGTATTCAAAACTTGTTAGTTTTGGTCACTTTCTCAAAGTTTAGGTCATTTTGGCAAAATTACCAATTTTTTGGTTTTGGTGTCACTATTCACCTCATTGGTCAACAAAAATATTGACTTTTAGAATAAAAATGTGTACATTGACTTTGGCACTCCCAACATACCACATTTGGTGTTTAAAACTTGTTGGCATTAAGTGTTAATGCCATTTCCAAGCATTAAACCAAAGGAGCAGATTTTTCAGTTTTGGTGAGTCAACTTCACTGTTCCATTGGACACTGTTACTGTTGGAATTTGAAGAAATGTAAAACATGAAAGTTGTTCCTTATTTTGTCTAGTTGAATTTCCTTTTTTGAATCACTCCATTTGGAGTTTTGTAGCTCCATATATGGCTCAAAAACCCAAGCTGTCCGGATATGCATTCTGCAGAAATTTACCATATCTACAGTGCATGAACAGTAATTTGAGTCACTTGGTTGAATGGGTTATGGCCATAATTTGGGGTAGGTTCCTTCATTGAAGTTGTTTGTCTATGTATTAGCTTGTTGCTGTAAAAATTTCAGGCCAATTGACCAAATCTACAGTGAGTTATGGCTAAATGAACAGTTACTGTTCATTTGGTCAATTCTGCAGAGGCAGTTTCAGGGTATCCGGATTGGGGCCAAGTTTTGGTCCTCTTGCTTTGGTCTTTTGGGCATGGTTTCTTCAGAAAAAATGTGCCATTATAAGCCTAGTTTCATGTCCAATTGGCCAAACATCAATTGGACTAACACAGCCCAAGTTATGGCAGTGCAAAGGGACTGAATTTTCAGTCCCTATGCTGCTGTCCTAGGGCAGTTTGCAACCTCACTTTGCAATCTCATTTTTCAGTCCATTTGTTGGTCAATCTACCTAAAATGGTCACTAATTGACCATTAAGATGTTCTCTAATCAATTCATAATCCAAGTCCACACTTTACTCCCAAAACCCTAGCTCAAATTCAAGATTTTGTACAAGTTACCCTAGTTGACTAACTAACTCATTTCCTTATGTTTATATACTTTATTCATGATTTCTAATTCATTCCAAGTCCATTCAAAAACACTCAATCCTATTTCTCCCGAGGGCAGCCAAAATTTATGGAGTACATATACATAAATTTCATCCACTTAATTTACAAATTCTTGCTAAATTCAAGTTCCTATGCATGAAATTAAAGAGTTTTTGATATATAGTGCACTAACCTCTTGTAGCTTAAATCCAAGCCAACCCAAAACTTCAATTTCTTCTCCCTTTAGCTCCCAAAATATTAAGCAAGGTTCTAGGGTAAAATTTAGTGTTGGGAACTCAAGGAAATATGGTGGGAGTTTAGGGTTTCATGAGCTTGCCAAGCTCATCAATGGAGGGAGATGGGAAGAGTCACGTTTTGGGGAAGAAGAAGAAGAAGAATGGCTGCTGTAATTTGTGTTATTTTGGTCTTCATTTATGTCTTTTAATAGTTTAGTCAAATGGTAGCTTATTTGTGATTGGTCACATTTGTAAATGACATCATCAAGATGTCATAATTGAGCTTTTTCTTCATTTTCTTTCCTTTCCTCCACTAATCATTTTCAATTTGATTTCTAGTAATGTTTATTCATATTTTATGTTATATTAATTATTTACTCAACTGGACAAGTCGGCCAAAAATCACCTTGGAAAGCGAAATGACCAAAATGCCCTCCGTTTGGCTTAACGGGTCAAAATTGGCTGTACCGATTGAAAAATTTTTCTAAATATTTTCTTGGCATTCTAATGCCATAGGAACCTCAATAACCCTTCACTGTAGACCCACAAAATATTTTATGATTTTTCCACCAGGTCTAGGGCTACACGATGCTAGAACCGCAACTTACCTCTCGTTACCCATCGCTTGGGCACCTTCTTTTAACTTAATCAGATTTTTATTTCTAAAATTTTTACTAAATTTTTCTCATTAATATTTGAGTTAATTATGGTCCCTCACTTAAATTTAATTATTTTTCCGGACGTTCTAGCTGTCCGGACCGACACCGGTCACCGGAACAGTAGGATGTACGGAATTGCTACCGGGAGGATGTTACATATGTATAGTGTCACCTCGACTCTTATGAATGCAATGCATGTATGCACACTATTCTTCCACTTATCTTTGCCTAGGAACGCCTAAACCGTGCTCTGATACCACTAAATGTAACACCCCTCACCCATCTACAGTATAGCCAAGTGAAGCGTGCTACACAGCGTGTCGGAGCACCTGATCTTATCTGATTTCATTACAGTTCTTGATTTATTTATTCAAAAATTTTATTTAAGGTTTAGGCTATTTTTACTTTTATCAAAATCTAACTAAATTGGAAATTTCAAAAATTTTAACAATAATCTGACAAAGTGTCGGCTGTAATTTGGACTAACAGTTCTTCTGAACCTGCCAAAGACAATTCACAACATATTCAAATTCATAGCTCAATTTATCTCAATAATATTTCATTAGTTTCTCAAAATTTCTTAAACTCAATCTCATTCAGAATCATTATGATTAGACAATCAATTCAGACATCAGAATTCTTACATTTCATTAACTTATATAATTTTCCAATTAAGTACATAAATTTGTCAAGTACAGGATATACAAATGAAATTACAATATACTTAGAATGAACAAAATACATAACATGTATAATTATGAGCCCTATCTACATGCATTGCTGAGGAGGTGACAACCTTCAATTCTTTTGACACTTCTGCAGATCTGGACTCCAAAAATCTCAGTTGACAGTTGCGCGAGGAAGCAATTCCATCGCGCTAAGCATTTCTGCTTAGTGGTGCAATAGTATATCAAAAAAAATAATATATACAAATAAAGAAAGAAATAAATCATAATTCGAATACTCGAGAATCAATTTAATTTGGTATGGTATTTGTAGTATCAACGATCTTATATACTAGTTTGTTCCTCTTTGGAAGTGCTTAGTTTATAACTTTTCAGTAATACTACACAGTATACAAATTATTCTAACTGTATCGTATTTTAAGTCTCTACGGTTCTGCAATTTATATTTTTGTTATGTTTCTTTTGCTAATCTCTTTTATTCATTCATTAAATACTTAATTTAATTGTACTGAAATTTCATTATACTTAACTTAACTTAGCTTCCTGAATTGAATAATGTTTTAAATGACTGCCCATATAGCCTATACACTGACCATGTAACACCCCAAAGTTCGGTAGTACGTTCTGCTGCTCCGGTGACTAGTGTTGTCCGGACAGCTAGGATGCCTAGAACCGTACTTCGATATGAGTGAGGAGACATAAAATAATGAAATACAAGAAAAGAAAGTATAAGAAAAACAAAGGAAAAATGATAGCAAAGAAATGTGATCAAGTTAAACGAGCCGGGAAACCTAACGATGGGTGACCGCACTGGGAAGTCACGGCGTGGACCGTTGACTAGCCCAGGACTGCGGGGAACCCTGGAAAACATTTTTTGGACTTAAATAGAACCTTATTAAAGAATAAATATCATTAGAAAGATCAAAGAAAAATTAAATAATTAGTACAAAGAAAAGTGAGAAATCGAAAAACAGACAAAATACGGTGTTACCGAAAAATCGGGAATGCAACCCGAACAGGGGCATTATGGTCATTTGACATCCCGAAGTGTCTTTTGACCTAAATGTCCATTAAAAATAAATAGTGTTACACTTAGAAAATAAAAGGAAAAATTAATTTAGTGGTACATAAAGTAAATAGCTAAAATCATTGGTTAAATGTGGAATAAATGAACAATTACCTTATTATATGATTTAAACTTTGTTAGTGGACCACTAAAGATTTAATTAAACATAAAAAGGTGCTGATGCAAGTCCACTAACCAGCTGAACTTCATCTTCCTCAAAGTTATCTCAACATTTCCGTGAATGAAGGTGAGAGGAAACACCATAGCCGTTTTTCATGCAAGCTCATCTAACCACTCATTTCACTTCTAATCACTTGAGTTCCTTCATAAAACTTTGTCTACACATCACAAGGAAGATATTGATACCAAATTTGAGAAGTTTGGTGAAGGTTTAGCAAGATACAATCAAAGGTAAGTTTACATTTTTGAGAATTCCTTTGTTAAGTTTTGTGTGCATGTTATGGGTATTGGTTTTGTGAAGGAAAATTTTGAGTTTGAAGAGTTATTATTGTTTTCATTTTGGACAGCCATGGAGTCACGTTTTTGATGAGATAATTGTGCATATAATTGATGAGAAATAATGTTGATCATGGTGATTTAATATCCTAGTGAATTACTTCATGTTTATATGGTGATTTTGGCACTTGAATGAGAATTGATGAATTGTAGGGCAATATGGTGTTGAAGAAGGTTTGTGGCAGCTTGGGGACACTTGAATAATTGTATGTATTCATGGAAGGGTAGGCAGAATATTGACCTAAAAGGATTGATGGATATGTATGGAGATTGATATTGTAAAGTGTATGTAAGATTTGTAATGGTTAGGTGTGTATGTAATGGTATTTAGAACTTGTGAATGTGAATTATATTTGGTGTGTTGAGGGTAATTGTAATCTTCCCAAAGTAATGTTAATGTAAAGTAGAATATGCTTTTGGTAATGTACCAAAACAGATTGGTAGGGAAGTGAACAAATTGCAAGGTAAATGTGTGTTTGAATTGGGATTTGAAAGACATATAGAGGGCAGTGTACATTTTAGCCAATAAGTTTAAATGTGTAACCTCAATTGGTATGAGACCAATTGGAGGTGGAACTAGGCACAAAATGTGCCAACTTTCATTGAGAAAACATACCAAAATTCTGCTTGCAAGGTGACCTAAGAAAATGACCAATTCGGATTAGGTGCAATTAGGACCTGAAAAATGACCAATTGGGCAGCAGTGAGTGTTTAGGCCATAACTCACTCAAAACAGGTCCAATTGACCTGAAATTTTAACCATGAATAGTTAAGACCCATACCTACAAGTCTTATGAAGACACCAAAGCCCAGAAATGACCATAAGCAAGTCAAAAAGCTTGCACAATTTCGGGTCCAAAAACTGGCCGAACCAAAGTTGACCAAATTGACCAAAAAAATGACCTAATTGATGCCATTTGACCAGCAATAGTGTAATGACCATAACTTGGTCTACTTAACTCGGATTGACCTAAAATTTTTCACCGCAGTCCATAAGACCTAAATCTACAAGTTTGTAGTTTTGACCGAAACCCGAAAACCGAGGGAACTAGGCCGTCCGGCTAGGTCAAACCAGTATCCCGAAATCCAGCAAGTTGCATTAAAATGCACTAAACAAGGAAACGAGTTTGGCAAAACGTACCAAACCTAAAGCCCTATCGAATGTGACATATTAACGACACTAAAACCTAATTTACCTAAAACGCAACGAGGGTCTGTATATTAGGTGATTAAGTGAATAATTGAGTTCAGTGCATTATTTACCAAACACCATCAATAGAGACAGTTTAATTTAGCACTGAAACACTTCAAATTGTGTTTCTCAGTTAACAAGGACTCAGCAAAAGGGAAGGAAACACTGAGTCCAGACCAGGGGGACAGTCATCAGAGGTTTGTGCACAACAACTGTTTCTTTTGAATTATTTTGAATTGAAATAAATATTGACTATTTGTATATTATTGTTTTAAATTGTGGAAATGAGTTTGATGGACACTTATTGATTGAAAAATATTGTGAATGGTTTGTAACTGTGAAAAATTGTTTGAATGACATTGATGGATACTTATTGATTTAAAAGCATTGGAAATAGTTTGAAACCACAACTATCATGTAAATTGATTGTATTCCTCATTAGCTTGTCTAGTGGGACGAATTGAATTCCCTCTCTGGCTGAAGTGTTGAGGTGTGTGCCTGTTGAGGACGAATTGGATGAGTACTCATATTTTTGCTAGCTAGCTATGTTATTCCTCATTAGTCATCGACTTTTGGGACGAATTGAATACCTCATTAGCCATCGACTTTTGGGACGAATTGAACTATGGATCATGATTAAGCTGTGTGTGATTTATTGATATGTATTGTGAGATTGTGAAATGGATTTAAACTCTCATTGACATATACTATCTTTTGAATTCAAACATGATCTAACTTATGAAAATTATTGTGATATTGACAAATGGAGTTTAAATTCTTGTTGATAATTACTGTCTTGAATTTAACTATGGTTTTAAGTATCCACTATTTACATGATTTATGAATTGTGATTTAAATTGTATTTGGTTAATGTTGTACTGCTGAGACATTGTCTCAAATGATAGCTTTATTCTTTGTCGCAGTAGAGAGACAGAGGCAATGGACTAGGCCGCATATACATCCAAATGAGGATTACAGTATAATGAGTATACCAAGATTTTGCATTTTGTATCAGTAATGTATGACACTGTATGTACATTTTGTTTTTGGTTTTGAGCAGTTGTAAATTCAAATTGTACCTTGAAGTTGTAAATTAATTATGAGTTATTTGACTTGTGAAAATTGTATTATATTTCCTTATCTCAGACTTTGAAAATTTTCTATGGAATTGAGTTGATAAATTGTTGTGTTGAGAAATGTATTGGAGTTGAGATTTGGAACATTATTGAAGTGCATTTTTACAGGTTTTCTGAAGAACTGTTTTGTCCAAAATACAGATGGCACTCTGCCAAAATTTTTACAGAAATTCCAAATAAATCAAATGAGTTAGTTATTTCACTTCAGTTCACCAAAGTTTTTAACACCTGTAAATAGTGCTCACCACGGTAAAAGAAGTAAGAAAAGTTTTTAAAATCCCTTGTAGTATATTTAATGGGTTATCAGTAGACGGAGTTGGTAATTCATTAGGTATACTACGGGATCATGTTATGCCTTACGGAGGGGTAGGGTGTGACAGACCAGACTGGATAAACGGATATACTAGCACTGGGTACCTAGTACCTCGGGCCGTCACACCATCGGTCACAAAGTATCTCCTGGTGTGCAAACAGTGTGGCTAAAAAGCCATGTAATCAATCAGGCATTAAGCCGAGTATAATAACACAAACTGTACAGCCATAGGCTATTAAAATTATAGTATGGCATAATAAGCCATAAAACACAGTATGACGTAAAGCCATTTACAGAATAGCTGTCAGAATCCTATTGGCATGCCAACCTATCCAAACTAGTCAACTAGGCAAATTAGGGCATAGTACAAGATTAAATATTTATTTTTAGGATTTACTCGTCATTATACAATTCACTAGTCAATGAAAATGTTGACCTTTTCATGCATCATGCAAAAGTTGATGCTAGTATCAACATGTCACAATTCGTATTTCAATATGCTGCCAGTATAGTGTAATTTACCATTTTTACAAGTTGGAATTCATTGCCAAATTGCTTCAAGCATCATTGTATGTAATGTCAAATTCTCAATTTTAGTGTGCTAGATTGGTCTAGCTTAAAGTCCTATTTCTCTTGGTTTTTAGCTTCTGATCAAAGAAGCAAAATTGTAGCTCTATGTCTTATTGCACGCGGGGCAAAATTTCAGGTCATTATGAGTTGTATAGACCAAGATATGGTCAATTTACTAAAGCTGGACATATTGCACCTTTGGTGCAAACTTTGGTCAATTTCTCAATTTTTGTGTGTTAGATTTGTCTAGCTTAAATTTCTATTTCTCTAGGTACTATTTCCTTCAATTCATTTCATTAGTCAACCTATAATGTTGACCCTTGATGTACTCTAAGTGAGTCAATTCTAATGTTACCAATATATCACATTTTATAGCCCTTTAGTGTTGGTATATGTTACCAATTTCATTTCCAAGTGTATTACATTTTATTGCAATTTACCGGATTTTGGTGTACTATTTTGACCTAGACGGACAACCTAGTTTCCTCGGTTTTTGGGTTTCGGTCTAAACTACAAACTTGTAGGTCTATGTCTTATTGCACGCGGGGCAAAATTTTAGGTGATTCTGAGTTGTGTAGACCAAGATATGGTCAATTTACCAATGCTGGACAGATTGCACCTTTACTTCAAAATTTGGTCAATTTTAGGTCACTTTTGGTTCGACAGTTTTTGTACCCGAATTTGTGCAAGCCATTTGACTTGGTTCTGGCCATTTCTGGGTTTTGGTGTCTCCATAAGAATTGTAGCTCTATGTCTTATTGTACTCGAGGAAAAATTTCAGGTCATTCTAAGTTGTATAGACCAAGATATGGTCAATTTACTAAAGCTGGACAGATTACACCTTTAGTGCAAAATTTGGCCAGTTTTAGTTCTGGCAGTTTTGGTACCTGAATTTGTGCAAGCTATTTGACTTAGTTCTAGCCATTTCTAGGCTTTGGTGTCTTCACAAGAATTGTAGATCTATGTCTAAACTAACCATGGTGAAATTTCAGGTCAATTGGACCTGTTTTGAGTGAGTTATGGTCATCCCAAGGACTATTGTCCATATGGTAAAAAATCTAGGTTGCAAGGTTGCTAATCCGGATTTGGTCATTTTTAAGGTCAGTTTCTAGACAGAATTTTGGCAACATTTCTACATGAAAGTTGGCCTATTTGGTGTCTAGTTTCACCTCTCATTGGCCTCATACCAATTGGGTTCATAGTTTGGCACTCATGGCCTAATTTAGGTACTGCCTTCAATACACAGATTCTGCACACAAAGAACACTTCCAAATGACATTTCTCCTCCTTCCCAAAACTACCAATATACATTCATAACAATTTTATATCATTCATCAAATCTCAAACATGTCCATTTGGACAGAATATACAAGTCTTCAAAATACAATACACAACCTTAGTTTCAAAAGTCAAAATCAACATCTTACACATGAAATTACTTAGCTAATACATATGCTTCAATTAGCAACATCCAATACACTTTTACTAATCCAATCAATACCATAATTTACCGATTATTTTCATGAAACTATCAACCTTCTAAGCTCATCAAGGCTGCCAGAATTTTTTTTCACTTGTCCAAGGTCTTCCACAATTACTCAAATCCTACCTCAAAGCATCAACATTTAACATACTCATGAAATAATCTTTTTAACTCATGCAATACCTTAATTAACATCACAAAACACTTCTTTTACCCATGAATAAATCAAAATCTAAATTCTTCCTTGGCTGCCAAAAATTGTGCACATCAATAACTCATTAAAATCTTCCAATTTCTTCACCATTCAACTCATTTCAACCTTAGTATAAAGTTTAATCAAGTGAGGTAAGGAAAACTAGCACTAACCTTTTGTGGAGCTTGATCAAACTTCATCAAATGCTGCCCTTTTTCCTCCCTATGTGTTGCCTATGATGTGTAGAACAACTTTAATAAAGAAACTTATAGGAAAAAATGGCTTGATCATGGGTTGATGAAGCTTGCTTCATGGACATCCATGGACGAGCTTGGGAGAGAAAATCAAATTCGGCAATGGTGTTGAAGGAGTGAAGAAGATGAAATGGTTTAGTGGAAAATGCTGTCCACTTATGGTTTTATACCCCACTAAACATTTAAATAATAGTTAAAATAATTAAACTTTCATAATTCTAATTATAGCCCCATATTTCCTTTAATTGCATTTCATTTATAATTTCATTTTTCATGGAATTTTCAAAGTTTAATTCCATTTATTTTTAATGGACATTGAGGTCAAAAGGCAACTCTAGGTGTCAAATGACCAAAATTCCCCACTTCGGGTTATATTCCCGATTTTTCGATAACACCAATTTTTTATCTGTTTCTCAATTTTTCATTTTTCTTTTTACTAATTTATTAATTTTTCTTTGATATTTTTAGTGTCAATTACATTTCATTAAACCTTTATTTATGTCTCAAAATTAAATTCAGAGGGTTCCCCGAGGTCTTGGGGTCGGCAACGGCCTTCCCGGTGCGGTCACCCATCGCTGTGGTGTCTGCTCGTTTAACTTAGCTTCATTTTCTCTCTTTCATTTTTGTTTGACTTTTCTTGCATTTTCTTCTTATTTATTTCATCATTATATGTCTGTTCATTATCACCAAAGTGTAGTTCCAGACATTCTGACTTTTCGGGGCAGACATTAACTGTCGGAACAGTAGAATGTACGGACTACGAAAATGAGGATGTTACACTAGTGGAGCACTAACTTGGTTAAATAAGTCATAAATCTTAATTTCCTTAATTTTGCTCATTTGCCACTAATCTTTTACTATTTACATAATGTATCTCAATTTAATTTTTCATGACATTTTCAAAGTGTTATATCATTTATTTTTAATGGACATTGAGGTCAAAAGGCAACTCGGGGTGTCAAATGACCACAATGCCCCTGTTCGGGTTGTATTCCCGATTTTTCGGTAACACCGGGTTTTGTCCATTTTTTGATTTCTCACTTTTATTTGTACAAATTAATAAATTTTTCTTTGATATTTCTAATGGTATTTGTACTTCAATAGGTGTCTATTTAAGTCCTAAAAATATTTTCCAGGGTTCCCCGCGGTCCAGGGCTAGTCAAAGGTCCACGCCGTGACTTCTCGGTGCGGTCACCCATCGCTAGGGTTCCCGGCTCGCTTAACTTGATTGCATTTCTTTACTATTATTTTTCCTTTTGTTTTTCTTGTATTTTCTTTTCTTGTATTTCATTATTTTATGTCTCCTCACTCATATTGAATTGTAGTTCTAGGCATTCTAGCTGTCCGGACAACACTGGCCACCGGAACAGTAGAACGCACTACAGAACATAGGGGTGTTACAATTCTCCCCCCCTTAAATAAATTTTGTCCACGAAATTTTACCCAATAGCCATCTTACAATAGTCATACGTTTATTTTCTCCTTTCTATATGATCATATAATCTTCTTTTCCTCAAATTTGTATAAGACTTTTAACAATCTAATACAACGTTTAATTTGTTTGGATAACACCAATCTCCTCTTACTATTGTGCTGTCTAATATTTCGGTTCATGTTCCTTCTTGAATGACCCTTGAGGTCATGTTAGAATCATTTATCTAGTCATTGGTCCTCTAACCATTCTAGTCATAGTCTTCCTCACATTCGTAACATTTCTTTGTTATATCTAAACCAACTGTTCGAATTTTTACGTCCATAACTCTTTTTATCTTTCAATATTCTATAACTTACTTCCTTTTGTACTGAACTATAACCTTTCGATAATCTAACTTTTGAGTTTTAGATCCCTAAGTAGGATTTTCAAACTTATTTCTAACAATTAAATTCTGTCCTGGCATAACTATACCAAAACGGATGCCGTTGGCAATTATTCTCATCTAGGTGTACTATCGAGTAGTACGTAGCTCTACACAATAATCTCAAGTTAGTACTGTAACCTGCAGCTTACAGTATAAACATCAAGAACATTGCATAGTTACTACGATACATTCCAATAGATCAAACTTTCCTATCTTTTATCCTTTTCGAATTCACTGATATCCGAACTTATTCTGATTACAATATCCATTAGCAATTACTAACAGTAACATCCTTGCCCTCATCTAGAGCAATTCCATTACTACATCTTACTTTTACGTCCTCTTGCCTTACAGTAAGTAGGCTCACCAATTAGCTTTATAATTTATGGTGTGCTAGAAAATACTTTTCGCCGATATACTCTTCCAAACTAATTTCACTTATTATCACAATCCTTATCTTAAAGGACTAATCACTAATGCATCGAAATTTATTCCCCTGTAAAGGAATAACAACAGAACATATAATTCTAACACTAACATAAAAGTATTCAAACTCCAGGTCAAACAATACATAAACGAAGAGTGCCATCCTTCTTCATAACAAACAATACTGGCGCTCCCGTGGTGACACACTAGGGCGGATGAAGCCCTTTTCAAGTAGTTCTTGCAACTGTATCTTCAACTCCTTCAACTCTACTGGTGCCATTCTATATGCTTTATGGAGATTGGATCCACACCAGGCATAACATTAATTTCAAACTGCACCTCTCTTTCCGGAGGTAATCCAAGCAATTTATCAGGAAACACATCTGGAAAGTCATACACTGTAGGGATGTCCCTCAATGCTGGACTCCCCACTTGGGTGTCTACCACATGTGCCAAGTATGCTTCACACCCCTTTCTGATCATTTTTCTGGGTAGTGCAGCTGAAATGACGTTTGATGGCGATAGCTGCCTCTCCCCATGTATTACCACATTACTGTACTGAGGGAGACCAAAAGTGACTGTTTTCAGCCTACAGTCAATCATGGCATGATGCCGGGCTAACCCATCCATGCCCAAGATGATATCATAATCTCTAAAGGGCATTTCAATGAAATCAGAAAGAAAAGTGTGTCCTTAGATCACCAAAGGACAATCCCTATACATTCTATTAACCCTGACCTTCTATCCTAGCGGACTTGTTACTAGCACCTCAAAGTCCATTTTTGTACATGGAACAGCAATGCAATCAATGATGCTAGCACTCACATAACAATGGGTAGAACCTGGATCAAATAACACAAACACATCTTGATTAAAAGTTGAGAAGGTACCAGCCACAACATCAGATGTCTCGGCCTCTCCTCTCTGTCTCATTGCATAGATTCTGACTGGAGCACTATCTTGCTCTGAATGTTTCACTGTGCTTTGGCTGCCTGCTGGGCTACCTCTACCCCTGCCTCTACCTCTGCTGGGTGGTTGTGAACTTCTGGTGACAGGGCTCTGAACTGACCCTTCTGCAGTAGTGGGAGTGGTCCAACTCTGCGACTATTGGTGCAGTCCTTGGCAAAGTGTCCTGTGCCTCCACAGTTATAACAGGCTCCAATAGCCTTGTAGCATATCCCACCATGATTTCTACCACAAGTTTCGCATTGGCAGGGAGGGTAGGAACTTCTAGTTGTTTGACGACTAGACCTTGGTGGTCTCTGCCTTGATGATCCACATCTGTTATATCCCTGAGCTCGGGGCTCCTCAAATTCTTTTCTCTTTCTCAAATTACTACTTGAGCTCTGTAACACCCCTAAGTTCGGTAGTGCGTTCTACTGTTCCGGTGACCAGTGCTGTCCGGACAGCTAGAATGCCTAGAACTACACTTCGATATGAGTGAGGAGACATTAAATAATGAAATACAAGAAAAGAAAATACAAGAAAAACAAAGGAAAAATAATAGTAAAGAAATGCAACTAAGTTAAGCGAGCCGAGAACCCTAGCGATGGGTGACCGCACCGGGAAGTCATGGCGTGGACCGTTGACTAGCCCTGGACCGCAGGGAACCCTGAAAAATATTTTTAGGAGTTAAGGAGACATCAATTGAAGTAGAAATATCATTAGAAATATCAAAGAAAAATTAAATAATTAGTACAAAGAAAAGCAAGAAATCGAAAAACGGACAAAACCTGGTGTTACCGAAAAATCAGGAATGCAACCCGAACAGGGGCATTGTGGTCATTTGACACCTCGAGTTGTCTTTTGACCTAAATGTCCATTAAAAATAAATAATATTACACTTGGAAAATATAATAAAAAATTAAATTGGTGGTATATAAAGTAAATAGCAAAAATTATGGGTTTAATGTGGGAAAATAAAATCTTTGATTAAACTAATGTTATTTCTACATTAGTGGACCACTAACACCTTGTAAATCAATTAAAAACCTATCATCTTCCATTAACTTCTGCACAGCCATCTTCTTCCTCAAACTTTCCCATGGCCAAGCCAAAAAGCTCCCAAATTCTCCCATGGCCATCCAAGCTCCAACCTCCATGCGTCCATGATCCAAGCTCCCAATGGTTAAGGTTTCTTTATTAAACTTGACCACCACACCATGGGTAGTAGATAGGCAGCAAGAAGACCAAGTTTTGGAGAGCTTTTGAAGAGTTTCCAAAGTGGTAAGTTTGAGTTTTTGGTTAGTGCTTCATTAAAGTTAGTAAGGAGGCTATGGGTACTTAAATTGTGAGAAGAATTTTGGAGTTTGATGTTCTAATGGTGATGTTTATTTTTGGCAGCCATGAAAACTCTTTAAGGGCAGTTTATTTTTGCTTGTAAATGGTGAATTAAATGATTGATTAAATGTATATTGTGTAGGAAATTGTTTGAGTAATGTATACTTAGTATATGTAAATGTAAAATGAAATTTAAAGCTTGGAAAGTAATGGAATGTAAGTGTACCATTGTGGCAGTTTGCTAACCCTTGAAGAAATCTGGAATTCATGCTTGGTTTATGGAATAATGATGTTAAAATGTGTTGGTTGTTATGGCAGTTTGAATGTATGTATAGTGGTGTGAAGGTTGGACATGTGAATGAGCTTGGTTATGGAGTTAAATTGTTGTAAATTGAGTTGGGCAAATTCTGCACTTGTTGGTGCACATTGAATGTAATTGTAAGCTGCCAAAATGACCTATAATGTGTTGTGAATTATGTTTAGGTCATGGTACAACCAGAATCAGTTTGAATGTTAAGTTTGGTGAGTGTTAAAAGTGATGTTTGATATTTATGCAAGAATTGCAATAAGGGAGTTTGTGTTTTAGGCCTAAAACTTTAAGTGTGTGGCTCCAATTGGTATGAGATCATTTGGAGGTGAAACTAGGCACAAAATGTGCCAACTTTCATGAAGGAAGCTTGCCAAAATTCTGCTTGCAAGGTAGCTTGAAAAATGACCAAATCCGGATTAAGTGCAATTGAGGTCTGAAAACTGACCATTTGGGCAGCAGTTGGTGTTTAGGCCATAACTCACTCCAAACAGGTCCAATTGACCTGAAATTTTAACCATGAATAGGTAATACCCATATCTACAAGTCTTATGAAGACACCAAAGCCCAGAAATGACCATAAGCAAGTCAAACAGCTTGCACAAGTTCGGGTCCAAAAACTGGCCGAACCTAAAATGACCTAAAGTGACCTAAAATGACCAATTTTTGTGCAATTTGACCAGCAATAGTAAAATGACCATAACTTGGTCTACATAACTCGGAATGACCTAAAATTTTGCCCCGCGTGCAATAAGACATAGATCTACAAGTTTGTAGTTTTGATCGAAATCCGAAAACCGAGGGAACTAGGTCGTCCGGCTAGGTCAAAATAGTATCCCGGAATCCAGCAAATCGCAAGAAAATGCAGTATACACGGAAATGAATTTGGTAACATGTACCAACCCTAAAAGACTATCGAATGTGACATATTAATGACATTAAAACCTAAATTACCAAGAATGTACCAAGGGTCGACATAGTAGGTTGACTAAGCGAATAAATGAATTCAGTGAATTAATTATCAAGCATTATCGTTAGAGACAGTTTAAATGAGTACTGAAACACTTCAAATTGTATTTCTCAGTTAGCAAAGACTCAGGGAGGGGAAGGAAACACTGAGTCAGAGCCAAGAGACAGTTATCAGAGTTTTGTACACAATAATTAATTCTTTTGAATTTTTCAATTGGAATAAATTATGATTATTTGTACGTTATTGTTTTAAATTGTGTTTGTGCACAGTAAGTTTGACTTCTCATTTTCTACTTAAAAATTTAATTCAACATTATAGTTTTAAATTGTGGCCGTGCCCAATACTTTTATATTCACTGCTTTTACTAGCAAATTTATGTAGAGAAATTAGTTATGAATAAGTTTTGATTACTTTGGTTTTGGGAATATTATTTGTAACTTATTGTATTGCCAACTTTGCAAATGGAAATTTTGAGATAAAATGTGATTTATGGTTTGTATGAAATATTGTGATTTGAAATTGTTTTGATTCACATTTGGCATGACACTGTTGATATATTCCTCCCTCTTTGACTTATCAGTCTGAGGTGAGTGTGATTATGTTCCTCCCTCTTTGACTTGCCAGTATGAGGTGAGTGTGGATGAGTACTTGTTATTCAGCTAGCTTCCTCCCTCATTGATTTCGATTATTGGGGTGAGTGTGTCTTGTCGTGGTGTACAACACGGCATGTGTGGAAAAAAATTTGTGTCATGGCCTAAATTATGTTATCGATTGGCAACATTATATTATTCAGTTATTTGATCGAATTGTGTTATTGATTTGCAAAATGGTATTATTCAATTACTTGATCAAATTTGTGTTAGATGAATTTTGTAAATTGTGAAATGGAATTGTGAATCATTTGATTTGTGAACTGTCAATAAAAGATTTATATATCGCATTTCAAATTGTTATTGTGCACCACTGAGTAAATTTTACTCAGCGATAACTTTTCATTGTCGCCGCAGTAGATCGATCGACAGGCAGACTAGGCTGCTAGTACTACATTGAGAGATCATCGGGTATATTGAGTATACCACATTTTGCATGTTGTACTGTAATGTATGTTCACTGTATATATATATTGTTCTTGGTTTTGAGCAGTTGTAAAATAAAATTGTACATTAAAGTTGTAAAATAAATTATGAGTTATTTTGACTTGTAAAAATTGTATTATATTTTTTGTATCTCAGTTTTTGAAAAATTACTATGGATTTGAGTTGAGAAATATGTTGTGTTGAATTATGCTAGAGTTTGAGATTGAGAAAAATATTGAAGTGCTTTTTACAGGTTTTTGAAGAATTGTTTTGTCCAAAATACAGATGGCACTCTGCCAAAATTTTTACAGAAATTATTAATAGTCCAAATGTGTTAGCTATTTCACTTCAGTTCAATAGTTTTCTCCCTCTTTAATTTTTCATGTCATTTCTAAAGTGTTATATCATTTATTTTTAATGGACATTGAGGTCAAAAGGCAACTCGGCGTGTCAAATGACCACAATGCCCCTGTTCGGGTTGTATTCCCGATTTTTCGGTAACACCTGGTTTTGTCCGTTTTTTGATTTCTCACTTTTCTTTGTACTAATTAATAAATTTTTCATTGATATTTCTAATGGTATTTGTACTTCAATAGGTGTCTATTTAAGTCCTAAAAATATTTTCCAGGTTCCCCGCGGTCCAGGACTAGTCAACTGTCCACGCCGTGACTTCCCGGTGCGGTCACCCATCGCTGGGGTTCTCGGCTTGCTTAACTTGATTGCATTTCTTTACTATTATTTTTCCTTTTGTTTTTCTTGTATTTTCTTTTCTTGTATTTCATTATTTTATGTCTCCTCACTCATATTGAAGTGTAGTTCTAGGCATCCTAGCTGTCCGGACAACACTGGCCACCGGAACAGTAGAACGCACTACAAAACATAGGGGTGTTACAATTCTCCCCCCCCCCCCCTTAAATAAATTTCGTCCACGAAATTTTACCCAATAGCCATCTTACAATAGTCATACGTTTATTTTCTCCTTTCTATACGATCATATAATCTTCTTTTCCTCAAATTTGTATAAGACTTTTAACAATCTAATACAACGTTTAATTTGTTTGGATAACACCAATCTCCTCTTACTATTGTGCTGTCTAATATTTCGGTTCATGTTCCTTCTTGAATGACCCTTGAGGTCATGTTAGAATCATTTATCCAGTCATTGGTCCTCTGACCATTCTAGTCATAGCCTTCCTCACATTCGTAACATTTCTTTGTTATATCTAAACCAACTGTTCGAATTTTTTCGTCCATAACTCTTTTTATCTTTCAATATTCTATAACTTACTTCCTTTTGTACTGAACTATAACCTTTCGATAATCTAACTTTTGAGTTTTAGATCCCTAAGTAGGATTTTCAAACTTATTTCTAACAATTAAATTCTGTCCTGGCATAACTATACCAAAACGGATGTCGTTGGCAACTATTCTCATCTAGGTGTACTATCGGGTAGTACGTAGCTCTACACAATAATCTCAAGTTAGTACTGTAATCTACAGCTTACAGTATAAACATCAAGAACATTGCATAGTTACTACGATACATTCCAATAGATCAAACTTTCCTATCTTTTATCCTTTTTGCATTCACTGATATCCGAACTTATTCTGATTACAATATCCATTAGCAATTACTAACAGTAACATCCTTGCCCTCATCTAGAGCAATTCCATTACTACATCTTACTTTTACGTCCTCTTGCCTTACAGTAAGTAGGCTCACCAATTAGCTTTATAATTTATGGTGTGTCAGAAAATACTTTTCGCCGATAAACTCTTCCAAACTAATTTCACTTATTATCACAATCCTTATCTTAAAGGACTAATCACTAATGCATCAAAATTTATTCCCCTGTAAAGGAATAACAATAGAACATATAATTCTAACACTAACATAAAAGTATTCAAACTCCAGGTCAAACAATACATAAATGAAGAGTGCCATCCTTCTTCTTAACAAACAATACTGGCGCTCCTGTGGTGACACACTAGGGCGGATGAAGCCCTTTTCAAGTAGTTCTTGCAACTGTACCTTCAACTCCTTCAACTCTGCTGGTGCCATTCTATATGGTTTTATGGAGATTGGATCCACACCAGGCATAACATTAATTTCAAACTGCACCTCTCTTTCCGAAGGTAATCCAGGCAATTTATCAGGAAACACATCTGGAAAGTCATACACTGTAGGGATGTCCCTCAATGCTGGACTCCCCCCTTGGGCGTCTACCACATGTGCCAAGTATGCTTCACACCCCTTTCTGATCATTTTTCTGGGTAGTGCAGCCAAAATGACGTTTGATGGCAATAGCTGCCTCTCCCCATGTATTACCACATCACTGTATTGAGGGAGACCAAAAGTGACTGTCTTCAGCCTACAGTCAATCATGGCATGATGCCTGGCTAACCAATCCATGCCCAAGATGATATCATAATCTCTAAAGGGCATTTCAATGAAATCAGATAGAAAAGTGTGTCCTTGGATCACCAAAGGACAATCCCTATACATTCTATTAACCCTGACCTTCTATCCTAGAGGACTTGTTACTAGCACCTCAAAGTCCATTTTTGTACATGGAACAGCAATGCAATCAATGATGCTAGCACTCACATAAGAATGGGTAGAACCCGGATCAAATAACACAAACCCATATTGATTAAAAGTTGAGAAGGTACTAGCCACAACATCAGATGTCTCGGCCTCTTCTCTCTGTCTCATTGCATAGATTCTTACTGGAGCACTATCTTGCTCTGAATGTTTCACTGTGCTTTGGCTGCCTGCTAGGCTACCTCTACCCCTGTGTCTACCTCTGCTGGGTGGTTATGAACTTCTGGTGACAAGGCTCTGAACTGACCCTTCTGCAGTAGTAGGAGGTGGTCCAACTCTGCGACTACTGGTGCAGTCCTTGGCAAAGTGTCCTGTGCCTCCACAGTTATAACAGGCTCCAATAGCCTTGTAGCATATCCCACCATGATTTCTACCACAAGTTTCGCATTGGCAGGGAGGGTAGGAACTTCTAGTTGTTCGACGACTGAACCTTGGTGGTCTCTGCCTTAATGATCCACCTCTGTTATATCCCTGAGCTCGGAGCTCCTCAAATTCTTTTCTCTTTCTCAAATTACTGCTTGAGCTCTGACCCATAGGTTTCTCCCTCTTCTCTATTTCATGTTGCCCTTGTGGGGGTTGGGCTCAGATTTGGGCTTGAATGACAAATTATCAACCATTTGCTGAAAGAAAGTGGCCATTTGCTGGGCTATTTGTGCAGTAATTTGTACCGGTAAAACTGGTACAGTCAGGCCTTCGACACTTTGTGGTGTTGGGGCCTCAACTTGTACCTTAGCCTCTATCGATTGATCGACTGAACGATCACCCTCTTCCATAGTCAATTCGAGGATCTTAGACCTCCTGAACAATTAACACAAGGATATTTCCTCCCGTTAGTGCATATGTACTGTATGTATCAAACAATGATATTGAGCAGTTGTACTATGAAGAAAGAATATTCAAATTATAGGTGAAAACAGAATTTAAAAACTTTGCTCTGATATCACTAAACCATGTCACACCCTACCCCTCTGTAAGGCATAACATGATCCCGTAGTATACCTAATGAATTACCAACTTCGTCTACTGATAACCCATTAAATACACTACAAGGGATTTTAAAACTTTTCTTACTTCTTTTTACAGTGGTGAGCACTATTTACAGGTGTTAAAAATTTTTTGAACTTAAGTGAAAGAGATAACACATTTGAATTATTAGGAATTTCTGTAAAAATTTTGGCGGAGTGCCCTCTGTATTTTGAATAAAACAGTTCTTCAGAGAACCTGTAAAAAGCACTTCAATGTTTTTCTCAATCTCAACTCCAACAATTAAAGAACACAATATATTTCTTAACACAAATCCACAATAGTTTTTCAAAGGCTGAGATAAAAGAAATACAGTACAAATTTTACAAGTCAAAATAACTCATACTTTATTTTACAACTTCAATGTACAATTTTAATTTACAACTACTCAAAACCAAGAACAATATATACATACAGTGAACATACATTACAGTACAAAATGGAAAATGTGGTATACTCAATATACCCGATGATCTCTCAGTGTTGCCCTAGCAGCCTATTCTGCGGCCATGTCAATCTATCTACTTGCGACAGCAATGAAAAGCTATCGCTGAGACAATGTCTCAGTGGTGCACAACATTAACCAAATAGAACTTTAAATCACAATTCATAAATCATATAAATGATGGATACATAAAACCATAGTTAAATTCAAGACAATGAATGTCATAAGGAATTTAACACAATATCACAATAAATCTCAGTAATCAAAACATAGTTAAATTCAAAAGACAGTGAATGTCAATAAGAATTTAAACTCCATTTCACAAATTATCAAAGCTCATAATAACACAATTTAGTCAAAGAATTTACGAACACAGTGTTGCCAATTCATACACAACTTAAGCCATGACACAAAATTTCTGATCAATGCCGCGTTGTACACCACGACAAAGCAATCACAACCCCACTAATCGAAATCAATGAGGAAGGGAGCTAGTTACTCATCCGATCACCTCAACTAGTAAACCAGAGAGGGAGAAAAATAAACGATCACGACTCCATAAATGGAGAAGGAAAATAAACGATCACAACCTCATAAATGGAGAAGGAATGATATGATACTGTCATGCTAAGTGTGAACACAAAATCAATTCCAAACATTTTATTCAAATGATTCGTGAGAATCCAATAAATTTCTAAAGTCATAAATTCATTCACAAAATGGCAACACAATTCATAATTAACTTCAAAATTTCACAAATCACACTAAATCAATTTTTCCACAGTTTCAAACTATTTACAATGCTTTTCAAGCAATAAGTATCCATTCAAACACATTTCCATAGTTGAAACAATAATATATAAAGAGTCATAATTTATTTCAATTGAAAAATTCAAAAGAAATAACTGTTGTGCACAAACCTCTGATAATTGTCTTCTGGTCTTAACTCAGTGTTTCCTTCCCTTTCCCTGAGTCTTTGCTAACTGAGAAACACAATTTGAAGTGTTTCAGTACTTAATTAAACTGTCTCTAACGATAATGCTTGATAATTAATTCACTGAATTCTATTATTTGCTTAGTCAACCTAATATGTCGACCCTCGATGCATTCTAGGTAAATTGGGTTTTAATGTTACTAACATGTCACATTCGATAGCCTTTTAGGGTTGGTACATGTTACCAATTTCATTTCCGTGTATACTGCATTTTCTTGCAATTTGCTAGATTCCGAGATACTAGTTTGACCTAGCCGGACGACCTAGTTCCCTCGGTTTTCGAGTTTCGGTCAAAACTACAAACTTGTAGATCTATGTCTTATTGCATGCGAGGCAAAATTTCAGGTCATTCTGAGTTATGTAGACCAAGTTATGGTCATTTTACTATTGCTTGTCAAAATGCATCAAAATTGGTCACTTTAGGTCACTTTGGGTCATTTTAGGTTCGGCCAGTTTTTGGACCCGAATTTGTGCAAGCTGTTTGACTTGCTTATGGTCATTTTTGGGCTTTGGTGTCTTCATAAGACTTGTAGATATGGGTCTCAAATATTCATGGTTAAAATTTTAGGTCAATTGGACCTGTTGTGGGTGAGTTATGGCCTAAACACTAACTGCTGCCCAAATGGTCAATTTTCAGGCCTTATTTGCACTTAATCCGGATTTGGTCATTTTTCAAGCTACCTTGCAAGCAGAATTTTGGCAAGCTTTCTCCATGAAAGTTGGCACATTTTGTGCCTAGTTTCACCTTCAATTGGTCTCATACCAATTGGAGCCTCACACTTAAAGTTATAGGCCAAAATGCACACTGCCCTATTGCACTTCCTTTATTGCTCATCAAATATCACTTTTAGCATTTACCAATTCACACATTCTTACCCAATCTGGTTTGTACCATAACCTAAACATATTTTACCACATATTGTTGATCATTTTGGCAGCTTACAATCACATTCAATGTGCACATTATAGTGCAGAATTTACTAACTTCAATTTACACGCAATTTAACTACATAACAAGCTCATTTACATGCCTAAACTCAAACCCTTGTACACATATACAATCTACCATAGCAAGCACCATAATTCAACCATGTAATTTCATAAACCAACCCATGAAAAGAAATTTTTTTGGTTCACAATTCAAGCTGCCAATTCATACATCACACTCCATTAATTTCCAAGCTTCCAAATTCAAATACACATTCACAATATACTTAGTATACATCACCCAGTTTATTCCTACACATATAAACACATAATCAACCCTTTAATCTACCATTTACAAGCAAGAATAAACTGCCCTCAAGGAGTTTCCATGGCTGCCAAAAATAAACATCTCCCTTAGAACATTAAACTCCAAAATTCTTTGCACAATTCAAGTACCCATAACCTCCTTACTAACTTTAATGAAGCACTAACCAAAAACACAAACTTACCACTTTAGAAACTCTTCAAAATCTCTCCAAAACTTGGTCTTCTTGCTGCCAATCTACTGCCCAAGTGGTGTAGACTAACTTTGATGAAGGAACTTAGGAAGAAATTGGCTTACTTCATGCATGCATGGAGCTTGGCCATGGACAGCCATGGACGAACTTGAGAGAAAAAGAAGAATTCAGCTGGTTCTGGTTTGGGAGGTTGACGATGGTAGTTTCAGTCCACTAATGCTTAATATGGGTCCCTTAAGAGGTCACTAGTGGAGCACTAACTTGGTTAAATAAGTCATAAATCTTAATTTCCTTAATTTTGCTCATTTGCCACTAATCTTTTACTATTTATATAATGTATCTCAATTTAATTTTTCATGTCATTTCTAAAGTGTTATATCATTTATTTTTAATGGATATTGAGGTCAAAAGGCAACTCGGCGTGTCAAATGACCACAATGCCCCTGTTTGGGTTGTATTCCCGATTTTTCGGTAACACCGGGTTTTGTCCGTTTTTCGATTTCTCACTTTTCTTTGTACTAATTAATAAATTTTTCTTTGATATTTCTAATGGTATTTGTACTTCAATAGGTTTCTATTTAAGTCCTAAAAATATTTTCCAGGGTTCCCCGCGGTCCAGGGCTAGTCAACGGTCCACGCCGTGACTTCCCGGTGCGGTCACCCATCGCTAGGGTTCTCGGCTCGCTTAACTTGATTGCATTTCTTTACTATTATTTTTCCTTTGTTTTTTTTTTTATTTTCTTTTCTTGTATTTCATTATTTTATGTCTCCTCACTCATATTGAAGTATAGCTCTAGGCATCCTAGCTGTCCGGACAACACTGGCCACCGGAACAGTTGAACGCACTACAGAACATAGGGGTGTTATAGGTATTGTTGTATGCAAATTCTGCCAGTGAAAGGTATCTGTCCCAACTTCCCTCAAACTCAATAACACAACTTCTCAGGATATGCTCGAGGACCTATCACATATGTTTTGTAACACCCTTATGTTCGGTAGTGCGTTCTACTGTTCTACTGTCCAGACAATTAGGATGCCTAGAACTACATCTAAATGTTAGTAAGGAGATGTAAAATAATGAAATATAAGAAAGGAAAATATAAAAAAAATAAGGAAAAATAATAGCAATGAAATGAAACTAAGTTAAACGAGCCAACACCGCAGCGATGGGTGATCACACGGGGAAGTTACGGCGCAGGCAATAGCCAACCTCAGGACTGCAGGAAACCCTCAAAATTTAGTTTCGAGACATAATTAAAGACTTATTAAAGTATAAATTTCATTAGAAATATCAAAGAAAATTTAATTAATTAGTATAAAGAAAAACGAGAAATCGAGAAAACGACAAAACTTGGTGTTACTGAAAAGTCAGAAATGCAACCTGAATAGGGGCATTGTGGTCAATTGACACCCCGAGTTGCCTTTTGACCTCAATGTCCATTAAAAATGAGTGATAGTACACTTTGAAAATATCATAAAAATTAAAATTGTGGTACATTATAATAATAGTGCAAGAAATGGAGTATAATTTGAATAATTAAAACTTTAACACATAATATTGTTTAATTAAACTATAGTGGAGCACTAAGGGGTATTTAAACTCATTAAGGGACATGTGTATGACCACTAAGCAATTCAGTTTCTGCTTCATCTTCTCCATGCCGAATTGAGGTCCCAAATTCCTCCATAGCCAAAACCTTCAAAAGCTCCACAATCTTCACCATTTTCAACTTAAACCCCAAAGCTTGCTTCATTAACTTTGCTCCTCACATCACAAGGAAGAGTTAGATAGCAATTTTAAGAAGTTTAGTGAAGCTTTGGTCAAGCTTTAAAAGTGGTAAGCGTGTATTTTCAATTCTTGTTTCATTAAACCTTGAGTGGATGTTGTGGTGAGTTGTTTTGTGGAAGAAGTTTTGAAGTTTGATGATTTAATGGTGATACACCATTTCGGCAGCCATGGGAATTTAGTATATTTAGCTTGTTTTCACTTGTAAATGGTTGTTTAAGATGTTAATGTAAGTGTTTATGTGTATAGGAATGATTTAGACAATGTATACTAAGTATATGTGTAATGGTGCAATTGGTTTTGAAAGCTTGAAAGCAATTTGAAGGAGATGTGTTCAATGAGGTAATTCGGCAACTTTAAAGTGTGGTTAGAAAAGTGTAGTTTCATGGAATGGTTTGTTGAATTATGATGCTTATGGTGGCAGCATGTGTATGTGTATAATTGTTTAGATTTAGACATGTAAATGAGGTATGTTCATGTGGTTAAATTATGTAAATGGACTTTGGAAAAATTCTGTGTTATAGTGTGTACATTGAGAATGGTTACAAGCTATCCAAAATGACCAAAATGTGTTGTTAAGTATGT
Source organism: Hevea brasiliensis (assembly GCF_030052815.1). Lineage (NCBI taxonomy): Eukaryota > Viridiplantae > Streptophyta > Magnoliopsida > Malpighiales > Euphorbiaceae > Hevea > Hevea brasiliensis. The sequence continues at coordinate 30,242,049 of NC_079509.1, read as the reverse complement.
TAATGGTATGGTACAAACCAGAATTAGCATGAAAGGGTTAGCTTGGTAAATATAGAATATGTAATTGGTATGTGATGAAGAATGTGTAGCAGGGTAGTGTATATTTTAGCTTAGAACCTTAAGTGTGTGACTCCAATTGGTATGAGACCAATTGGAGGTGAAACTAGGCACAAAATGTGCCAACTTTCATGAAGGAAGCTTGCCTAAATTCTGCCTAGATGGTGACTTGAAAAATGACCAAATCTAGATTAGTGACTTAAAAGCCTGAAAATTGACCATTAGGGTAGCAGTTAGTATTTTGACCATAACTTACTCAAAACAGATCCAAATGACCTGAAATTTTTACCATGAATAGTTTAGATATAGATCTAAAATTCTTATGAAGACACCAAAGCCTAGAAATGGCCAAAACTAAGCCAAATAGCTTGCATAAGTTTGGGTACCAAAACTGGCCGAAATTAAAATGACCTAAAATTGACCTAAGTTTACCATTTTAGTGCATTCTGACCAGCTTTAGTAAATTGACCATATCTTGGTCTACACTACTCAGAATGATCTGAAATTTTGCTCCGCAAGCAATAAGACATTGCCTACAAGTTTGTAGTTTGGACCAGAACCCAAAAATCGAGGAAACTAGGTCATCCGACTAGGTCAAAATAGTACATCGAAATCCAGTAAATTGCAATAAAATGCAATACACTTAGAAATGAAATTGGTAACATATACCAACACTAAAAGGCTATAAAATGTGACATATTGGTAATATTAGAATTGACCCACTTAGAGTGCATCAAGGGTCAACATTATAGGTTGACTAATGAAATGAATTGAAGGGAATAGTACTAAGAAAATTTAAATATTAAATATTAAATTTTATTGTTAGAAACAAATTCATTGAGTACTGAAATACTTTAAATTGTGTGTTTCAGTTGAAAAGGATATTGAGAAGCATAAGGAACACTAAGTCAGGGCCAAGAGGTATTTATCAGAGGTTTGTGCACAATAATTTTGATTTCTCATTTTCTACTTAAAAATTTAGTTGAACATTATAGTTTTAAATTGTGTCTGTACACAATACTTTTTATATTCACTGCTTTTACCAAAAAATTTATTTGAAGAAATGAGTTATGAATAATTTTTTATTGTTTTGGCTTTAGGAATCTTAATTGGAAATTATTGTGTTGCCTACTTTGCAAATGGAAATTTTGAGATAAAATATGATTTGTGGTTTATATGAAATACTTAAATATTGTGATTTGGAATTGTATTGATTCACACTTGGCATGACAATATTACTATGTTCCTCCTCCATTCATGGGGTGAGTGTGATTATATTCCTCCGTCTTTGACTTACCAGTCTGAGGTGAGTGTGGATGAGTACTCATTATTTAGCTAGCTACCTCCCTCATTGATTTCGATTATTGGAGTGAGTGTGCCTTGTCGTGGTGTACAACACGACATGTTCGGAAAGTTTGTGTCATGACCTAAGTTGTGTTATTGATTGGAAACACTGTGTTATTCAATTGTTTGATCAAATTTGTGTTATATAAGCTTTGAAAATCATGACATGAAATTGTGAATTATTTGAATTGTAAATTGTCAATAAAAGTTTTATATACCACACTTTAAATTGTTATTGTGCACCACTGAGTAAATTTTACTCAGCGATAACTTTTTCATTACTGTCTCAGGTAGACAAACGAACAGAGCAGCAGAGTAGGCTGCTTATGCTACATTTTGAGAATTCACTAGGTATATTGAGTATACCATATTTTGTAGTTTTTGTTGTAATGTATTTGCACTATATGTATATATTGTACTTGCTCTTGAGTAGTTGTAAACTAAAATTGTAAATTTTGGCTTGTAAAAATATTGTGATATGTTTCTTTTATCTCATCTTTTGGAAACACTGGAAAATTGATTGTTGAATTGTGTTAACAATTGTTGAGGAAATTATTGTGTTGAACTGTTATTGGAGTTTGAGATTGAGAAATATATTGAAAGTGTTTTTTTACAGGTTTTTGAAGAACTATTTTATTCAAAATACAGATGGCACTCTGCCAAAATTTTTACAGAAATTGTTAATACTTTAAATTGTTATTTGGTTTCACTTTAGTAAAAGAAAATTTTTAACACTTTTCAATAGTGCTCACCACTGTAAAAAGAAGTAAGAAAAGTTTTAAAATCCTTATAGTGTATTTAATGGGTTATCAGTAGACGAAGTTGGTAATTTATTAGGTATACTACGGGATCATGTTATGCCTTACGGAGGGGTAGGGTTATTATTATCATTATTAGTTCAATTTATTGTTTACAATAACTCAATGAGTTTCAAAATTTAACTGGATTATTCTTTCTGACTGTCCATCCGTATGAGGATGAAAAGCCGTACTAAAATGGAGTTGTGTGCCCAAGGATTCTTGTAGTTCTTACAAAATCTAGATGTAAATCTTGGGTCTCTATCAGATATAATGGAAAACGGAATTCCATATAGTCTAACTATCTCACTGATGTACAATTCTGCTAGCTTTTCCAGTAAGTAGTCAGCTCTAACTGGTAGAAAATGTGTTGATTTGGTCAACCTATCCATAATCATCCATACTGCATCATGTTTCTTCTGAGTGAAAGGTAGACCACTGATAAAGTCCATAGTGACTCGATCCCATTTCCATTCAGGTATGTTTATGGGCTGTAACAAACCTGATGGAACTTGATGTTCTGCTTTGACTTGCTGACATGTTAAGCATCTAGTTACATAGTCAACTATGTCCTTCTTCATACCTGGCCACCAGTATTGGAGTTTTAGGTCATGGTATATTTTTGTGCTTCCTGGGTGCATATCATACACACTGTTATGTGCTTCTCTCAGAATACTAGATTTCAATTCTTTATCATCTGGAACACACACTCTTTCTTTATAGTACAGGCACCAATTTTCTTTCACTTCATATTCAATTTTCTTTCCCTTAGTGATTTTGCCCATAACAGCCATTAATTTCTCATCCGTCTTCTTCCCATCCTGTATCTGTTGTAACAGATTCGGCTTGCAACTCAGCCAAAATAACTCCATTATGAGTTAAGGACAGTTGGGCATTCAGAGATATTAACGCTACAATAGATTTTTTACTTAAAGCATCAGCGACTACATTTGCCTTCCCAGGGTGGTAGTCAATTACACAATCATAATCTTTCAGGAATTCAATCCATCGCCTCTATCTCAAATTAAGTTCCTTCTGGGTTGGCAGATACTTCAGACTCTTATGGTCTGTTTATATGTAGCATTTTTCTCCATGTAAGTAATACCTCTATATCTTTAATGCGAAGATAATTGCTGCTAACTCAAAATCATGAGTAGGGAAATTTTTTTCATGTGGCCTTAACTGCCTGGAAGCATATGCGACCACTTTCCCTTCTTGCATGAGTACACACCCTAACCCACTATGTGAGGCATCACTGTAGATTACAAAGTCTTTTCCTGACACTGGCTGTGTTAACACTGGTGCCTCTGTCAACATAGCCTTTAGCCTCTCAAAACTGGCTTGACATTTGTCATTCCAGTCAAATTTCATATTCTTGTGTAGTAATTTGGTCATTATAGTAGCTATCAGGGAAAATCCCTTTACAAATCTTCTATAATATCCAGCTAACCCCAAGAAAATTTTGATCTCAGTTGTATTTCTAGGGGGCTTCCATTCCATCACTACTTCAATTTTCTTGGGATCCACTCTAATCGCTTCAGCTGATACTACATGTCTAAGGAATGCAATCTCATTCAACTAGAACTCACACTTGGACAATTTAGCATACAGTTTCTTCTCTTTTAGAGTTTGCAGAACAATTCTCAAATGCTCATCATGTTTTGCTTTATCCTTGGAATACACCAAGATGTCATCAATGAAGACCACTATGAACCAATCTAAGTATGGATGGAAGATACGGATCATAAGGTCCATGAATGGTGCTGGAGCATTTGTTAACCCAAATGGCATCACCAGGAATTCATAATGCCCATACCAGGTTCTAAATGCAGTCTTAGGCACATCTGCATCCTTAACCCTTAGCTAATGACACCCCGATTTGAGATCAATCTTACAAAACACACCGACTTCCGTTAACTGATCAAACAGATCGTCAATTCTAGGCAACGGATACTTGTTCTTCACTGTTACTCTGTTTAACTGCCGGTAGTCAACACATAACCTCAGTGTGCCATCTTTCTTCTTTACAAACAGTACCGGAGCTCCCCACAGTGACACACTGGGGCATATAAACCCCTTGTCTAGTAATTTGCAATTGGATTTTTAACTCTTTCAATTCAGCAGGTGCCATCCTATACGGAGCAATTGAAATTAGAGCTGTACTCGCATAAGCTCAATAGCAAATTCAACTTCCCTTTCTAGTGGTAAACTAGGAAATTCCTCAGGAAATACCTCAGAGAAATCCCTTACTGTGGGTATGTCAGACAAGTTAAGTTTACCCTGTCTAGTGTTAACCATGTGTGCCAGATAGGCTTCACACCCTTTTCTCAACCATCTCCTTGCAACTGTAGCTGAGATGACATTGGACAAGAAATTTGTCCTTTCACCCACAATTGTTATTTCTTCATTCTCAGCAGTTTTCAGAGAGATTCTCTTCAATTTACAATCTACTATTGCCTAATAATGGGATAACCAATCCATTCCCAAAATCACATCAAACTCATGGAAAGGCAGCTCGATTAAGTCTGCTGAGATCTCTTTCCCTTGAATCTTCAATGGACAGCCATTATACACCTTGTTTACTACTACACTGTGGCCCAATGGATTTGTGACCAGGATGTCTTGGTCACTTTCCTCTACTGGTATTCCCTTTTCTACGGGCAGCTTAATACAAATATATGAATGAGTAGATACAGGATCCACTAATGCATGCACAGAAGTATTATAGAGGAGGAACGTACACTTGATGACGTCTAGAGCATCCTGTTCCTCATGTGCCTTTATAGCATAGGCTCTGGCTGGTTTTTTACCTTCTGCTCTCTCCACAGATTCTGATACAAGTTTCTGTGAAGTACTGGCTGCCTCAGCCTTACCCGGATTTCTACCCCTTGGAGCTAGAGGGGTAGGCCTAACAGTTGATACTGGAGTGGATGTAGCAGTTCTTCGAGAACAATCTCGAACTAGGTGGTCTGTAGATCCACACTGTAAACAAGCACCTATCATCCTCCAACATTCACCCTTATTCCATCTTTGGCAATGTGGGCAAGCAATAGATACTGTTGGGGCTAGTCCCCTGTACCCTGTCCTTGGAGAGCTAGCCATTGAAGGGGTGGACTGGCCTCTCCTTGGTGCAAATTGAGATTTGGGCCTCTGTGACTGACCCTGACTTGGTGCTCTACTGAAACTCTGAGTAGGTGAACCTCTGAATTTCTTACTAGGGGCAGAAGATGTACCAGTCTGACCCTGACCTCTTTTTTGTTGTCTGTCCCTTCTGTTCTTCTCATTCATTCTGACTTTTTCAACCTTCAGTGCAGCTTCCACTAACTTGGCAAACTCTGTAATCCCTAAGGTTGTAATCATTACTTTAATGTTTTCATTGAGTCCTTCCTCAAATCTCTTGCATCTCTCTGCCTCATTAGGGACTATTTGCTGCCCATAATGGCTCAGTCTGACAAATTATCTTTCATATTCAGCCACTGTCAGCTGTCTCTGGCATAGGGTAATAAACTCCCTTCTCTTCTCTTCCAGGTATACACTGCCCACTTACTTCTTTCTGAACTCAGTGAGAAAGAAATCCCAAGTTATCTGTTCTGGTGGCACCTCACTAGTTACTGTATCCCACCATTGGTATGCATTATCTTGCAGTAGTGATACAACAGCTTCCAAATTTTGCTATGGAGTACAATGAAGTTGTTTCAAGACTCTTCCAGTTTTGTCCAACCAGTTTTTAGCTGTGACAGAATCATCTTCCCTTTGCTTAGAAAATCCACTGCTCCGAACTTCCTGAGTCTCTCCATGTGAGATATCTGATGTAGAGGTGGTGGTGGTGGCATAACTCCTGCCATCTGTCTAAAGAACTCAGCCATTTGTTGAAATGTGGCTACTGCACCTGGTACTGGTGGAGCAGGTTTTCTCCTGTCTCCTGGTTCAGTCATAGATGAAGCATGACTTTCCACTTCCTCATCGACCGCTTTCTGTGATGTGGAGTCCATATTCTGATCAAAATAACAAATCAAAATATTTGCATTAGAGTCATCTTAACACTTAAAATGCAATGCATGATATGCAAACTATCTAGGTCCAAAAACGCCTAAACCGTGCTCTGATACCACTAAATATAATACCCCTCACCTGCCAACAGTATAGTCAAGCAAGGTGTGCTACACGGCATATCGGAACACCTAGTCTATGATTATTTCATTTCCTGAACTCAATTTGATTTTAAGAAGTCTTTTATGTATTATTCATATCATGCTGATACTAGTTTCATACTCTGATAAAATCAGAGTTTCAAAAATGATAATAAAAATTTGGCAAGGTGCCGTCTGTATTTCGGATAAACTATCCTTCCAAATCTGTTAAAAACAGTTTAATATGATAAAATCAAAATCTCAGATATTTCACAGTCTCTATTTCTCAGTAAAGTCAATAGACTTTTACAGTCATTAAACAGTTCCACAATACAGTCCATAATAATTTAAATATATTCAGAAAATCTCCATATTATTTAATATATACAGGATATTACAAACTTTAGAGCTTTCATAATATTACAAAATACAAGGCCGAATTTCAAAAATACAATAAAAGTACAAAATACAAGATATCCTTAGTTCTACCATGTATGCAATGAAGTGCAGATGACTCTGGACTCCTATGTAGATCTAATGTCTCACCCGGTCGTAGGTCTACTGGGCTCCTAAGCTGTGTCTCCAATACCTACGCATTACAAAAGCAACGCGCTAAGCAATTCTGCTTACTGGTGCCAAATATAAAGAAATATACACTAAAATAAAGTAAATAAAGTGTTTACGAATTTATAACATCGATATACTTTGCAGTTGCTGATTCTACTTTTATTTGCTAATTTTTGGTAGTGTTGTATGTCAGTAGACTAGATTTAGCTATTTGAATTTAATAGTACTTGAATTACTGCTCGTGTAGTCTATATACTGACCAGACTGGATAAACAGATATACTGGCACTAGGTACCTAGTACCTCGGGCCGTCACACCATCAGTCACAAGGTGTCTCTCGGTGTGCAAATAGTGTGGCTAAAAAGCCATATAGTCAATCTGGCGATAAGCCAAGAATAAATACACAATATGTATAGCCGTAGGCTATTAAAGTTGCAGTGCGGCATAATAAATCGTAAAAACACAGTATGGCATGAAGCCATTTACATAACAACTGTCAGAATCCTATTGGCATGCCAACCTATCCAAACTAGTCAACTAGGAAAACTAGGGCACATTATAAAATAATTGTTTAATTCTTCAATTTTTAGAGTTTACTAACTATTATGTAATTCATAAGTCAATGCATATGTTGACCTTTTTAGGTACTATGGATAAGTTGTTTCTACCATCAACATGTCACATATTGTAATTCAATATGCTGCCAATATAGTGCAATTTACCATTTTTACAAGTTGGCATTCATTGCCAAATTGCTTCAAGCATCATTGTATGTAAATGTCAAATTCTCAATTTTTGGTGTGCTAGATTGGTCTAGCTTAAAATCTTATTTCTCTTGGTTTTTAGCTTTTGGTCAAAGAAGAAAAATTATAGCTCTATGTCTTATTGCACGCAGGAAAAAATTTCAGGTCATTCTGTGTTGTATAGACCAAGATATGGTCAATATACTAAAGCTGAACAGATTGTACCTTTAGTGTAAATTTTGGTCAATTTTAGGTCACTTTTAGTTCTGGCAGTTTTGGTACCCGAACTTGTGCAAGCTATTTGACTTGGTTCTGGTCATTTATGGGCTTTGGTGTCGCCATAAGAATTGTAGCTCTATGTTTAAGCTATCCATGTAAAAATTTCAGGTCAATTGGACCTGTTTTGAGTGAGTTATGGTTATCCTAATGATTATTGTTCATATGGTCAAAAATATGGGTTGCAAGGTTGCCATTCTGGATTTGGTCATTTTTAAGGTCAATTTCTAGGCAGGATTTTGGCAACATTTCTCCATGAAGGCTGGCCTATTTGGTGTCTAGTTTCACCCCCCATTGGCCTCATACCAATTGGGTTCACAATTTAGCACTTATGACCTAATTTAGGTACTGCCATCAATACACAACCTGCACAAAACACATACACTTCCAATTTGATAATCCTTCTCCTCCTCATTACTTCAATATTCAATCAATGGCACTTCCATATATATATTTTACACAATTCTAGCAAACAATTTTGGGCAGAACATTCAAGTGCTTAATGCACACAATTCACCATTAAGTTCAACATTCACTTCCACCAAAATTTAACATATCTCAATGTCAAATTACACATACACTACAACATACTCATACTTCAATATCACTTACACATGCTGCCCACAATTTAACACTATCATATTTCATTAATAAACTTCATATTCACACACAAATTCATGCTATTATGGGCTGTCAAACATAGCAGTTTGCTCAAAGCATTAAGGTTCCATTTCACACCCTTAATTCAAGCACTATATGCACATACTTAGATTTTAACTTACTACATCTTCCATTTGAGTTAATCAATCTTAATTTCCATCCATTAGAGGTAAGAAAAATTCAAATACAACACATATTCATGGATGCTGAAAATGGACCATTTCATTTCTCAATGTTTTCTTTATTTCTCTTCACCAAAATACTCACCTCATCCTAAACACAAGGTTTACTAAAGCAAGGGAGAGGTTTTGGACACTTACCACTTTTGAAGCTTATCAAAACTTCACCAAATCTTGTTTTTCTTGTTGCCAATATCTTCCCCAAGGTAAGTAGGCAAGCTTTAATGAAGGAACCAAGTAGAAATGGTGGCATGATCATGCACCCATGAAGGTTGCATGTGGGGCGGCCATGGTGGTTTCCATGATGAGTTTCATTTCGGCAAGGTGAAGTGGGACGAACAAGAAGATGACTCAGCTATCCCAAGGCTTAGATAAGTGTCCCATGGCTGAAGTTAGTGGAGCACTAGGTAATAGTTTAATGGTTAAATAATTAAAGTTTCCTTATTTGCTCATTTAGCTCCATTCTTTTAATATTTACACATTGTATCCTATTTTAAATTTTCATGTCATTTCTAAAGTGTAATATCATTTATTCTTAATAGAAATTGAGGTCAAAAGGTAGCTCTAGGTGTCAAATGACCAAAATGCCTCACTTCAGGTTATATTCCCTATTTTTCGATAACACCAATTTTTGTCTGTTTCTCGATTTTTCATTTTTCTTTGTACTAATTTATTAATTTTTCATTGATATTTCTAGTGTCAATTACATTTCAATAGACCTTTACTTACGTCCTGAAATTTAATTCCGAGGGTTCCCCACGGTCCTGGGGTTGGCAACGGCCTTCCCAGTGCGATCACCCATCGCTGCGATGCCGGCTTGTTTAACTTAGCTTCATTTTCTCTCTTTCATTTTTCTTTAATTTTTCTTATATCTTCTTTTTATTTATTTCATCATTATATGTCTGTTCACTATCAGCGAAGTGTAGTTCTAGACATCTTGACTTGCCTAGACTAATATTTGGCTAGTGGAGCAATAGAACGTACAGAATCCATGCGGTAGGGGTGTTACATGGATAGTTTGGCATGCCAATAGGATTCTGACAGCTGTTCTATAAATGGCTTTATGCCATACTATGTTTTTACAGCATATTATGCTGCACTGTGACTTTAAGCCTACGGCTATACGTATTGTGTTATTATACTTGGCTTATCGCCAGATTGATTATATGGGTTTTTAGCCACACTGTTTGCACACCGGGAGACACTTTGTGACCGATGGTGTGACAGCCCGAGGTACTAGGTACCCAGTGCCAGTATATCCGTTTATCCAGTCTGGCCAGTGTATAGGCTACACGAGTAGTTAATTTAAGCATTATTAAATTCAAATAGCTAAATTCAGTTTATTGACATACAGCACCACCAAAATTACCAAAAATGAAAGGTTAACAAATAAAAGTAAAATCAATAACTGTAAAGAATATCGATGTCATAAATTCATAAACAATTCATTTACTTTATTTTAGTGTATATTTCTTTATATTTGGCACCACTAAGCAAAATTGCTTAGCGTGTTGCCTTTGTAATGCGTAGGTGTTGGAGACACAGCTGGGGAGCCCAGCAGACCTACGACCGGGTAAGACATTAGATCTGCACAGGAGTTCAGAGTCATCTGCACTACACTGCATACATGGTAGGACTTAGGATCTTGTGTAATGACTATCTGTTGTATTTTGACATTTTGTTATGTAATATGTATAAATATCATAAAACTTTAAAGTTTGTAATAATTTGTATATATTAAACTCCTATGGATAGTGTTTTGATGAATGTAAAATATGATGGACTGTATTTTAAAATTATGAAATTGCGAGACTGAAAAATTAGTTGGATGGTTGAGATTATCATATTGAACTGCTTTTAACAAGTTTAGAAGTACATTTTGTCCAAAATACAGATGGCACCATGTCAGATTTTTATTACCATTTTTGAAACACTGATTTTATTAAAGTACGAAAATAGTATCATCATGATATGAATATTACATTAAAGACTTCTTAAAATCAAATTGAGTTCAGGAAATGAGTTAACTACAGACTAAGTGCTCCAGCATGCTGTGTAGCACGCCTTGCACGGCTATACTATAAACGGGCGAGGGGTGTTACATTTAGTGATATCAGAGCACGGTTTAGGTGTTTCTGGACCTTGATAGATTACATATCATTCATTGCATTGTAAGTGTTAAGATGACTCTAATGCAGATCTTTTGATTTGTTTTGTTATTTTGATCAGAATATGGACTCCACATCGCAAAGAGTGGTCAATGAGGAGGTGGAGAGTCGTGCTCCATCGATGACTGAACCAGGAGCCAGGAGGGAACCTGTTGCACCAGTACCAGATGCACCAGCCACATTTCAGCAAATGGTTGAGTTCTTTAGACAGATGGCAGGAGTTATGCCACAACCACCACCTCTACATCAAAAATCTTATATGGAGAAACTCAGGAAGTTCAGAGCAGTGGATTTTTTGGGCAAAAGGGAAGATGATTCTGTCAAAGTTGAAAACTGGTTGGACAGAACTAGAAGAGTCTTGAAATAACTTCATTGTACTCTAGAGCAGAATTTGGAAGCTGTTGTATCACTACTGCAAGATGATGCATACCAATGGTGGGATACAGTAACTAGTGAGGTGCCACCAAAACAAATAACTTGGGATTTCTTTGTCAATGAGTTCAGAAAGAAGTATGTGGGTAGTGTATACCTAGAAGAGAAAAGAAGGGAATTTATTACCCTATGCTAGAGACAGCTAATAGTGGCTGAATATGAAAGAGAATTTGTCAGACTGAGTCGCTATGGGCGGGAAATAATCCCTAATGAGGCCGAGAGATGCAAGAGATTTGAGGAAGGACTTAATGATAACATTAAAGTAATGATTACAGCCTTGGGCATTACAGAGTTTGCCAAGTTAGTGGAAGCCGCATTGAAGGTTGAAAAAGTTAGAATGAATGAGCGTAATGTATGGACCGATAGAAAAGAGGTCGTGGTCGACCAAGACATCTTCTGCCCCTACTAAGAAATTCAGAGGTTCGCCTACTCAAGGTTTCAGTAGAGTACCAAGTCATGGTCAGTCACAGATGTCCAAATCTTAGTTTGCACTAAGGAGAGGCCAGTCCACACCTTTAGTGGCTAGCTCTCCAGGGACAAGGTTCAAGGGACCAGCCCCAACAGTATCTGTTGCTTGCCCACATTGCCAAAAATGGCATAAGGGGGAATGTTGGAGGATGATAGGTGCTTGTTTACGGTGTGGGTCTACAGACCACCTAATCCGAAATTGTCCGTGCAGAACTGCTACATCTACTCTGATATCAACTGATAGGCCTGCCCCTTTAGCTCCAAGGGGTAGAAAGCCGGGTAAGGCTGAGGCAACCGGTACTTCACAAAAACCTGTATCAGAGTATGTGGAGAGAGCAAAAGGTAGAAAACTAGCAAGAGCCTATGCTATAAGGGCACAGAAGGAACAGGATGCTTCAGATGTCATCAAGGGTACGTTCCTCCTCTATAATACTTTTGTGCATGTATTAGTGGATCCTAGATCTACTCATTCATATATTTGTATCAAGCTGCCCGTAAAAAAGGGAATACCAGTAGAGGAAGGTGGCCAACACATCCTGGTCACAAATCTACTTGGCCAAAGCGTGGTAGTAAACAAGGTATATAAGGGCTGTCCATTGAAGATTCAAGGGAAAGAGTTCTCGGCAGACTTAATCGAATTGCCTTTCCATGAGTTTGATGTGATTTTGGGAATGGATTGGTTATCCCATCATCAGGCAATAGTAGATTGTAAATTGAAGAGAATCTCTCTGAAAACTGCTGAGATCAAAGAAATAATAGTTGTGGGTGAAAGGACAAATTTCTTGTCCAATGTCATCTCAGCTACAGTTGCAAGGAGATGGTTGAGAAAAGGGTGTGAAGCCTATTTGGCACACGTGGTTGACACTAGACAGGGTAAATTTGACTTGTCTAACATACCCACAGTAAGGGATTTCTCTGAGGTATTTCCTGAGGATTTGCCTAGTTTGCCACCAAAAAGGGAAGTTGAATTTGCTATTGAGATTATACCGGGTACAGCTCCAATTTAAATTGCTCCATATAGGATGGAACTTGCTAAATTGAAAGAGTTAAAAATCTAGTTGCAAGAATTACTAAACAAGGGGTTCATACGCCCCTGTGTGTCACTGTGGGGAGCTCCGGTACTATTTATAAAGAAGAAAGATGGGACACTGAGGTTATGTGTTAACTACTGACAGTTAAACAAAGTAACGGTGAAGAACAAGTATCCATTGCCTAGAATTGATGATCTGTTTGATCAGTTGAAGGGAGCCGGTGTGTTTTCTAAGATTGATCTCAGATCAGGGTATCATCAGCTAAGGGTTAAGGATGCAGATGTGCCTAAGACTACATTTAGAACCCGATATGGGCATTATGAATTCCTGGTGATGCCATTTGTGTTAACAAATGCTCCAGCAGCATTCATGGACCTTATGAACCGTATCTTCCATCCATACTTAGATTGGTTTGTAGTGGTCTTCATTGATGACATCCTGGTGTATTCCAAGGATAAAGAAAAATATGATGAGCATTTGAGAATTATTCTGCAGACTCTAAAAGAGAAGAAACTGTATGCTAAATTGTCCAAGTGTTAGTTCTGGTTGAATGAGATTGCATTCCTTGGACATGTAGTATCAGCTGAAGGGATTAGAATGGATCCCAAGAAGATTAAAGCAGTGATGGAATGGAAGCCTCTCAGAAATACAACTGAGATCAGAAGTTTCTTGTGGTTAGTTGGATATTATAGAGGATTTGCAAAGGGATTTTCCTTGATAGCTGCTCCAATGACCAAATTACTACACAAAAATATGAAATTTAACTAGAATGACAAGTGTCAAGCCAGTTTTGAGAGGCTGAAGGCTATGTTGACAGAGGCACCAGTGTTAACATAGCCAGTGTCAGGAAAAGACTTTGTAGTCTACAGTGATGCCTCACATAATGGGTTAGGGTGTGTACTCATGCAAGAAGGGAAAGTGGTCGCATATGCTTCCAGGCAGTTAAGGTCACATGAAAAGAATTACCCTCCTCATGATTTAGAGTTAGCAGTAATTATCTTCGCACTGAAGATATGGAGGCATTACTTGTATGGAGAAAAATGCTACATATACACAGATCATAAAAGTCTGAAGTATCTGCCAACCCAAAAGGAACTTAATTTGAGACAGAGGTGATGGATTGAATTCCTGAAATATTATGATTGTGTGATTGACTACCACCCTGGGAAGGCAAACGTAGTCGCTGATTCCTTAAGCAGAAAATCTATTGTAGCATTAAGATCTCTTAATGCCCAACTGTCCTTAACTCATGATGAAGTTATTTTGGCTGAGTTGCAAGTGAAGCCGAATCTGTTACAACAGATACAGGATGACTAGAAGATAGATGAGAAATTAATGGTTGTTATGGGAAAAATCACTGAGAGAAAGGAAACTGAATATGAAGTGAAAGAAAATGGGTGCCATTACTATAAAGAAAGAGTGTGCGTACCAAATGATGAAGAGTTGAAAACCATTATTCTGAGAGAAACACATAAGAGTGTTATACTATGCACCCAGGAAGCACAAAAATGTACTATGACCTGAAACTTCGATACTGGTGGCCAGGTATGAAGAAGGACATGGCTGACTATGTAACTAGATGCCTGACATGTTAGCAAGTCAAAGCAAAACATCAAGTTCCATTAGGTTTGTTACAGCCCATAAACATATCTGAATGGAAATGGGACCGAATCACTATGGACTTTGTCAGTGGTCTGCCTCTCACTCAGAAGAAGCATGATGCAGCATGGGTGATTGTGGATAGGTTGACCAAATCAACACATTTTCTGCCAGTCAGAATTGACTACTCACTGGAAAAGCTAGCAAAATTGTATATTAGTGAGATAGTTAGACTACATGAATTCCTCTTTCCATTATATCTGATAGAGACCCGAGGTTTACATCCATATTTTAGAAGAAATTACAAGAATCCTTGGGCACACAACTCCATTTTAGTATGGCTTTTCATCCTCAGACGGATGGACAGTTAGAAAGAATAATCCAGGTAAATTTTAAAACTCATTGAGTTATTATAAACAATAAATTGAACTGATAATGATAATAATAACCGAACATATGTGATTGGTCCTCGAGGATATGCTAAGAAGTTGTGTTATTGAGTTTGAGGGAAGTGGGGCAGATACCTTCCACTAGTAGAATTTGCATGCAATAATAGCTATCAAGCTAGCATACAAATGGCACCCTATGAAGCACTGTATGGGAGAAAATATAGAACACCTATATGTTGGACTGAATTGGGTGAAGATAAGCTAGTGGGACCAGACCTGGTAAAATAGAGACAGAAGAAAAGGTGAAACTAATAAAGGCCAATTTGAAAGTTGCCTCGGACCGACAAAAATCTTGTGCTGACTTGAAAAGAAAGGACATTGAATATGAAGTTGGCGAGAAGGTATTTCTCAAAGTATCACCACGGAAGAAAATGTTGAGATTCAGGAAAAAGGGAAAATTAAGCCCTAGGTTTATTAGCGCATATGAAGTTATTGAACATGTGGGACCAGTAGCCTACAGATTAGCCTTACCACCTGAGCTAGACAAGATAAATAATGTGTTCCATGTCTCGATGCTCAAAAGATACAGATCAGATCTTTCACATGTCATCTCAGTAGAAGAAATTGTGGTACAACTTGACCTGACATATGAAGAAGAACCGATTAAAATCTTGGCACTAGAGGTAAAAGAGCTCAGAAACAAGACAATTCCACTGGTGAAAATCTTATGGAGGCACCACAACACGGAAGAGGCAACATGGGAGAGCGAGGAGACAATGAGGCAACAGTTCCCTCAGCCCTTCATAACAGGTAAATTTTGAGGACAAAATTTTTATTTAGAGGGGAAGAGTTGTAACATCCTCCCTGTATGTGTTATGTATGTTATGTTGCTCCAGTGACCTAATGTCAGTCCGGGCAAGTTAGAATGTCTGAAACTACACTTCGATGATAGTGAACAGACATATAATGATGAAATAAATAAGAATAAAATACAAGAAGAATTAAAGAAAAATAAAAGAGAGAAAATGAAACTAAGTTAAATGAACCGACATCGTAGTGATAGGTGACCGCACCAGGAAGTTACAGCGAAGGCAATTGTCGACCCCAGGATTATGGGGAACTCTCGGAATTAAATTTTGACACATAATTAAAGGTTTATTGAAATGTAATTGACAATAGAAATATCAAAGAAAAATTAATAAATTAGCATAAAGAAATATGAAAAAAATCGAGAAACAGATAAAAATCGATGTTATCGAAAAATTGGGAATACAACCCGAAGAGGGGCATTTTGGTCATTTGACACCTAGGGTTGCCTTTTGACCTCAATGTCCATTAAAAATAAATGATATTATACTTTGAAAATTTCTTGAAAAATTAAAATGAGATACATTATATAAATAGTGAAAGAATTGAGATAAATGTGCAAATTAGGAAACTTGGAATAATTAAACAATAAAGATATCTTAGTACTCCACTAACATTAAAATATGGGACCATATAAACCACTTAAGGACAGATTTTCTTTCCTACTAACAACTTCATCTTCAACCTCACTCTCACTTGCTGAAATGAATCCTCCATGAAAGCTCCATTGTCGCCCATGCATGAAGCTCTCTCTCTCCATTATCAAGCCATCATTTCCATTTGGATCCTTCATTAAAGCTTGCCTACTTACCTTGGGGAAGATATTGGGAACAAGAAAAAGAAGATTTGGTGAAGTTCTAGGGAAGTTCTCAAGTGGTAAGTGTCCAAATCCTCTCCCTTGCTTTAGTAAACTTTGTGTTTAGGTTGAGGTGAGTAATTTGGTGAAGAGAAATGAAGAAAATATTGAGAAATGAACTTGTCCATTTTCAGCAGCCATGAAAGTTTGTTGTGTTTGAGTTTTTCTTACCTCTAATGGATGGGAATTAAGGTTGATTAACTCAAATAGAAGTTGTAGTAGGTTGATGTCCAAGTATGTGCATGTTAGTACTTGTATTAAGGGTTTGAAAATGAGACTTTGATACTTTGGTAAACTGCCATGTTTGGCAGCCTATAATATTATGAAATTGTATGTGAGTTTATGTAATTTATTGATGAGATGTGATGGTATTAAATTATGGGCAGCATGTGTAGTTGCCATGGAAGTGTATGTGTATTATTGGTATTGAGGTATATTGAATTTCGGTGGAATTAAATGTTGAACTTTAATGGTGTATTGTGTGCATTGAGCACTTGAGTGTTCTGCCCAAAATGCTTTGCTGGAATTGTGTACAACATATAGAAGTGCCATGATTGAATATTGAAGTATTGGGAGGAGAAAGATTGTAAAAATTAGAAGTGTAATTTTCAAATGCAGGTTGTGTGTGTTGGCAGTATCTAAATTAGGTTATAAGTGCAAAACTGTGAACCCAATTGGTATGAGGCCAATGAGGGGTGAAACTAGACACCAAATAGGCCAACTTTCATGGAGAAATGTTGCCAAAATTATGCCTAGAAACTAACCTTAAAAATGACCAAATCCGAAATTGGTAAGTGCAGGCCCAGATTTTTGACCATATGAACAGTAGTCATTAAGATGACCATAACTCACTCAAAACAGGTCCAAATTACCTGAAATTTTTACCATGGATAGCTTAGACATAGAGCTACAATTCTTATGAAGATACCAAAGCCCAGAAATGGCCAGAATGAAGTCAATTAGCTTGCACAAGTTTGGGTACCAAAACTACCAGAACTAAATGTGACCTAAAATTGACCAAATTTTGCACTAAAGGTGCAATATGTCCAACTTTAGTAAATTGACCATATCTTGGTCTATACAACTCAGAATGACCTGAATTTTGGGTCAAAAGTCAATAAGACATAGAGCTACAATTTTGCTTCTTTGACCAGAAGCTAAAAACCAAGTGAGATAGGACATTCAGTTAGACCAATCTAGCACACTAAAACTAAAAATTTGACATTTACATATAATGATGGTTGAAGTAGTTTGGCAATGAATGCCAACTTGTAAAAATGGTAAATTGCACTATATTGGCAGCATATTGAATTACAAATTGTGACATGTTGATGCTAGAATCAACTTATCCATATTACATAAAAAGGTCAGCATTTACATTGACTTGTTAATTACATGATAACTAGCAAACTCAAAAAAAATGAGGAATTAAACAATTAATTTGTAATGTGCCCTAGTTTGCCTAGTTGACTAGTTTGGATATTTTGGCATGCCAATAGGATTCTAACAGCTGTTTTGTAAATGGCTTTACGCCATACTATGTTTTTACGATATATTATGCTGCACAGTGACTTTAATAGCCTATGGCTATACCTATTGTGTTATTATACTTGGCTCATCGCCAGATTGATTATATGGCTTTTTAGCCACACTGTTTACACACCGAGAGACACTTTGTGACTGATGGTGTGACGGCCCGAGGTACAAGGTACCTAGTGCCAGTATATCCGATTATCCAATCTGGTCAGTGTATAAGCTACACGGGCAGTTAATTTAAGCATTATTAAATTCAAATAGCTAAATTCAGTTTATTAACATACAGCACCACCAAAATTACCAAAAATGAAAGGTTAGCAAATAAAAGTAAAATCAACAATTGTAAAGAATATCGATGTCATAAATTCATAAATAATTCATTTACTTTATTTTAGTGTATATTTCTTTATATTTGGCACCACTAAGAAAAATTGCTTAGCACGTTGCTTTTGTAACGTGTAGTTATTGGAGACACAGCTGGGGAGCCCAGTAGACCTATGATCGGGTGAGACATCAGATTTGCACGGGAGTCTAAAGTCATCTGCACTACATTGCATACATGGTAGGACATAGGATCTTGTGTAATGATTATCAGTTGTATTTTGACATTTTGTTATGTAATATGTATATATATCATAAAACTTTAAAGTTTGTAATAATTTGTATATATTAAACTCCTATGGATAATGTTTTGATGAATGTAAAATATGATGGACTATATTTTAAAATTATGAAATTGTGAGACTGAAAAATTAGTTGGCTGGTTGAGATTATCATATTGAACTGTTTTTAATAGGTTTAGAAGTACATTTTGTCCAAAATACAGACGGCACCATGTAGGATTTTTATTACCATTTTTGAAACATTGATTTTATTAAAGTATGAAAATAGTATCAGCATGATATGAATATTACATAAAAGACTTCTTAAAATCAAATAGAGTTTAGGAAATGAGTTGATGACAAACTAAGTGCTCCGGCACGCAGTGTAGCACGCCTTGCTCGGCTATACTGTAGACGGGAGAGGGGTGTTACAACAAACCCAACACCTTTCAATTCTAATCCCATTAATACCAACATAACACCACATTTTTTCATTAATCATACAAAAGGGAACCTCTTTCATAGACATATCCACAAGCACTATACCCTCATGCAACCATTTATTCAACCAAAACCAAACAGAACAACCATCGCCCATTGACCAATGTAAACAATCAATAACCTATTTCCAAACGGAAATAATATTCCTCCGTAATAAGAAGCAATATCTCATTCTAGATACTAAGAACAAGCTCATCACCTACCTTATATTTATTTTGGAGGACCTAAACCCACAAGCTTAGAGGGTTAGAGATCAAGCCCCAGCCTAACTTTATAAGGAATGATTTGTTTAAAGCTTTTATATCCTTAAAGCCAAGATGTAACACCCCTATTGGTATAGCCTGGTATATTTCACTGTTCCGGTGACCGGTGTCGGTCCGGACAATTAAGGGGATTAGAACCACACTTAAGACAACTAGATAAGCCATAAACACAAATAATTAGTAATTATCAATTAGTTAAGTATAAATAAGAAAAACAAAACATAAGAAGTTAAATGAGCCGAGAGTCATAGCGATGGGTGACCTTCTCGGGAAGGACTACGAAGTCCTTTTAAACTAAAATTTGGAACCATAAAATGTGACACTACAGTCCTTAGGACCATTATGAACAAAGTGGAAAAGAGAAAATCATGAAAAAGAATTGTTAAGCCAGTCAAATAATTAGGTTAGGGAGCTAGAAGAAATATTGAATTATTTGCAAATCGGGTTGAACCGGCGAGGGGCAATTTAGTTAATAGACCCCGAGAGCTGACACCTGACCTAACTGTCAAATAAAATCAGATAAAGAAAAACTTTGGAATCGGGAATTAAATTAAAGAAGCATGGGAAAATAAAGGAAAAAGAAAAAAAAAATGAAATATGAATTATTACATCATCCAAGTGACATCATACATGATGTCAAAAATACAATTTCTTTAATTAAAGTTGACTAAGTCAAAATTTAAGATAATTAGATGTAAAAACAAATAAAAAAAAAATTTATTGGGTTGTCTTCTTCATTTGGCCAAAATACACACTCTCTCTTCC
Source organism: Hevea brasiliensis (assembly GCF_030052815.1). NCBI lineage: Eukaryota > Viridiplantae > Streptophyta > Magnoliopsida > Malpighiales > Euphorbiaceae > Hevea > Hevea brasiliensis. The sequence goes on along the minus strand of NC_079509.1, from coordinate 30,221,819 downwards.
CTCTCTCTTATTTCATTCTCCACCATTGATAAGCCTCACTAAGCTTTTGAACCCACCAATTAAACCCTAATTTCCCTAAATTATCAACTTAGACCTCATCCTTGTATCTTGAAGAGTATAGAGGAGCAAGAAATAGAAAGAAAATTAGAGAAAATGGGAGTTAGAAATTGCTACACAAATGTTAGTAATAAACTCTAACTTATTTCTTCAAATTTCATGTAAATATGCTTAAAGTAACTTAGAAATTAAAGAAATGAAATGAAATTTATTATTGAAGGACTAAACTAGAATTTCGGCCAGCATGGTAGGGAGTGTGATTTTCATGGTTTGATGGATTTGAATGGGTATATGAACCTCAATTAGTTGAGTGATTATGGTTAAAGACCTTGAATTAGCTAAATGCAAAAATTTAGTGTGGTTAGGGTTTGGACACTTAGGGTTTAGAGACAAAAATGTGAAAAATTTGTAAATGATGTCTTTGACCTAATTTGAAGTAAGAAATGGTCAATGGTGACCAAATGAAGTGTGTTGGAAGTGTTGGAGTTGAGATCAAATTCGGATTGAGTGTGGTCATGCTGCTGGCAGCATGACCAAGGTCCCTTTGAGAGACCAAAAATAAAAATTTACAAGTCCAATCGGTATGAGACCAATTGGGAATGAAAATAGACACTAAATGACACAATTTTCATTTAGGAAGCATGCCCAAAAAGTGACCCAAACCTAGTGAACAAATTTACCAAACTTGGAAAATCTCAGTCTGCCCTGTACAAACTGACCAAATAAACAATATTTGTTCATTTGGCCATAACTTGAGGTAGGCAGGTATAAATGACCTGAAATTTTACTAGTGGATAGTTGATATGTAGACCTAAAACTTTCATGAATAACACAAACTCAAATTATGCCATTAACCAAGTCATTTGGCCACCCCAAGTTGGTGACCTAAAACTGCCAGAACCAAAATTGCCCAGAAAATCTGGGTTAAGTTCAATTCGGCAGCCATGGTTCAAATGGCTATAACTTGAGTTACAAAACTCCAATTGGAGTGATTCAAAAAGGAGAATAAACTTAAGACAATAGGGAACATTTTCTATGAAGAAAGTTTTGCCAAATTCCAACAGTAAATTGACTAATGAAACAGTGCAATCTTAGACACCAAAACTAAAAATTATCAAATTTGCCTAAAATACTTAGAATTTGAGTAAACAACCAAAACCAACAAATTTAGTGATCAAAATGTGGTATGTGGGTAAAGTTGGAATTCCCAAACCTATTAAGCCTTAGAAAGTCAACAATTTGACTTGAATAGTGTAGTAAATAGTAACTCCGAAACACAAAATTTAAAGAACATCGAGTTTAGCACATTAGAGCTAGGTAAAAGTGAAGTTAAATTTATTTTTGGATTTATGTTAAGTTATGGTACTAAAACACTGTAAATTTATGTGTTTCAATTGAAAAGAACACCAAGAAAGAACCCGAGGAATCGAGTTAAGGCCAAGAGGCGACTCGCTTGAGGTTTGTGCACAACGTATAATTTCTGTAAATTATTTTCTACATTTTGTTTTGAATAATTTGAATTAGTGAATTGTGACATTATTTATGATGCTTTGATTTAAATTGTTGAAAGTTAATAGTGTACATTTGAAATGGCAATGTTTAGCAAATTTTTGAGATAAGTTTTGAAACCACAGTGTCATGACCATATATTTGAACACCTCACTAGCATGACTAGTGGGGGTAATCAGCTTCGAATTTTGATTCCTTCTCTGGATGAAGTGTTAAGGTGTGCTAGTAGAAGAGGAATTTGAATGGATATCCATATATTTGAGCTAGCTAGCCTTGTGATGTAATTTCTCCTTAGCCTCTGGTTATTGAATTATATTTGTTTCGAATGGCATGATATTATTGTGGGTTTTATGAAATTGGTTTTGATAATTTGAAATGAAATTGTTTGGATTAAAATCTCATAATTCATGTTTTGTATTAAAGTTTCATGTTCAGTCTAATTTTTGAATAAATGTGATTTAAATTCTGCATAAAGGTTATTTTAGTATATTATTTTAGTAAATTCTCATAAAAATTTAGTGTGGTTAGGGTTTGGACACTTAGGTCAAGAGCATTGGTGGGACCAATGGGAGGAATTCAAGATCAAGTGTTGATTATCTACTCCTTCAGCAACTCTTGTAAAATGAATCAATGAATGAAATGCACCTAGGAATGCCCTGATTCAATTCTTGGTGGCTCAGAATTGAATCCCTTAGAAAGTCCATGATCATACCATATTTACTACTTATCCATGAATGCATGAGATGTATGGGAATGTATGCAATTATAAGATATATGCATGCTAAATGAATAATGTGCAAAGTGAGACCTTAATAGTAATTAGAATGACCATAAAATCTTCCAAACAAATGATTAAGTTGGAATGCTATAATTAAAGTAATTATAACATAGGCCCTCCATTGGGGCAATTATTTTAAGAAATTTTAAATAGTTGCATAAGATGTAATTAATTTAAGAGATTTTCTTAAGAATAATTGTTAAGCATGAGATGTTATAAATATATAAATGGTTTGGTGGCCAATATTGGATGTACCTGAGGACATTAAAATTATTTACATAATTACTGGCTCAATGGGATCAACTTAACTAATGCAAGATAAGTCAATAATGGATGTACCTGAGATTTTGAGCATTAGGGGCTAGGTAAAGGATTGAACCTCACATGAGATGTGATGGGCAAGGAGTTGCTCACTTATAGTTTATTGTAATTCCAATAATGGATGTACCTGAGGATGATCAATAGAATTATAAGAATTCAATCACCCACTAGAAATCTATCCAACTAGGATTTCCGTTTTCTACTTTGGAAGTGTAGGATTCGCTAAGTTAGTGGGAGGACCAATTTGATTAAAAGACCATAATCATTTTGGTTAATTACATGATACATTTACTAATTAATCTGGTTATTTTCTGCAGTTAATTTTCTGATAAAAATGAGCACAAAACAACCACGACCATCCAATATCCTTGCGAGCATACTTGATCACAATAGGTTGACAGGACCAAATCTGTCTGATCGGCTAAGAAATTTGAAGCTTGTCCTGAACCTTGAACATATAGGATATGTTCTAGATTCAAATGTTCCTGGTCCCTTACCTCCAGAGGCCACACAAGAGGAACATGATACTTTGGACAAGTGGAAGGAGCATGATATGAGAGCTAAGTGTTACATGCTTGCTTCCATGAGTAATGAGTTACAGAAGCAACATGAGAACATGCATAGTGCGAGTGAGATCCTCCTTCACCTACAAGAGTTATATGGTGAGCACAGCAGGAATGCTAGGTGTGAGATATCTAGACAGCTATTCCGTACGAGGATGTCTGAGGGACAAAATGTTGGGGATCATGTCCACAAGATGATTCGGCTGATTGAGCAGTTGAAACATCTTGACTTCAACATGGATTTTCAACTACAGACGGATTTGATCCTTCAGTCCCTTCCTGAGTCTTTTGGGAATTTTGTGACAAATTTCCATATGACTAAACAGGAATGCACCTTAGCTGGTTTACTCAACATGCTGGTTATTGCCCAAAAGAATATGCCAGGCAATAAAGGGAAAGAGGTAGCTTTGGTTGCATCTTCTTCTGCTGGAAAGTCCAACAAGAAGAAGGGCAATAAGAAAAAGAAACCTCAGATTCCTGGTCCTTCCAAGAAAATATCTAAACAGAAAAGGAAGACCAAAGCTGACAAAGGCAAAGGAAAGTGTTTCCACTGCCAATAGGAAAGTGTTTCCATTGCCAGTAAGAAAGTGTTTCCAAAGGCCCCAGGCTAGTAATCTAAATGAATGCAATGCCATGGAGAAAACCAACTCAACATCAAAATATATTTGGCACTTAAGGTTATGTCATGTTGCGGATGATAGGATTACAAAGCGGAGAAAATGGGGATTTTATCCTCATTGGGCTCTGAGCCTACTCCAACTTGTGAATCTTGCCTTCAGGGCAAAATGACTAGATCACCCTTTGTTGGACAAGGGCTAAGAGCTGAAAATATTTTGGAGCTAATACATAGTGATGCATGTGGTCCATTTAAAGAAATGGCTAGAGGGGGTTTTCATTATTTTATTACCTTTACTGATGATAAATCAAGGTTTGGGTATTTGTATTTGATGAAATACAAACATGAATCTTTTGAAAAGTTCAAAGAATTTAAATCAAGTAGAAAATCAAACAGAAAGAGTATTAAAGCTCTTCGATCGATCGTGGAGGTGAATATTTGAGTCTTGAATTTTATGAATACTTGAGAGAGCATGGCATTGTTTCTCAGCTGACTCCTCCAGGAACGCCACAGCTGAATGGTGTATCTGAAAGGAGAAATCGTACCCTATTGGATATGGTACTTAGTATGATGAGCTATACTGATATGCCAATCTTCTTTTGGGGATTGCATTAGAATCAGCTTTGTATATTCTGAAGAGGATTCCATCAAAATCAGTTTCTTCCACACCTTATGAAATATGGCATGGAAGAAAACCAAGTCTTAAGCATGTTAAGATTTGGGGTTGTCCAGCTTATATCAAAAAGCTGAACACTGATAAATTGGAGACCAGATCAGAAAAAGGTCGATTTGTTGGATATCCAAAAGATAGTTTTGGATATTATTTTTATTTACCTACTTCACAAAAGGTTTTGATAAGTAGAGATGCCACATTTCTTGAACAACAGTTTGTTCAAGAAGGAGGCAAAGGAAGGCAAATAGAGTTAGAATTGGAGAATTCTGACCAACCAACAGATCAGATGGATATAGATCCATCCAGTCAACCAATACCCGTTGATGAAACATCTACAGCTGTTCCTCGTAGAACAACCAGGGTATCTCACCCACCAGTGAGATATGGTTTTCTTCATGAAGAAGAACAAGAGTTGTCTACTCATGAAGAAGTAGATCATGGAGATGATCCACTTACCTATGAAAAAGCTATATCAGATATAGACTCTTCAAAATGGATTGATGCTATGAAATCCGAGATTGATTCCATGTATAAGAATCAAGTTTGGGATCTTGTTGACCCACCTGAAGGTATTACACCTATAGGGAACAAATGGGTTTTCAAGAAGAAAATTGGTTTTGATGGAAAGGTAGAGACCTATAAGGCAAAGGCTAGTAGCGAAAGGGTTTCGCCAAAGGCAAGGAATCGACTATGAGGAGACTTTCTCGCCTGTTGCCATGCTTAAATCAATTAGGATTTTATTAGCAATAGCTGCATACTATGATTATGAGATGTGGCAGATGGATGTCAAAACAGCTTTTCTCAATGGATACATTGAAGAAAACATTTTCATGGAACAACCTAGGGGATTTGAATCCCAAGATGGTTCCAAGGTATGCAAGCTAAAGCGATCCATTTATGGGTTGAAACAAGATTCGAGGAGTTGGAACATCCGTTTTGATGAAGCCATTAAATCCTTTGGTTTTATCAAAAATGAGGATGAGCCATGTGTATATAAGAAGGTTAGTGACAGTGCTATCACTTTCCTTGTCTTATATGTGGATGACATACTGTTGATGGGTAATGACACAGGTATGTTGACGACTATAAAGGTATGGTTGTCAAATACATTCTCCATGAAAGACTTAGGGGAGGCAACCTATATTCTTGGAATTCACATCTATAGAGATAGAGCGAAAAGAATAATTGGTTTATCCCAAAGTCTATACTTGGAAAAAGGTGTTAAAGAGGTTTAACATGCTTGATTCCAAAAGAGGATTGTTACCAGTGAGACATGGTATCCATCTTTCTAAAGAGATGTCTCCAAAGACTCTTAAAGAAAGAGATAAGATGGCCAGGATTCCATATGCTTCGGCTATTGGAAGTTTAATGTATGCAATGTTGTGTACTAGGCCGGATATCGCATATGCTGTTATTTTGACTAGCAGGTATCAATCCAATCCAGGTTTGGAACACTGGATAGCTGTTAAGAATATTCTTAAGTACTTGAGAAGAACTAAGGATTTATTCTTGATTTATGGAGGTGGACACTTGCAATTGGATGGTTATATTGATTCTGATTTCCAATCAGATATCGATGATAGAAAGTCTACCTCTGGATATATGTTTATTTGTAATGGAGGTGCAGTCAGTTGGACGAGTTCCAAACAGAGCACGAGTGCAGATTCCACTACAGAGGCTGAGTATATTGCTACATCAGATGCTGCAAAGGAAGCTGTTTTGATAAAGAAGTTCATGACAGAACTTACAGTAGTTCCTTCTATTGAGTCAGCAGTTCCACTACACTGTGACAATAATGGAGTAGTCATACAGGCTAAGGAACTAAGGTCTCACCCAAAATCCAAACACATAGAAAGGCACTACCACATTATCAGAGATATAGTTGGGCAAGGCGATATAGCCATGCACAAAAATAACATCAGTTAAAAAATCTAACTGATCCATTCACTAAGCCTATGTTACAGACTTAGTTAGATCGACATCTTGAGAAGATAGGTCTAAGATATTGTAATGAATGGCTCTAGTGCTAGTGGGAGATTGTTAGTAGTATGCCCTAGAGCATATCATTTAGTATGTATCTTGTACATATTTTTATTAATAAAAGGCATTTCCACTTTTCCGTTTACATAATATATTTATGTGTAATAGAAAAGGTCCATTGATATTTTGTTAGAAATATTATTCTTAAGTTGTTAAGAATATGAGTGATAATATTTCTAGCACGAAGTATCATAAATAGGTTCACAATCGAGGATACTTCTTAATAAGGACATGACTTATCCAGAAAGATTGTATTCATGTTTGTTCCCAAGTTATTTATATGAGATATAAATAAGATGGAATGGTGAGTCTCATGCCATATAACAAACATGATAGGCACTTATATATGATAAGTAGGCCGAACCAGTGACACTTATGACAAGCACATGGAGTTTACTCTTGTCAATGTTTTGTCATAAATCATATCAGTGCATATAATCTTTAGACCTGAGATAGCACAATTATCTTGTATATAGGTAGTTTGAGTTTGATACTGCTTTCATACTTGTACTGTGTATGGGTATATGGGCATGTGTTGGCTCCTACTAGTTATATATGGAGATAGGTGTTGATCAAGATGGAATCTGTTCCTCTAAGTAAATAGAGATAAATTCCTATGTTCATTTAATTGTTCTTGATGTTTCAAGTTCTGGCAGACAGATAGATTTATTGAGAAAGAGTTTCGATGAGAAAATCTTTTAATCAAGAACTGGAATTAAAAGAGAACATAATATTCATAGCAAATGGAGTTTGACATAAACCATGACTCCAGCTTGAGTTGGGATTTTGTAACAGAGAGATTCTAGTGCATGGTAACATATGATTATAGGTTCATTTAAGGTAAACCTTATTACTAATTGGGTGGCCATGGCATGCTATGCTAGGTATTAACCATGGTCTATGAGGTTCATAAAATGATTTAGAGAAATCATTTATGGTAAGAAAGAGTTCTGATGATATTAAGAGTTGATATCATGTCTCATTGCCAATTAGTGATGAGCCTAGTAAGTCACACACATACACAAGTTATCACCTAATTAAATTTGATTTAATTAATTAATTAAAGAGTTTAATTGATTAATTAAATAGGTTTGGTTTGCAATTAGTTTGCAAAGTCCCTAGCATGACTTGAAACCAAATCTAGATTATTGGATGTATAATATAAGTTAAATTTATATTTAAAGTGTTTAAATATGAATTTAATTAATGAGAAATTAATTAATAGAGATTAATTAATTAATTTATATTTGATATAAATTAATTAGAAGAAGAAAAATAATTATTTTGGATTGAGAACTCAAAATTAAGACACAGGGGCATTTTGGTCATTTTGCAGTGTGACACGTGGCACCATGAGATGGTGACACATGGCATAACACATAAGCTTGCCAAATGTTTTTTAATCATGTAAGATGATTAAAATCAAGATTACATATAGGTTTAACACTTGGCACAATGTGATTGGGTCACTTAAACCTAGAGCTAATCAAAGGGTGACATGTGGCAAGGTTTAATGTGTTAACCTAGCTATTTAAGTGTTGTTATGAGAAAATAAAATACAACCAGCAGCCACACTCCTTTGGTCACGCCATTTTGCATCCCTCCCTCAATTCTTCTTCATCTCTCATCAATTCAAAGAGATTAGCCATCAATCTCTTGAATTAAGAACACTAGAAATTGTTTCTAGTGTCCTGTTTACATCTCTAATCTCTTAAAAGGCAGAACTTGAATTTCTAATTAATAGAAAAGGCTTTAGAAGCTGTTCAAGGGCTGCCATAGGTGTTCTTAGTGTGGACAAGCTAGAGGGACAACATCTGGTGTCCTGAAGACGAATCTCAAAGGCGCAGACATTGCGATTGCATCAAGAGGTTAGTGTAATCGTTCTTGATTTAATCTAGGGTTCTAAAATTAATCTGATTAATTTTAAAATCTTAAATGGAAAATACATATCCAAAAACATATTAAAAGAGTTTTAATATGTTGTTTATCATTGAAATCAAATAGATAAAAATAAATCTTGCATGATGCATGTGACCCTAGGTGAAAATTTTTGAATTCAATGGTATAAACTTGTGTTTTTCACGCTTCCGTTCCTTCAATTCATTCTTCCATGCTAAAATGAAGAGCTCCAAATCCACCATTTCCGAATTGCTTGAAGCTTCCTAATCTAATCCATTTCCACCTCCAAACACCAAAGTCACTTCACTAATTTTGATCCCCACCTCACAAGGAAGAAGTAGATACTAAATTCAAGGGAGTTTGGTGAAGATTTAACAAGCCTCATCAATAGGTAAGTTTGTATTTTTATTATTGCTTTATTAAAGTTTGTAAGGATGTCATTGGTACTTGATTTATGAAGAGATTTTTGAGGTTTGATGTTTAAAGGGGGATATGTACTTTTGGCAGACATGGAAACTCCTTGAAGATAGTTTATTTTTGCTTGTAAATGGTAGATTAAAGGGTTGATTAAATGTTTATGTGTGTAGGAAATTATTTGGGTGATGTATACTTAGTATATGTGAATGTGTATTTGAAATTTGAAGCTTGTAATGCATGAATCGGCAGCCTGGTTTGGTGAACCATAAGGATGTTATTTCATGTTTGGTTTATGCAATATTAATGTTGAATTGTAGTAGTTGTTATGGCAGGTTGGGTATATGTATGGTGGTGTGAGGTTGGACATGTAAATGAGCATGATTAGGTGATTAAATTGTTGTAAGTGAGTTTGACAAATTCTGCACTATATGGTGTATGTTGAGTGTGATTATAAGCTGCCAAAATGATCAACAATATGTTGTAAAATATGTTTAGGTTATGGTACATACCAGATTGGGTAAGAATGTGTAAATTGGTAAATGCTAAAAGTGATCTTTGATGAGTAATAAAGGAAATGCAATAGGGCAGTTAGGTTTTGGGCTTAGAACTTTAAGTGTGTGGCTTCAATTGGTATAAGACCAATTGGAGGTGAAATTAGGCACAAAATGTGCCAACTTTCATGAAGGAAGTTTGCCAAAATTCTGCTTGTAAGGTAGCTTGAAAAATGACCAAATCCGGATTAGTGCAATTAAGGCCTGAAAATTGACCATTTGGGCAGTAGTTAGTATTTAGGCCATAAATCACTCAAAACCTGTCCAATTGACCTGAAATTTTGACCACGAATAGTTAAGACCTATATCTACAAGTCTTATGAAGACACCAAAGCCCAGAAATTACCATAAGTAAGTCAAAAAGCTTGCACAATTTCGGGTCCAAAAATTGGCCGAACCAAAATTGACCTAAAATGACCTAAGTGATCAATTTTGATGCATTTTGACCAGCAATAGTTAAATGACCATAAGTTGGTCTACATAACTCAGAATGACCTGAAATTTTTCCTCGCGTGCAATAAGACATAGATCTACAAGTTTGTAGTTTTGACCAAAATCCGAAAACCGAGGAAACTAGGTCGTCCGGCTAGGTCAAACTAGTATCCCAGAATCCAGCAAATTGCAAGAAAATGCAAGATACATGGAAATGAATTTTATAATATGTACCAACCCTAAAAGACTAGTAAATGTAACATATTAGTAACATTAAAACCTAATTTACCTAGAATGCATCGAGGGTCAACATATTAGGTTGACTAAGCAAATAATAGAATTCAGTGAATTAATTATCAAGCATTATCGTTAGAGACAGTTTAAATGACTACTGAAACACTTCAAATTGTGTTTCTCAGTTAGCAAAGACTCAGGGAAAGGGAAGGAAACACTGAGTCAAGGCCAGGAGACAGTTATCAGAGGTTTGTGCACAACAGCTATTTCTTTTGAATTTTTCAATTGAAATGAATTATGACTATTTGTACATTATTGTTTTAAATTGTGGAAATATATTTGAATGGATACTTATTGCTTGAAAAACATTGTAAATGGTTTGAAACTGTGAAAAATTGTTTGAATAATATTGATGGATACTTATTGATTGAAAAGCATTGGAAATTGGTTGAAACCACAGCTATCATGTATATTGATTGTATTCCTCGCTAGCTTGTCTAGTGGGACGAATTGAATTCCCTCTCTGGCTGAAGTGTAGAGGTGTGTGCCTGTTGAGGATGAATTAAATGAGTACTCATATTTTTGCTAGCTAGCTATGTTATTCCTCATTAGTCATCGACTTTTGGGACGAATTGAATACCTCATTAGCCATTGGCTTTTGGGACGAATTGAATAGTGGAACATGATTAAGCTATGTGTGATTTATTGAGATTCATTGTGAGATTGTGAAATGGAGTTTAAATTCTTTATGACATTCATTGTCTTGAATTTAAGTATGGTTTTAAGTGTCCACTATTTATTTAACTTATGATTTGTGATTTAAAGTTGTATTTGGTTAATGTTGTGCACCACTGAGACAATGTCTCAGCGATAGCTTTTCATTGCTGTCGCAGGTAAACAGACGGACAGGGCAGCAGACTAGGCTGCTAGTACATTCAGCGAGAGATCATCGGGTATATTGAGTATACCACATTTTGCATTTTGTACTGTAATGTATGTTCACTGTATGTATATAATGTTCTTGGTTTTAAGCAGTTGTAAATTAAAATGTACATTGAAGTTGTAAAATAAATTATGAGTTATTTTGGCTTGTAAAATTTGTACTGTATTTCCTTATCTCAGCTTTTGAAAAATTATTGTGGATTTGAGTTGAGAAATATATTGTGTTGTTTAACTGTTGGAGTTGAGATTGAGAAATATATTTGAAGTTCTTTTTATATGTTTTCTGTAGAACTGTTTTATTGAAAATACAGAGGGCACTCCGCCAAAATTTTTACAGAAATTACTAATAATTCAAATGTGTTAGTTGTTTCACTTCAGTTCAAAAATTTTTAACACCTATAAATAGTGCTTACCACTGTAAAAGAAAGTAAGAAAAGTTTTAAAATCCCTTGTAGTATATTTAATGGGTTATCTATAGACGAAGTTGGTAATTCATTAGGTATACTACGGGATCATGTTATGCCTTATAGAGGGGTAGGGTGTGACATGTTTTAGTGGTATCAGAGCTAGTTTTTAAATTATGTTTTCATAGATTATTTGAATATTCTTTCTTCATAGTACAACTGCTCAATATCATTGTTTGATACATACAGTACATTACATTATAAATATGCACTAACAGGAGGAAATCTCCTTTTGTTATTTGTTCAGGAGGTCTAAGATCCTCGCATTGACTATGGAAGAGGGTGATCGTTCAGTCGATCAATCTATAGAGGCTGATGTGCACGGGGATGCCCTAGCCCTACACAATGTTAGTGGTTCAGCAGCACCAGCCCCCGCAGTACCACAGTTTCCTGCTTAGTTCACTCAGCAGATGGCTGTAATGTTTCAACAAATGGCTGGTAATGTGCCTACTCAAGTCCCAATACAGACACCAGTGGTACAACCATAGTCTCCTGCTAGGCAGTGTGAAAAATTGATGAAATATGGGGCTACAGATTTCATGGGGACAGTAGATCCTCTAGAGGCAGAACCATGGTTAGAGAGGATGGATAGGGTATTCAAGAAACTGCATTTCACGGAGGAGCTCATATTTGAATACTCAATATCTTTGCTACAGGGGGATGCTTATGATTGGTGGAAAACCATTCCCCACAGTTTGGTAGCACCTGCAGTGTTAACATGGGATGACTTTCTCAGGGAATTCAGACAAAAATATGTTCCTGATGCTTATGTAGGCTAGAAGCTGCAAGAGTTCCTAAGTCTGAAACAGGGGAGCAGATCAGTGGCTGAGTATGAAAGAGAATTTTCCCGCCTAAGCCATTATGCAGTAAGTCTACTTTCTACCAGTAGGGAGAGATGCAAGAGGTTTGAAACTGGCTTGAAGCCCAGTATTAGATTACAAGTGGTCGGATTCAAACACACTAACTTCTCTGAACTTATTTCTCAAGCCCTAGAGTTAGAGAGAATTGAATCTGAAGCAGCTCCTGAGAAAAAGAAATCAGAGAAGACAGAGAAAGAGGGAAAATCAGTAGAACAGAGTCCTAGTGGTCCTACTGGAAAGAGGAAAAACCATGGGGGACACAGCAGAGGTGGTAAGAAGTTTGGTAGGGGAAGATATTCAGGACAGAAACCTCATTTATCTGGTCAGCAGAGTACCAGAGGTTCCTACCCTCCCCGCCAATGTGAAACTTATGGAAGAAATCATGGTGGGATATGCTACAAGGCTATTGGAGCCTGTTATAACTGTGGAGGCACAAGACACTTTGCCAAGGACTGCACCAGTAGGCGCAGAGTTGGACCATCTCCTACTACTGCAGAAGGGTCAGTTCAGAGGCCTGTCACTAGAAGTTCACAACCACCCAACAGAGGTAGAGGCAGGGGTAGAGGTAGCCCAGCAGGCAGCCAAGGCACAGTGAAACAATCAGATCAAAGACAGCGCTTCAGTCATAATCTATGCAATGAGACAGAGAGAAGAGGCCGAGACATCTGATGTTGTGGCTAGTACCTTCTCAACTTTTAATCAGGATGTGTTTGTGTTATTTGATCCGAGTTCTACCCATTCTTATGTGAGTGCTAGCATCATTGATTGCATTGCTGTTCCATGTACAAAAATGGACTTTGAGGTGCTAGTAACAAGTCCATTAGGACAGGAAGTCAGGGTTAATAAAATGTGTGGGGATTGTCCTTTGGTGATCCAAGGACACACTTTTCTGTCTGATTTGATTGAAATGCCCTTCAGAGATTATGATATTATCTTGGGCATGGATTGGTTAGCTAGGCATCATGCCATGATTGACAGTAGGCTGAAGACAGTCACTTTCGGTCTCCCTCAGTACAGTGATGTGGTAATACATGGGGAGAGGCAGCTATTGCCATCAAACATCATTTCAGCTGCACTAGCTAGAAAAACGATTAGGAAAGGGTGTGAGGCGTACTTGGCACATGTGATAGACACCCAAGTGGAGAGTCCAGCATTGAAGGACATCCCCACTGTATGTGACTTTCCAGATGTGTTTCCTGATGAATTGCTAGGATTACCTCCGGAAAGAGAAGTGTAGTTTGAAATTAATGTTATGCCTGGTGTGGATCCAATCTCTATAACACCATAAAGAATGGCACCAGCAGAGTTGAAGGAGTTGAACGTACAATTCCAATAACTACTTGAAAAGGGCTTCATCCGCCCTAGTGTGTCACTTTAGGGAGTGCCAGTATTGTTTGTTAAGAAGAAAGATGGCACCCTCCGCTTATGTATTGATTACCGGCAGTTGAATAAGGTGACAATAAAGAACAGATATCCATTGCCTTGCATTGATGATCTGTTTGATCAGTTAAAGGGTGCAGTTGTATTCTCCAAAATTGATTTGCGATCTATTTATTATCAGTTGAAGGTGCAAGAGCAAAGTATTCCAAAAACTGCTTTCAGAACTCGGTATGGCCACTATGAGTTTCTAGTAATGCCATTCGGGTTAACAAATGCTCCAGCTGCTTTTATGGATCTGATGAACACTATCTTCAGACCATATCTAGACCAATTTGTGGTGGTGTTTATTGATGACATTTTGATATATTTGAGGAATGCAGAGCATGACAGACATCTGCGAAGTGTACTGCAGACTTTAAGGAAGAAACAGCTATACGCCAAATTATCGAAATGTGAATTTTGGCTAAAAGAAATCTCCTTTTTAGGACATGTTGTGTCAGCTGAACGGATTAAGGTAGATTCCAGCAAGGTATAAGCTATCCTTAATTGGAAGCTGCCCAGGAATATCACAGAAATTCTCAGTTTTCTAGGTTTAGCTGGATATTACCGTCAGTTTGTGAAAGGGTTTTCTATGTTATCTTCTCCACTGACCAAACTGCTTCGGAAAGATGTAAAATTTCAGTGGACAGATAAATGCCAGCGGAGTTTCGATGAGTTGAAGAGGTGTTTAACTAAAGCTGCAGTCCTCACTTTACCTACTCCGGGTAAAGAATACACAGTTTATAGTGATGCTTCTCATAATGGGTTAGGCTGTGTACTGATGCAAGATCGGAATGTCATTGCTTATGCATCACGCCAGCTGAAATCGCATGAGAGGAACTACCCAATACATGATTTAGAGCTAGCAGCTATTGTTTTTGCTCTGAAGATCTGGAGACACTATTTGTATGGGGAGAAATGTTACATTTACATAGATCACAAGAGCTTGAAGTACTTAGGCACCCAGAAGGAATTGAATTTGAGGCAGAGGAGATGGTTAGAACTCATTAAAGACTATGATTGCTTAATAGACTATCAGCCATGGAAAGCAAATATGGTGGCTAACGCCTTAAGTCGCAAGACTATGGCAAGTCTCAGAGTTTGTCCTTTGTCCATGGTATATGAATTGAAAGCACAGCATGCCAGTTTAGAGATTGATAATGAGGGACAGATAGTAGTTGCATAGAATGTACAACCAGTGTTGATTGATCAGATCAGAATGGCTGCTCAGAGTGATGTTAAATATCAGAAGCTACTGAAAGAAGTCCAGCAGGGCAAGAAACTTGAATTTTCTGTGAAAGATGATGGTTTATTGCTACATCAGGGCAGAATGTGCGTTCCTAATGATGCTGAATTGAGACAGATCATTATGAAGGAAGCACATGAGTCTCCTTTTGCTATGCACCCTGGTGGAACTAAAATGTATAGAGGGCTGAAAGAGCATTACTGGTGGATGGGTATGAAGAGAGATATAGCTGAATTTATTTCCAAGTGCCTAACTTGTCAGCAAGTAAAGGTAAAACATTAAGTTCCAGCTGGTTTGTTACATCCTTTGCCAGTACCAGAGTGGAAATTGGAACGGATAACTATGGATTTTGTTACAGGACTTCCGAGGACACAGAATAGTCATGATGCAGTATGGGTTATAGTTGACAGATTGACCAAGTCTGCTCACTTTTTGCCAGTTCGGATGGACTATAGCCTAGAAAGATTGGCCAGATTGTACATAAATGAGATTGTAAAAATGCATGGAGTGCCAGTATCAATTGTGTCTGACAGAGATCCTAGGTTCACTTCTAGATTCTGGGGTAGTCTTTAGAGAGCCCTAGGAACTAGATTGAACTTCAGTACAGCAGTCCACCCACATACAGGTGGCCAGTCTGAAAGAGTAATTCAGATATTGGAGGATATGCTACGGGCTTGTGTGATTGAGTTTGAAGGTATTTGGGATACACACTTGCCTTTGATTGAGTTTGCTTATAACAACAGCTACCAATCAAGTATTGGGATGCCTCCATATGAAGCTTTGTATGGCAGAAAGTGCAGAACTCCCTTATGTTGGGATGAAGTAGGTGAAAGGAAGATGATTGGGCCAGAAATTGTTCAGCAGACAGAGGAAAAGATCAGATTGATCAGAGATAGACTCAAGGCTGCATCAGACCGTCAGAAGTCCTATGTTGATCTGAAGAGAAGAGATATTGAATATGCAGTGGGTGATAAAGTATTCCTCAAAGTTTTTCCTTGGAAGAGGATTATGAGATTTGGTAGAAAGGGAAAACTGAGTCGTCATTTCATCGAACCATATGAGGTTCTGAAAAGAGTGGGTCCTTTGGCATATCGGTTAGCATTACCTTCGGAGATAGCAAGGATACACAATGTCTTCCACGTGTCCATGTTAAGGAGGTACAGATCAGACCCATCTCATGTACTATCAGTTGAAGAAATTGAGGTAAATCCAGACCTCTCCTATGAGGAAGAACCCATAGAAATTCTAGCTTATGAGGTGAAGCAGCTGAGGAATAAACAGATACACCTGGTTAAAGTGCTGTGGAACCATCATTCAGGCTAGGAAGCTACTTGGGAACGTGAAGAGGATATGAGGAGACAACACCTATAGCTATTCAGAGACTAATGCCAGGTAAAATTTCCAGATGAAATTTATTTAAGGGGCGGAGAATTGTAACACCCCTAAGTTCGGTAGTGCGTTCTACTGTTCCAGCGACCAGTGTTATCCAGACAGCTAGGATGCTTAGAACTACACTTAGATATGAATGAGGAGACATAAAATAATGAAATACAAGAAAAGAAAATACAAGAAAAACAAAGGAAAAATAATAGCAAAGAAATATAACCAAGTTAAGTGAGCCGATAACCCTAGCGATGGGTGACCGCATCGGGAAGTCGTGGCGTGGACCGTTGACTAGCCCTGGACCACGGGGAACCCTGAAAAATATTTTTAGGACTTAAATAGACCCCTATTGAAGTATAAATACCATTAGAAATATTAAATAAAATTAAATAATTAGTACAGAGAAAAGTGAGAAATTGAAAAATGGATAAAACTCGGTGTTACCGAAAAATCAGGAATGCAATCCGAACAGGGGCATTGTGGTCATTTGACACCCCGAGTTGTCTTGCGACCTAAATGTCCATTAAAAATAAATAATATTACAATTGGAAAATATAATGAAAAATTGAATTAGTGGTACTTAATGTAAATAGCCAAAAATGGGGTATAAATGGAGTAATTAACACTTTAAAACATATTAAATCATTAAACTATGGTGAGTGGAGCACTATGGGATTAAACAATCACTATGTGGGCAGGTGTAAACCCACTAAGCATTTCATCTTCTTCATTCATTCTTCCATGCTGAAATGAAGAGCTCCAAATCCACCATTGCCGAATTGCTTGAAGCTTCCTAATCTCCTCCATTTCCAACTCCAAACACCAAAGTCACTTCACTAATTTTGATCCCCACCTCACAAGGAAGAAGTAGATACTAAATTCAAGGGAGTTTGGTGAAGATTTAACAAGCCTCATCAATAGGTAAGTTTGTGTTTTTTATTATTGTTTTATTAAAGTTTGTAAGGATGTTATGGGTATTTGATTTATGGAGAGATTTTTGAGGTTTGATGTTTAAAGGGGGATGTGTACTTTTGGCAGCCATGGAAACTCCTTGAAGACAGTTTATTTTTGCTTGTAAATGGTAGATTAAAGGGTTGATTAAATGTTTATGTGTGTAGGAAATTATTTGGGTGATGTATACTTAGTATATGTGAATGTGTATTTGAAATTTGAAGCTTGGAAATTAATGGAATGTAATGCATGAATCGACAGCCTGGTTTGGTGAACCATAAGGATGTTATTTCATGTTTGGTTTATGGAATATTAATGTTGAATTGTAGTAGTTGTTATGGCAGGTTGGGTATATGTATGGTGGTGTGAGGTTGGACATGTAAATGAGAATGATTAGGTGATTAAATTATTGTAAGTGAGTTTGACAAATTCTGCACTATATGGTGTATGTTGAGTGTGATTATAACCTGCCAAAATGATCAACAATATGTTGTAAAATATGTTTAGGTTATGGTACAAACCAGATTGGGTAAGAATGTGTAAATTGGTAAATGCTAAAAGTGATATTTGATGAGTAATAAAGGAAATGTAATAGGGCAGTTAGGTTTTGGGCTTAGAACTTTAAGTGTGTGGCTTCAATTGGTATAAGACCAATTGGAGGTGAAACTAGGCACAAAATGTGCCAACTTTCATGACGGAAGTTTGCCAAAATTCTGCTTGTAAGGTAGCTTGAAAAATGACCAAATCCGGATTAGTGCAATTAAGGCCTGAAAATTGACCATTTGGGTAGCAGTTAGTGTTTAGGCAATAACTCACTCAAAACAGGTCCAGTTGACCTGAAATTTTGACCATGAATAGTTAGGACCTATATCTACAAGTCTTATGAAGACACTAAAGCCCATAAATGACCATAAGCAAGTCAAAAAGCTTGCACAATTTCGGGTCCAAAAACTGGCCGAACCAAAATTGACCTAAAATGACCTAAGTGACCAATTTTGATGCATTTTGATCAGCAATAGTAAAATGACCATAACTTGGCCTACATAACTCAAAATAACCTGAAATTTTTTCCCGCGTGCAATAAGACATAGATCTACAAGTTTGTAGTTTTAACCGAAATCCAAAAACTGAGGGAACTAGGTCGTCCGACTAGGTCAAACTAGTATCCCGGAATCCAGCAAATTGCAAGAAAATGCAAGATACATGAAAATGAATTTTGTAACATGTACCAACTCTAAAAGACTAGTAAATGTAACATATTAGTAACATTAAAACCTAATTTACCTAGAATGCATCGAGGGTCAACATATTAGGTTGACTAAGCAAATAATAGAATTCGGTGAATTAATTATCAAGCATTATCGTTAGAGACAGTTTAAATGACTACTGAAACACTTCAAATTGTATTTCTCAGTTAGCAAAGACTCAGGGAAAGGAAAGGAAACACTGAGTCAAGGCCAGGAGACAGTTATCAGAGGTTTGTGCACAACAGCTATTTCTTTTGAATTTTTCAATTGAAATGAATTATGACTATTTGTACATTATTGTTTTAAATTGTGGAAATGTGTTTGAATGGATACTTATTGCTTGAAAACATTGTAAATGGTTTGAAACTGTGAAAAATTGTTTGAATGATATTGATGGATACTTATTGATTGAAAAGCATTGGAAATGGTTTGAAACCACAGCTATCATTTATATTGATTGTATTCCTCGCTAGCTTGTCTAGTGGGACGAATTGAATTCCCTCTCTGGCTGAAGTGTAGAGGTGTGTGCCTGTTGAGGATGAATTAAATGAGTACTCATATTTTTGCTAGCTAGCTATGTTATTCCTCATTAGTCATCGACTTTTGGGACGAATTGAATACCTCATTAGCCATTGGCTTTTGGGACGAATTGAATTGTGGAACATGATTAAGCTGTGTGTGATTTATTGAGATTCATTGTGAGATTGTAAAATGGAGTTTAAATTCTTTATGACATTCATTGTCTTGAATTTAAGTATGGTTTTAAGTATCCAAATGTGTTAGCTGTTTTTACAGAAATTACGAATAATTCAAATGTGTTAGCTGTTTCACTTAAGTTGAAATTTTTTTAACACCTGTAAATAGTGCTCACCACTATAAAAGAAAGTAAGAAAAGTTTTAAAATCCCTTGTAGTATATTTAATGGGTTATCTATAGACGAAGTTGGTAATTCATTAGGTATACTACGGGATCATGTTATGCCTTACAGAGGGGTAGGGTGTGACAAGCACTGCAAATGTCGCAGTTTCCTGCATAGTTTGCACAGCAGATGGCTGCGATGTTTCAACAAATGGCTGGGGGTATGCCAACTCAAGCTCCACCCCAGACACCTGTGGCACAACCACTGCCTCCAGCCAGACAGTATGATAAATTACTGAAGTATGGGGCTACAGAATTTAAGGGTACAGTGGACCCTTTAGAGGCAGAACAATGGCTTGAAAGAATGGACAGAGTATTTAAGAAGCTGCACTACCAATATGAACTGAAGTTTGAATACTCTGTGTCTCTACTATAAGGGGATGCGTATGATTGGTGGAAGACCATCCCCCATAGCTTGGCTGAAACACCAGTGTTGACCTGGGATGACTTCATCAGAGAATTCAGACATAAATACATCCCAGATGCATATGTTGATCAGAAATTGCAAGAATTTTTTAGTTTGAAACAAGGGAATAGATCAGTGGCAAAGTATGAGAGGGAGTTCTCCCGCTTAAGTCATTATACTAGGAGTCTGCTTTTCACCAATAAGGCAAGGTGCAAGAGATTTGAGATGGGTTTTTGAAGGAACGGAAGCGTGAAAAACATAAGTTTATACCATTGAATTCAAAAATTTTCACCTAGGGTCACATGCATCATGCAAGATTTATTTTTATCTATTTGATTTCAATGATAAACAACATATTAAAACTCTTTTAATATGTTTTTTGATCTGTATTTGCCATTTAAGATTTTAAAATTAATCAGATTAATTTTAGAACCCTAGATTAAATCAAGAACGATTACACTAACCTCTTGATGCAATCGCAGTGTCTGCGCCTTTGAGATTCGTCTTCAGGACACCAGATGTTGTCCCTCTAGCTTGTCCACACCAAGAACACCTATGGCAGCCCTTGAACAGCTTCTAAAGCCTTTTCTATTAATTAGAAATTTAAGTTCTGCCTTTTAAGAGATTAGAGATGTAAACAGGACACTAGAAACAATTCCTAGTGTTCTTAATTCAAGAGATTGATGGCTAATCTCTTTGAATTGATAAGAGATGAAGAAGAAGAGATAAAAACCCTCAAAGTGGCGTGACAAAGGAGTGTGGCTGCTGGTTGTGTTTTATTTTCTCATAACAACACTTAAATAGCTAGGTTAACACATTAAACCCTTGCCACATGTCACCCTTTGATTAGCTCTAGGTTTAAGTGACCCAATCACATTGTGCCAAGTGTCAAACCTATATGTAATCTTGATTTTAATCATCTTACCTGATTAAAAAACATTTAGCAAGCTTATGTGTTATGCCATGTGTCACCATCTCATGGTGCCACTTGTCACACTGCAAAATGACCAAAATGCCCCTGTGTCTTAATTTTGAGTTCTCAACCCAAAATAATTATTTTTCTTCTTCTAATTAATTTATATCAAATATAAATTAATTAATTAATCTCTATAATTAATTTCTCATTAATTAAATTCATATTTAAACACTTTAAATATAAATTTAACTTATATTATACATCCAATAATCTAGATTTGGTTTCAAGTCATGCTAAGGACTTTGCAATCTAATTGCAAACCAAACCTATTTAATTAATCAATTTAAACTCTTTAATTAATTAATTAAATCATATTTAATTAGGTGATAACTTGTGTATGTGTGTGACTTACTAGGCTCATCACTAATTGGCAATGAGACATGATATCAACTCTTAATATCATCAGAACTCTTTCTTACCATAAATGATTTCTCTAAATCTTTTTATGAACCTCATAGACCATGGTTAACACCTAGCATAGCATGCCATAGCCACCCAATTAGTAATAAGGTTTACCTTAAATGAACCTATAATCATATGTTACCATGCACTAGAATCTCTCTGTTACAAAATCCCAACTCAAGCTGGAGTCATGGTTTATGTCAAACTCCATTTGCTATGAATATTATGTTCTCTTTTAATTCCAGTTCTTGATTAAAAAGATTTTCTCATCAGAAACTCTTTTCTGAATAAATCTATCTATCCTGGCCAGGAACTTGAAACATCAAGAACAATTAAATGAACATAGGATTTTATCTGTATTTACTTAGAGGAACAGATTCCATCTTGATCAACACCTACCTCCATATATAACTAGTAGGAGCCAACACATGCCCATATACCCATACACAGTATAAGTATGAAAGCAGTATCAAACTCAAACTACCTATATACAATATAACTATGCTATCTCAGGTCTAAAGATTATATGCACTGATATGATTTATGACAAAACATTGACAAGAATAAACTCCATGTGCTTGTCATAAGTGTCACTGGTTCGGCCTACTTATCATTTATAATTGCCTATCATGTTTGTTATATGGCATGAGACTCACCATTCCATCTTATTTATATCTCATATAAATAACTTGGGAACAAACATGAATATAATCTTTCTGGATAAGTCATGTCCTTATTATGAAGTATCCTCGATTGTGAACCTATTTATGATACTTCGTGCTAGAAATATTGTCACTCATATTCTTAACAACTTAAGAATAATATTTCTAACAAAATATCAATGGACCTTTTCTATTACACATAAATATATTATGTAAACGGAAAAGTGGAAATGCCTTTTATTAATAAAAATATGTACAAGATACATACTAAATGATATGCTCTAGCGCATACTACTAACAGTTTTAAGCCCAGTTTGAGGATGTAGGTTGTGGGATTCAGGCACAACAACTTCTCAGAACTCATGTCTCAAGCACTTGAGCTAGAAAGGATTGAATCAGAAGCGACCCCAATAAAAGAAAAATTAGAAAAAGTTGAAAAAATCCGAGAAAGACAAAGGGGAAAAATCAGTTGAACAGAGTTCTGGTGGGACTTCTGGGAAGAAGAAGAAATTTAGTGGACCCAGCAGGGGTCGAGGTGGAAGGTTTGGTAAGGGCAGATTTTCTGGACAGAGACCCCCTAGGTCTAGTCAGCAATCGAGCAGGGCTTCATATTTTGCCCGTCCCTGTGAGACTTGTGGCAAGATTCATGGGGGGGAATGCTATTGGGCTACTGGAGCCTGCTTTAACTGTGGAGGCAAGGGCCATTTAGCAAAAGATTGCACTAGTGCTCCTAAATATGGTCCAGCTCCTACTACTGCTGAGGGATCTATTTAGAGTCCTACTCCTAGAGGTTCACAATCAGTTGGCAGAGGAAGAGGCAGAGGTAGAGGCACTACTTCAAGCAGTCAGGGTACAGTTGGTCAGTCAGCACAAGGAAGTACTTTAGCCAGAGTCTACACAATGAGACAGCTAGAAGAGGCTGAGACTTTTGATGTGGTACGGTACATTCTCTATCTCTGATCAAGAAGTATTTGTATTGTTTGATCCGGGTTCAACCCACTCATATGTTAGTGCTAGCATAGTCAATTCACTTGTTGTTCCATGTGTGCAAATGGGTTTTAAAGTGCTAGTAACTAGTCCGTTAGGACAAGAGGTTCGAGTTGATAGAATCTATAGAGACTGTCCTTTGGTGATCCAAGGACATGTTTTCCTGTCAGATTTGATTGAAATGCCCTTTAGAGATTATGATATCATCTTGGGCATGGATTGGTTAGCCAGGCATCACGCCATGATTGACTGTAGACTGAAGACAGTCACTTTTGGTCTCCCTTTATACGGTAATGTGGTAATACATGGGGAGAGGCATTTACTGCCATCAAACATCATTTCGGCTGCACTAGCCAGAAAGATGATCATAAAGGGGTGTGAAACATACTTGGCACATGTGATAGACACCCAAGTGGGGAGTCCAGCATTGAGGGACATCCCTACTGTATGTGACTTTCCGGATGTGTTTCCTAATGAATTGCTAGGATTACCTCCAGAAAGAGAGGCGCAGTTTGAGATTGATGTTATGCCTGGTGTGGATCCAATCTCCATAACACCATATAGAATAACACCTGCAGAATTGGAAGAGTTGAAAGTGCAGTTGCAAGAGCTGCTTGACAAGAGCTTTATCCACCCTAGTGTGTCACCTTGGGGAGCGCCAGTGTTGTTTGTAAAGAAGAAGGATGGCACTCTCTGGTTATGCATTAACTATCGGCAGTTGAATAAGGTGACAATAAAGAATAGATACCTATTGCCCTGCATTGATGACTTGTTCGATCAGTTGAGGGGTGCAGCTATGTTCTCCAAAATTAACCTGAGATCAGGTTATTATCAGCTGAAAGTACAAGAGCAGAGCATTTCTAAAACTGCCTTCAGAACTCATTATGGCCATTATGAGTTCTTGGTCATGCCATTCGGGTTAACTAATGCTCCGACTGCTTTTATGGATCTGATGAACACTATCTTTAGACCATACCTCGACCAATTTGTTGTGGTATTCATAGATGATATATTGGTCTATTCGAGGAGTGCAGACGAGCATGATAGACATCTGCGGATTATACTACAGACTTTGAGGGAGAAACAATTATATGCCAAATTATCGAAGTGTGAATTTTAGCTGAAGGAAATATCTTTCTTGGGGCATGTAGTATCAGAAGAGGGCATTAAGGTAGATCCAAGTAAGATTGAAGCTGTCCTTAATTGGAGGCCACCCAGAAATATCATAGAAATTCGTAGTTTTCTGGGTTTAGCTGGATACTACCATTGAGGGATTCTCCATGTTGTCATCTCCATTGACCAAGCTGCTTAGAAAAGATGTGAAATTTCATTGGACAGATAAATGCCAACAATGTTTTGATGAATTGAAGAAATGTTTGACTGAAGCTCCAGTCCTTACTTTACCTACTCCGGGTAAAGAATACAGAGTTTATAGTGATGCTTCTCACAATGGGTTAGGCTGTGTATTGATGCAAGATCGAAATGTCATTGCCTATGCATCACGCCAGCTAAAACTGCATGAGAGGAACTATTCGACACATGACTTGGAGCTTGCAGCTATAGTGTTTGCTCTTAAGATCTGGAGACACTATTTGTATGGGGAAAAGTGTTTGAAGTATTTGGGCACCCAGAAAGAGTTGAATTTGAGACAGAGGAGATGGTTAGAGTTGATAAAAGACTATGATTGTCTGATAGACTATAAGCTAGGGAAAGTTAATCTTGTGGCTGATGCCTTAAGTCGCAAGACTATGGCGAGTCTACGGGTTACTCCTTTGTCTGTGGTACATGAGTTGAGATCATTGCATGCCAGCTTAGAGATTAATGATGAGGGCAGACAACAGTTACGTGGCATGTACAGCCAGTATTGAGTGATCAAATCAGAATGGCTGCTCAGAATGATCAGAAGTTTCAGAAGCTATTGGAAGAAGTCTGGCAGGGCAAGAAACCAGAATTCTCAATTAGAGATGATGGTTTACTGCTACACCAAGGCAGAATATGTGTTCCTGATGATATTGATTTGAGGTAGATCATTTTGAAGGAAGCACATGAGTCTCCTTTTGCCGTGCACCCTGGTGGCATAAAAATGTATAGAGGGCTAAAGGAGCATTACTGGTGGATGGGTATGAAAAGAGATGTAGCAGAGTTTATTTCCAAATGCCTAACTTGTCAGCAAGTAAAGGTAGAGCATCAAGTACCCGCTGGGTTGTTACATCCACTACCAGTACCAGAGTGGTAATGGGAGTGAATAACAATGGATTTTGTGATGGGACTTCCAAGGACACAGAAGAGTCATGATGCAGTTTGGGTCATTATTGATAGACTGACCAAGTCTGTTCATTTTCTGCTAGTCCGGATGGACTACAGTTTAGAAAGATTGGCCAGGTTGTACAATGATGAGATTGTAAGACTACATGGAGTGCCAGTATCCATCATATCAGACAGAGATCCTAGGTTCACTTCTAGATTCTAGGGTAGTCTTCAGAGAGCCCTAGGAACTAGATTGAACTTCAGTACTGCATTCCACCCACAGACAGATGGCCAGTCTGAGAGGGTAATTCAGATCTTGGAGGACATTCTATGGACTTGTGTGATTGAATTTGAGGGCAGTTGGGACACATACTTGCCTTTGATTGAGTTTGCTTACAACAACAGCTACCAATCAAGCATTAGAATACCTCCATATGAAGCTTTGTATGGCAAAAAATGTAGAACCCCGTTGTTTTGGGATGACGTGGGTGAAAGAAAGATGATTGGACCCAAAATTGTTCAGCAAACTGAAGAGAAAATCAAGGTGATCAGTGATCAACTTAAGACTGCATTGGACCGTCAGAAGTCCTACGTTGATCTAAAGAGAAGGGATTTTGAGCATGCAGTGGGTGAGAAAGTATTCATCAAGGTTTCTCCTTGGAAGAGAATTATGAGATTCGGCAGAAAGGGGAAACTGAGTCCTCATTTCATTGGGCCATATGAGGTTTTGGAAAGAGTGGGTCCTTTGGCATATCGTTTGGCACTACCTCCAGAGTTGGAGAAGATACATAACGTCTTTCATGTGTCTATGTTGAGGAGGTATCGATCAAACCTATCTCATGTACTACCATTGGAAGAAATTGAAGTGAATCCAGATCTCACATATGAGGAAGAACTCATAGTGATTCTGGGTTATAAGGTGAAGCAGCTACGAAACAAGCAGATACCGTTAGTAAAAGTGCTGTGGAACCATCATTCGGGCCAGTAGGCTACTTGGGAACGAGAGGAGAACATGAGGAGACAGCACCCACAGCTGTTCAGAGATTAATAACAGGTAAAATTTCGAGACGAAATTTATTTTAAGGGGGGGGGGGGAGGAGAATTGTAACACCCCTATTAGTATAGCCTGGTATATTTCACTGTTCTAGTGATCGGTGTTGGTCCGAACAATTAAGGGGATTAGAACCACACTTAAGATAACTAGATAAGCCATAAACACAAATAATTAGTAATTATCAATTAGTTAAGTATAAATAAGAAAAACAGAACATAAGAAGTTAAATGAGCCGAGAGTCGCAGTGATGGGTGACCTTCTCGGGAAGGACTGCGAAGTCATTTTAAACTCAAATTTCGAACCTTAAAATGTGACGCTGCTGTCCTTACGACCATTACTAACACAGTGGAAAAGAGAAAATCATGAAAAAGAATTGTTAAGCAAGTCAAATAATTAGGTCAAGAAGCCAAAAGAAATATTGAATTATTTACAAACCGGGTTGAATCGGCGAGGGGCAATTTGGTCAATTGGCCTCGAGAGCTAACTCCTGACCTAACTGTCAAATAAAATCAGAGAAAAGAAAACTTTGGAATCGGGAATTAAATTAAAGAAGCATGGAAAAATAAAGGAAAAAGAAAAGAAAATGAAATATGAATTATTACATCATCCAAGTGACATCATACATGATATCAAAAATACAATTTATTTAATTAAAGTTGACTAAGTCAAAATTTAAGATAATTAGATGTAAAAACAAATAAAAAAAAATTTGTTGGGTTGTCGTCTTCATTTGGCCGAAATACATTCTCTCTCTTCCCTCTATCTTATTTCATTCTCCACCATTGATAAGCCTCAATAAGCTTTTGAACCCACCAATTAAACCCTAATTTCCCTAAATTATCAACTTAAACCTCATCCTCGCATCTTGAAGAGTATAGAGGAGCAAGAAATGGAAAGAAAATTGGAGAAAAGGGGAGTTAGAATTTGCTACACAAAGGTTAGTAATAAACTCTAACTTATTTCTTCAAATTTCTTGTAAATATGCTTAAAGTAACTTAGAAATTAAAGAAATGAAATGAAATTTATTGTTGAAGGACTAAACTGAAATTTCAGCCAGCATGGTAGGGAGTGTGATTTGCATGGTTTAATGGATTCGAATGGGTATATAACCTCAATTAGTTGAGTGATTATGGTTAAAGACCTTGAATTAGCTAAATGCAACAATTTAGTGTGGTTAGGGTTTGGACACTTAGGGTTTAGAGACAGAAATGTGAAAAATTAGTAAATGATGTCTTTGACCTAATTTGAAGTGAGAAATGGTCAATGGTGACCAAATGAAGTGTGTTGGAAGTGTTGGAGTGAGATCAAATTCAGATTGAGTGTGGTCATGCTGCTGGTAGCATGACCAAGGTCCCTTTGAGGGACCAAAAGTGAAAATTTACAAGTCCAATTGGTATGAGACCAATTGGGAATAAAAATAGACACTAAATGACACAATTTTCATTTAGGAAGCATGCCCAAAAAGTGACTAAAACCTGGTGAACAAATTGACCAAACTTAGAAAATCTCAGTCTGCCCTGTACAAACTGACCAAATGAACAGTCTTTGGCCAAAACATGAGCTAGGCAGTCTAAATGACCTGAACTTTTACCAGTGGACAGTTGAGATATAGACCTAAAACTTTCATGAATAATACAAACCCAAATTATGGCATTAACCAAGTCATTTGGCCACCCCAAGTTGGTGACCTAAAACTGCCAGAACCAAAATTGCCTAGAAAATCTGGGTTAAGTTCAATCCGGCAGCCATGGTTCAAATGGCTATAAATTGAGCTACAAAACTCCAATTGGAGTGATTCAAAAAGGAGAATAAACTTAAGACAATAGGCAACATTTTCTATGAAGAAAGTTTTGCCAAATTCCAAATGTAAAATGACCAATGGAATAGTGCAATCTTAGACACCAAAATTGAAAATTATCAAATTTGCCTAAAATACTTAGAATTTGAGTAAACAACCAAAACCAACAAATTTAGTGACCAAAATGTGGTATGTGGGTGAAGTTGGAATTCTCATACCTATTAAGTCTTAGAAAGTCAACAATTTGACTTGAATAGTGAAGTGAATAGTAACCCCGAAACACAAAATTTAAAGAACGTCAAGTTTAGCACGTTAGAGCTAGGCAAAAGTGAAGTTAAATTTATTTTTGGATTTATGTTAAGTTATGATACTGAAAAATTGTAAAATTATGTGTTTCAGTTGAAAAGAACACCGGGAAAGAACTCGAGGAATCGAGTCAAGGCCAAGAGGCGACTCGCTTGAGGTTTGTTCACAACGTATAATTTCTGTAAATTATTTTCTGCATATTATTTTGAATAATTTGAATTAGTGAATTGTGACATTATTTATGATGCTTTGATTTAAATTGTTGAAAGTTAATTGTGTACATTTAAAATGGCAATGTTTAGCAAATTGTTAAGATAAGTTTTGAAACCACAGTGTCATGACCATATATTTGAACACCTCATTTAAAATGGTAATCAGTTTCGAATTTTGATTCCTTCTCTGGATGAAGTGTTGAGGTGTGCCAGTAGAAGAGGAATTTGAATGGATATCCATATATTTGAGCTAGCTAGCCTTGTGATGTGATTTCTCCTTAACCTCTGGCTATTGAGATTATATTTGTTTCGAATGGCATGATATAACTGTGAGTTTTATGAAATTGGTTTTGATACTTTGAAATGAAATTGTTTGGATTAAAATCTCATAATTCATGTTTTGTATTAAAGTTTCATGTTCAGTCCAATTTTTGAATAAATGTGATTTAAATTCTGCATAAAGATTATTTTAGTATATTGTGCACCACTGAGTCCTAGTACTCAGCAATGGCTGTTATTGCTATCACAGATATAGAGACCAGAGGAGCAGCAGATTGAGCTGCTTAGGACAGGGGAGCTACCTGCTTGAAGTATTTGGGTATAATTTATACCCTGACTGTAAATATTTATTTTGATGTTTATGATGCACATAAATGTATGGACATGTAAATTCGGTCTTGAGCAGCTTGTATAAAGTTTATATAAAGTTTATAATAAATTTTAGTTTGAATTTCTCTTAATGTAAATTTTTACAGTGATGTATATAAATTATTTTGTTATTAATGAAACATGAATGGTAGTATTTTATTTTGAATTCAATGAAATTCATTAATGGAATTTGATGATTGTTGGATATTGAAAGTGGTGGATTTGATTTTTGAAAGTTGATAAATGAGTTGAAATTGATTGAGATTGGTTGTGAAACTGAAGAAGTGGTTGAGAAAATTTATTGGAAGTGCTTTCTTTCAGGTATTTGAAGAACTATTTTCTCAAAATACAGACGGAACTCCGTCAAAATTTTTATAAAATTTGCGAAAAAATAAAATGGGCCAAAAATTTTAATTGATTTTTAACTTTAATTAAATGTTTTAATATCTATTTAGAAATGCTCACCACTTAACAAAAGTAAGAAAATTATTTTAAAATCTCTTGTAGGGTACTTAATGAGTTATCGGTAGGTAAAGTTCGGTAGTTCATTAGGTATTCTATGGGATCATGTTATACCTTACAGAGGAGTAAGGTGTGACACAAGACCACTGCATCACTTAGGCTGTTGGACACAATCCCAAGAGACTAAGAAAATACATATATGCTCACTATTCGAATCCTAGACAAAATTTCGATAATACCTCTCAACATCTTTACAAATCGAAATTGTTAGCCTAGTTGATTGCATGGCAAACGAAGGCATCACTAAATGGATTGACAAAGTGAAAGTCTCCCTTCCACTAAAGTCAATTGACTCGTTTTCCAACTAGGGAGCCTTTGGTTCATCCTTTCCACAAGATAAGCATATGTAGATTTTTTAACCCAATAGTGCAAAATGGGACACCCAAATATCGACCCAAATCTTAAGTTCCTACAAATCCCAATTCACTTGTATTCTCCCTACGTAATTTGGAAGCAACATTCTTAGAAAAAAAAATACTCTATTTTTTTTAGTATTGACCCTCTACCTTGACCACTCACAAAAACTATTCAAAAGACTATTTGTCATCTTTACATGGGATCTTTTAGCTTCTAAAAAAATAACAAGGTCATCTGTAAAAAATAAGTGGGAAAGAGATTGACCATTCTTCCTCAACTAAATAGGCTTCCAAGATCCACTATTACTCATATAATGAATTCCATGTGAAAGTCTTTCCATACACAAAATGAAAAGATATGGCGATAAGGGATCACCTTCATGCAATTCTCTACTAGGTTCAAATTGCTCAATTAGGTTCCCATTTTAAAATAACTACATCGATGAAGTGACACACTACAAAATTAGCTGAATAAAATTATGTGGTAACCCAACTTATGTAAGAGTGTCCAATAAAAGTCCTAACTAATTTGATCATAAGCCTTCTCCATGTTGATTTTGATAGCCATAAAACTAGGGCTGCGCATTTAGGTGAAACCAAACCAAACTGAACTGAAAAAAAAAATCTTAAAATCAAAATTTATGTTTTAAAGTAACCAAACTGAATCAAACTACTGGAAAAATCGAATCAAACCAAATTGAACTAGTTCGGTTTGATTGATTCAACTTATCGATTTATGTATACTGTTCTTTTTTCATGCAAATATCGCTGTTTTATTTGTTCCCTTAACCCAGTAGTACCCAATCCCTAACCAAACCAATCCCAGTCATATAGCCAATATTATGAATAAACAGTATTATCCAACATTAAATAAATCAATATTATACAACATTACAATTTCAATGGAAATGTGAAATTATTCCATGAAGTATTGTATACAGAACAAATTAGTATTATAATCGAAACCCAAGTTAGTCTTATATCTATCCTGATGCATGCCAAATGCGCCAATTAAACAAAGTAGTCTATTATACTAGCTAACTTATAGCAAGAGCAAGTAGAGATCAATCCCATAAAGAATAATTGACCAATTAGCAAAATGAATTCAAGCATTCACACACACTAACAATAAAGAACATAGGGGTTTTGAATTTTATTAATTCTAAAGAAACAAAAGTAATCAAGTTAAACTAAAAGGTAAAAGTATGAAGAATGCAACTAACACAATATGATAACGGCTCAATAGAAAGATATGTATCCACCACGAAAATTATATATCAATCATTGACACTAATGCAATAATTCATTCACTTAAATAAATTGGCTATAAAAACCAAATAAGCATTAATTTCCTTATTTCTCCTTATTAGATTAATCAAAGCAAGCATCTAATTAACCCCTAACCAATTGAACAACCTTAGTCAAGTGCAAGATTTAACTCAATGGTAGCTTTAATATACTAAAAAAAATCACTAATTCTATATAACAATTACACAATAATTTCACAACTTGAATCTGATGTTGATGATGATGCCATATGCTCCAAAGGGATCTAGAAGTGCTCCACAGGCCAAAAAAAGAAGAAGAAATCACACTAGTAACCAGATCAAGCAATTATCACCTTTGAATGCACAAAGAGGGACTTTCGCCACTTTGAGTAGAAGAGAATTGAAAAGCTCCAGATCTATATTTTGGACCCTTGTTATAGAGAAAAATAGGTTAACTAAGACTCCATATTTGATTTAAAAGTCTTAGTTGTATTATGACTTAAAACTCTCTCAAGAATCCTAATTAAAGTAGGAAAACAAGTTAAAAATAACTCTCCTTGTATAGACCTACCACTTGCATGACCTTGAAGACCCACACACCTTTATTTTATTTATTTTGAGCCTTAAATAAAATAATTAAACCCACGAATTAAGTCCTAAACTCCTAGTCCCATATAACACAATATAAAGAGCATAAACACACTTAATATGTGACCTTTATTATAATGTAGCCCAATTGCTCTCACCTTTCATATATCACCTTAGAATACATCAAATAAGTTCCATCTAAGGCCATAAGGTCAGATTCACACTGATCATATACAAGCTTTATTAAGACTATCCAAAGAAGCTCAATATGACTTAATGTTCGAATCTGTTCGTTTTTACTATTAGTCTCTAAATACCATGAATAAGACACCCCTAAGCTCGTTGATGTGTGTTTTGCTTCTTTTTATGCTCAATTTGCCCCTTTATGCCTTATAAGCTTTTACATGCTCTTGTAAATACCTAATAACATAAAAATAAGCAATAACATGCTAATTAAATAAGAAACAAACTCCAAACACTTGAATGATAAAGACAGAACATTTTAGGCAACTGTCAAATTCCTCCACACTTAGCTTTTGGTCGTCCTCAATCAAAACCAACTAAAATATAAAACAATGACTCAATCTATACTTTCCAAGATTATCAAAGATAAGCATATCATAAGCATAAACATAAACAAGCTCTCTAAGAATCATAGATATTACAACAAAAAAAAAAATCTCTTCACATATGTTAGAACTTCACTTAACATAGCAATCTCATCAAAAAGCTAAACATACCAACAAGGAGGATCCTCACATAGGCATAAAATCACTCCATCTCTCATGTGTTTTGGGTAAAGTGTTTTCTCTCAAAATTCAATCCATGAACATGACCTACCATAAGATTGCTTGTTCATCTCATCTCCACTACTTAGATCATATGCATAATATAAATCTGAAGGTCTTTATTAGAGTTATAGTGGGGCTAAGGTAAAGGTGTGGAACAAAGGATAAACAATTCTAAAAACAAAAGAAATTAGTTGAGCATCCAAAACTCATGAATTCACAACATAAAACATGTACCAACTAGAATTTATCACATTACAAAATAAGCTCTTTTCTAGCTTCAACTCTCTTATTCACACCTTTTCAACAATAATAATTATAACAATTAATGTTCTCTCATTATAGGAATGAATGCAAATTCACCCTTTCTTATCTTTTTTTTTTTTTTTTTTTGCTTTTCATTCCATATCTTTCACTTTACTTTTTAAGTCACAAGAACATCAATTGTATACTTTCATACTTATATCCCCAATTCACTACCACTTTTACATACTTTCCAACCAAAACTAATTCAAAAAGTTTCAAATGCTCTACTAATCCTATAGTAGGGTAGAAACACTTGTTTTACAAGCTAAAGCTTATAATGTGGCTCAATTAAAAAGAATAGGAATAATTTAGGCTCAAAATTGGTGCACTAGAGGGATAACTTTTAGTTGCCAATAGATTGGCTATTTAAGCTCAAGTGGTTACACCTAATTTGCCTTTATCACTTAAATGCATGCACATATCCATGTAATCTCAAAAAGATTTAAAGCAAGTTCTAGAGATACATAATCAAGGAATGAATATCCATAAAAAGAAAGATTGATATTGAAGTTTCAATCATGGGCTCAAAAGCTCATAAAAGGTATTGATCTTTCATATTAGCTTATTCAACATTTCAATTAAATTACCACATAAAGAAAGCCTAAGTTGTAATTCAACTCATTCATTTTACCCATGCTCTCATCAAGCTAAATCAATCCATACTCGTAATATACCTAATCTCATTAATCTTAGAAAGCACCTAAAACACACCAAAGGTATAACATGTAGACACAAAAATTTGGAAAAAAAATGCAACTAACATACATATAAACCCATGCAAAAGACACTAATCCCTCACCCACACTTAAAGCTTGCATTGTCCTCATTATAAGGGCAAGGAAATAGAAATAAAAATAAAAGTAGAGAGGATAAAGAAAGCAAATTTGATTATTAAAGATCTCTGGTTGCCTCCCAAGTAGCGCATTTGTTTAAAGTCGTTTGCTTAACTTCATGCCTTTCTTCGTTGTTTATACTTGGGGTCCTCTAAGTCCATCTCTTTAACATTATGCTCTTGAAAGCTCTCGTATTATTGCTTCAACCTATGCCCATTCACCTTAAACACTTTGTTTATTACTACACTTTGAATTTCAGCTGCACCATGATAAAAAACATTTGTAAGAACAAAAGGACCAGCCCACCTAGAATGCAACTTAACTGGAAAAAGTTTACGTTTAGAGTGGAAAGGAGTACATTCTGACCAACCACTGTAACACCCCGAAGCTCCGAGTTATGAATAGTACCATTTTTGGTCCGTGACTAACACTATTCAAAGACACCTTGAGGACTGAAAATAAATAAAAAATTAATCGAGATAGACACAATAAAAATTCAAGTGACTCAAAAATATAAGGACTCACCGGGTATATTGTAAAAGAGAGATTATGACCCGATAAGGGGCATTTTGGTCAATTCACTTTAAGAGTTCATTTTTTACCAAAATGTCAATTTAATTAAATGAAAATAAAATATTGAATTATGAAGAAATATTGAGGGAAAAATTAGAGTAAAAGTGGAAAGAAAATAAAAGAGGCAAAAATCTAGAATTTAAATTCCATTTTTGACCTAATTAAAACTAGTGACTTATGGGCATTTGACAATTAAACTTAATTATTTAATTAAAAAGGAATAAATAAGAATAAAAGAAGACAAGTCTCCTTCTTTCCCTTCTTCCATGCCACCACCCATCTTCCCTCTCCCTCTATTTTCTTTTCACTTCTTCTCCAATCTTCTTCCACCATTCTTTTCCCTTCCAAGTCTTGATTCACTTCAATTTCCTTCATAAATTCCATAGCCCACTAAAAGAAAACATCAAAGAGATCTTTGATTGAGAGATTAAAAACAAGAAGAGCAAGATTTGAAAGAGATTGGAAGTGGAAAAAATCAAGTGAGGTAAGCCATCTCTTTCATGCTTAATTAACCAAATATGCTTTGAATCAAGTTTGGGTGTGATGAATTTACATGAGAAAGCATGAAATTTCATAAGAAAATGAAAGAAAACATGTATGGAATCTAAACTAGGGTTTTGGCCAAATTGGAGAAAAGTTAGGGTTTGATGTATTTGAATGAAATTTATGATGAGATTAAGCTTAGTTGAAGTAGTATACATGATTGGGACAAAGAAATTGCATGAAATGTGTATAAATTTAATTATGGGAGATTAGGGTTCATGGGAAAATTGGAGTTTTGGTGCTAGAGAGTAAAATTGGTGTGTGTAGTATTAAATTATAGTCATTTGAGGTTTATTTAGTTTGGATTGACATTAGGTTGATGAATGGAGGTAATGAAATGGTAGGATTAGGGAAAATTGCAAACTTTGGTGTTTGAAAATTGTGGGGTTGTGCTAGGAAGTGTCATTGATGTCACACTTTACCCCTCTGTAAGGCATAACATGATCCCGTAGAATACCTAATGAACTACCGAACTTCACCTACCGATAAATCATTAAGTACCCTACAAGGGATTTTAAAACAATTTTCTTACCTTTGATAAGTGGTGAGCATTTCCTAATAAGTACTTAAAACATATGATTAAAAGTAAATCTAGTTAATATTTTTTGTCCATTTTATTTTTCCGCAAATTTTTTAAAAATTTTGACAGAGTTCTGTCTGTATTTTGAGAAATCAGTTCTTAAAATACCTGTAAAAAGCACTTCTAAAATTTTTTTTTCTCAACAACTACTTCACTTTCACAATCAAACTCAATCAATTTCAACAATTCCACAATCATTTCAATCAATTTCTCAAGTTCAAAATTCAATAATCCTTAGAATACTAGTAATACATTTCATTTAAATTAAATAAAATAGTTTCACTCATATTTCATTAGAGACAAAACAATTTATATACATTCTTACAAAATTTACATCAAAAGAAATACAAACTAAACTTTATTACAAACTTCA
This sequence comes from Hevea brasiliensis, assembly GCF_030052815.1. Classification (NCBI taxonomy): domain Eukaryota; kingdom Viridiplantae; phylum Streptophyta; class Magnoliopsida; order Malpighiales; family Euphorbiaceae; genus Hevea; species Hevea brasiliensis. Next base: position 30,185,871 of record NC_079509.1, on the reverse strand, counting down.
TACAAATTTTTGTACAAGCTGCTCAAGACCCATTACATGTCCATACATTTATATGCAATACATACATCAAAAGAAATATTTACAATTAGGGTATAAATTATACCCGATAACGTCAAACAGAATGATCTTTAATCCTTAGCAGCTCAGTCTGCTGCTCTTCTAGTCTCTGTATCTGCGACAGCAATAAACGCTATCGCTGAGTACTAGGACTCAGTGGTGCACAACATACTAAAATAATCTTTATACAAAATATAAATCACATTTATTCAAAAATTTGACTAATATGAACATTAAATGCAAAACATGAATTATAAGATTTTAATGCAAACCAAGTTCATTTCGAAGTATCAAAACACATTTCATAAAACCCACAGTTAGATCATGCCATTTGAAACAAATAGAATCTCAATAGCCAGAGGCTAAAGAGAAATCACATCACAAGGCTAGCTACTCAAATATATGGATATCCATTCACATCCTCTTCTACTGGCACACCTCAACACTTCTCCAGAGAAGGAATCAAAATTCAAAACTAATTATCCCCGCTAGTCGTGCTAGTGAGGTGTTCAAATATATGGTCATGACACTGTGGTTTCAAAACTTATCTTAATAATTTGCTGAACATTCTCATTTCAAATATACACAATAACTTTCACAATTTAAATCAAACATCATAAGAATGCCATAATTCAATATTTCACATTATTCAAAACAGTATGCAAAAGATAATTATAAAAAATATACGTTGTGCACAAACCTCAAGCGAGTTGCCTCTTGGCCTTGACTCGGTTCCTCGGGTTCTTTCCCGGTATTCTTTTCAACTGAAACACATAATTTCACAGTGTTTCAGCACCATAACTTGGCAAAAATCCAAAAATAAATTTAACTTCACTTTTACTAGCTCTAACGTGCTAAATTCGACGTTCTTGAAATTTTGTGTTTTGGGTTACTATTTACTACACTATTCAAGTCAAATTATTGACTTTCTAAGGCTTAATAGGTATGGGAATTCCAACTTTACCCACATACCACATTTTGGTCACCAAACTTGTTGGTTTTGGTCATTTTCTCAAAACTTAGGTCTTTTAGGCAAAATTGCCAAATTTTCAGTTTTGGTGTCTCTAATTATCTTTATTTCATTGGTTCTTTGTTGAAATTTGCCAAAACTTTCTTCATAGAAAATGTTCCTTATTGTCTTAAGTTTATTCTCCTTTTTCAATCACTCCAATTGGAGTTTTTTACCTCAAGTTATAAGCAAATTACATTTACTATTCTTGCTGCAGAATTTTGTTCTGGCAGATTACTGATTCTAACTTCGTTCAGCAATTTGATCAAGTTAGGTCCATAATTTGGTCTAATTTTCTTCATATGAAATGTTCTACTATACCTTAGGTTTCCATCGGTTCAAGAATCACCTAAATCGGAGTTTTTTAGAGAGAGTTATAGCCATTGAAACTTTACTGTTTATATGGCAATCTGCAGTTCTACAGATTCAGGTCACCAACCTTGCTCAGTAATTTGATTGGGTTAATGGCATAATTTGGGTTGGTGTTCTTCATGAAAGTTTTAGGTTTATATCTCATCTAACCACTGGTAAAATTTCAGGTCATTTTGACTTGCCTAGCTCGAGTTATGACCAAATGAATTCATTTGGTCAGATTGTGCAGGGCAGCCTGCGATTTCTCAACTTCGGTCACTTTGTTCACTAGGTTTTAGTCACTTTTTGGGCAGGCTTCCTAAATGAAAATTGTGTCATTTAGTGCCTATTTTCATCCCCAATTGGTCCCATATCCATTGGACTTGTAAAATTTCATTTTTGGTCCCTCAAAGGAAATTTTGGTCATGCTGCCAGAACATGACCTTATCCAATCCGAATTGGCTTTTAATTCCAACACTTCTAACACACCTCATTTGGTTACAAATGACCATTTTTCACTTCACATTAGGTCAAAGACACCATTTACAAGTTTTTCACATTTTTGGTCTCTAAACCCTAATGTCCAAACCCTAATTCACTAACCTCATGCATTTACTTGATTCCATGCCTCTAACCATAGTCATTCAACTAACTAAGGTTTATATTGTAACACCCTCCCTGTAGCAATTTCGTACATTCTACTGTTCCGGTGATCGGTGTCGGTCCGGACAGCTAGAATGTCTGGAAAAATATTTAAATTAAAGTGAGGAACTATAATTAACTCAAATATTAATAAGAAAAATTTAGGAAAATTTTAGAAATAAAATACAACCGAGTTAAATGAGCCGGTGCCCTAGTAATGGGTAACCTAGTGAGAAGTTGCGGTTCTCGCAACTAAGAGCCCTAGACCCGGGGGAAAAATTATAAAATAATTTTTGGGACTCCAGAGAAGGGTCACTGAGGTTCCTATGGCATTAGAATGCCAAGGAAATATTTAGAAAAAATTTTCAATCGGTACAGATAATTTTGGCCCGTTAAGCCAAACGGAGGGCATTTTGGTCATTTCGCTTTCAGAGGTGATTTTTGGCCGACTTGTCCAGTTAATTAAATAATTATTATGACGTAAAATGTGAATAAATATTACTAAAAATTGAATTGAAAATGAATAGAAAAAAAATAAATTAAATGGGAATTTATGACATCACATGATGTCATTAGTGTGCCTTCACCCACTTAAGTGTTGACACATGGCATAAATGTGTTTAAAAGAGACAAATGGGCTGAAAAATGGGAGAAAAAAAAACCAGATTTCCATTTCTTCTTCTTCCTTGCCGTAAACCATTCTTCCCTGACCTCCATGGACAAGCTTTTTCAAGCTTGATTTTCCCTAGCTTCCACACCATAAAAGCCCTAGTTGTCTTCACAAAAAATTCACCCCACACCTTGAGGAAGCTTTGGGCAGTAAAATTTTGAAGAAAAATTAAAGTTTTGGTTGGCTTGGATTTGAGCTAAAAGAGGTTAGTGACCTAAACCTTGAATTTCACTTAAATTTCATGTTTAAGAACTATAAATGTGTGTAAATGACAAAGAAATTTGATGAAACACCGTTGGTATGCTAACCCTAAATTTTGGCAGCCATGGTTAGGGTAATATGGTGATGATTTTTGGAGAGCTAACATGCTAGTATGGCTGCCCTTAATGTGTATCTTATAAGTGAATTGATAAATGCAATGATAATGCATGGTTTTGAAATGTTGAGTTAGGGTTTGGGTTGAAGAATGAGACTTTGATCTTGTGGTGATGGGAGTAGGTTTTAATGGTCAATTAGTGACCATTTAGTTTGGTTTGAATAAAAAATGAAGTGAATTGGGTTGTGGGATTTGAGGTTGGAGTGGCTGCCTTATGGGACCTGCAGGTTTGGATGTGAGTCCAGCCTGTTTGGACAGCCATAACTAGAATTCTAGAGGTTCATTTGGTGTTTGGCCAATTGAAAATGAAACTAGACACAAAATGGCACAACTTTGGTGAAGAAACCATGCCCATAACACCAAACTAAGTAGACCAAAACCTTGCTCCAATCCGGGTGACTTGCAATCTGCCTCGGCAAAATGACCAAATGAACAGTATTTGGTCATTTGGCCATAACTCAATGTAGCAAGGTCCAATTAACCTGAAATGTTACCAGAAATAAGTTGAGATATAGACCAACAACTTTTATGAAGAAACCTGACCCAAATTATGACCATAACCTAGTCAAATTGTCAACCAAACTTGAGTTACAAAATCTGGCAGAAACAATTTTACCCAGAATTTTGGGTTCTACCCAATCCGGCCAGTTATGGTTTTTAGGCTATAACTTGAGCTACAAAACTCCAAATGGAGTGATTCAAAAAAGGAAATTCAACTAGACAAAATGAGGAACAACTTTCATGTTGAGCATTTTTCCAAATTCCCACTGCAACAGTAACTAATGGAACAGTAAACCCAAAGCTTCAAAACTGAAAATTCTATCCAATTCACATTAAGCTTAGAGATGGTATTGGCAACCAATACCAACAAGTTTAAAATGCAAAATGTGGTATGTTGATGATATTTAAACTAATTTACCTATTGCCAATGCAAAAGTCAATATTTTGGTTGACCAATAAAATGAATAGTAATCATAAAAATTCAATTTCAAAGAATTACATAAATGAAAGTGTTAAATGCCCTAGTAGGCCTAATGTGATTGGTTTGAATAGGTTTGAATGCCAATAGGGTTCTGTTAGCAGTACTGCATATGGCTTCATGCCATTCTGTATTTCATGGCTTCCCATGCCATTCTGTGACATAATAGCCTTTAGCTATGATATTGAGTTGTTATACTCGGGTTTAATCCCCGATAATTATCACAGCTTATTAGTTGTTCTGTTGCATACCGGGAGACACAATGTGACCAATGGTGTGTTGGTCAGAGGTACTTAGTACCCAGTACCAGTTTACCCATTTATCTAGTCTAGTCAACTAGTATAGGTTACTCAGGCAGTATTAATAAATCTTACCAAACTTCAATTGAATAATATTGCAATAAGCATTTGAGACTTAGTTCACCCAAAAATGAAAACATACATTCTGTACACATGTTTTTATTTTATTTTATATTGTCACCACTAAGCAGAATTGCTTAGCTTGTCGCTTTTGCCACGCGCAAGTACTGGAGACATAGCTGGGGAGTCCAGCAGGCCTCATACAGGGTGAGCCTTCATATGTGCACTCAGAGTTCAGAGTCACCTCACATTGCAGTGCATTTGGTAGGACATTAGGCCATTTTGATATTTTGATATTTTGGTATTTTGTATTTTGTAACCTTCTGTAATGTATATTATAAATTCATGTAATTATGCTTTTGATGTAAGTATCTATGGAATATGTTAAGTAATAAATTGAGCATTTTTCATTGAGTTGATTGTGTTTTGAATTGAATTGAATTTTTGAGATACTAAAGTGAATTGAGAAATTGTTGAGAATATATTGAAGGTTGATTGAGAATAATGTGATGATATTATTGGAAGTGTTTTTAACAGGTTCAGAAGAACTGTTTTTCCAATTTATAGCCGGCACTCTGCCGGATTTTCTATAAATTTTGCGAAAAAATTTAGATTTATCAAAAATTATAAATAAATAAATTAAAAAGGATTAATTAAAATTGATACATGAATTGGTGTTCCGACACACTAAGTGGCATAACTTGCTCGGCTACACTGTAGACGGGTAAGGGGTGTCACATTTAGTGGTATCAGAGCATCGGTTTAGGCATTTCTGGGTCTAGATAGAGTACATTCCATTGCATTGCATTTGTAAGTGTTGAGGTGACACTGATGCAGATCTGTTGTTTTCTTATTTTCAATAAGTTATGGATCTGCCATGAAGCGATTGATGAAGAGGTGGAGAGTCATGCTCCACCAAGGGCTGAGTCTGGGGGCAGGGGAGAATCTGCTCCACCAGTAGCTGAGGCACCTGCTCAACCTTAGTTTGCTCTATTCCAGCAAATGACTGAGTTCTATCGGCAAATGATGTGGGCAATTCCACCACCACAACCACAACCACAACCTCCACCAGCACCACAGAAGTCCCATTTGGAGAAATTGCGAAAACATGGGGCTGTAGACTTCTTTGGGAAGAGGGAGGATGATCCCATGGCTGCAGAAAATTGGTTGGAAATAACCATCAGAGTACTGAAACAGTTAAACTGCACTCGAGCGAGAACACGGTGGGTCTTTGTGTCCCTACTTCAGGATGATGCATATCAGTGGTGGGACACAGTAACCAATGAGGTGAAACCTGAACGGATCACCTGGGAATTCTTCCTCACAGAGTTCAGGAAGAAATATATTAGTAAAGTGTATTTAGAAGAGCGAAGAAGGGAATTCATCAGTTTGAGGCAGACGGTTGTCGATGGTGAGTATGAGCGTGAGTTTATTAGACTGAGCCGGTATGGGAGGGAGATAGTCCCTACCAAGGCAGAGAAGTGCAGATGGTTTGAGGAAGGGCTCAATGACAACATCAAAGTCATGATCACAGCACTGGAGATCACGGATTTTTCTAAACTGGTGGATGCTGCATCAAAAGTGGAAAGGGTTAGAATCAATGAACAAAATAGAAGGAAAAACAGAGAAGAAGTGCAGGTCGGTCCAATGCATATTCTGCTCCCAGTAAGAAGAGTAAGGGTCCTCCTGCTTAGAGTTCGGGACCACCACGAGTCGAGTCGATCTCGAGGCCCAGACCACAGTTCACACCTAGGAGAGGCCAGTCCACACCATCAATGGGCAGCTCTCTAGGGACGGTGTTTAGGGGACCAGCCCCTACATCTTCTGCTTGTCAGTACTGTCAGAAGTGGCACAAGGGGGAATGTTGGCTAGTGACCGGTGCATGCTTGCGGTGTGGATCTACAGAACACCAGATCAAGAATTGTCCGAAGAGGACTACTACAGTTGCTCCAACACAAACTGACAGACTTGCTCCTGCACCACAAAGAGGTAGGAAGTCTGGTAAAGCTGAGGCAGCTGGTCCATCACTGAGGCCTGCATCCGAGTCAACTGAGAGGCTAGACACTAGAATACCAGACAGGGCTTATGCCATTACAGCTCAAGAGGAGCAAGATGCCCCGGATGTCATCAGGGGTACGTTTTCCTTCCACAACACTTCTGTACATGCATTGGTGGATCCAGGATCCACTCATTCCTACATTTGCATCAAACTACCCATAGAGAGGGGAGTTCCAGTAGAGGAGAGTGATCAAGACATTCTGGTCACAAATCCACTAGGCCATAATGTGATAGTGAATAAGGTGTATAAAGGTTGCCCGTTGAGGAGTCAGGGGTATGAATTCTCGGCAGACCTAATTGAATTGCCCTTCCACGAGTTTGACGTGATTTTGGGAATGGACTGGTTGTCACATCATCAGGCAATAGTTGATTGTAAATTGAAGAGAATTTCTCTGAAAACTTCTGAGGGTAATGAGATCACTATTGTGGGTGAAAGGACATATTTCCTGTCCAATGTTATCTCAGCTACAGTTGCAAGAAGAATGATGAGAAAAGGCTGTGAAGCTTACCTAGCACACGTGGTTGATACTAGGCAAGCTAAGCCAAACCTGAATAATATACCCACAGTAAGAGACTTCCCAGATGTATTTCCTGAAGAGTTGCCTGGTTTACCACCAGAAAGGGAAGTCAAGTTTGCTATTGAGGTAATGCCGGGTACAACACCCATTTCCATTGCTCCTTATAGGATGGCACCCACTGAATTGAGGGAGTTGAAAACTCAGTTGCAAGAGTTGCTTGATAAGGGGTTCATACGCCCCAGTGTGTCACCATGTGGAGCTCCGGTGCTATTTGTGAAGAAAAAGGATGGAACTTTGAGATTGTGTATTGATTACCGGCAGTTGAATAAAGTAACTGTGAAGAATAAATATCCATTGCCCAGAATTGACGATCTGTTTGATCAGTTGAAGGAGCAGTGTATTTTCAAAAATTGACCTCAGATCAGGGTATCATCAGTTGAGGGTAAAGGATGCAGATGTGTCAAAAACTGCATTCAGAACCCGGTATGGGCACTATGAATTTCTAGTGATGCCGTTTGGGTTAACAAATGCACCAGTAGCATTTATGGACCTTATGAACCGTATCTTCCATCCATACTTAGATCGGTTTGTAGTGGTATTTATTGATGATATTCTGGTGTATTCCAAGACCAGGGAAGAACATGATGAACATTTGAGGATTGTTCTGCAAACCCTGCGAGAAAAGAAGTTGTATGCTAAATTGTCCAAGTGTGACTTCTGGATGAGTGAAATCTCTTTCCTTGGACACATAGTATCAGTGAGAGGATTAGAGTGGATCCCAAAAGATAGAAGCGATGATGGAATGGAAGCCTCCCGGAAATACAAGCGAGGTCGAAGTTTCTTGGGGCTAGCTGGGTATTACAGAAGATTTGTGAAGGGATTTTCCTTAATAGCTGCTCCAATGACCAAGTTGTTACACAAGAATGTCAGATTTAACTGGAATGACAAATGTCAGGCTAGTTTTGAGAGGTTAAAGGCTATGTTGACAGAGGCACCAGTGTTAACACAGCCAGTGTCAGGAAAGGACTTTGTGGTCTACAGTGATGCCTCACATAATGGGCTAGGGTGTGTATTGATGCAAGAGGGGAAATTGGTCACCTACGCTTCCAGGCAGTTAAGGCCACATGAATAGAACTACCCTACTCATGATCTGGAGTTAGCAGTGATTATCTTCTCACTGAAGATATGGAGGCATTATTTATATGGTGAAAAATGCTACATCTATACAGACCACAAGAGTCTAAAATATTTGCCAACCCAGAAGGAGCTCAATCTTAGACAGAGGCGATGGATTGAATTCCTAAAGGACTATGATTGTGTGATAGATTATCATCCTGGGAAGGCAAATGTAGTTGCTGATGCTTTGAGCAGGAAGTCCATCACAGCTTTAAGATCACTCAATGCACATGCATCCTTAGCTCAAGATGGAGCTATTTTGGCTGAGTTGCAAGTGAGGCCAACCCTACTACAGCAAATACAAGATGGGCAGAAGGCAGATGAAAAACTAATGGCAATTATGGCTAAAATTCCTGAGGGGAAGGAAACTGAATATGAGGTGAAAGCAGATGGGTGTCTGTACTACAAAGGAAGAGTATGTGTACCAGATAATGGGGAATTAAAAGCCATTATTTTGAAAGAGGCACATGCCAGTGTTTATGCTATGCACCCAGGAAGTACAAAGATGTATAATGATTTCAAGCCTCAGTATTGGTGGCCTGGTATGAAGAGGGATATAGCTGACTATGTGACTAAATGCTTGACATGTCAGCAAGTTAAGGCAGAACATCAAGTTCCATCGGGTTTGTTACAGCCTATAAACATACCTGAATGGAAATGGGATCGGGTCACAATGGATTTTGTTAGTGGTCTACCTCTCACCCAAAGGAAGCATGATGCACTATGGGTGATAGTGGATAGATTGACGAAGTCAACACATTTTGCCGATTAGGGTGACTACTCCTTTGGAAAAGCTAGCAGAATTGTATATCAGTGAGATAGTTAGGCTGCATGGAATCCCACTTTCTATCATATCTGACCGAGACCCAAGGTTTACATCAAGATTCTGGAAGAAGTTGCATGAATCCTTGGGTACACAACTCCACTTCAGCACAGCTTTTCATCCTCAGACGGATGGGCAATCAGAAAGAGTAATCCAGGTAAACAACTGAAACCAATTGAACTAATGCAAATATTGAACTGAAATGATAATAATAACATGAAATATATGTCAGGTCCTTGAGGATATGCTGAGGAGTTGTGTCGTTGAGTTTGAGGGAAGTTCGGATAGATACCTCCCACTGGCAGAATTTGCATACAACAATAGCTACCAAGCTAGCATCCAAATGGCCCCATATGAAGCACTATATGGGAGGAAATGTAGAACTCCAGTGTGTTGGACTGAATTGAGCGAAGACAAACTAGTAGGGCCAGACCTGGTAAAACAGACTAAGGAGAAAGTAAAACTAATCATAGCCAATCTGAAGGTTGCCTCAGATAGACAGAAATCTTATGCTGACCTGAAGAGAAAAGAAATAGAATATGCGGTTGGTGACAAAGTGTTCCTCAAGGTATCACCGTGGAAGAAGGTACTGAGGTTTGGAAGAAAAGGTAAGTTGAGCCCTAGGTTCATCGGCCCATATGAAGTCATTGAACGTGTGGGTCCAGTGGCCTATAGGCTAGCTTTACCACCAGAGCTGGACAAGATCCACAATGTGTTCCACGTGTCTATGCTAAGAAGATACCGTTCAGATCCTTCACATGTCATCTCCATGGAAGAAATTGAAGTACAACCGGATTTGACATATGAAGAAGAACCCATACGGATCCTGGCTCGGGAAGTGAAAGAGTTGAGAAATAAACAGATCCCACTAGTGAAAGTGCTTTGGAGGCACCACAACACCGAGGAGGCAACTTGGGAAACTGAAGAGACGATGAGGCAACAGTTCCCTCAACTATTTGCATTAGGTAAATTTCGAGGACGAAATTTAAATTAGAGGGGAAGAGTTGTAACACCCTCCCTGTAGCAATTTCGTACATTCTACTATTTCGGTGATCGGTGTCGGTCCGGACAGCTAGAATGTCTGGAAAAATATTTAAACTAAAGTGAGGAACTATAATTAACTCAAATATTAATAAGAAAAATTTAGGAAAAATTTTAGAAATAAAATACAACCGAGTTAAATGCGCCAGTGCCCTAGCGATGGGTAACCTAGTGAGAAGTTGCGGTTCTCGCAACTAGGAGCCCTAGACCCAGGGGAAAAATTATAAAATAATTTTTGGGACTCCAGAGAAGGGTCACTGAGGTTCCTATGGCATTAGAATGCCAAGGAAATATTTAGAAAAAATTTTCAATTGGTACAGACAATTTTGGCCCGTTAAGCCAAACGGAGGGCATTTTGGTCATTTCGCCTTCAGAGGTGATTTTTGGCCGACTTGTCCAGTTAAGTAAATAATTATTATGACATAAAATGTGAATAAATATTACTAAAAATTGAATTGAAAATGAGTAGAAAAAAAATGAATTAAATGGGAATTTATGACATCATATGATGTCATTAGTGTGCCTTCACCCACTCAAGTGTTGACACATGGCATAAATGTGTTTAAAAGAGACAAATGGGCTAAAAAATGAGAGAAAAAAACCAGATTTCCATTTCTTCTTCTTCCTTGCCGTAAACCATTCTTCCCTAACCTCCATGGACAAGCTTTTTCAAGCTTGATTTTCCCTAGCTTCCACACCATAAAAGCCCTAGTTGTCTTCACAAGAAATTCACTCCACACCTTGAGGAAGCTTTGGGCAGCAAAATTTTGAAGAAAAATTAAAGTTTTGGTTGGCTTGGATTTGAGCTAAAAGAGGTTAGTAACCTAAACCTTGAATTTCACTTAAATTTCATGTTTAAGAACTTTAAATATGTGTAAATGACAAAGAAATTTGATGAAACACCATTGGTATGCTAACCCTAAATTTTGGCAGCCATGGTTAGGGTAATATGGTGATGATTTTTGGAGAGCTAACATGCTAGTATGGCTGCCCTTAATGTGTATCTTATAAGTGAATTGTTAAATGCAATGATAATGCATGGTTTTGAAATGTTGAGTTAGGGTTTGGGTTGAAGAATGAGACTTTGATCTTGTGATGATGGGAGTAGGTTTTAATGGTCAATTAGTGACCATTTGGTTTGGTTTGAATAAAAAATGAAGTGAATTGGGTTGTGGGATTTGAGGTTGGAGTGGCTGCCTTGTGGGACCTGCAGGTTTAGATGTGAGTCCAGACTGTTTGGACAGCCATAACTTGAATTGTAGAGGTTCATTTGGCGTTTGGCCAATTGGACATGAAACTAGACACAAAATGGCACAACTTTGGTGAAGAAACTATGCCCATAAGACCAAACTAAGTGGACCAAAACCTTGCTCCAATCCGGGTGACTTGCAATCTGCCTGGGCAAAATGACCAAATGAACAGTATTTGGTCATTTGGCCATAACTCAATGTAGCAAGGTCCAATTGACCTGAAATTTTACCAGCAATAATTTGAGACATAGGCCAACAACTTTCATGAAGAAACCTGACCCAAATTATGATCATAACCAAGTCAAATTGTCAACCAAATTTGAGTTACAAAATCTGGCAGAAACAATTTTACCCAAAATTTTGGGTTCTGCCCAATCCGGCCAGTTATGGTTTTTAGGCCATAACTTGAGCTAAAAAACTCCAAATGGAGTGATTCAAAAAAGGAAATTCAACTAGACAAAATAAGTAACAACTTTGATGTTGAGCATTTTTCCAAATTCCCACCGCAACTTAACTAATAGAACAGTAAACCCAAAGCTTGAAAACTGAAAATTCTGTCCAATTCACATTAAGCTTAGAGATGGTATTGGCAACCAATACCAACAAGTTTAAAATGCAAAATGTGGTATGTTGATGATATTTAAACTAATTTACCTATTGCCAATGCAAAAGTCAACATTTTGGTTGACCAAATGAAATGAATAGTAATAATAAAAATTCAATTTCAAAGAATTACATAAATGAAAGTGTTAAATGCCCTAATAGGCCTAATGTGATTGGTTTGGATAGGTTGGCATGCCAATAGGGTTACATTAGCGATCGCATATGGCTTCATGCCATTCTATATTTCATGGCTTCCCATGCCATTCTGTGACATAATAGCCTTTGGTTATGATATTGAGTTGTTATACTCGGGTTTAATCCCCGATAATTATCACAGCTTATTAGCTGTTCTGTTGCACACCGGGAGACACAATGTGACCAATGGTGTGATGGTCAGAGGTACTTGGTACCCAGTACCAGTTTACCCATTTATACAGTCCAGTCAACTAGTATAGGTTACTCGGGTAGTATTAATAAATCTCACCAAACTTCAATTGAATAATATTGCAATAAACATTTGAGACTTAGTTCACCCAAAATTGTAAACATACATTCTGCACACATGTTTTTATTTTATTTTATCTTATTTTATTTCATTTTATATTGTCACCACTAAGCAGAATTGCTTAGCGTGTCGCTTTTACCATGCGCAGGTACTGGAGACATAACTGGGGAGTCCAGCAGGCCTCATACAGGGTGAGCCTTCATATCTGCACTCAGAGTTTAGAGTCACCTCACATTACAGTTCATTTGGTAGGACATTAGGCCATTTTGATATTTTGATATTTTGGTATTTTGTATTTTGCAACCTTCTGTAATGTATATTATAAATTCATGTAATTATGCTTTTGATGTAAGTATCTATGGAATATGTTCAATAATAAATTGAGCATTTTTCATTGAGTTGATTGTGTTTTGAATTGAATTGAATTTTTGAGATACTAAAGTGAATTGAGAAATTGTTGAGAATATATTGAAGGTTGATTGAGAATAATGTGATGATATTATTGGAAGTGTTTTTAACAGGTTCAGAAGAACTGTTTTTCCAATTTATAGCCGGAACTCTGCCAGATTTTCTATAAAATTTGCGGAAAAATTTAGATTTATCAAAAATTATAAATAAATAAATTAAAAATGATTATTTGAAATTGAAACATGAATTGGTGTTCCGACACACTGAGTGGCATAACTTGCTCGGCTACACTGTAGACGGGCAAGGGGTGTCACATATATACCCAATTAAATCATCAAACCATGCAAATATACTCCCATATACATGCTGGCTGAAAATCATTCATGGTCCCTCAACAAATTTTTATTTCATTTTAAGCATTTTTCTAAGTTAACTAATTTCTAAACACAAGTAATAAACTCATTTGCAACTTAAATCACTAACCTTTGTGTAGCAACTTATAACTCCCCTTTTCTCCAATTTTCTTTCTTCTTTTCTTCTTTCTTTGATGACCAATCTTCTTCTCAAGTTGCCTAGACAAGTTTTAACTATGTGGCTTACTTTTCTATGGTGAAATCTTATAATATGCAAGCTCAAAATTGAGCTTTAATGGAGGTTTTGGTGTGGGAGAGGGAGAGTGACGTTTTTGAAGAAGACTTTTGTGTTTTATTTTTTTTTTCTTTTCTTTTATGTCTTAAGAAGACCAACAATCAATTTAAGTAAATTTATTAGTTATATTTTTTATGGCATCATGCATGATGTCATCTCCCTACACCTTTTTTCTCTTCTTTTTTTTTTCTATTAGTTCTTTAATTTAATTCTCGATTACGAAATTTTCTTTTCTCTTATTTTATTTGACAGTTAGGTCAGGATTCAGGTCTCGGGGTCAATTGACCAAATTGCCCCTCGCCGGTTCATCCCGATTTGTAATTAATTCCATATTTCTTCCAGCTCCCTGACCTAATTATTTGACTGGCTTAATAGATCTTTTTCGTGATTTTCTCTTTTCCACTGTGTTTATAAGGGTCCTAAGGACCGCAGCGTCACTTTTTAAGGTTCAAAATTTGAGTTTAAAACGGCTTCGCAGTCGTTCCCAAGAAAGTCACCCATCGCTGTGACTCTCGGCTCGTTTAACTTCTTATGTTCTATTTTTCTTGTTTATACTTAACTAATTGGACATTACTAATTATTTGTATTTATAGCTTCTCTAGTTGTCGTAAGTGTGGTTCTAATCCCCTTAATTGTCCGGACCGACACCAATCACCGGAATAGTGAAATCTACCAGGCTATGCAAACGGGTGTGTTACAATTCTCCCCCCCCCCCTTAAAATAAATTTCGTCTCGAAATTTTACCTGGTACTAATCTCTGAATAGCTGTGGGTGCTGTCTCCTCATGTCCTCTTCTCGTTCCCAAGTAGCCTCCTGGCCCGAATGATGGTTCCACAACACTTTTACCAATGGTATCTGCTTGTTCCGTAGCTGCTTCACCTCATAAGCCAGAATCCCTATGGGTTCTTCTTCATATGTGAGGTCTGGATTCACTTCAATTTCATCTACTGGTAGTACATGAGATGGGTCTGAACGATACCTCCTTAACATAGACACATGGAAGACATTATTTATCTTCTCCAACTCTGGAGGTAGTGCCAAACGATATGCCAAAGGACCCACTCTTTCCAGAACCTCATATGGCCCGATAAAACGAGGACTCAGTTTCCTCTTTCTACCGAATCTCATAATTCTCTTCCAAGGAGAAACTTTAAGGAAAACTTTCTCACCCACTACATATTCAATATCCCTTCTTTTCAAATCAATGTAGGACTTCTGACGGTCTGATGCAGTCTTAAGTCGATCTCTGATCACCCTAATCTTCTCCTCAGTCTGCTTAACAATTTCGGGTCCAATCATCTTTCTTTCACCCACGTCATCCCAACACAACGGGGTTCTACATTTTCTGCCATACAAAGCTTCATATGGAGGCATCCCAATGCTTGATTGGTAGCTATTGTTGTAAGCAAACTCAATCAAAGGCAAGTGTGTATCCCAACTGCCCTTAAATTCAATCACACAAGCCCGCAGCATGTCCTCCAAGATCTGAATTACCCTCTCGGATTGGCCATCTGTCTGTGGGTAGAATATAGTACTAAAGTTCAATCTAGTTCCTAGGGCTCTCTGAAGACTACCCAATAATTTATAAGTGAACCTAGGATCTCTGTCTGATACAATGGATACTAGCACTCTATGTAGTCTCACAATTTCATCAATGTATAACTTGGCCAATCATTCTAAACTGTAATCCATCCGGACTGACAGAAAATGAGCAGACTTGGTCAGTCTGTCAATAATGACCCAAACTGCATCATGACTCTTCTGTGTCCTCGGAAGTCCTATCACAAAATCCATCGTTATTCTCTCCCATTTCCATTCTGGTACTGGTAGTGGAAGTAACAACCTAGCGGGTACTTGATGCTCTGCCTTTACTTGCTGACAAGTTAGGCATTTAGAAATAAACTCTGCCACATCTCTTTTCATACCCATCCACCAGTAATGCTCCTTTAGCCCTCTATACATTTTCGTGCCACCAGGGTGCATGGCAAAAGGAGACTCATGTGCTTCCTTCAAAATGATCTTCCTCAATTCAACATCATTAGGAACACACATTCTGCCCTAGTGTAGCAATAGACCATCATCTCTGATTGAGAATTCTAGTTTCTTGCCCTGCCTGACTTCTTCTAACAGCTTCTGATACCTTTCATCATTCTGGGCAGACATTCTGATCTGATCAATCAACACTGGCTGTACATGCCATGCAACTGCTGTCTGCCCCTCATCATTAATCTCTAAGCTGGCATGCAATGATCTTAACTCATGTACCAAAGACAAAGGAGTAACCCGTAGACTTGCCATAGTCTTGCGACTTAAGGCGTCAGCCACCACATTATCTTTCCCTGACTGATAGTCTATCAGAAAATCATAGTCTTTTATCAACTCTAACCATCTCCTCTGTCTCAAATTCAACTCCTTCTGAGTGCCCAAATACTTTAAACTCTTATGATCTGTGTAGATGTAACACCTTTCCCCATACAAATAGTGTCTCTAGCTCTTAAAAGCAAACACTATAGCTGCAAGCTCTAAATCATGTGTTGGATGATTCCTCTCATGCAGTTTCAGCTGGCGTGATGCATAGGCAATGACATTTCGATCTTGCATCAATACACAGCCTAACCCATTGTGAGAAGCATCACTATAAATGGTGTATTCTTTACCCGGTGTAGGTAAAGTCAGGACTGGAGCTTCAGTCAAACATCTTTTCAATTCATCAAAACTTTGTTAGCATTTATCTGTCCACTGAAATTTTACATCTTTTCTAAGCAACTTGGTCAATGGAGATGCCAACATGGAGAATCCCTTCACAAATCGACGGTAGTATCTAGCTAAACCTAGAAAACTGTGAATCTCTGTGACATTTCTGGGTGGCCTCCAATTAAGGATAGCTTTAATCTTACTTAAATCTACCTTAATGCCCTCTTTTGATACTACATGCCCCAAAAAGGATATCTCCTTTAGCCAAAATTCACACTTCGATAATTTGGCATATAACTGTTTCTCCCTCAAAGTCTGCAGTACAATCCGCAGATGTCTATCATGCTCTTCTGCATTCCTCGAATAGACCAATATATCATCTATGAATACCACAACAAACCGGTCAAGGTATGGTCTGAAGATAGTGTTCATCAGATCCATAAAAGTAGCCGGAGCATTAGTTAACCCGAATGGCATAACTAAAAACTCATAATGGCCATAGCGGGTTCTGAAGGCAGTTTTAGGAATACTCTGCTCTTGTACTTTCAGCTGATAATAACCTGATCTCAGGTCAATTTTGGAGAACACAGCTGCACCCCTCAACTGATCAAACAAGTCATCAATGCGGGGCAATGGATATCTATTCTTTATTACCACCTTATTCAACTACCGATAATCAATACACAAGCGGAGAGTGCCATCCTTCTTCTTAACAAACAACACTTGCGCTCCCCAAGGTGACACACTAGGGTGGATAAAGCCCTTGTCAAGTAATTCTTGCAACTGCACTTTCAACTCTTTCAATTCTGCAGGTGCCATTCTATATGGCATTATGGAGATTGGGTCCACACCAGGCATAACATCAATCTCAAATTGCACCTCTCTTTCAGGAGGTAATCCTGGTAATTCATCAGGAAATACATCCGGAAAATCACATACAGTAGGGATGTCCCTTAGTGCTAGACTCCCCACTTGGGTGTCTATCACATGTGCCAAGTATGCTTCACACCCCTTTCTGATCATTCTTCTAGCTAGTGTAGCCGAAATGATGTTTGATGGTAGTAAATGCCTCTCCCCGTGTATTACCACATCACCGTACAGAGGGAGACCAAAAGTGACTGTCTTCAGTCTACAGTCAATCATGGCGTGATGCCTGGCTAACCAATCCATTCCTAAGATGATATCATACTCTCTGAAGGGCATTTCAATCAAGTTTGACAGGAAAACATGTCCTTGGATCACCAAAGGACAGTCTCTATAAATTTTGTTGACTCGGACCTCTTGTCTTAACGGACTAGTTACTAGCACTTCAAAATCCATTTGCACACATGGAACAGCAAGTGAACTGACTATGCTAGCACTAACATATGAATGGGTTGAACCCGGATCAAACAACACAAATACTTCTTGATCAGAGATAGAGAATGTATCAGCTACCACATCAGAAGTCTCAGCCTCTTCTCATTGTCTCATTGAATAAACCCTTACTGAAGCACTCCCTTATGCCGATTGACCAATTGTGCCCTGACTGCCTGAAGGAGTGCCTCTACCTCTGCCTCTTCCTCTGCCAACTAACTGTGAACCTTTGGGAGCAGGACTCTGAATAGATCCCTCGGCAGTTGTAGGAGCTGGACCATATCTCAAAGACGGAGCACTAGTACAGTCTCTTGCTAAATGACCCTTGCCTCCGCAGTTAAAGCAGGCTCCAATGGCCCAATAACATTCCCCCCCATGAATCTTGCCACAAGTCTCACAGGGGCGGGTAGAATGTGAACCCCTGCTCGACTGCTTCCCAAACCTAGGGGGTCTCTGTCCAGAGAATCAGCCCCTACCAAATCTTCCACCTCGGCCCCTACTGGGTCCACTAAACTTCTTCTTTTTCCCAGAAGTCCCACTAGAACTTTGTTCTACTAACTTTTCCCGCTTGTCTTTTTCTGATTTCTCAGCTTTCTCTGATTTTTCTTTCACTGGGGTTGCTTCTGATTCTATTCTTTCCAACTCAAGTGCTTGAGACATGAGCTCTGAAAAGTTGCTGTGTCGGAATCCCACAACTTGCATCCTTATACTGGGCTTCAAACCTGTCTCAAATCTCTTGCATCTTGCCTTGCTAGTAGTAAGGAGACTCCCAGCATAATGACTTAAGCGGGAGAACTCCCTCTCATACTCTGCCATTGATCGGTTCCCTTGTTTTAGACTCAGATACTCTTGTAACTTCTGATCAACATATGCATCTAGGATGTATTTCTGTCTGAACTCTCTGATGAAGTCATCCCAGGTTAGCACTGGTGGTTCAGCTAAGCTGTGGGGGATGGTCTTCCACCAATCATATGCATCCCCTTGCAGTAGCGACACAGAATACTCAAACTTCAACTCATCTTGGCAGTGCAGCTTCTTAAATACTCTGTCCATTCTTTCAAGCCATTGCTCTGCCTCTAAAGGGTCCACTGTACCCTTGAATTCTGAAGCCCCATACTTCAATAAATTGTCATACTGTCTGGCTGGAGGCAGTGGTTGTGCCACAGGTGGTTGTGGTGGAGTTTGAACAGGCATACCCCCAGCCATTTGTTGAAACATTGCTACTATTTGATGTGCGAACTGTGCAAGAAACTGCGGCATTTGTGGGGCTGGTGCTACTGACCCACTGACATTCGATAAAGCTGGGGCTTCCTCTTGTGCCTCAGCTTCAACAGACTGCTCAACTGAGCGATCCCTTTCTTCCATTTCAATCTGAAGTTAGGGTATCTCCTGAATAAGTAACACAAGGAGATTTCCCTCCGTTAGTTCATATTCATGATGTAATGCACTGTATGTAACAATTATGGACATTGAGCAGTTGTACTTAACAAAGAAAAACACAAATTCACAAGTTAAAACATACTTCAAAAATTTGCTCTAATACCACTAAAACATGTCGCACCTTACCCCTCTGTAAGGCATCACATGATCCCGTTGTAACATCCTCCCGGTAGCAATTCCGCACAGTCTACTGTTTCGGTGACCGTTGTCGGTCCGGACAGCTAGAACTTCTGGAAAAATATTTAAACTAAAGTGAGGAACCATAATTAACTCAAATATTAATAAGAAAAATTTAGTAAAAAAATTTAGAAATAAAATGCAACTAAGTCAAATGAGCCGGTGCCCAAGCGATGGGTAACTAGAGGTAAGTTGCGGTTCTCTCAACGAGGAGCCCTAGACCCGGGAAAAAATTCATAAAATAATTTTTGAGACTCCAGAGAAGGGTCATTGGGATTCCTATGGCATTAGAATGCCAACAAAATATTTAGAAAAAATTTTCAATCGGTACAGACAATTTTAACCCGTTAAGCCAAACGGAGGGCATTTTGGTCATTTCGCCTTCAGAGACGATTTTTGGCCGACTTGTCCAGTTGAGTAAATAATTATTATGACATAAATTATGAATTAATGTTGATGAAAAATTAATTTGAAGTTAGTAGAAGAGAAAAGAAAAGAAAATACAATAAAATGCCAATTATGACATATTATGAGGTCATTTAAAATTGTCCACCAATCACAATTAATTAACCATCAAATTAACTAATAAAAAGAGTCAAAAGAGACCAAAGAATTAAAAAGCAAACAACAGCCCTTCTTCTCCTTCAAAAACGTTTTTCACCTCCTCCCTCACTCCTCCATTAACAAACTTTCTAAAGCTTCAATTTCCATGCTTTCCTCACCCCAAAACCCTAAGTCCCTTCACTAAAAACTTGTCTCTACCTCTTGGGAAGTGTTTGGCAGCCTAGAAAGGGAAAGAAAGTGAAGATTAACTTGGGAAAATTCTGCCCTACAAGAGGTTAGTGCACTAAAACCTTTTCTTTCAACTTTAGGTGTAGTATGCATGCCAAATTAAGTGGGAAATTCAAGAAATTGAAAGAATTAGTTAAGGAATTAAACATCCCTAATTCAGCAACCTTGGGAACCTTATGGGGTTTGATGAATTCCTGCATATATACATGATTAGTGATGATGATTGATGAGGTTATATGCATGAGAAGTGATAGGAATTTAATTGATTAAGTTTTGAAATTTGAAATTAGGGTTTTGAGAGTGAAGAATTGGACTTGGTTTATGAAGTGATTAATGGACATTTTAGTGGTCAATTAGTGACCATTTAAGGCAAGTTAATCATAATTTGAAGTGAGTTAATGCATGGCAAAGTGAATGTGTAGGCTGCCTAAAGACAGCAGCATGGTGACTGAGATTTCAGTCCACTTGGACTGCCATATCTTTGGCTGTGTTGGTCCAATTGGTGTTTGGCCAATTGGACATGAAACTAGGTTTATAATGGCACATTTTTTCTGAAGAAACCAAGCCCAAAAGACCAAAGCAAGTGGACCAAAAGTTGGCCCCAATCCGGATACCACCAAAGCAGCCCTGAGAATGACCAAATGAACAATAACTGTTCATTTGGCCATAACTCACTGTAGAATGGTCAAATTGACCTGAAATTTTTACGGCAACAATATATGATATAGACAAACAACTTTCATGAAGAACATCACCCAAAATTATGCCATTAACCCATTCAAATTATTGAGCAAAATTAAGTTATCAAACCTGCAACTCTGCAGATTTTCATTTGAGCAGTAATGTTTGGATGACTATAACTCTCTCTAGAAAACTCGGATTTAGGCGATTCTTGAACCGATGGAAACCTAAGGCATAGTATAACATTTCATATGAAGAAAGTTAGACCAAATTATGAACTTAACTTGATCAAATTACTGACCAAAGTTGGACCAAAAATCTGCCAGACCCAAAATCTCAGCATGAATAGTGCACGTGAACAGTAAACTTATTTTAGCCATAACTTGAGCTACAAAACTCCAAATGGAGTGATTCAAAAAAGGAAATTCAACTAGACAAAATAAGGAACAACTTTCATGTTTACCATTTCCTCAAATTCCCACTGTAAAAATAACAAATGGAACAGTAAAGATGAAGCATGAAAACCGAAAATTTTGCTCAATTAGCATTAAGCTTAAAAATGGTATTGGCAACCAATACCAACAAGTTTGAAATACAAAATGTGGTATGTTTGAGGTGTTAAAACCAATACACCTATTTTTTATCCAAAAGTCAACATTTTTGTTGACCAATGAGGTGAATAGTGACACCAAAACCAAAAATTAGCAATTTTGCCAAAATAACCTAAGCTTTGAGAAAGTGACCAAAACCAACAAGTTTTGAATACAAAATGTGGTATGTTGGGAGTACTAAAACCAATGTACCTATTGTTTATGCAAAAGTCAACATTTTAGTTGACTAATGAAATGAATAATGACATGAAAACTTGAAATTCAAAAATTGTGAAACTTAAAAATGCAAAATGCCCTAGTAGGCCTAATGTGATTGGTTTGGATAGTTTGGCATGCCAATAGGGTATTGTTTTAGCAGTACTGCGAAAGGAAAGGCTTTATGCCTGTATTCATGGCTTTATGCTCGTATTCATGGCTTTTATGCCCGTATTCATGGCTTTTATGCCGATTATGTGATATCATGGCTTTTTAGCCATCTTGTTATCGTGGTTGACGTTCTGCGTCCCATGGTATGACGGCCCGAGGCACCGCGGTGTCCAGTGCCAACGACCCGTTATCCAGTCTAGTCGTCTAGTATTGGTTACTTGGGCATGGAAAAGTATAACTATGATTGAACTGATTATTAAAGAAAATACGAAAATTAAGAATCAGGAATGATTACAAAAATACAAAGAAGCTCAAGATCATGAAGAAAATAATTAACGAAATGCATGAAGAAGTTAATATCATAAAACATGATTAGCCCTCGACTAAACAATAAGTTAGTAATTATTCATTTCTTATGGACACAATAGTAAGGAAATTATTATTTTTATTTGCATATTATATTTTCTTGTATTATTTGCACCACTAAGCTTTATGCTTAGCGCGTCGCTTTTGCAACGCGTAGGTACTGAAGATTTGGACAGAGGGCCCAGTAGACCACAGATTCGGTAAGGCAGTTCACAGTTCTGCATAGTGTCTGTGTCACCTCATCATCTGCAGTGCATTGGTAGGACACTAGGTGTCATTTTAGTATTTTGTAATTGATTTTATTTTCTCATGTGTAAATGAACTTATGAAATGTAATTTGATGTTCATGTAAATAATGAGAATTGTGTCTGTAAATGGAAAAGTGAATGTTTATCTGTAATTTATATATGATTATCACATGTGATGAATGATTGAGAAATGAATGGTTGAAAAATGTTGAGATTTTGATAAATGGAGTTGAGATGATTGAAGATGAATATTGGAAGTGTTTTTCACAGGTTCCGAAGAACTTTTTTTTTCTCCATTTTTAGCCGGTACTCTGCCGAATTTTCTTTAAAAAATTTCGGAACCTCAAATAAATTACAATTTCAATAAATGAATTAAGATAAAATAGAGTGCTCGGCACACTGAGTGGCATAACTTGCTCGGCTACACTGTAGTCGGGTAAGGGGTGTCACACCCGTAGAATACCTAATGAACTACCGAACTTCACCTACCGATAACTCATTAAGTACCCTAAAAGGAATTTTAAAACAATTTTCTTACTTTTGATAAGTGGTGAGCATTTTCTAATAAGTACTTAAAACATATGATTAAAAGTAAATCTAGTTAATATTTTTGGTCTATTTTATTTTTCCGCAAATTTTATAAAAATTTTGACAGAGTTCTATCTGTATTTTGAGAAACCAGTTCTTCAAATACCTGTAAAAAGAACTTCTAAAAAAATGTTTTCTCAACAACTACTTCACTTTCACAATCAAACTCAATCAATTTCAACAATTCCACAATCATTTCAATCAATTTCTCAAGTTCAAAATTCATTAATCCTCAGAATACTAGCAATACATTTCATTTAAATTAAATAAAATAGTTTCACTCATATTTCATTAGAGACAAAATAATTTAAATTCATTCTTACAAAATTTACATCAAAAGAAATACAAACTAAACTTTATTACAAACTTCATACAAATTTTTGTACAAGTTGCTCAAGACCCATTACATGTCCATACATTTATATGCAATACATAGATGAAAAGAAATATTTACAATTAAGGTATAAATTATACCCGATAATTTCAAACAGAATGATCTTTAATCCTTAGCAGCTCAGTCTGCTGCTCTTCTAGTCTCTGTATTTGCGACAGCAATAAAAGCTATCGCTGAGTACTAGGACTCAGTGGTGCACAACATACTAAAATAATCTTTATGTAAAATATAAATCACATTTATTCAAAAAATTGACTAACATGAACATTAAACGCAAAACATGAATTATAAGATTTTAATGCAAACCAAGTTCATTTTGAAGTATCAAAACACATTTCATAAAACCCACAGTTAGATCATGCCATTCGAAACAAATTGAATCTCAATAGCCAGAGGCTAAAGAGAAATCACATCACAAGGCTAGCTAGCTCAAATATATGGATATCCATTCACATCCTCTTCTACTGGCACACCTCAACACTTCTCCAAAGAAGGAATCAAAATTCGAAACTAATTATCCCCACTAGTCGTGCTAATGAGGTGTTCAAATATATGGTCATGACACTGTGGTTTCAAAACTTATCTTAACAATTTGCTAAACATTGTCATTTCAAATATACACAATAACTTTCACAATTTAAATCAAACATCATAAGAATGCCATAATTCAATATTTCACATTATTTAAAACAATATGCAAAAGATAATTATAAAAAATATACGTTGTGCATAAACCTCAAGCGAGTTGCCTCTTGGCCTTGACTCGGTTCCTCGGGTTCTTTCCCGGTATTCTTTTCAACTGAAACACACAATTTCACAGTATTTCAGCACCATAACTTGGCATAAATCCAAAAATAAATTTAACTTCACTTTTACCTAGCTCTAACGTGCTAAATTCGACGTTCTTGAAATTTTATGTTTCGGGTTACTATTCACTACACTATTCAAGTCAAATTATTGACTTTCTAAGGCTTAATAGGTATGGGAATTCCAACTTTACCCACATACCACATTTTTGTCACCAAACTTGTTGGTTTTGGTCATTTTCTCAAAACTTAGGTCTTTTAGGCAAAATTGCCAAATTTTCAGTTTTGTTGTCTCTAATTGTACTGTTTCATTGGTCAGTTTACTGTTGGAATTTGGTAAAACTTTCTTCATAGAAAATGTTTCTTATTGTCTTAAGTTTATTCTCCTTATTGAATCACTCCAATTGGAGTTTTTTAGCTCAAGTTATAAGCAAATTACTTTTACTGTTCATGCTGCAAAATTTTGTTCTGGCAGATTACTGATTCCAACTTCGTTCAGCAATTTGATCAACTTAGGTCCATAATTTGGTCTAATTTTCTTCATATGAAATGTTCTACTATACCTTAGGTTTCCATCGGTACAAGAATCACCTAAATCGGAGTTTTCTAGAGAGAGTTATAGCCATTGAAACTTTACTATTCATATGGCAATCTGCAGTTCTGCAAATTCAGGTTACCAACTTTGCTCAGTAATTTGATTGGGTTAATGGCATAATTTGGGTTGGTGTTCTTCATGAAAGTTTTAGGTCTATATATCGTCTAACCACTGGCAAAATTTCAGGTTATTTTGACCTGCCTAGCTCGAGTTATGACAAATGAATTCATTTGGTCAGATTGTGCAGGGCAGCCTGCGATTTCTCAACTTCGGTCACTTTGTTCACTAGGTTTTAGTCACTTTTTGGGCAGGCTTCCTAAATGAAAATTGTGTCATTTAGTGCCTATTTTCATCCCCAATTGGTCCCATATGCATTGGACTTGTAAAATTTCATTTTTGGTCCCTTAAAGGAAATTTTGGTCATCTTTAAAGACATGACCTTATCCAATCCGAATTGGCTTTTAATTCCAACACTTCTAACACACCTCATTTGGTCACAAATGACCATTTTTCACTTCACATTAGGTCAAAGACACCATTTACAAGTTTTTCACATTTTTGGTCTCTAAACCCTAATTCACTAACCTCATGCATTTACTTGATTCCATGCCTCTAACCATAGTCATTCAACTAACTAAGGTTTATATACCCAATTAAATCCATCAAACCATGCAAATATACTCCCATATACATGCTGGCTGAAAATCATTCATGGTCCTCAACAAATTTTTATTTCATTTTAAGCATTTTTCTAAGTTAACTAAGTTATAAACACAAGTAATAAACTCATTTGCAACTTAAATCACTAACCTTTGTGTAGCAACTTCTAACTCCCCTTTTCTCCAATTTTCTTTCTTCTTTTCTTCCTTCTTTTCTTCTTTCTTTGATGACCAATCTTCTTCTCAAGTTGCCTAGACAAGCTTTAACTATGTGGCTTACTTTTCTATGGTGAAATCTTATAATATGCAAGCTCAAAATTGAGCTTTAATGGAGGTTTTGGTGTGGGAGAGGGAGAGTGACGTTTTTGAAGAAGACTTTTGTGTTTTATTTTTTTTTTCTTTTCTTTTATGTCTTAAGAAGACCAAAAATCAATTTAAGTAAATTTATTAATTATATTCTTTATGGGATCATGCATGATGTCATGCATGATGTCATCTCCCTATACCTTTTTCATTTTCTCTTCTTTTTTTTTCTATTAGTTCTTTAATTTAATTCTTGATTACAAAAATTTCTTTTCTCTGATTTTATTTGACAGTTAGGTCAGGAGTCAGCTCTCGGGGTCAATTGACCAAATTGCCCCTCGCCGGTTCATCCCGGTTTGCAATTAATTCCATATTTCTTCTAGCTCCTTGACCTAATTATTTGACTGGCTTAACAGATCTTTTTCGTGATTTTCTCTTTTCCACTGTGTTTATAAGGGTCCTAAGGACCGCAGCGTCACTTTTTACGGTTCAAAATTTGAGTTTAAAATGGCTTCACAGTCGTTCCCGAGAAGGTCACCCATCGCTGTGACTCTCGGCTCATTTAACTTCTTATGTTCTATTTTTCTTATTTATACTTAACTAATTGGACATTACTAATTATTTGTATTTATAGCTTCTCTAGTTGTCGTAAGTGTGGTTCTAATCCCCTTAATTGTCCGGACTGACACTGGTCACCGGAACAGTGAAATCTACCAGGCTATGCAAACGAGGGTGTTACAATTGATGTGTCAATGCTAAATTATAGTCATTTTGGATGAATTAAATGTGAATTGAGGTTGGTTAGTGAGAATAATTGAAGAAATGAAAAATTGAGCTACATAACTTGAGCTACATAAATTGAGCTATCTGAAATGAGCCTTGAACTTAGAGACAAAATTCTGGAACCTGCAAAATTTGACCATATGAATAGTAAACTTTGCATGGCCATAACTCTCTCTAGAAAACTCCAATTTAGGCAATTCTTAAACTGAAGGAAACCTAAGACATAGTAGAACATTTCATATGAAAAACTTGAGGCCAAATTATGGACTTAACCTAATCAAATTGTTGAGCAAATTTTAATCACCGAATCTGTAGAATTGCAGATTTACCATATGAACAGTAAATTTTGCATGGCCATAACTCTCTCTAGAAAACTCTGATTTAGGTGATTCTTTAACCGATGGAAACCTAAGACATAGTAAAACATTTTGTATGAAGAACATTAGACCAAATTATGGACTTAATTAAATTGCTGAACGAAGTTGGATCGATAAATCTGCCAGAACTGAATATGCAAGGTGAACAGTGACGTAAACAGTAACCATATTTTAGTCATAACTTGAGCTACACGGCTCCGAATTAGGCGATTCAAAAAGGAAAATAAATTTGAGTCCTAAATGAACAATTTTCATGAGAACACCTCACCAAATTAAGATTGAAATTAGGTAAAAATTTGGTTCAAAGATTGGGGCACCAAGCTATCCCAAAACCAAAATATTCTAAAATTTTCAAAGCTAACTTGGGATGCATTAGACATGCATGTAATGAGTTCTTGGGAGCAATTGAGATTGGTATTGAGGTATTATAGTTTTGTATTTTCAGTAGAAAAAGAAGTTGGAATGGACAAGGAGAAGTAGGTAACAAGAAAGGAGAATTATCGAAGGTTTGTGCACAGCTAACATTTTCTTCGTTTTTAAACTTGTAAATTGCTTGGAATGTGTTAAATTGAATGAGTTTTCTTTGAACAATTTTACTTTGATTGAAATATGGTTTTTCTCTTTCATTTAAGAAATTTGAATGTTGCCACCTTTATATGGATATTATGATGAATTTAAATGTGTTTATTGGTTTATAAATATGATTGTTGAGTTGGAAATTTTTGGAAACTGTTTTGAAACCACAGCTAGCGTGACAGTCCCTTTCGGAACTCCCCAGTAGTAACAGCTACTTGGGGTTGACAATTGATATTGATTATGTCTCCCATTAATAATGATTAGTAGGGTAAGACTACATGAGTACTCATTAGCTAGCTAGGCCTTCCCTCATTAATAACAGTTAGTGAGGTTGAAATTGCTTTGTCGTGGTGTACAACACGACACTGATCGTGAAATTTTGTTTCATGGCCTAAACTATGTGTTGATGTTGGCAACACTAATTCTTTGTGAATTGTGATTTATGAAGTGTGATTTCTCGTTTGAAATGTTATTCCAATAAATGGCCTTTATGGACTTAGAACTATTATGAAGTTTTCATGCTTAAGAAAAATGTAATTTATTATGCTTTGACAAATTGTGTTTTACCTTAAGTTTTAAAGTTATTAGTTGTCCACTACTAAGTGATATACTCAGCAATAGCTTCTTTATGCCATCACAGGTAAGGGAAAGGAGAAGGCTGCCGAGTGAGAGACTCAAAAGCAGCATTTTGGTATTGTTTGTGGATATTTATGTTAGGTATACCCTTGTGATTCCTTTGGATGTATTTTGTACCTATATGTATAGATGTACGGACATTGAGCAGTTTGTATTTAAAAGCATTGCATTGCTATCACATTTTGAGTATGTAACTATTTTGTATTTTACTTTGAGACTTATGAAAATGTAACTTTTGCAATATTTAGTCTATCATTATTTTCAATGAATGTTTAGATGGAATTTTAACTATTCTCATGCAGTTTTTTGCAAAAGAATTGATAACATAAAAAGATATGATTTGTTTTAAAATCCTTTGTAGCATAACTAATGAGTTATTGGTAGGTGGAGTTCGGTGATTCATTAGGTATGCTACGGGAACATATCGTGCCTTACAAGGGATAAGGTGTGACAACCACAAACTTCTTCTTTCTAACCACCTTGTCATGGAATGCTTTAGTCTTCTCTTTGTAGATTCTAGAGTTCTCATAGGCATCATTCCTAATTTCTTCTGACTCTAGCAATTATAACTTCCTATGTATTCTAGCATCATCAATGTTCATGTTGCATTACTTAACAGCCCAAAATGCCTTGTGCTCAATTTCCATAGGGAGATGATAGGGCTTACCATACACCAATTGATATGGAAACATACTAATTGGAGTCTTATATGTGGTCCTGTATGCCTAAAATGCATCATCCAACCTTAAACTCCAACCTTTCCTTTAAGGATTGATTGTCTTCTCTAGAATGGACTTGATCTCTCGATTTGAAACTTTAGCTTGTCCACTCATTTGAGGATGGTAGGCAATAGAAACTTTCTGGGTCGCATGATATTTTGTCAAAGGAGTCTCAATAATTCTATTGCAAAAGTGTGTTCCTCTATCACTTATGAGAGCTTTTGGAATCTCATGCCTATTAAAAATGTAAGACTTCACAAAATCTACAACAATTTTAGCATCGTCAGTTCGAGTGGTTTTAGTTTCCACGCACTTTAAAACATATTCCATAGCTAAAACTATGTAAACATTACCAAAAGAAGAAGGGAATGGTCCCATGAAATCAATGCCCTATACATAAATAATTTCACAAGCAAGCATAGGTGATAAGGACATTTTGTAACACTCCCATACTAAGTAGTCTATACATTCTACTATTCTGATGACTAGTGTTTGTCCGGACTGTCAGAATGTTTAGAATCATATCCAAGTCATCTAAAAAAGCCATAAAAAAATTAATAGAAATCATATGAAGGTGAAATGGAAATAAGAAAAACAAAGCTTAATCGGTTAAATGAGCCGAGGTCCCGGCAATGGGTGACCAACCCAGGAAGCGACTGCGAGCTCAGTTGCCACCCTAAAATCGTGTAGGACCCTATGACATCCCAGGCCAAGGGATAATTTTGAAACTAATGGGAATGTGAAAACCATAGAAAATAAAAGAAAACAAGTTTAAATAATTGCATTAGTATTTAAAGAGTTACCAAGCACTATTAGAAAGATGGATTAAACCGATGAGGTACATTTTGGTCAATTCACTGCTAGAGGTGACTTTTGACCTAAATGTTCATTAAAATGTGTAAAATTAAAATATTGAAAAATAGATTAAATGTGTAGAGGTATAGTGGAATAAGAGAAAAGGAAAGGAAATTTAATTTTTAAAGTGCTTTATGACATCATCAAGATGTAAGCATGACCTAATTAATTTATAATTTTATATTATATAAATTTAAGGGATAATTATACATAAACAAGCTAAAAATTAAAAAGGAAACAAATCATCTTTTTCAACCAAAGTGGCCGGCTATCTCTCTCATCTCTCTCCCATTTTATTTCCTCCATTGTTACACTTCTCAACCTCTTAAAAACCTCATTTCTCTCCATAATTTCTCTCATAAAACAATAGAAAACATCTAATCTAGCATCAAAGAGAAGTTTGGAGGAAGAACTTCAAGGAAAACTAAAAAGAAATTGGAGTTGGGAAATCATCAACTTAAGGTAAATTCCCTTTCTAGTTTGAAATTAGTTACAATTGTATGGCATAGAGTTGAAGATGAGTAAATCATATGAAAATACAAGAAAATCATGCATATATGGGAACCCTAGAAATTTGGCCAGCCATGGAGTATTGAGGCCTTGATGTGTATTGATGAAATTAATGAGGAAGTGTTGTAAGTGTGATGTAGTATGCATGATTGGTAAGATGAGACTACATGATTTTTCATGAATTGTGAAGAAGAGAATTAGGGTTTTGGGTGAAAATTAGGGTTTTGAGAACTGTTGACCAATTAATGTTTATAATGCTTAATTATGGTCATTTAGTGTGTTGTGAATTGAAAATTGATGAATGGAATGGAAAAAACTTATGGTTGTTGAATTGCTGATTTTTGGAACTCTGAGTCCAGTATGCTTTTAGGGTTATAAGTAGAGCTAGGTAGCTCCAATTGGTGTGAGGCTAATTGGAGATGAAACTTAAGACCTAAAGCCACATTTTTCATGTAGAGACATTGCCCAAAAACCGAACCTAACATGACCTAAAATTGGCTTGAATCTGGGTGACCTAATGCTGGACTTGGAAAAATGACCAAATGAATAGTAAATGTTCAAATGGCCATAACTCACTCTAGGAAGGTTAGAATGACCTGATTCTTGAACCATTGGAAAGATTGGACATAGGAGCACATTTGTCTTGAAGAACACAGAGCCCAATTTTGACTATAACCCAACCAATTTGCTAAAAAAATTTAGGTTAACAATTCTGACCAGAACCAAACTGACCTGAAATCCTGGACAAATGGCCATCCGACCACTTTTGGCAAAAATGCCATAACTTAGTCTACAAAACTAAAAATGCAATGAAATTAGGCAAAAATTTTTATAAGACCTAGAAATACAATTTTGGTGTTTTGACCAAAATCCAGAACTTAATGAAACTTAGACAATTTGTTAGGACAAAGTCAGTAATAGAAATTCTGAAATTGAACTAAATAGTCACTTGACCCTAGAATAATAATTATATCATATCTTCTACTAGAAAACTCCAAATGTAATGAGTCAAACTATTCTGGAAACCTAAGAAATAGGAATATAACTTTGATTTAGAAGCCTCACCCTAATTCTAAGGATAAGGACCTCAAATGAGGAATGAAAAACACTAACTTGAACCTGAAATCCTGATGCACAGGGTTTATGAGTCCAGGTCAGTTACATTGCCATAACTCACCATAAATAATTTGAAAAATTATGATTTTGAACCTGTGTCACTAGGACACATAGAGGAACAACTCATATGGAGAACATTAGGCCAAAATATGATTATAACTGGTCTAATTGGCTGGACAAAGTAAGGTTCCAGAATCTATCAGGTTCTAGAATAGCAAAAGGTTAGTGAACTAGTACTTGATTAATTGACTATAACTGGAGCTATAAAACTCCAAATGAAGTAATTCAAATTGAAAAATAAAACTAAGAAATAGAGATACAATTTTCATGAAGAATACCTGTGACACCTCTTACTCGTCTACAGTGTAGTAGAGCAAGATGTGCCACATTCGTTGCTGGAGCACCCTATCTTATCTTGTCATATATATTATAAATTTAAACTTTATTTATTCATGTTATCCATAATGTGAAAATTTTTCTTTATCACAATTCATTTTTATGGAGACTCAAACAGAGTCCCCTTTTGTTTTATTAACGTTTAACAGGTTCCACTATTCACCTGTTAAAATAATTCATATTTATTTCATTTTCTTATTTATCATGTCATTCAATAATAATCATATAAATGTCAAGAAATATAGAAATTTCATTCATATAAAATCATGTACAATATTTACAATTTATTTACAGTTTAAAAAGATTTACATCCTGTACTTATATACAATAAACAAAATGATACAAAACTAGATATACATGAGCCCTACCCAAAACTGACTGTAGAGGTGACTAGCAGATCTACACAAATCTTTGTCAGAGCACTAATGCTGCTGCTGCTGCGGTTGATCTCTAGTGCCTACGTGATGAAAAACCAACGTGCTAAGCTAATTGCTTAGTGGTGTATAAACTCAAATAAAAATAGCAAAATAATTAAAATAACTATTCTATGTGAAATTTTCATAAAATTTGAGTTATTGACGTATTGATTGAACTTTGGAACAATTTAAAGTTATCGAATCTTTTTTGTTTACTTATTCCCTATTTAGTCTTGTTTAATTCGTATCAATGCCCAAGAAACCTATAACAGACTATAAAGGCTAGATACATGGAGTATTAATGACCATACTAGTTAGACATCCATATGTCTATCATGTATACATATGTCATATTAGGCACAAGGCCAGCGGGCAGGCATTTAAGCCAGAATTTAAAATAGGCACCATGGCTAACGGGCAGGCATAAAGCCTATAGAACAACCATATCAGACAAATATTGTCTATCAATGATTATTCATATGGGCAGTACTACTATATGTAGTCTCTAATTGGTATACCAATTGATCCAAGCTATATACATTAGTCTAAGTATACATTGGGCAATTTAGTGTAGTAATGTGGTCAACAAATTATTTTGATTAATTTCATATAATGTAATAAGTCATTTTAAGAACCTTTCTCAAGGTCCAGATTTAGTGTTTTAATTTCACCTAGTAAATTGATCAAAATGTAGCCACTGTTTGGCCACACCTCCTTCATAGAAGTTGTTCCTCTATGTCTTATCTTTGTTTTCCTTTTTGAATCATGTCATTTGAAATTTTAGAACTCAAGTTATGGTCAAATAACCAAAACTGGTTTATTATCTCTTTTTAGTTTTAGGCATAATATGGAGTCAAAATTAATCTAATTATTTGGACATGTTATAGCCACTTTTAGGCCTAATGTTCTTCGTAGGAGTTGTTACCCTATGTCTTAGAATCACACAGATTTAAGATTTACAATTTTTCAAGCTATATAGAATGAGTTATAGTCAATTAACTGGCTTGGACTCATGTACCCTATGTCTTCAGGAATCCAGGTTTAGGTCAGTGGCTTTGACTCCCATTTTAGGGTTCTTACACTCAAAATTTGAGGCAAATCTCTAAATCAATGTTGGATCCCTGTTTCTTAGGTTTTTAAAACAATTTGGCTCACCCCAATTGGAGTTTTCTAGTGGGAGATATGACTTAAAAACTATTTTGAGGTCAAGCAGTCATTTAGTTAAATTCCAAGATTTGGCATACTGACTTGACCTAACCAATTGGCCAAGTTCCATTTGGTTCTGGGTTTTGTTCAAAATACCAAAGTTGTAGATCTAGGTGTTATGGAAATTTGGGCTTTGGTTTCACTACATTTTCAGTTTTGTTGACCAAGTTATGGCATTTTTGCCAAAACTGGTCGGATAGGCCTAAGTTTAGAATTTCAAGTTAGTTTGGTTCTGGATAGAATTGGTGATCTAACTTGTGCTAGCAATTTGGTTGGGTTAGGGGCAGAATTAGTGTAACACCCCTATGTTCGGTAGTGCGTTCTACTGTTCTGGTGACCAGTGTTATCCGGATAGCTAGGATGCCTAGAACTACACTTCGTTATGAGTGAGGAGACATAAAATAATGAAATACAAGAAAAGAAAATACAAGAAAAACAAAGGAAAAATAATAGCAAAGAAATGTAACCAAGTTAAGCAAGCCGAGAACCCTAGCGATGGGTGACCGCACCGGGAAGTCACGGCGTGGACCGTTGACTAGCCCTGGACTGCGGGGAACCCTGGAAAATATTTATAGGACTTAAAGAGACATCAATTGAAGTATAAATATCATTATAAATATCAAAGAAAAATTAAATAATTAGTACAAAGAAAAGTGAGAAATCGAAAAACAGACAAAACCCGGTATTACCGAAAAATCGGGAATGCAACCCGAACAGGGGCATTATGGTCAATCGATATCCCAAATTGTCTTTTGACCTAAATGTCCATTAAAAATAAATAATATTACACTTGGAAAATATAATTAAAAATTTAATTGGTGGTATATAAAGTAAATAGCAAAAATTATGGGTTTAATGTGAGATAAATGAAAGTTAAACATAAAATATATTTGATTTGGTGTAAGTGGACCACTTAGGATTATAATATGTGTTTAGTGGGC
This sequence comes from Hevea brasiliensis, assembly GCF_030052815.1. Taxonomy (NCBI): domain Eukaryota; kingdom Viridiplantae; phylum Streptophyta; class Magnoliopsida; order Malpighiales; family Euphorbiaceae; genus Hevea; species Hevea brasiliensis. The sequence goes on along the minus strand of NC_079509.1, from coordinate 30,151,791 downwards.
AAAATTGCTCCACTAAACACTTCATCTTCCTCACTTGGTTCACCCATGCCAAAATGAAGAAGTGAAAAGCTCCCATGGCCGCCCACCTTCAAAGCTTAACAATCCCATGATCAAGCCTCCTTTTCCCACACCTATCTTCATTAAAATTTATCCCCACTTCACAAGGAAGAAGTAGATACCAATATTAAGAAGTTTTAGTGAAGATTAAGCAAGTCCCAACAATAGGTAAGTTTAAGTTTTTGAATATTTCTTTGTTAAAGTTTGAAAACATGTTATGGGTGTTTGCATTGTGAAGAAATTTTTAAGTTTTGAGGAGTTATTGATATATCCAGTTTGGACAGCCATGGAGTTGTATATTTGATGATTTATTCTTACATATATTTGATGGGAAATTATGTTGAGTAGGGTAATTAATGTCCTAGTAAGTTATTTCCATGTATATGTGGTGATTGTGCAATTGGGATTGAAGTTGACGAAATTATGGACACTTTGGCAATGTGAAGCATTTCGGCAGCCTTGAGGCTTCTTGATGAGTGTTTAAATTCATGAAGATATTGGGTAAATTGTGACATTGAGGATTGATGAATATGTATGTAAATTGGTTGTGGAAATTGTATGTAACAATTAGGAGTGTTTATGTGTTTTTATGGTTGTATTTGGACTTTGTGAATTAGAGTTTCATTTGGTGTATTGAAGATAATTGTATTCTGCCCAAAGTGACTTTAAAGTGAAGTGATATATGGTTTTGGTAATGTACCAAATCAGAATTGATAAGAGAGATGGACTTATAGCAAGGTAATGTGTAATTGCTAGATGTTTAAGTAATGTATTTAAGGACAGTGTGCATTTCAGCCTATAACTCTAAATATGTAACTCCAATTGGAGGTGAAACTAGGCACAAAATGTGCCAACTTTCATGAAGGAAACATACCAAAATTATGCTTGCAAGGTAGCTTGAAAAATGACCAAATCCGGATTAAGTACAATTGAGACCTGAAAATTGACTAATTGGGCAGTAGTTAGTGTTTACGCCATAACTCACTCAAAACAGGTCCAATTGACCTGAAATTTTAACCATGAATAGTTAAGACCCATATCTACAAGTCTTATGAATACACCAAAGCCCAGAAATGACCATAAGCAAGTCAAACAGCTTGCACAAGTTCGGATCCAAAAACTGGCCGAACCAAAGTTAACCAAAATTGACCTAAATTGACCAAATTTGATGCCATTTGACCAGCAATAGTAAAATACCATAACTTGGTCTACATAACTCAGAATGACCTAAAATTTTTCCCCGCGTTTCGTAAGATATAGATCTACAAGTTTGTAGTTTTGACCAAAAATCGAAAACCGAGGGAACTAGGTCGTCCGGCTAGGTCAAACTAGTATCCCGAAATCCAGCAAGTTGCAATAAAATGCACTAAACAAGGAAATGAAATTGGTAACATGTACCAACCCTAAAAGACTATCGAATGTGACATTTTAGTGACACTAAAACCTAAATTACCTAGAACGCATTGAGGGTCGATATATTAGGTGATTAAGCAAATAATAGCTTTCAGTGAATTACTTATCAAGCATTATCGATAGAGACAGTTTAATTTAGTACTGAAACACTTCAAATTGTGTTTCTCAGTTAGTAAAGACTCAGGGAAAGGGAAGGAAACACTAAGTCCAGACCAGGAGACAGTTATCAGAGGTTTGTGCACAACAACTATTTCTTTTAAATTTTTCAATTGAAATGAATTATGACTATTTGTACATTATTGTTTTAAATTGTGGAAATGTGTTTGAATGGATATTTATTGCTTGAAAAGCATTGTAAATGGTTTGAAACTGTGTAAAATTGTTTGAATGATATTGATGGATACTTATTGATTGAAAAGCATTGGAAATGGTTTGAAACCACAGCTATCATGTATATTGATTGTATTCCTCACTAGCTTATCTAGTGGGACGAATTGAATTCCCTCTCTGGCTGAAGTGTTGAGGTATGTGCCTGTTGAGGACGAATTGGATGGGTACTCATATTTTTACTAGCTAGCTATGTTATTCCTCATCAGTAATCGACTTTTGGGACAAATTGAATACCTCATTAGCCATCAGCTTTTGGGACGAATTGAACTTTGGAACATGATTAAGCTGTGTGTGATTTATTGATTTGTATTATGAGATTGTGAAATGGAGTTAAATCCTTATTGACATTCACTGTCTTTTGAAGCTAACTATGTTTTGATCTCTGACATTTATTGTGATATTGTGTTAAATTCCTTCTGACACTCATTGTCTTGAATTTAACTATGATTTTACATATCCATCATTTAAATGATTTATGAACTGTGATTTGAGTTGTATTTGGTTAAGGTTGTGCACCACTGAGACATTGTCTCAGCGATAGCTTTATTCTTTATTGCCGTGAGTAGACAGACAGGGCAGCAGACTAGGCTGCTAGTACCTCCAGCGAAAGATTTTCGGGTATAACGAGTATACCATATTTTGTATTTTGTACTGTAATGTATGACCACTGTATGTACATATTGTTTTTGATTTTGAGCAGTTGTAAATTCAAATTGCACCTTGAAGTTGTAAAATAATTATGAGTTATTTTGGCTTGTAAAAATTGTATTATATTTCTTGTATCTCAGACTTTGAAAAATCACTGTGGATTTGAGTTGAGAAATATGTTGGAGTTGAGATTTGGAAAAATATTGAAGTGCTTTTTACAGATTGTCTGAAGAACTGTTTTATCTAAAATACAGATGGCACTCTGCCAAAATTTTTATAGAAATTCCAAATAATTCAATTGTGTTAGTTCTATCACTTCAGTTCAAAAAGGTTTTCAACACCTGTAAATAGTGCTCACTACTGTAAAAGAAGTAAGAAAAGTTTTTAAAATCCCTTGTAGTGTATTTAATGGGTTATCAGTAGACGGAGTTGGTAATTCATTAGGTATACTACGGGATCATGTTATGCCTTACAGAGGGGTAGGGTGTGACAATTAGGGTCTATATTCTTCATGGAAAATGTGCTCCTATATCTAACATTTCCAATGGTTTAAGAATCAGGTCATTCTGTGTCACACCTTACCCCTCCGTAAGGCATAACATGATCCCATAGTATACCCAATAAATTATTGAACTTCGCCTACTGGTAACCCATTAAATAAGCTACAAGGGATTTTAAATCAATTTCCATTCTTTTTTCAAGTGGTGGGTAATTTTGAACAGGTATTAAAAATCTTTAATTGAAATTAAGTCATAAATCAAAATTTTAATTAATTTCAACTCTTTTGCAAATTTTTCAGAAAAATTTGGCAGAGTGCAGTCTATAGTTTGGAAAAATAGTTCTTCAAAAACCTGTAAAAAACACTTCTAATATTTTGTTTGTCCACAACTCCAGTAAATTCAATATCATCCCATAATTCAACACAAGTAACTCAATGCACAATCAAACGCAATTCGACTTAAATCAACACTGAAACATTTCATTTCATTCCCACAAATTCCATTATAAGGAAAATAATTTATCATTCACTAAACTTAGAAAGAACTTTAAATATTTGCATTCATTGAAGTATTAAAATTAGTATTACAAAGCTTTATAAGTAAATAAAATCTCAAACTAATATGACAATAATTTGTATTTGATTACATTCCAAAATAATATTACAAAAGGGTTTATACAACTACTCGAATGAAATTACATACATATAATTACATGATTACATCAAAATCTAATGCATAAGCATATACCTATAATACATTGAAAATTTATGTTTCATATGTCTTCAAGTCACAGCTTCTAGTGATCTCACTCAACTACTTTGTCCTTACTTTCACCTGCGACAGCATACAAAGCTATCGCTAAACGGTAAACTCAGTGGTGTACAACTAATAAATTTAAAATGTGATAAAAAAAAATATACATTGATAAATCATAACAAAAATTGAAAATATTGATTTCTTCATAATTCATAAAATCAAAGCCAATAATTTCAATAATACAAATCAAATATTTAAATGACATTGATCAATAATTAAAAATTTACCAAATCATACATGGACATTTGAAATATTTCCAAAAATCATGGAAATAAGTATTAAATTTCACAAAATAAATTAAACCATAAAAAAAATAAACCAACTAAAATAAATAATCTCTTTTAAATCATTTGTGCATAATTATCCTTTTACAATCACCATTGCTCATTTTCCAAAACCATTCTCATTCTCACTAACTTCATGCAACACTAATCTGTAAGGGCCATCTTCAAAGTGATTCTCACTCCCTTGCAATTGTTATCCACTAAGATTTATACATTTTTGGATCCTTTGCAATTGTTGTATTTGTGGTTACTATTCATTTCACTATTGAAGTTAAAATATTGACTCTTTCATCTTTAATAGGTATGTTAGTTCTAGTTACACCCACATACCACATTTCGGGTCACAATTTTGTTGGCATTGGTTGTCAATTGGAATTCAACGCTCCCTAAGAGTATTTCCAAAATTTCAGTTTTTGTGTCCTATGTTCACTGTTCCATTAGACCTCTCTACAGTGGAAATTTGGCCAACTTTCCTTCCTCAAAGTTGTTCCTTAGTGTGCCTAGTTTAATTCCCTTTTTGAATCACTCCATTTAGAGTTTTGTAGCTCAAGTTATGGCTATTTAACCATAACTGGCCGGATTGGCCAAAGTCTAGATTTCTAGGCACTTTTAGGGTTTTGGCAGTTTTGGTGACCCAATTTTAGTTAGCAATTTGATTTGGTTCTGGTCAGAATTTGGGTTTGTGTCCTTCATGAAAGTTGTTCTACTATGTCTAAACGTTCCATGGCCACAAAAATCAGGTCATTTGGACCTCTCTACACAAGGTTATGACCATTTGAACATGTACTATTCATATGGTCAGTTTTGTCCAGTGACAGGGTACCTAATCCAGATTTGACCAAATTTTACACCAACTTGTGGTTAGTTTTAGGGTTAGGTTTCTGCACGAAAATTATTGCTTTGGGTCTTAATTTTCATCTCCAATTGGCCTCTCTCCAATTGGAGTAACAGAATTCCAGTTCTAGCCATTTAAATGGGCAAGGGTCAAGCTGTCCAGATTGGGGCAACATCACATTCAATTCCAATTCAATTTCTATGTATTCAGATGCACTCATAAGCACACCAATTGATCAATTTAAGCCTCAATTAAGTCAATTTGCATCAATTCACCAATTTCCCAAAATTTTCCCCAAATCCATAAGTGCCATAAACCCTAATTTCCAATTTATCAAAATTCATCAAATCAAAGTGTGCCAATCACATCTACATGCTCAATTAGGCTTGCATACACATTCAATTGAACAAAAGCACATCAACACTTCACAATCCCATGGCTGGCTGAAATTTACACCTTTGTTTTCATGCATAATTTTCTCAATTTTTCATGTTATCTCTACTCAATTTCACTTAAACTCAACTAATATACAATTAATCATGCTTAGAAGAACTTACCTTTACTTGAGCTTTCCAATATTCAAATTCTTCTGTAATTTCTTCACTTTTCTTCTCCCAATCTTCCAATCTAGGGTTAATTAGAGGTTTTCTATGGAGTTTGGTTAGGGTTTAGAAAACAAAATCAAGCTTTAAAAGCTTGAAAATGTGTAACAATGGTGGAAAGAAAACAAAATGAAAGAGAGAGGTGGGCGGCAACTTTTTGGAAAGAAGAAGACCAATTTTTCTTTTTGTTTTTTTGTCTTATTTTGTAATATTTATCCTCACTTTTTCATATTTTAAAATTATAATATTAATGACATCATGCTTGCATCACCATGATGTCATAATTCCTTTTGATTTAATTTTCTTTTCCTTTCTTTTTCCACTAACCTCTTCATCTTTAATATATTTTTCATAATTTTAATTTCCTATATTTTATTGGACATTTAGGCCAAGAGTCACCTCTAAGAGTGAATTGACCAAATTACCCCTTACCGGTCTGATCCGATTTTCCAATAACACTGTATTGCTTTTTGAACCCTGATCCAATTATTTGAGCTTGTTCTCACTTCTTTTATGTGGTTTTCACATTTCCCATAACTTCACAATTATTCCTAGGCCTGCAGTGTCACAGGGTTCCACACGAAATCAGGGTAACAACAGGGCTCACAGTCACTTTCCGGTACGGTCACCCATCGCTGTGGCCTTGGCTCATTTAACCCATTATTCTTTGTTTTCTTCATTTCCTTTTTGCCTTAATGTAATTGCTATTTATTTTTATCTATGGATTTTCTAGGTGACTTAATTATGGTTCTGAACATCCTGACTGTCCGAACATACATTAGTTACCGGAACAATAGACTGTACGGGACTGTCCAATGTAAGGGTGTTACATTATAACCTTTCTAGAGTAAGTTATGGCCATTTGAACATTTACTATTTATTTGGTCATTTTTCTAGTTCCAGATTAAGGTTACCCGGATTCAAGCAGATTTTAGGGTTAAGGTAGGGATAGTTTTTGGGCATAGTCTCTTCATGAAAAATGGGACATTATGACCCTAGTTTCATCTTCAATTGGCCTCATACCAATTGGAGCAATACAACTCTAGTTACGACTCAATAATCACACTGGACTCATAAGTCCCAAAACCTGCATGAAAATGTAACACTCCCAATTTCTATTCCTCCAACTCCCAAACTTCATTTGACATACTTGACACTTCTAATGGTTAACAAATCATCTCAACAATGCCAATTTCAAGCCATAACAAAAAAGCCCCAAAGTTAGGTCAAAAGCCTAACTCAAAATCACAATCTCATACATAACACATGTAATACATAATCTCACTTCTTTATACTTATTACATGCCTTCACTAACCAATTCAAAACCATAAAAACCATCAATTCATCAAACTTCCTATGGCTTCTGAAATTAGGGTTTTCCCTACTCATGGTATTCATTTTGATTTCATGTAAACTTACTTTAATTTACCATACTAATCATAGTTAGAGAAGGAAAGAAGTATGTATAGTGCACTAACCTTTATGGACCCTTCTTCAACTTGATAAAACTCCACTAATCCTCAATTTCTTTGCTGCCAATATCTTCCTTATGGTGTGGGAGTAATTTTTAATAAAGGTAACTTAGGGTTTTAGGGTGAAGAAAGGGAGGGATTTCAAGCTAAAAAGCTTAAAAATGGAGGAGTGGATATGGCTATGGTGGACGGCCAAAGGTAGAAGATGAGGAAAAAAAATGTTTTAATTAATGCCATTTTCTCTCTTATGTTATATTTATCCTATGGTTAATTTCACATAAGTGTTTATTATGTCATTTTATGATCATCCTTACATCATGCTTAGGTTAGCATGAGGAATGCTTATGTAATTATTCTATTTTCTTTTCCTTTTCTTTTATTTCCCATTTCCATCAGTAAATTCACAATTTTAATTCATTTTATGTGTTTTAATCTCCCTCATTATAATTGACATTTAGATCAAAATTCAACACTAAGGGTGAAATGACCAAAATGACTCCGTTGTGCCTGTCGGGTTAAAATTTCCTTTACTGATTAGCTATTTTTCTTGAATTTTTTTTGAAATTTTTAATGTCATTTAAACTTCATAAAGCCTTCAATTTAATCCAAAATATTTATTTCATAGGGTTCCTCTTGGGTCTAGGGCAGGCAACTGTCTTCACACTCGCTACCTGGTACGGTTACCCATCATCAGAGTCTCGGCTCCTTTAACCTATTGGTATTTCATTTCTTTTATTTTTCATTAATTTTACTTGGTCTTTATTTCATCAATTTATGTCTCCTCACCCTAGTTTAAGTGTAGTTTTAGACATCCTGGCTATCCGAGCAGACATTAGTCATCGAAACAATAGAATATATGGACTGCCTAAAGTAAAAGCGTTACAATTCTTCCCCTCTAAATAAAAATTTCATCCTCAAAATTTACCTAATGTGAAGAGCTGAGGGAACTGCTGCCTCATCATTTTCTCACTCTCCTATGTCGCCTCTTCTGTGTTATGGTGTCTCCATAGAACTTTCACCAGTGGAATCATGTTATTTCTGAGTTCTTTGATCTCTCATGCCAAGATTCTTATTAGTTCTTCTTCATATGTCAAATCAGGTTGTACAATTATCTCTTCTGTTAAGATGACATGTGAAGGATCTTATCTGTATCTCCTGAGTATCGACACATAGAATACATTATGGATCTTGTCCAGCTTAGATGGTTAAGCTAGCTTGTAGGCTACTAGACCCACACTTTCACTGACCTCATATGGACCAATAAACCTAGGGCTTAACTTACCGTTCTTGCTAAATCTTAGCACTTTTTTCTAAGGCGATGCTTTGAGGAACACCTTATCCCCAACCTTATACTCTATGTCTTTCCTCTTCAAATCAGCATATGATTTTTATTTATCTGAGGTGGCTTTCAAGTTATCTCTGATGGGCTTCACCTTTTCCTCTGTCTGTCTCACCAAGTCTGGGCTTACTATCTTGTCCTCACCCAATTCTTTCCAACACAAGGGAGTCCTGCACCTCCTCCCATATAATGTTTCATATGGAACCATTTTTATGTTGGCTTGGTAGTTATTGTTGTATGCAAACTCTACCCGTGGAAGTTATCTCTCCCAACTTCCTTCAAAATCAATGATGCAGCTCTAAAGCATATCCTCTAACACCTATCATATAATACATGTCATGTCATTACTATTAGTCTTTTAATTAGAATAATAATTCACCAAGTGTTAAGGGTTACCTCAATCACCCGTTTTGACTGTCCATTCATCTAAGGATGAAAAGCCATACTAAAGTGTAGTTGAGTGCCTAACGACTCCTGTAGCTTCTTCCAAAACCTCGAAGTAAATCTTGGGTCTCGGTCAGATATGATCAATGTTAGCACTTCATGTAGCCGGACTATCTCAGCTATGTAGATCTCTGCTAACCTCTCCAGTGAGTAGTCAGCTCTAATTGGTAGGAAGTGAGCTGATTTGGTCAATTTATCAGCAATCACCCATATAATATCATGCTTCTACTGTATCGGTAGCCCAGTGACAAAATCCATGGTGATGCAATCCCATTTCCACTCAGGTATGGATATGAGTTGCAATAACCCTAATGGAACCTGATGCTCAGCCTTAACTTGCTAGCATGTCAAACATCTTGCCACAAAATCACCAATCTCTTTCTTCATTCCAGGCCACCAATAATGTGCCTTCTGATCACGATACATCTTGGTACTTCCTTGGTGCATAAGATGGAAGCTACTGTGTGCCTCTTTCAGAATATTCTTCTTCAGTTGTTCATCTCCTAGTACACATATTCTGCCTTCATAGTACAAACACCCATCTTCCTTTAACTCATAGCCGATCTCTTTCCCCTCTTTAACTCTGCCCATGATAATTATCATCTTTTCATCCCTTATCTGTGCTTCTTGTATTTACTATAGCAAACTTGGCTTTACATGTAACATAGCCAAAATGGTTCCATCTGGAGCTAAGGACAAGTGAACATTTAGTGCTGTAACACCCCTCACCCATCTAAAGTGTAGCCGAGCAAAGCGTGCTATACGGTGTGCCAGAGCACCTAGTATATGATTATCTCATTTTCTGAACTCAATTTGATTTAATAAGTCTTTATGTGATATTCATAACATACTGGTTCTATTTTCAAACTTTAATAAAATCAGTATTTCAAAAATGGTAATAAAAAATTTGACAAGGTGTCGTATGTATTTCAGACAAACTGTCCTTCTAAACTTGTTAAAAGCAGTTCAATATGATAATCTTAACCTTCCAAATAATTTTTTAATCTCAAAATTTCATAATTTCAAAATATAATCCATCATAATTTACATTCATCCAAACACTCTCCATAGGAGTTTAATATGTACAAATTATTACAAACCTTAAAGTTTTATGATATACATATTACATAACAAAATGTCAAAATACAACTGATAGTCATTACACAAGATCCTATGTCCTACCATGTATACAGTGTAGTGCAGATGACTCTGGACTATTGTGCAGATCTGATGTCTCACCTGGTCGTAAGTCTGCTGGGCTCTCCAATTATGTCTCCAGTATCTATGCGTAGCAAATGCAACACGTTAAGCAATTCTGCTTAGTGGTGCCAAATATAAAGAAATATACACTAAAATAAAATAAAAGAATTGTTCATGAATTTATGATATCAATATTCTTTGCAGTTGCTGTTTCTACTTTTATTTGCTAATATTTCATTTTTGCTAATTTTTGGTGGTGCTGTATGTCAATAAACTGAATTTAGCTATTTGAATTTAATAATGGTTAAATTAACTGCCCGTGTAGCCTATACACTGACCAGACTGGATAAATAGATGTATTGGCACTCGGTACCTAGTACCTCGGGCCGTCACACCATTGGTAACAAAGTGTCTCCCGGTGTGCAAACAGTGTTGCTAAAAAGCCATACAGTCAATCAGGTGATAGGCCAAGTATAATAACACAATCCATGCAGCTGTAGGCTATTAAAATCGTAGTGCGGCATAATAAGCCGTAAAAATACAGTACGGCGTAAAGCCATTTACAGAACAGCTGTCAGAATCCTATTGGCATGTCAACCTATCCAAACTAGTCAACTAGGCAAACTAGGGCACATTACAATTTAATTGTTTAATTCTTCATTTTTTTGAGTTTACTAGTTATCATGTAATTCACAAGTTAATGTAAATGTTGACCTTTTTAGATAATATGGATAAGTTGATTCTAGCATCAACATTTCACAATTTTTAATTCAATATGCTGCCAATATAGTGCAATTTACCCTTTTCACAAGTTGGCATTCATTGCCAAATTACTTCAAGCTTCATTGTATATAAATGTCAAATTTTCAATTTTAGTGTGCTAGATTGGTCTAGCTTAATGTTCTATTTCTATTAGTTTTTAGCGTCTGGTCAAAGAAGAAAAATTGTAGCTCTATGTCTTATTGAACTTTTGGCACAAATTTCAGGTCATTTTGAGTTGTATAGACCAAGATATGGTCAGTTTACTAAAGTTGGACAGATTGCATCTTTAGTACAAAATTTGATCAATTTTAGGTCAAATTCAGTTCTGGCAGTTTTGGTACCCGAATTTGGGTAAGCAATTTGACTTGGTTCTGGCCATTTCTGGGCTTTGGTGTCTTCATAAGAATTGTATCTCTATGTCTAAGCTTTCCATGGTAAAAATTTCAGGTTATTTGGACCTGTTTTGAGTGAGTTATGGTCATCTAAGTGACTACTATTCATATAGTCAAAAATCTGGGTTTGCACTTACGAATTCCATATTAGGTTATTTTTAAGGTCAGTTTCTAAGTAGAATTTTGGCAATATTTCTGCATGAAAGTTAGCCTATTTTGTGTCTAGTTTCACCTCTCATTGACCTCATACTAATTGGGGTCACCAATTTGTCACTTATGATTCAATTTACCTACTGCCTTCACAACACAAAATCTACGCACAAAGGATACTTCCAAATGACACTTCTCCTCCTCCCAAAACTATAAATATATATTCATAACACTTCTATACCATTCATCATATCTCAATCATGTCCATTTGGGTAGAATATACAAGTGTTCCATGTACATTATACAACCCTAATTTGCAAAGTTAAATTCAACATAATATATACATGAAAACACTTGATTATAACATATACCTCCCAACCATTACTTCACATACACTGCCCTCAATTCATCTTCACCATAATTCATTAAGAAAATTCATGAAACCAAACACTAATTCATGAATTTAAAGGCTACCAAAAGTGACAGTTTACTAAGGTATACAAATTGCTTTCCAAACCCTTAATTTTAAGTACACAATGTACATATACATGGAAACTAAATTGCTACAACTTTAAAATGACTAAATCAACATTATTTTCCATCCATTAGAGGTAAAACTACTCAAGCAACATAGGTTCTCATGGCTACCAAAATTGAACAATACCATAACTCAACAAATTCTTCCATTCTCTTCACCATTCAACTCACCTCAACCTAAACATAAAGTTTACTAAAGCAAGGGAGGGGATTTGGACACTTACTTCTGTTGGAGCTTGCTAAAAACTCACTAAATCCCTTTCTTCTTGCTGCTAATGGCTTCTTAAGTTGAATTCATAAGCTTTAATGAAGACACTAGTGAGAAAGGATGGCTAGAACATGATTGCATGGTGGTCCTTCCATGGTCAGTTATGGAGTTCTTCCATGGTGGAATTCGGCTGGTTTGTGGAAGGTTGAAGATGAAGTGGTTTCTGCTGTCCCAAGACTTATTTTGGTGTCCCAAGATTCAAGTTAGTGGAGCACTAAGTTCCATTTTAATGTTTAATTATTTAAAGTTTCATAAATTGGATTTTATACCCCATTTCTTTCACTATTCATATAATGTACTACAATTAAAATTTTCATGATATTTTCAAAGTGTATTACCACTTATTTTTAATGGATATTGAGGTCAAAAGGCAATTCTTGGTGTCAAAAGACCAAAATGGCCCGCTTCGGGTTGTATTCCTGATTTTTCAGTAACACCGATTTTTATCTGTTTCTCGATTTTTCGTTTTCCTTTATACTAATTTATTAATTTTTTTTTTTGATATTTCTAGTGTCAATTCCATTTCAATAAACCTTTAATTATGTCTCAAAATTTAATTTCGAGGGCTTCTGTAACACCCCTCGCCCGACTATAGTGTAGCTGAGCAAGGCGTGCTACAATCGGTGCCGGAGCACCCTAACTTAGCTTACTTTATTTTTTTAATAATTTTGAATTCATTTAATTTAATATTAATTATTTTTCGATGGAGAAACCAGTGGAGTTTCCCGTATTTTATTATCGTTTGGCATATTTCAATATTCACTGTTTGAAATTCAACAATATTTTAAAATAAAAAAAATTTCATCCATGCTAATCATAATTATCTCATCAATCATTCTCATAATTTTCTTATATTTTAAATCTCATCCATACATTTTAATTTCATAATCATTTCCATACTCATATCATCATTTGAAAAATCATTATGTAATTCAAATCTGTACTCATTTGTACAAATTCATTTATGCTCCATTCTTATAGCAAAATTCTCAAATTTGCATTAATTTACATTATTTACAATAATTAAATAAATCCTTAATTTACATGATATACAAATTAATTACAATTTGCTAATTTATATTACAATATAAGAAATAAATAACATACACAAAATACATGATATGCTTAATGTGAGCCCTATCTACACGCATTGTTGAGGAGGTGACAACCTTGAATGCTCTGCAGATCAGAACTCCAAAATCTCTGTTTAGTATTTTTATCTGGGCTTTACCTTCAGTACCTGCACAAGGAAACAATTCCATCGCGCTAAGCATTGCTGCTTAGTGGTGTAATAATATAACAAGGAAATAATATACAAATAAAGATAGAAATAAAACATAATTTAAATAATTAAGATTTATTTATACTTCACATGCGATTCTAAAATTTAATATGTTTTATTCTAATTTAGTCTTCTTTGGAAGTGTTTATTTCGCCAATGTACAGTAATAATGTACAAAGAAAAATGATCTAAAAATAATAAATATATGCTTATATTATTATGTACGTCACATTTGCAATATTTATGTGTGTTATAATTTTCTTTGCTAATCTTTTACCATTTTCTCAATACTTTCTAGGTTGTCTCAGATTATTTTATAATAAGTAAATTTTGATATTGGTCCAGTTCATTTCGATTCTTTCTAATAAATAACTATTATAATTTATTTTAGGTCATCTTACTCATTTATTTAATTTCTAATATTTTTAATTATTAATATTCTTAACTTATTTCAATAAATTTCACTGCCCAAGTAACCTATGACAGGCTGACTAAACTGGATAATGGGTTGTTGGCACTGGACACCGCGGTGCCTCGGGCCGTCATACCATGGGACGCAAAACGTCAACCACGTATGCAGTCAGTATGGCTAAAAAGCCATGATAACACATAATCGGGCATTAAGCCATGAGTGCGGGCATAAAGCCATGAATGCGGGCATAAAGCCATGAATGAGGGCATAAAGCCATGAATACAGGCATAAAGCCTTTCGCAGTACTGCTAAAACAATACCCTATTGGATGCCAAACTATCCAATCTGACACACATGTCTAGGCAATACAAGGGCATATAATACGTTAAATATTAATATATTATGTTTTATAACTTCATTATTTCATGACAAATTCCATAATTTATACATTCATCATAATATTCATGTATTCCTTACATCATTCATATTGATCACAATTCACAACAATGGTGTTCATGTACCATTGTATTCAAAACATTCTTCCTTTCTTTTATAAAGAAAACTAATGTTCAATTCATATTTTCATGTGATTCATTTATTCATTACAATATTTATATGAATTCATAACTCATACAAGGTGTTATTATCTTATTTGTAATGGAAACATAAATCCTAATGTGAACCTCATCCCATTTATACTCAACAATCTATCTAGGTTAATGTCAATTCATATTCAAGTGGTATTACTTTGTTTTATTAGACCTACTAGTAATGGGAATAAATCTTAACTATATACTCACATAACTTAAATGTTCATTAAGTCATTTAGGTGAATTACTATTTCTATTTCAAGTAATCTATGAATATTTCATGGATTCCAAATTTCATACCTTAATTTCCTCTACCAATTTAGTTATTATACTTTGTCTTTGTATTACTATTCATATTACTATTCACTCAAATTGTTGACTTTTTTAATACATAATAGATTTATTGAACCTAAGTTCTCAAAGATACCACATTTTGCATTCAAAATTTGTTGGTATTAGTTGCCAATACCATTTCCAAGCTTAATGTTAATTGGGCAGAATTTTCAGTTTTCATGCCTTGTGTTTACTGTTCCATTGGTCAATTTTGCAGTCGGATTTTGGCAAAATGATCAACATGAAAGTTGTTCCTTATTTTGTCTAGTTGAATTTCTTTTTTTGAATCACTCCATTTGGAGTTTTGTAACTCAAGTTATGGTCATTTTACCATAACTGGCCGGAGTGACCTGTACCCAGGTTTTATGGGCAATTTGGTTCTGCCAGATTTGGTGACCTAAGTTTGATTGGCAATTTGACTAGGTTATGGTCAGAATTTGGATTTGTGTTCTTCATGAAAGTTGTTGGTCTATATCTCAGCTTGTTTCTGGTAAAATTTCAGGTCAATTGGACCTTTCTACACTGAGTTATGACCAAATGGACAAATACTGTTCATTTAGTCATTTTGCCCAAGTAGACTGCAGGTCACCCGGATTAGGGCAAACTTTTGGTCCACTTGGTTTGGTTTTCTGGGCATGGTTTCTTCACCAAAGTTGTGCCATTATGTGTCTAGTTTCATGTCCAACTGGCCTTGCACTAATTGAACCTCTACAATTCAAGTTATGGCTGTCCAAACCTACTGGACTCATGCCCAGTCCTGCAGATCACCAAGGGCAGCATACATAACCTCAATTCTCTTGGCACCATTCACTCAATTGCCTACTCAAACATGACCACATGGTCACTAACTGACCATTACAACCTCTTTTCACCAATACTTAAACAAAATCCAAATTTTGGTGCCCAAACCCTAACTCCAACAATTTCAATTCTCTATATACATACAATCCATGAATTAAAACACCAAAATAATGTTTAATGGCAGCCATACATAACTATTATGCAATCAAATTGTTGAAACCCTAGGTACCCTAAGGCTGCCAAAATTTCATGGGGCAAGTTCATGCATCTTTAATTCATTTTTCATCAAATTTTCAACTTAACTCAACTTAAATTCATGCTTAAAAAAGAATGGAAGCAAGAAAATTAGCACTAACCTCTTGGATGAATTTTCACCCTTCACTTTCCTTCACTTTCTTCTCTTCTAATGGCTGCCCAAGTTTAGCTCTAGTGGTAAGGGAAATTTTTTGTGAAGAGAGGGTGAGGTTTTATGGTGTAGTTGGCTAGGGAATCAAGCTCATTTGGAGCTTTAATGGTGGTCTTCCTTCTTCCTTTTCTCTCTTTTTTCCTTTGTTACGGGTGATTGGGGAAGACAAGTGCAGATTGTTTTTCATTTTGTCTCCTCTTTATTTAGTTTTTATCCCTTTTAAGAGGCTTGTCAATTTGTGATTGGGTGGAGAGTGTTTAATGATATCATATGATGTCATAATTCCTAATTTCTTTCATTTTTCTTTTCTTTTCTTCTCTACTCATTTCCAATTTAATTTTTAGCAATATTTATTCATATTTTAGATCATAATAATTATTTACTTAACTGGACAAGTCGGTCAAAAATCATCTCTGAAGACGAAATGACCAAAATGCCCTCCGTTGGCTTAACAGACCAAAATTGTCTGTACCGATTGAAAATTTTTTCTAAACCTTTTCTTGGCATTCTAATGCCATAGAACCCTCAATGACTCTTCTCTGGAGTCTTAAAAATTATTTTATAATTTTTCCCCTAGGTTTAGGGCTCCTAGTTACGAGAACCGCAACTTCCTACTGGGTTACCCGTCGCTAGGGCACCGGCTCATTTAACTTGGTTGTATTTTATTTCTAAAATTTTTCCTAAAATTTTCTTTTTAATATTTGAGTTATTTATGACTCCTCATTCTAGTCTAATTATTTTCCAGGCGTTCTAGCTGTCCGGACCAACATCGATAACCGAAACAGTAGAATGTGCAGAATTGTTATAGTGAGGGTGTTACAGTTTCTCGCGGTCCTGGGGTCGGCAATTGCCTTCGTCATAACTTTCCAGTGTAGTCACCCATCGCTGCGATGCCGGCTCATTTAACTTAGTTTCATTTTCTCTCTTTTATTTTTCTTTAATTTTTCTTGTATTTTCTTTTTATTTATTTCATCATTATATGTCTGTTCACTATCACCGAAGTATAGTTTCAGACATCCTGACTTGTCCAGATAGATATTAGGTCATCGGAGCAACAGAACATACAAAATACATACAGTGGGGATGTTACAAGTGCTCTCAAAGCCATGATAGCCTTTCTGCTCAGTGCATCGGCCACTACATTTGCCTTCTCAGGATGATAATCGATCACACAGTCATAATCCTTAAGGAATTCAATCCATCTCCTCTGTCCCAGAATGAGTTCCTTCTGGGTTTTCAAGTATTTTATACTCTTGTGATCCGTGTAGATGTAGCATTTCTCACCATATAAGTAATGCCTCCATACCTTCAATGCGAATATTATTGCTGCCAATTCTAGATCACGTGTTGGGTAGTTCCTTTCAAGTGGCCTTAGTTGTCTAGAAGCATAAGTAACCACTTTCCCTTCTTGCATCAGAACACATCCAAGCCCATTGTGAGAGGCATCACTATAGATCACATAGTCTTTTCCTGACTCTGGCTGTGTCAACACTGGAGCCTCTATAAGCATAGACTTTAGCTTCTCAAAACTGGCTTGACATTTGTCATTCTAGTCAAATTTAGTATTCTTATGTAACAATTTAGTCAGTGGAGTTGTTATAAGGGAAAATCCCTTCACAAATCTTCTGTAGTAACTAGCTAACCCTAAGAAGCTTTTGACTTCTGTTGCATTTTTGGGAGGTTTCCATTCAACTATTGCTTCAATCTTCTTTGGATCTACTCTGATCCTATCTACTGATACAATATGTGCAAGGAAAAAATGTCATCTAACTAGAAGTCACACTTGGACAGCTTGGCATATAACTGTTTTTCCTACAATTTCTATAGTACCACTCTCAGGTGTTCATCATACTCCTCTCGGCTTTTAGAATACACCAAAATATCATCTATGAAGACCACTATGAACCGATCCAAGTAGGGATGAAAGATATGGTTCATTAGGTCCATAAAAAGCTGCTGGTGCATTCGTCAGCCCAAATGGCATCACTAGAAACTCATATTGTCCATACCGAGTCCTGAAAGTAGTTTTAGGCACATCTGCCTCCTTTACCCTCAGCTAGTGATAGCCTGATCTGATATCTATCTTAGAGAATACATCAGCTCCCTTCAGTTGATCAAATAGATCATCTATCCATGGTAAAAGATATTTATTTTTCAGAGTCACCTTATTCAGCTGCCGATAGTCTATATAAAGCCGAAGGGTACCATCCTTCTTTTGCACAAATAACACCGATGCTCCCAGGGTGACACATTATGTAACACCCCTCACCCGTCTACAGTATAGCCGAGCAAGGCGTGCTACACGGCATGCCGGAACACCTATTCTGTGATTATTTTAAGAAGTCTTTTATGTAATATTCATATCATGCTAATACTATTTTCATACTTTGATAAAATCAGTGTTTCAAAAATGGTAATAAAAATTTGGCAAGGTGTCGTCGGTATTTCGGACAAACCGTCCTTCCAAACCTGTTGAAAACAATTTAATATGATAATATCAAAATCTCAGATATTTCACAATCTCTACTTCTCAGTAAAGTCAACAGACTTTCATAGTCATTAAACAGTTCCACAATACAGTCCATAATAATTTAAATATATCCAGAAAATCTACATGTTATTTAATATGTACAAGATATTACAAACTTTAGAGCTTTTATAATATTATAAAATAGAAGGTCGAATTTAAAAAATACAATAAAAGTACAAAATATAAGATATCCTAAGTCCTACCATGTATGCAATGCAGTGTAGATGACTCTGGACTCCTGTGCAGATCTGATGTCTCACCCGATCATAGGTTTGCTGGGCTCCCCAACTGTGTCTCCAATACCTACGCGTTACAAAAGCAACGCGCTAAGCAATTTTGCTTAGTGGTGCCAAATATAAAGAAATATACACTAAAATAAAGTAAATAAAGTGTTTACGAATTTATAACATCGATATACTTCGCAGTTGCTAATTCTACTTTTATTTGCTAACATTTCAATATTTGCTAATTTTTTATAGTGCTGTATGTCAGTAGACTGGATTTAGCTATTTGAAATTAATAGTACTTGAATTACTGCCCGTGTAGCCTATATACTGACCAGACTGGATAAACGGATATACTAGCACTGGGTACCTAGTACCTCAGGCAGTCACACCATCAGTCACAAAGTATCTCCTGGTGTGTAAATAGTGTGGCTAAAAAGCCATATAGTCAATCTGGCGATAAGCCAAGTATGATAACACAATACGTATAGTCGTAGGCTATTAAAGTCATAGTGTGACATAATAAGCAGTAAAAACACCATATGGCATGAAGCCATTTACAGAACAACTGTCAGAATCCTATTGGCATGCCAACCTATCCAAACTAGTCAACTAGGCAAACTAGGGCACATTATAATTTAATTGTTTAATTCATCAATTTTTTTTAGTTTACTAGCTATTATGTAATTCATAAGTCAATGCATATATTGACCTTTTTAGGTACTATGGATAAGTTGTTTCTAGCATCAACATGTCACATATTGTAACTCAATATGCTACCAATATAGTGCAATTTACCATTTTGATGAGTTAGCATTCATTGCCAAATTGCTTCAAGCATCATTGTATGTAAATGTCAAATTCACAATTTTTGGTGTGCTAGATTGGTCTAGCTTAAAGTCCTATTTCTATTGGTTTTTAGCTTCTGGTCAAAGAAACAAAATTGTAGCTCTATGTCTTATTGCACGAGGGGCAAAATTTCAGGTCATTCTGAGTTGTATAGACCAAGATATGGTTAATTTACTAAAGCTGGACAGATTGCACATTTAGTGCAAAATTTGGTCAATTTTAGGTCACTTTTAATTCTGGCAGCTTTGGTACCCGAATTTTTGAAAGCTATTTGACTTGGTTTTGGCTATTTCTGGGCTTTGGTGTCTTCATAAGAATTGTAGCTCTATGTCTAAGATATACATGGTAAAAATTTCAGGTCAATTGGACCTGTTTTGAGTGAGTTATGGTCATCCTAATGATTACTATTCATATGGTCAAAAATCTGGGTTGCAAGGTTGCCATTCTGGATTTGGTCATTTTTAAGGTCAGGCTTTAGGCAGAATTTTGGCAATATTTCTACATGAAAGTTGGCCTATTTGGTGTCTAGTTTCACCCCCCATTGGCCTCATAGCAATTGGGTTCACAGTTTGGCACTTATGACTTAATTTAGGTACTACCATCAATACATAACCTGCACAAAACACGTACACTTCCAATTTGATATTCCTTCTCCTCCTTATTACTTCAATATTCAATCAATGACACTTCCATACATGTATATTGTACACAATTCTAGCAAACAATTTTGGGCAAAACATTCTAGTGCTCAATGCACACAATTCACCATTAAGTTCAATATTCACTTCCACCAAAATTCAACATATCTCAATGTCAATATTACACATACACTTCAACATACTCATACTTCAATATCACTTACACATGCAGCCCACAATTTAACACTATCATATTTCATTAATAAACTTCATATTCACACATAAATTCATGCTATTATGGGCTACCAAACATGGCAGTTTGCTCAAAGCATTAAGGTTCCATTTCACACCCTTAATTCAAGCACTACATGCACATACTTAGATTTTAACTTACTACATCTTCCATTTGAGTTAATCAATCTTAATTTCCATCCATTAGAGGTAAGAAAAATTCAAATACAACACATAATCATAGCTGCCGAAAATGGACCATTTCATTTCTCAATGTTTTCTTTATTTCTCTTTACCAAAATACTCACCTCAACCTAGACACAAGGTTTACTAAAGCAAGGGAGAGGTTTTGGACACTTACTGCTTTTGAAGCTTATCAAAACTTCACCAAATCTTGTTTTTCTTGTTGCCAATATCTTCCCCAAGGTATGTAGGCAAGATTTAATGAAGGAACCAAGTAGAAATGGTAGCTTGATCATGCACCCATGAAGGTTGCATGTGGGGTAGCCATGGTGGCTTCCATGGTGAATTTCATTTTGGCAAGGTGAAGTGGGATGAAGAAGAAGATGACTCAGCTATCCCAAGGCTTAGATAAGTGTCCCATGGCTGGAGTTAGTGGAGCACTAGGTAATAGTTTAATATTTAATTAGTTAAAGTTTCCTTATTTGCTCATTTAGCTCCATTCTTTTACTATTTACACATTGTATCCTATTTTAATTTTTCATGTCATTTCTAAAGTGTAATATCATTTATTCTTAATACAAATTGAGGTCAAAAGGCAGCTCTTGGTGTCAAATGATCAAAATGCCCCACTTCGGGTTATATTCTCGATTTTTCGATAATACCGATTTTTGTCTGTTTCTTGATTTTTTGTTTTTCTTTGTACTAATTTATTAATTTTTCTTTGATAATTCTAGTGTCAATTATATTTCAATAAACCTTTACTTATGTCCTGAAATTAAATTTCGAGGGTTCCCCGCAGTCCTGCATCGGCAACGGCCTTCCCAATGTGGTCACCCATCGCTGTGGTGCCGGCTCGTTTAACTTAGCTTCATTTTCTCTCTTTCATTTTTCTTTGATTTTTCTTGTATCTTCTTTTTATTTATTTCATCATTATATGTCTATTCACTATCACCGAAGTGTAGTTCCAGACATCCTGACTTGCCTGGACTGTTATTTAGCCACTGAAGTAACAGAATGTATAGAATACGTACAGGGAGGATGTTACACATTAGGGCGTATGAAACCCTTGTCCAGTAACTCCTGTAACTAAACTTTCAACTCTTTCAGTTTAGTGGGTGCCATCCTATATGGAGCAATGGAAATCAGTGCAGTACCTGGCATAACCTCTATAGCAAACTTCACCTCTCTCGCTGGTGGCAAACTCAGCAACTCTTTTGGAAATACATCCGAAAAATCACATATAGTGAGGATGTCCTGCAAACTCTAGCTAGTCTTCTTGGTGTCAACCACATGTGCTAAGAAAGCTTCACAGCCCTTCCTCATCATTCTCCTGGCTGCTGTGGCTAATATGATAGTAGAAAGACAACCCGTTCCTTCACTCACAACTATAATCTCATCCCCACCTACTGTCTGTAACGAAATCATCTTCAGCTAACAATCTATTATAGCCTGATGACATGATAACTAATCCATTCGTAGTATCATATCAAACTCATAGAATGGTAGCTCAATCAAGTCAGCTAGAAACTCATAACCCTATATCCTCAAAGGACAACCCTTATTGACCTTCTTTACTATGACACTATGGCCTAAAGGGTTAGTGACTAATATGTCCTCCTTTAACTCCTCTATCTGTACCCCTCTATCAATCGGTGGTGTAATGCACACATAAGAGTGCGTGAAACCAAGATCAATTAAAGCACACATAGACAAATCATGAAGTAAGAAGGTACCCTTTATGACATCAGCTAGCTCTGGCTCCTCCCGAGCTCTCATAGCATAAGCATGGGGTGCTACTCTAGTCTCCTTCCTCTCAACTGTCTTTGTAGTAGGCCTCTGTGATGTACCAGCTTTATCGAGCCTCGCAGGTCTTCTACCCCTCTACGCTTCTGGGGTAGACCTCTCTGTCGAGGGTGGAGTAGTGGGAGCACTCCTCTATGGGCAATCTTTCAAAAAGTGATATGTGGACCCACATCTGAAGCATCCCCCAATCAACAATCTACACTCTCCTCGGTGGCTCCTCCCATAGTGTATACAAGCTGGTATCGGGGCTGATCCCCATGTAGTTGCACCCGGAGAACTACCAACTGATACACCTGACTGTGCTCCTCTCCTCGGAGCAAATCGAGATCTCTGTCTCTTGCCTCGGCCCTGGGTTTGACCTTGAGACCCCTTGGGCTTCTTACTATCAGTGGCTGCTGCACTAGACTAGCCCGATCTAGAACCCCTCTTACCCTGCTTATTCCTCCTAGACTGCTCCTCATATCTAACTCTCTCTGTAACGCTCTCATTGTAGGTAGTCCGTACATTTTACTATTCCAATGACTAATATCTGTTCGGACAGTAAAAATGTCTAGAACTATATTTAAACTATAGTGAGGAGGCATAAATTGATGGGACAAATGTTAAGAAATATAGGAAAATTTAGAGAAAATAATATAAAATTTTAGATAATTTATTAATTGGTACAAAAATACAATAATAACCCGATGAGCACCCCAAAGGGTATTTTGGTCATTTTGCCCCTAGAGGTGAATTTTCATCTAAATATCAAATTAAAATTTGAGAGAATTAAAATAATTAAAATAATTTAAGATTATAACTTTATGAATTTGAATTAGGAAAAAGAAGAAGAGAAAAGAAAAGAAAAGAAAAAAAAAAGAAAAGAAAAAAAAAGACTTATTAAATTTTAAAAATTTAAGTACAACGTATATAGAATATATAAATACCCATAAGAAGACAAAATCCCACCAACTCATCTTCTTCTTCCTCTTCTCTCTCTCTCATTGCCAGCTCCATGTTCTTCCTTCCTCCACCATTTTTGCTCAAGCTTTGAGCTTGATTCTTGCCTCACTCACTCACCAAAAACCTTTAGCCCTCTTCACTAAAAATCATCTCCACCCCATAAGGAAGCTTTAGATACCCATTAGAAGAAGGGAGGTCATAAAGGTAAGTGCAAGATACCACTTTCTCTCTTTTTAAAATCTTGTAAGAATGATGAGATGAGTGAGTATCACATGAAAATAAAAACAAATGATAAGAAAATAAAATGCCCAAATTTCGGCAGCCATGGAACCCTTGAGGTTTGATGCTTTTAAATGATGAAAAATGGTTCCATGAGGATGTTTGAATAGTTGATATGATTAGAAGTGTAAATGAGTTGAGTTTGTGTAAATTGGGTGATTAGAATTAGGGTTTATGTACTTGATCTGGAGACTTTATGTAAATGATTGAAATTGACCTAATTGAGTTGAGATTGCTGCTTATAGAAGTGCTATGCATGCCAATTGAAGTAAGGAAGTTGGAGAAAATTGAAAATTGGGAGTGCTTATTTTCTGCAGGTTTGGGACTCAATGAGTCTAGTGTGTTTAATGAACCATAACTAAAATTTTGTGATTCCAATTGGTATGAGGCCAATAGAAGGTAAAACTAGAACCAAAATAGCCCATTTTTCATGACGAAACCATACCCAAATTCTATCCAAAATTTGACCTAAACACTGCTCAAATCCGGATGACCCTGCACAAAACATAGAAAATGACCAAACAAACAGTACATATTCATTTGGTCATAACTCCCTTTATACTGGTCCAAATGACCTGAATTTGATACCATTGGAAAGCTTAGATATAGGGCTACCATTTTCATGAAGACCACTAAACCCAAAAATGCGAAAACCAAACCAAATTGCTGGCCCAAGTTGGGTCACAAAACTGTCTAGAATTAGGTTGCCTAGAAACTGCTAAACATAAACTTACCCGACCAATTTTGGCAAAATGGCCATAACTTGGTCTACAAGAACTAAAATGTAATGAAACCAGTGGAAAAATGTCCATAAGACACAGACCTACAAAATTAGTATTTTGACCAATACCCAGAAATCAAGAGAACTAGGTTAAATAGTTAGAACAAGTCACCACATCAAAACCTAGAATTTGACCAAAATTCACTTGACCCCAAAATAGTCTTTTAGTCATATCTCTCACTAGAAAAATCTAATTGGGATGAGCCATTCCTTTCCAAAAACCTGATAAACAAGGATACAACTTTATTTTAGAAACCTACCTCAAATTATGAATGAAAGAACCTCAAAAAGTGACCTGCAATCACTGGCCTGAACTGAACACCTGTTGGCACAGCGTACATGAGTCCAGGTTAGTTAATTGACCATAAATAATTCTAAAAAACTTGAAAAATTGTGATTCAAATTTTTCAATGATCATAAGACATAGGACAACAATTTCTATGAAGATCACCATGCCTAAAAAAGATGGCAACATGTTCCATTAATTAGGAAACTCTAAGTCCAAAAGCTGCCTAGTTAAGGAACTAGAATTTAGAAATGAGTCAGTTATGGTTATCCAACCATAACTTGAGTTCTAAAAATCAAATTGACATGATTTAAAAGCGAAAATAAAGATAAGACATAGAGAAACAATTTTCATGAAGGAAGTGTGGCCAAACAGTGGTTACAAACTGATCAAATGGATAGGTAAAAGTGAGACACAAAAACTGAACCTAAAGAAAGGTCCATGAGATAAATTATCTTATGGTAGGGATTTAACCCTAACAAGCCATTAAACACTAAACCACATGAAAGGAGTATGTAGAACTTATTTTCCCACTATAAAGTGATATGAACATTTCAAATAAATGAGTAATAATGTGTAATTGCCTATAGTATACCTAGACTTATTTATTTAATTTGGATTAATTGGTATACCAATTAGCACTACAGATAGTAGTACTTGAAGGAGTGAAAGCATGGTTATTTGTTCATTAGAGCATTGAATTTCAAAATTTTTCTTCTAGGGTTACATGCATCATGCCACATCTCTTATGTGCCTAATTAATTTCAATGCTCAATTGAATATTAAAATACTTTTAATATATATTAGGATCTATGTTTGCCATTCAAGATTGTGAATTAATAAATTAATTCATTTAAATCCTAGTTTAAAAGAGGACTTTGAGCATTAACCTCTTTGATGCAATATGGATACAATTGGCACCTTTAGAAAGCACCAAGGACCCCAAGTGTTGTCTCTCTAGCTTGTCCACACCAAGATCACCAATGGGCAGCCCCCAATTTGCTTCTCAAGCCTTTGCCAACCAATTATAAATTGGATTTTTGCCTTTAGAGAGGTTGTATGTGTGTATAGGACACTAGAAACAATTTCTAGCAATTTTAATTCAAAAGGAATGGAGTGATTCTCTTTGAATTGATGAGAAAAGATGAAGAGAAGAGAGGGAGAGAGGTGTGCCGCCACCTTTAGACAAGAGAGAATGTTGTATTTTATTCTTCTTTCTTTTCCCTTTTATAATTAGGTCATTAAGTCACTTAAACCCT
Organism: Hevea brasiliensis; assembly: GCF_030052815.1. Classification (NCBI taxonomy): domain Eukaryota; kingdom Viridiplantae; phylum Streptophyta; class Magnoliopsida; order Malpighiales; family Euphorbiaceae; genus Hevea; species Hevea brasiliensis. The sequence continues at coordinate 30,125,852 of NC_079509.1, read as the reverse complement.
ATGCTACATGTCACCACTACATTGCAACTTATTTTTTTAATTAACTTAATCACATTAATCCAAGTGTCAAAGCTAGACTTAATCTTAACTTTGCTAACCTTGCATGCTAGGAAGATAAATGGCAAACTTATATGATGTCATGTGTCACCATCTCATGGTGCCATATGTCACCATGTGATGACCAAATTACCCTTATGTTGTAATTTTGAGTTCTCAACCCAAAATCATTATTTCTCCTCTTCAAATCAATTTATATCAAATATAAATAAATTAATTAATCTCTATTAATTAATTTCTCATAATTAATTCATATTTAAGTATTTTAAATATAAATTTAACTTATATTATACATCCAATAACCTAGATTTGGTTTTAAGTCATACTAGGGACTTTGCAATCTTATTGCAAACCAAACCTAATTAATTAATTAAACTCTTTAATTAATCAATTAAATCACATTTTACTTGGTGATTATCTTGTGTATGTGTGTCACTTACCAGGCTCATCACTAATTGACAATGAGATATAATATTAACTCTTAATATCATCAGAACTCTTTCTTACCATAAATGATTTCTCTAAATCATTTTAGGCATCTCATAGACCATGGTTGACACCTAGCATAGCGTGCCATAGCCATCCAATCAGTAACAAGGAATACCTTAAATGAACCTATAATCATATGTTACTATGCACCAGAATCTCTCTGTTACAAAATCCCAATTCGAGCTGGAGTCATGGTTTATGTCAAACCCCATTTGCTATAAATATTATGTTCTCTTTCAATTCCAGTTCTTGATTAATTAGATTTTCTTGTTATAAACTTTTTTCTAACTAAATCTGTCTGTCTTGGCCAAGAACTTGAAACATTAAGAACAATTAAATGAACATAAGATTTTATCCCTATTTACTTAGGGTAACAGATTCCATCTTGATCAACACCTATCTCCATATATAACTAGTAGGAGCCAACACATGCCCATATACCCATACACAGTACAAGTATGAAAGCAGTATCAAACTCAAATCACTTATATACAAGATAACTGAGTTATCTCAGGTCTAAATATTATATGCACTGATATGATATATGACAATGTATTGACAAGAGTAAACTCCATGTGCTTGTCATATGCGTCACTGGCTCGGCCTACTTATCATTTATAAGCGCCTATCATGTTTATTATATGGCATGAGACTCACCATTCCATTTTCTTTATATCTCATATAAATACCTTGGGAACAAACATGATTGTCGCAAGGGTTTTGCGGTCGCCGGACGATTCTCACCGAAGTGGGAAAAGTGATGTCACACCCTACTCCTCGTAAGATGCAACATGTTCCCATAGTACACCTAATGAATTACCGTACTTCACCTACCGGTAACCCATTAAATATACTACAAGGGATTTTAAAACAATTTTCATTCATTTTGAAATTGATGGGTAAAATTTTTTTTTTTCAAATTTTAAAAACCTTTATTTAAAGTCCAAACATAAATTAAATTCTTAGATATTTAAAATCTCCGCAATTTTTATAAAAATTTCGGCAAAGTGCCGTCTATATTTTTAAAAAATAGTTCTTCAAAACCTGAAAATAGAAACACTCCCAATATATTTCTTAATCACAACTCCATTTGTAACCACCAAACTTCAAATCAACAGTATTAGTAACACTTCAATTCAAAATCCAAATTTCAAATCAAGAATGAATATCTCAAAACATTTCATAACTCATATAAATTGCATTTTAAATCATTAATTTACAATCATAAGTTAATTTACAGATACAAAATCTTAAAAATAATATTATTACAATTTTATCTGTACAACTGCTCAAATTACAGAGATACATATGCATACTATCATATTTACATCAAACTAAACTATCAGGGTATAGACAAATACCAATACAAAAATTATTCAATTTTGCTCCTCTCTAATTGTAGCAGTTCGCTCTGCTGCTATGTCCTTTTCTCTATCTGCGATAGCAAGTTAAAGCTATCGCTAAGTATATAAATACTCAGTGGTGCACAATAAAGTATAAAATGCATAATATAAAACATTTATGAACAAATCACCATTCAAAAATCTTATAATCGCATTTCACAATTTTTTTTCTCAAATCACATTTATAACAAATCATAATTTTCAAAGCTTAATATAGCACAACTTGATCAAACAATTTAATAAACATAGTGTTGCCAAACAATAACACAACTTAGGACATGACACAAAATTTTCCGAACATATCGTGTGTACATAACGAAAAGGCATACTCACCCCACTAATCGAAATGAATGAGGGAGGTGGCTAGCTAGCTAATGAGTACTAATCCAAACTCGCCCCTCAGACTAGAAAGCCAGAGAGGGAGGAATATAATCAAATATCAAACTCACCCCACAAATGGAGGAGGAACATATTAATATTGTCATGCCAAGTGTGAATTAAAAACAATTTAAATTAAAAGCATCATAAATACTTCATCATGGTAATGTCACAATTCAATATTTCAAGTTATTCAAAACAATTTAAATCAAGTTATTCAAATATTTCATACAATTCACAAATCATATTTCATTCTAAACTTTTCATTTTCAAAGTAGGCAACACACTATTTTTCTAATAAGATTTTCAAAGCCATAACTAAATTCAAAACCATTTGTTAAAATATTTCATACAAATCAATAAATAATTTTCATTCCAAATTTCCATTAAAAAATAGGCAACACAACATTCTCGAAATTCAAAATGAACAAAATACATTCACAATGTATAACAAATCAATTTCCATTATGAAAACTATAATTTAAAAATTTTTGTGCACAAACCTGACGTGAGTCACCTTTAGGCCTTGACTCAGTCCCTTATACCTTTCGGGTCTTTTTCAGCTGAAACACAAAATTTATAGTGTTTCAGTATCTTATTTCACAATAAATCCAATAATTAATTCATAAATACTTCATTCTAGCCTAACATTCTTGGAAATTTTCATTTTGGAGTTACTATTCATGGTACTATTCAAGTCAATTTGTTGACTTTATAAGGCTTAATAGGTATGGGAACTCCAACTTCACCCACATACCACATTTTGGTCACTAAATTTGTTGGTTTTGGTTGTTTATTCAAATTCTAAGTCTTTTTAAACAAATTTGATAATTTTCAGTTTTGGAGTCTAAGGTTGCACTGTTCCATTGGTCACTTTTCTGTTAGAATTTGGCAAAACATCCTTCATAGAAAATGTTTCCTATTGTTTTAAGTTTATTCTCCTTTTTAAATCACTCCAATTGGAGTTTTGTCGCTTAAGTTATAGCCATTTGAACCATGGCTGCCGGATTGGACATAACACAGAATTCTGGGCAATTTTTTTGTGCTGGCAGTTTTAGGTCACCAAATTTGGGTGGCCAAATGACTTGGTTAATGGCATAATTTGGGTTGGTGTTCTGCATAAAAGTTTTACTTCTATATCTCATCTAACCACTGGTAAAATTTCAGGTAATTTTGACCTGCCTAACTCAAGTTATGGCCAAATGAACGAACACTATTCATTTGGTCAGTTTGTACAGAGGCAGACTGTGATTTTTCAAGTTTGGTCAATTTTTTCACTAGGTTTTGGTCACTTTTTGGGCATGCTTCCTAAATGAAAATTGTGTCATTTAGTGTCTATTTTCATTCCCAATTGGTCTCATACCAATTGGACTTGTAAATTTTCATTTTTGGTCCTTCAAAGTTGATTTGGTCGTGTTGCCAGCAGCATGACCACACCCAATCCGAATTTGGCCTTAACTCCAACCATTCCTACACACTTCATTTGCTCACAAATGACCATTTCTCACTTCAAATTAGGTCCAAAACATCATTTATAAGTTTCTCACATTTTTTGTCTCTGAACCCTAATGTCCAAAACCCTAATTCACAAACTCTTGCATTTAGCTACTTTCAAAGCCTTTAATTATAACCATTCAACTAATTAAAGTTCATATACCCATTCAAATCATTCGAATCATACAATAAACCCCCATACACATGCTGGCCGAATTTCAGCTTAGTCCCTCAACAATTTGTTTCATTTCATTTTAAGTTTATTTACAAGTTAAGCAAGCTAGAAACACAACAATAAAACTAATTTTACATCTTAAATCACTAGCCTTGTTAAGTATCTTTAAGCTTTCCTTTTTTCTTCTTTCTTTGACGACCAATCTCCTTCTCAAGTGACTAGAACAAGTTTTTATGAAGCAATTATGGGAGAAGTTAAAGTTTAGCTAGGATTTCAAAGCTTGGATACAAGCTTCAATGGAGGATCAACAATGGAGGAATGAGGGTGAGTGGGGCGGCAACAAGGTGAGGAAGAAGACTTTTGATCTTTTTTTTTTTCTTTCTTTTCTTTTTATTTTTATGTCTTTAGGAAGACCAAAAATCTAATTAATTAAATATATTAATTATTACTTTTATAGCATCATGCATGATGTCATGCATGATGTTATCACCTTTTTAACTTTTTCATTTTCTTTTTTCTTTTTTTTTCTATTTATTTTTCTATTAGTTCTTTAATTTAATTCTCGATTTCAAAATTTTCTTTTCTTCCATTTTATTTGACAGTTAGGTCAGGAGTCAGCTCTTGGGGTCAATTGACCAAATTGACCCTCGCCGGTTCCTCCCGGTTTGCAAATAATTCAATATCTCTTTCGGCTCCCTGACCTAATTATTTGACTGACTTAATAGTTCTTTTTTCGTGATTTTATCTTTTCCACTGTGTTTATAATAGTCCTAAGGACCGCAGCATCTCATTTTACAGTTCAAAATTTAAGTTTAAAATGACTTTGAAGTCCTTCCTGAGAAGGTCACCCATCACTGTGACTCTCGGCTCGTTTAACTTCTTATGTTCTGTTTTTCTTATTTATACTTAACTAATTGAAAATTACTAATTATTTGTATTTATGGCTTATCTAGTTGTCTTAAGTGTGGTTCTAATCCCCTTAATTTTCTGGACCGACTCCGGTCATCGGAACAGTGAAATATACCAGGCTATACAAATAGGGGTATTATAATTCTCCCCCCCTTAAATAAATTTCATCTCGAAATTTTACCTGGTATTAATCTCTGAACAGCTGTGGGTGTTGTCTCCTCATGTCCTCCTCTCGTTCCCAAGTAGCCTCCTAGCCCAAATGATGGTTCCATAGCACTTTTACCAACGGTATCTGCTTGTTCCGTAGCTGCTTCACCTCATAAGCCAGAATCTCTATGGGTTCTTCTTCATATGTGAGGTCTAGATTTACTTCAATTTCCTCTACTGATAGTACATGAGATGGGTCTGATCGATACCTCCTCAACATAGACACATGGAAGACATTATGTATCTTCTTTAACTTTGGAGGTAGTGCCAAACGATATGCCAAAGGACCCACTCTTTCTAGAACCTCATATGGCCCAATGAAACGAGGACTAAGTTTCCCCGTTCTGTCGAATCTCATAATTCTCTTCTAAGGAGAAACCTTGAGGAAAACTTTCTCACCCACTGCATACTCAATATCCCTTCTCTTCAGATCAATGTAGGACTTCTGACGGTCTGATGCAGTCTTAAGTCTATCTCTGATCACCCTGATCTTCTCCTCCGTTTGCTGAACAATTTTTGGTCCAATCATCTTTCTTTCACCCACGTCATCCCAACATAATGGGGTTCTACATTTTCTGCCATACAAAGCTTCATATGGAGGCATTCCAATGCTTGGCTGGTAGCTGTTGTTGTAAGCAAACTCAATCAAAGGCAAGTGTGTGTCCCAACTGTTAGTAGTATGCCCTAGAGCATATCATTTAGTATGTATCTTGTACATATTTTTAATAATAAAAGGCATTTCCACTTTTCCGTTTACATAATATATTTATGTGTAATAGAAAAGGTCCATTGATATTTTGTTAGAAATATTATTCTTAAGTTGTTAAGAATATGAGTGACAATATTTCTAGCACAAAGTATCATAAATAGGTTCACAATCGAGGATACTTCATAATAAGGACATGACTTATCCAGAAAGATTGTATTCATGTTTGTTCCCAAGTTATTTATATGAGATATAAATAAGATGGAATGGTGAGTCTCATGCCATAAAACAAACATGATAGGCACTTATAAATGATAAGTAGGCCGAACCAGTGACACTTATGACAAGCACATGGAGTTTACTCTTGTCAATGTTTTGTCATAAATCATATCAGTGCATATAATCTTTAGACCTGAGATAGCACAATTATCTTGTATATAGGTAGTTTGAGTTTGATACAGCTGTAATACTATTACTGTGTAGGGGTATATGGGCATGTGTTGGCTCCTGATAGTTATATATGTATGTAGGTGTTGATGAAGAAGGAATCTGTTCCTCTAAGTAAATAGAGTTAATATCCTATGTTCATTTAATTGTTCTTGATGTTTCAAGTTCCTGGCCAGGATAGATAGATTTATTCGAAAGAGTTTCGATGAGAAAAATCTTTTAATCAAGAACTGGAATTAAAAGAGAACATAATATTCATAGCAAATGGAGTTTGACATAAACCATGACTCGACTTGAGTTGGGATTTTGTAACATAGAGATTCTAGTGCATGGTAACATATGATTATAGGTTCATTTAAGGTAAATCTTATTACTAATTGGGTGGCCATGGCATGCTATGCTAGGTGTTAACCATGGTCTATGATGTTCATAAAATGATTTAGAGAAATCATTTATGGTAAGAAAGAGTTCTGATGATATTAAGAGTTGATATCATGTCTCATTGCCAATTAGTGATGAGCCTAGTAAGTCACACACATACACAAGTTATCACCTATTTAAATATGATTTAATTAATTAATTAAAGAGTTTAATTGATTAATTAAATAGATTTGGTTTGCAATAAAATTGCAAAGTCCCTAGCATGACTTGAAACCAAATCTAGATTATTGGATGTAGTATAAATTAAATTTATATTTAAAGTGTTTTAATATGAATTTAATTGAGAAATTAATTAATAGAGATTAATTAATTAATTTATATTTGATATAAATTAATTAGAAGAAGAAAATAATTATTTTGGGTTAAGAACTCAAAATTAAGACATAGGGGCATTTTGGTCATTTTGCAGTGTGACACGTGGCACCATGAGATGGTGACACATGGCATAACACATAAGCTTGCCAAATATTTTTAATCATATAAGATGATTAAAATCAAGATTAAATATAGGTTTGACACTTGGCACAATGTGATTGGGTCACTTAAACCTGGAGCTAATCAAAAGGTGACATGTGGCTAGGGTTTAATGTGTTAACCTAGCTATTTAAGTGTGGTTATGAAAAGAAAACATAACCAGCAGCCTCTCCTCTCATATGTCACGCCACTTTGAGCCTCTCCAGCTATTTCTCTTCATCTCTCATCAATTCAAAGAGATTAGCCATCAATCTCTTGAATTAAGAACATTAGAAATTGTTTCTAGTGTCCTGTTTGCATCTCTAATCTCTTAAAAGGCAGAACTTGAATTTCTAATTAATAGAAAAGGCTTTAGAAGCTGTTCAAGGGCTGCCATAGGTGTTCTTGGTGTGGACAAGCTAGAGGGACAACATCTGGTGTCCTGAAGACGAATCTCAAAGACGCAGACATTGCGGCACATCAAGAGGTTAGTGTAATCGTTCTTGATTTAATCTAGGGTTCTAAAATTAATCTGATTAATTTTAAAATCTTAAATGGCAAATACAGATCCAAAAACATATTAAAAGAGTTTTAATATGTTGTTTATCATTGAAATCAAATAGATAAAAATAAATCTTGCATGGTGCTTGTGACCCTAGGTGAAAATTTTTGAATTCAATGGTATAATCTTGTGTTTTTCACGCTTCCGTTCCTACAATTGGTATCAGAGCCACTATATTTGCCATTTAGATTGTTGATTATATAATTTAATTGTGTGTTTGATCATGAGATCAAGAGCTTCATTGCTGGTTGGATCATGAGGCGTGGCGTCACACATGGTGAAGCCACCATTGGTGGCGGCAACAATGGTTCTTGGATTGTTCAAGGTTTGGCTTTTAATTCTGCAATTGTTGTATGATCTAAGGCCTATTCTTTGACTAATTAAAGTGTTTAATTAGTTGTTTTAATCACACAATTAAATTATGATTCAAATCAGAATTTTAAAAATTGTTTGAATGTGATTCAAATCTAAATTTTAAAAGTTGTTTGAATGTGATTCAAATCTGAATTTTTAAAGTTGTTTGAATCATATTTAAATCTGATTTTTTAAAATTGATTCAATAAAATTCAGATCTGATTTTTTAAAAAATATTTGAATGTGATTCAAATCTGATTTTTTAAAAAATGTTTGAATGTGATTCAAATATGAATTTTTGAAGTTATTTGAATGTGATTCAAATCTGAATTTTTAAATTTGTTTGAATGAGATTCAAATCTGAATTTTTAAATTTATTTGAATCATATTCAAATATGGATTTTTAAGTTGAATATGAGATATTCAATTTAATTTAAGTATGTATGTTTTATTTAATTGTTAAATATTGATATGCATGATGGATGATCATGGACTATAAAAGACCAATGTGATTGGATTTATTTCTTTTATGTTTCTTTGGGATTGTAAATTAATTAATTTATTTTAATTTATTTTGGGCATGTATTATTAAGTTTGTAATATTTTTGGGTTGTAATTTCATTTATTTAAATTCTTGTAAATTCGCCTTGGTATGCCAAGGATTACTATGTAATATTGGATTGCAAGAAGTTCAAGGAGGTCAAGAGCATTGGTGGGACCAGTGGGAGGAATTCAATATCAAGTGTTGATTATGTACTCCTTCAGCAACTCTTGTAAAATGAATGAATGAAATACACCTAGGAATGCCCGATTCAATTCTTGGTGGCTCGATTGAATCCCTTAGAAAGTCTATGATCATACCATATTTACTGCTTATCCATGAATGCATGATATGTATGGGAATGTATGCAATTATATGATATATGCATGCTAAATGGATAATGTGCAAAGTGAGACCTTAATAGTAATTAGGATGGCTATAAAATCTTCCAAACAAATGATTAAGTTGGAAATGCTATAATTAAAGTAATTATAACATAAGCCCTCCATTGGGGCAATTATTTTAAGAAATTTTAAATAGTTGCATGAGATGCAATTAATTTAAGAGATTTTCTTAAGAATAATTGTTAAGCATGAGATGTTGTAAATATGTAAATGGTTTGGTGGCCAATATTGGATGTACCTGAGGACATTAAAATTATTTGCATAATTACTGGCTCAATGGAATCAACTTAACTAATGTAAGATAAGTCAATAATGGATGTACCTGAGATTTTGAGCATTAGGGGCTAGGTAAAGGATTGAACCTCACATGAGATGTGATGGGCAAGGAGTTGCTCACTTATAGTTTATTGTAATTCCAATAATGGATGTACTGAGGATGATCAATAGAATTATAAGAATTCAATCACCCACTAGAAATCCATCCAACTAGGATTTCCGTTTTCTACTTTGGAAGTGTAGGATTCGCTAAGTTAGTGGGAGGACCAATTTGATTAAAAGACCATAATCATTTTGGTTAATTACATGATACATTTACTAATTAATCTGGTTATTTTTACTGATTAATTTTACGATAAAAATGAGCACAAAACAACCACCACCATCCAATATCCTTGCAAGCATACTTGATCTGTGAGTTGTGAGGACCTAATCATGCGATTGGCTAAGAAATTTGAAACTTGTCTGAACCTTGAACATATAGGATATGTTCTAGATTCAAATGTTCTGGTCCCTTACCTCCGGAGGCCACACAAGAGGAACATGAAACTTTGGGCCAGTGAAAGGAGCATGATATGAGAGCTAAGTGTTACATGCTTGCTTCTATGAGTAATGAGTTCTGAAGCAACATGAGAACATGCAGAGTGCGAGTGAGATCCTCCTTCACCTACAAGAGTTGTATGGTGAGCACAATGAGAATGCTAGGTATGAGATATCTAGACAGTTATTCCGTATGAGGATGTCGAGGGACGAATGTTGGGGATCATGTCCACAAGATGATTCGGTGATTGAGCGGTTGGAACATCTTGACTTCAACATGGATTTCCAACTACAAACGGATTTGATCCTTGATCCTTCCTGAGTCTTTTGGGAATTTTGTGACAAATTTCCATATGACTAAACAGGAATGCACTTTAGCTGAATTACTCAACATGCTGGTTATTGCCCAAAAGAATATGCCAGGCAATAAAGGAAAAGAGGTAGCTTTGGTTGCATCTTCTTCTGCTGGAAAGTCCAACAAGAAGAAAGGCAATAAGAAAAAGAAACCTCAGATTCCTGGTCCTTCCAAGAAAATAGCTAAACAGAAAAGGAAGACTAAAGCTGATGAAGGCAAAGGAAAGTGTTTCCACTGCCAATAGGAAAGTGTTTCCATTGCCACTAAGAAAGTGTTTCCACTGGCTAGAGTATAGCAATCTAAATGAATGCAATGCCATGGTGAAAACCAACTCAAGTTCAAAATATATTTGGCACTTAAGGTTATGTCATGTTGCAGAAGATAGGATTACAAAATTGGAGAAAATGGGGATTCTATCCTCATTGGGCTTTGAGCCTACTCCAACTTGTGAATCTTGCCTTCAAGGCAAAATGACTAGATCACCCTTTGTTGGACAAGGGCTAAGAGCTGAAAATATTTTGGAACTAATACATAGTGATGTGTGTGGTCCGTTTAAAGAAATGGCTAGAGGGGGCTTTCATTATTTTATTACCTTTACTGATGATAAATCAAGGTTTGGGTTTTTGTATTTGATGAAATACAAACATGAATCCTTTGAAAAGTTCAAAGAATTTAAATCTGAAGTAGAAAATCAAATAGGAAAAAATATTAAAGCTCTTCGATCAGATCGTGGAGGTGAATATTTGAGTACTGAATTTGATGAATACTTGAGAGAGCATGGCATTGTTTCTCAGCTGACTCCTCCAGGAACGCCACAGCTGAATGGTGTATCTGAAAGGAGAAATCGTACCCTATTGGATATGGTACGTAGTATGATGAGCTATACTGATATGCCAATCTCCTTTTGGGGATTTGCATTAGAATCAGCTTTATATATTCTGAATAGGATTCCATCAAAATTAGTTTCTTCCACACCTTATGAGATATGGCATGGAAGAAAACCAAGTCTTAAGCATGTTAAGATTTGGGGTTGTCCAGCTTATATCAAAAAGCTGAACACTGATAAATTGGAGACCAGATCAGAAAGAGGTCAATTTGTTGGATATCCAAAAGATAGTTTTGGATATTATTTTTATTTGCCTACTTCACAAAAGGTTGTGATAAGTAGAGATGCCACATTTCTTGAACAACAGTTTGTTCAAGAAGGAGGCACAGGAAGGCAAATAGAGTTAGACTTAGAGAATTACGACCAACCAATGATCGATGAATATATATCCATCTAGTCAACCTATACCCATTGATGAAACATCTACACTGTTCCTCGTAGAACAACCGAGGGTATCTCACCCACGGTGAGATATGGTTTTCTTCATGAAGAAGAACAAGAGTTGTCTACTCATGAAGAAGTAGATCATGGGGATGATCCACTTACCTATGAAGAAGCTATATCAGATATAGACTCTTCAAAATGGATTGATGCTATGAAATCCGAGATTGATTCCATGTATAAGAATCAAGTTTGGGATCTTGTTGACCCACCTAAAGGTATTGTACCTATAGGAAACAAATGGGTTTTCAAGAAGAAAATTGGTTACGATGGAAAGGTAGAGACCTATAAGGCAAGGCTAGTAGCGAAAGGGTTTCGCCAAAGGCAAGGAATAGATTATGAGGAGACTTTCTGCTTTGTTGCCATGCTTAAATCAATTAGGATTTTATTAGCAATAGCATACTATGATTATGAGATTTGGCGGATGGATGTCAAAAGCGACTTTTCTCAATGGATACATTGAAGAAAACATTTTCATGGAACAACCTAAGGGATTTGAATCCCAAGATGGTTCCAAGGTATGCAAGCTAAGCGATCCATTTATGGGTTGAAACAAGCTTGAGGAGTTGGAACATTCGTTTTGATGAAGCCATTAAATCTTTTGGTTTTATAAAAATGAGGATGAGCCATGTGTATATAAGAAGGTTAGTGACGATGCTATCACTTTCCTTGTCTTATATGTGGATGACATCGTTGATGGGTAATGATACGGTATGTTGTGACTATAAAGGTATGGTTGTCAAATACATTCTCCATGAAAGACTTAGGGGAGGCAACCTATATTCTTGGGATTCGCATCTATAGAGATAGAGCGAAAAGAATAATTGGTTTATTCCAAAGTCTATACTTGGAAAAGGTGTTAAAGAGGTTTAACATGCTTGATTCCAAGAGAGGATTGTTACCAGTGAGACATGGTATCCACCTTTCTAAAGAGATGTCTCCAAAGACACCAAGAAAGAGATAAGATGGCCAGATTCCATATGCTTGGCTATTGGAAGTTTAATGTATGCAATGTTGTGTACTAGGCGGATATCGCATATCTTTGTTAGTTTGACTAGCGGTATCAATCCAATCAAGTTTGGAACACGGATAGTCACAAGAATATTCTTAAGTACTTAAGAAGAACTAAGGATTTATTCTTGATTTATGGAGGTGGAGACTTGCAATTGGATTGTTATACTGATTCTGATTTCCAATCAGATATCGATGATAGAAAGTCTACCTCTGGATAGGTGTTCATTTGTAATGGAGGTGCGATCGGTTGGAAGAGTTCCAAGCGAGCACGACGATTCCACTCTGAGGTCGAGTATATTCTGCATCGATCTTTGCAAAGGAAGCTGTTTGGATAAAGAAGTTCGTGACAGAACTTACAGTAGTTCCTTCCATTGAGTCAGCAGTTCCATTACACTGTGACAACAATGGAGCAGTCATACAGGCTAAGGAACTAAGGTCTCACAAAAATCCAAACACATAGAAAGGCACTACCATTTTATCAGAGATATAGTTGGGCAAGGCAATATAGCCATGCAGAAAAATAACATCAGCTGAAAAATCCTGCTGATCCATTCACTAAGCTTTTGTCACAAGTTCAGTTAGACCGACATCTTGAGAAGATAGGTCTAAGATATTGTAATGAATGGCTCTAGTGCTAGTGGGAGATTGTTAGTAGTATGCCCTAGAGCATATCATTTAGTATGTATCTTGTACATATTTTTAATAATAAAAGGCATTTCCACTTTTCCGTTTACATAATATATTTATGTGTAATAGAAAAGGTCCATTGATATTTTGTTAGAAATATTATTCTTAAGTTGTTAAGAATATGAGTGACAATATTTCTAGCACAAAGTATCATAAATAGGTTCACAATCGAGGATACTTCATAATAAGGACATGACTTATCCAGAAAGATTGTATTCATGTTTGTTCCCAAGTTATTTATATGAGATATAAATAAGATGGAATGGTGAGTCTCATGCCATATAACAAACATGATAGGCACTTATAAATGATAAGTAGGCCGAACCAGTGACACTTATGACAAGCACATGGAGTTTACTCTTGTCAATGTTTTGTCATAAATCATATCGAGGCATATAATCTTTAGACTGAGATAGCATAGTTATCTTGTATATAGGTAGTTTGAGTTTGATACTGCTTTCATACTTGTACTATGTATGGGTATATGGGCATGTGTTGGCTCCTACTAGTTATATATGGAGGTAGGTGTTGATTGTCACACCCTACCCCTCTGTAAGGCATAACATGATCCCGTAGTATACCTAATGAATTACCAACTCCGTCTACTGATAATCCATTAAATACACTACAAGGGATTTTAAAAACTTTTCTTCTTTTACAGTGGTGAGCACTATTTACAGTGTGAAAGACTTTGGTGAATCAAGTGAAACAACTAACTCATTTGATTTATTTGGAGTATCTGTAAAAATTTTGGCAAGGTGCCATTTGTATTTTGGACAAAGCAGTTCTTGAAAACTCGTAAAAAGCACTTCAATATATTTTCAAATCTCAACTCCAACATTTTTATCAACACAACACATTTCTCAAGTCAAATCCACAGTGATTTTCAAAGACTAAGATACAAAAATATAACACAATTTTTACAAGCCAAATAACTCATAATTATTTTACAACTTTATTGTACAACTTAAATTTACAACTGCTCAAAACCAAGAACAAAATATACATACAGTGAATATACATTACAATACAAATGCCACATATGGTATACTCACTATACCCAAAATCTCTCATTGGCGGTACTAGCGACCCTAGTCTGCTACTGTCTATCTCTCTACTGCGGCAATAAAAGCTATCAGAGACAATGTCTCGATGGTGCACAACATTAACCCAATACAATTTTAAATCACAATTCATAAATCATATCATTAGTGGATACTTAAAACCATAGTTGATTTCAAGACAATGAATGTCATAAGGAATTTAAACTCCAATTCACAAATTATCAAAATTCATAATAGCACAATTTAGTCAAATAGCTTAAGAATACCGTATTGCCAATTCATACACAATTTGATCAAATTCTTGAATAACATGATTTTTCCAATCAATGACACAATTTGATCAAATAACTGAATAATATTGTTTTGCAAATCAATAACACAATTCGATCAAATAATTGAATAATATCGTTTTGCAAATCAATAACACCATTCGATCAAATAATTGGAGAATACGGTGTTGCCAATCAATATCACAATTTAAGTCATGACACAATTTTTCCATATATGCCGTGTTGTACACCACGATAAGACATACTCACCCCAATAATCGAAATCAATGAGGAGGAAGCTAGCTATCTAATGAGTACTCATCCATACTCACCTCGGTGGGAAGTCAAAGAGGGAGGAACATAATCATACTCACCCTGTCGATAAGTCAAAGAGGAGGAATAATCACACTCACCCCATTAATGGAGGAGGAACATAGTATCGATGTCATGCCAATTGTGAGTCAAAACAATTCCAAACATTTTATTCAATGATCCGTAAGAATCCAATAAATTTCCAAAGTTACAATTTCATTCACAAAATGGCAACACAATTCGTAATTCACTTCAATTTCCACAAAAACCATTTCTGATTGCTTTTCAATCAATAAGTATCCATCAATATCATTCAAACAATTTTTCACAGTTTCAAACCATTCACAATGTTTTTCAATCAATAAGTGTCCACCAAACACATTTCCACAATTTAAAACAATAATATACAAATATTCAATATTTATTTCAATTGAAAAATTCAAAAGCAATAGCCGTTGTGCACAAACACAATTTAAAACAATAATATACAATAGTTATAATTCATTTCAATTGAAAAATTCAAAAGAAATAGTCGTTGTGCACAAACCTCTGATATTTGTCTCCTGGTCTTGACTCGATATTTCTTTCCCTTTTCTTTGAGTCCTTGTTAAGCTGAAACACAATTTGAAGTGTTTGATGCTAAAATAAGCTGTCTCTATCGATGGTGTTTGGTAAATAATGCACTGAACTCAATTATTCACTTAATCACCTAATATACCGACCCTCGATGCGTTTTAGGTAAATTAGGTTTTAGTGTCATTAATATGTCACACTCGATAGGGTTTTAGGTTTGGTACGTTTTACCAAAGTCATTTCCTTGTTTAGTGCATTTTAATGCAAATTGCTGGATTCCGGAATACTGGTTTGACCTAACCGGACGATCTAGTTCCCTCGGTTTTCGGGTCTCGGTTGAAACTACAAACTTGTAGATCTAGGTCTTATTGCACGCGGTGCAAAATTTCAGGTCAATCCGAGTTAAGTAGACCAAGTTATGGTCATTACACTATTGCTGGTCAAGTGGTATCAATTTGGGTCAATTTTTGGTCAATTTGGTCAACTCTGGTTCGGCCAGTTTTTGGACCCGAACTTGTGCAAGCTTTTTGACTTGCTTATGGTCATTTCTGGGCTTTGGTATCTTCATAAGACTTGTAGGTATGGGTCTTAACTATTCATGGTTAAAATTTCAGGTCAATTAGACCTGTTTTGAGTGAGTTATGGCCTAAACACTCACTGCTGCCCAAATGGTCAGTTTTTAGGTCTCAAGTGTACCTAATCCGAATTGGTCATTTTCACATCACCTTGCAAGCAGAATTTTGGTATGTTCTCTCAATGAAAGTTGGCACATTTTGTGCCTAGTTTCACCTCAATTGGTCTCATACCAATTGAGGTTACACATTTAAAGTTATAGGTCTATTTGCACACTGTCCTCTATGTGTCTTTCAAACCCCAATTCAAACACACATTTAACTTGCTCTACCTTAAATCCCCATACCCAATTCTGATGTTATACCATTCCATATTCATTTATCACTTCTTACTATGGTCAATTTGGACAGAATACAAACATTCTCAATACATCAATTACAACCCTAAACCACAAAGTCCAAATTTAGCAATATATGTACATAATTACACCTAATCATTACATATAATTTCCACTACTAATTTACATACACATTCATCAATTCTTCTATGTCAACATTCTGCCAATACTTCCATCAATACATACAATTATTCAAGGGTCCCCAAGCTGCGAAAACCTTCTACAACATCAAAGTGCCCTACAATTTACCAATTCCCATCCAAGTGCATAAATCACCATATATATGTGAAATAATCCTCTAGGATATTAAATCACCATGATCAACATTATTTCTCATCAATTATATGCATAAATATCTCATCAAAAACGTGACTCCATGGCTGTCCAAAATGAAAACAACAATAACTCTTCAAACTCAAAATTTTCCTTCACAAAACCAACACCCATAACATGCACACAAAACTTAACAAAGCTATCTTCAAAATTATGGACTTACCTTATGCTTGGAGCTTGTTAAACCTTGCTTAAACTTCTCAAATTTAGTATCAAACTCTTCCTTGTGATGAGTAGACAAAGTTTCATGAAGGAACCCAAGTGAATGGAGTTGAAATGGAGGGATGGATCAAGCTTGCATGAAAATGTCCATGGAGTTTCCTCTCCCTTCATTCACGGCAACTTTGGTACAATGGAGAAGATGAAGTTTCTGCCTTGGATAATGGATGTACACCTGCCCCACTATGTCTTTAGTTTATTCCTTTAGTGGCCCACTCACATTATTTAACCATATTATAAGTTTAATGTGTTATTTACACCATTTCCACTCCATTTTTGGCTATTTATTTTAGGTACCACTAAACAAATTTTTCATTTCATTTTCTAAGTGTAATATTATTTATTTTTAATGGAAATTTAGGTCAAAAGACAATTTGGGATGTCAAATGACCATAATGCCCCTGTTCGGGTGGCATTCCCAATTTTTCGGTAACACCGTATTTTGTCTGTTTTTCGATTTCTCACTTTTCTTTGTACTAATTATTTAAATATTATTTTATCTTTCTAATGATATTTATTATTCAATAAGGGTCTATTAAAGACTTAAATATGTTTTCGGGGTTCCATGATCCAGGAGCTAGTCAACGGTCCACTCAGTGACTTCAGGTCATGATCACCCATCGCTAGGTTTCCGCTCACTTATTCGGTTACATTTCTTTGCTATGATTTTCCTTTGTTTTTCTTGTATTTTCTTTTTGTATTTCATTATTTATGTCTCCTCTCTCATAACAAGGTGTGGTTCTAGGCATCCTAGCTGTCCAGGACAGACTGTCACCGAGCAATGAGCACTCTAGAACTTAGGGGTGTTACAATTCTCCCCACCTTAAATAAATTTCGTCCACGAAATTTTTACCCAGTAGCCATCTTACAATAGTCATACGTTTATTTCTCCTTTCTATATGATTGTAAGACTTTTAACAATCTAATACAATGTTTAATTTGTTTGTATAACACCAATCTCCTCTTACTATTGTGCTGTCTAATATTTCGGTTCATGTTCCTTCTTGAATGACCCTTGAGGTCATGTTAGAATCACTTATCTAGTCATTGGTCCTCTGACCATTCTAGTCCATAGTCTTCCTCACATTCGTAATATTTCTTTGTTATATATGAATCAACTGTTCAAATCTCTACTTCCATAACTCTTTTTATCTGTCAATATTCTATAACTTACTTCCTTTTGTACTGAACTATAACCTTTCGATATTTTAACTTTTGAGTTTTAGATCCCTTAGTAGGATTTTCAAACTTATTTCTAACAATTAAATTACGTCACGGCATAACTATACCAGCAGATACCGTTGGTAACTATTCTTATCTAGGTATACTATCGGGTGATGCGTAGCTCTACACAATAATCTCAAGTCGATCTTGAATCTGCGACTACGGTATAAACATCAAGAACATTGCATAGTTACTATGATACATCCCAATAGATCAAACTTTGCTATCTTTTATTCTTTTTGAATTCACTGATATTCGAATCTTATTCTGATTACAATATCCATTAGCAATTTCTAACAGTAACCTCCTTGCCCTCATCTAGAGCAATTCCATTACTGCATCTTACTTTTACGTCGTCTTACCTTACATTAAGTAGGCTCGCCAATTAGCTTATAATTTTATGGTGTGTCAGCAAATACTTTTCGCCGATAAACTCTTCCAAAACTAATTTCACTTGTTATCACAATCCTTATCCTAAAGGACTAGTCACTAATGCATCAAAATTTATTTCCACGACCTCTGTACAATAATACAAGGAGATTTCCTCCCGTTAGTGCATATTTATAATGTAATGTCTTGTATGTATCAAACATTTGAGCAGTTGTAGTTACCGACATAAAGATTACAAATTCACAGTTCGAAATTCACTTTAAAACCATTGCTCTGATACCACTAAAACATGTCACACCCTACCCCTCTGTAAGGCATAACATGATCCCGTAGTATACCTAATGAATTACCAACTCCGTCTACTGATAATCCATTAAATACACTACAAGGGATTTTAAAAACTTTTCTTCTTTTACAGTGGTGAGCACTATTTACAGTGTGAAAGACTTTGGTGAATCAAGTGAAACAACTAACTCATTTGATTTATTTGGAGTATCTGTAAAAATTTTGGCAAGGAGCCATTTGTATTTTGGACAAAACAGTTCTTCAGAAAACCTGTAAAAAGAACTTCAATATATTTTCAAATCTCAACTCCAACATATTTATCAACACAACACATTTCTCAAGTCAAATCCACAGTGATTTTCAAAGACTAAGATACAAAAATATAACAAAATTTTACAAGCCAAATAACTCATAATTATTTTACAACTTTATTGTACAACTTAAATTTACAACTGCTCAAAACCAAGAACAAAATATACATACAGTGAATATACATTACAATACAAAATGCCACATATGGTATACTCACTATACCCAAAATCTCTCGCTGGCGGTACTAGCAGCCTAGTCTGCTGCCCTGTCTATCTCTCTACCTGCGACAGCAATAAAAAGCTATCGCTGAGACAATGTCTCAGTGGTGCACAACATTAACCAAATACAATTTTAAATCACAATTCATAAATCATATCATTAGTGGATACTTAAAACCATAGTTGATTTCAAGACAATGAATGTCATAAGGAATTTAAACTCCAATTCACAAATTATCAAAATTCATAATAACACAATTTAGTCAAATAGCTTAAGAATACCGTATTGCCAATTCATACACAATTTGATCAAATTACTGAATAACACAGTTTTTTCCAATCAATGACACAATTTGATCAAATAACTGAATAATATCGTTTTGCAAATCAATAACACAATTCGATCAAATAATTGAATAATATCGTTTTGCAAATCAATAACACCATTCGATCAAATAACTGGAGAATACAGTGTTGCCAATCAATATCACAATTTAAGTCATGACACAATTTTTCCATATATGCCGTGTTGTACACCACGACAAGACATACTCACCCCAATAATCGAAATCAATGAGGGAGGAAGCTAGCTATCTAATGAGTACTCATCCATACTCACCTCAGACTGGGAAGTCAAAGAGGGAGGAACATAATCATACTCACCCCAGACTGATAAGTCAAAGAGGGAGGAATAATCACACTCACCCCATTAATGGAGGAGGAACATAGTATCAGTGTCATGCCAATTGTGAGTCAAAACAATTCCAAACATTTTATTCAATGATCCGTAAGAATCCAATAAATTTCCAAAGTTACAATTTCATTCACAAAATGGCAACACAATTCGTAATTCACTTCAATTTCCACAAAAACCATTTCTGATGCTTTTCAATCAATAAGTATCCATCAATATCATTCAAACAATTTTTCACAGTTTCAAACCATTCACAATGTTTTTCAATCAATAAGTGTCCACCAAACACATTTCCACAATTTAAAACAATAATATACAAATATTCAATATTTATTTCAATTGAAAAATTCAAAAGCAATAGCCGTTGTGCACAAACACAATTTAAAACAATAATATACAATAGTTATAATTCATTTCAATTGAAAAATTCAAAAGAAATAGTCGTTGTGCACAAACCTCTGATATTTGTCTCCTGGTCTTGACTCAGTATTTCTTTCCCTTTTGCTGAGTCCTTGTTAACTGAGAAACACAATTTGAAGTGTTTCAGTGCTAAATTAAACTGTCTCTATCGATGGTGTTTGGTAAATAATGCACTGAACTCAATTATTCACTTAATCACCTAATATACCGACCCTCGATGCGTTTTAGGTAAATTAGGTTTTAGTGTCATTAATATGTCACACTCGATAGGGTTTTAGGTTTGGTACGTTTTACCATACGTTTTACCAAAGTCATTTCCTTGTTTAGTGCATTTTAATGCAAATTGCTGGATTCCGGAATACTGGTTTGACCTAACCGGACGATCTAGTTCCCTCGGTTTTCGGGTCTCGGTTGAAACTACAAACTTGTAGATCTAGGTCTTATTGCACGCGGTGCAAAATTTCAGGTCAATCCGAGTTAAGTAGACCAAGTTATGGTCATTACACTATTGCTGGTCAAGTGGTATCAATTTGGGTCAATTTTTGGTCAATTTGGTCAACTCTGGTTCGGCCAGTTTTTGGACCCGAACTTGTGCAAGCTTTTTGACTTGCTTATGGTCATTTCTGGGCTTTGGTATCTTCATAAGACTTGTAGGTATGGGTCTTAACTATTCATGGTTAAAATTTCAGGTCAATTAGACCTGTTTTGAGTGAGTTATGGCCTAAACACTCACTGCTGCCCAAATGGTCAGTTTTTAGGTCTCAAGTGTACCTAATCCGAATTGGTCATTTTTCACATCACCTTGCAAGCAGAATTTTGGTATGTTCTCTCAATGAAAGTTGGCACATTTTGTGCCTAGTTTCACCTCCAATTGGTCTCATACCAATTGAGGTTACACATTTAAAGTTATAGGTCTATTTGCACACTGTCCTCTATGTGTCTTTCAAACCCCAATTCAAACACACATTTAACTTGCTCTACCTTAAATCCCCATACCCAATTCTGATGTTATACCATTCCATATTCATTTATCACTTCTTACTATGGTCAATTTGGACAGAATACAAACATTCTCAATACATCAATTACAACCCTAAACCACAAAGTCCAAATTTAGCAATATATGTACATAATTACACCTAATCATTACATATAATTTCCACTACTAATTTACATACACATTCATCAATTCTTCTATGTCAACATTCTGCCAATACTTCCATCAATACATACAATTATTCAAGGGTCCCCAAGCTGCGAAAACCTTCTTCAACATCAAAGTGCCCTACAATTTACCAATTCCCATCCAAGTGCATAAATCACCATATATATGTGAAATAATCCTCTAGGATATTAAATCACCATGATCAACATTATTTCTCATCAATTATATGCATAAATATCTCATCAAAAACGTGACTCCATGGCTGTCCAAAATGAAAACAACAATAACTCTTCAAACTCAAAATTTTCCTTCACAAAACCAACACCCATAACATGCACACAAAACTTAACAAAGCTATCTTCAAAATTATGGACTTACCTTATGCTTGGAGCTTGTTAAACCTTGCTTAAACTTCTCAAATTTAGTATCAAACTCTTCCTTGTGATGAGTAGACAAAGTTTCATGAAGGAACCCAAGTGAATGGAGTTGAAATGGAGGGATGGATCAAGCTTGCATGAAAATGTCCATGGAGTTTCCTCTCCCTTCATTCACGGCAACTTTGGTACAATGGAGAAGATGAAGTTTCTGCCTTGGATAATGGATGTACACCTGCCCCACTATGTCTTTAGTTTATTCCTTTAGTGGCCCACTCACATTATTTAACCATATTATAAGTTTAATGTGTTATTTACACCATTTCCACTCCATTTTTGGCTATTTATTTTAGGTACCACTAAACAAATTTTTCATTTCATTTTCTAAGTGTAATATTATTTATTTTTAATGGAAATTTAGGTCAAAAGACAATTCGGGATGTCAAATGACCATAATGCCCTGTTCGTGGCATTCCCAATTTTCTAACACCGTATTTTGTCAGTTTTTCGATTTCTCACTTTTCTTTGTACTAATTATTTAATTTTTCTTTGATATTTCTAATGATATTAATTCTTCAATAAGGGTCTATTAAATTCTTAAAAATGTTTTCCGTGGTTCCCATGATCGAGAGCTAGTCAACGGTCCACTCAGTGACTTCCGGTCTGATCACCCATCGCTAGGTTTCCCGGCTCACTTATTCGGTTACATTTCTTTGCTATGATTTTTCCTTTGTTTTTCTTGTATTTTCTTTTTTTGTATTTCATTATTTATGTCTCCTCTCTCATAACAAGGTGTGGTTCTAGGCATCCTAGCTGTCCGGACAGCACTGGTCACCGGAACAGCAGAACGCACTACCGAACTTAGGGGTGTTACATTGATCAAGAAGGAATCTGTTCCTCTAAGTAAATAGAGTTAAAATCCTATGTTCATTTAATTGTTCTTGATGTTTCAAGTTCCTGGCCAGGACAGATAGATTTATTCAGAAAAGAGTTTCTGATGAGAAAAATCTTTTAATCAAGAACTGGAATTAAAAGAGAACATAATATTCATAGCAAATGGAGTTTGACATAAACCATGACTCCAGCTTGAGTTGGGATTTTTGTAAGAGAGATTCTAGTGCATGGTAACATATGATTATAGGTTCATTTAAGGTAAATCTTATTACTAATTGGGTGGCCATGGCATGCTATGCTAGGTGTTAACCATGGTCTATGAGGTTCATAAAATGATTTAGAGAAATCATTTATGGTAAGAAAGAGTTCTGATGATATTAAGAGTTGATATCATGTCTCATTGCCAATTAGTGATGAGCCTAGTAAGTCACACACATACACAAGTTATCACCTATTTAAATATGATTTAATTAATTAATTAAAGAGTTTAATTGATTAATTAAATAGATTTGGTTTGCAATAAAATTGCAAAGTCCCTAGCATGACTTGAAACCAAATCTAGATTATTGGATGTGTAGTATAAATTAAATTTATATTTAAAGTGTTTAAATATGAATTTAATTGATGAGAAATTAATTAATAGAGATTAATTAATTAATTTATATTTGATATAAATTAATTAGAAGAAGAAAATAATTATTTTGGGTTAAGAACTCCAAATTAAGACATAGGGGCATTATGGACAACATGCAGTCTGACACGTGCCACCAAGAGATGGTGACACATGGCATAACACATAAGCTTGCCAAATATTTTTAATCATATAAGATGATTAAAATCAAGATTAAATATAGGTTTGACACTTGGCACAATGTGATTGGGTCACTTAAACCTGGAGCTAATCAAAAGGTGACATGTGGCTAGGGTTTAATGTGTTAACCTAGCTATTTAAGTGTGGTTATGAAAAGAAAACATAACCAGCAGCCTCTCCTCTCATATGTCACGCCACTTTGAGCCTCTCCAGCTATTTCTCTTCATCTCTCATCAATTCAAAGAGATTAGCCATCAATCTCTTGAATTAAGAACACTAGAAATTGTTTCTAGTGTCCTGTTTGCATCTCTAATCTCTTAAAAGGCAGAACTTGAATTTCTAATTAATAGAAAAGGCTTTAGAAGCTGTTCAAGGGCTGCCATAGGTGTTCTTGGTGTGGACAAGCTAGAGGGACAACATCTGGTGTCCTGAAGACGAATCTCAAAGACGCAGACACGCTGCAGCACATCAAGAGGTTAGTGTAATCGTTCTTGATTTAATCTAGGGTTCTAAAATTAATCTGATTAATTTTAAAATCTTAAATGGCAAATACAGATCCAAAAACATATTAAAAGAGTTTTAATATGTTGTTTATCATTGAAATCAAATAGATAAAAATAAATCTTGCATGGTGCTTGTGACCCTAGGTGAAAATTTTTGAATTCAATGGTATAATCTTGTGTTTTTCATGCTTCCGTTCCTACACCAACTGCCCTCAAATTCACACAAGCCCATAGCATGTCCTCCAAGATCTAAATTACCCTCTCAGACTGGCCATCTGTCTATGGGTGGAATGCAGTACTAAAGTTCAATCTAGTTCCTAGGGCTCTCTGAAGACTACCCCAGAATCTAGAAGTGAACCTAAGATCCCTGTCTGATATGATGGATACTGGCACTCCATGCAGTCTCACAATCTCATCAATGTACAACTTAGCCAATCTTTCTAAACTGTAGTCCATTCAAACTGGCAGAAAATGAGCAGACTTGGTCAGTCTGTCAACAATGACCCAAACTGCATCATGACTCTTCGATGTCCTCGGAAGTCCCATTACAAAATCCATCGTTATTCTCTCCCATTTCCATTATGGTACTAGTAGTGGATGTAACAACCCAACGGGTACTTGATGCTCTGCCTTCACTTGCTGATAAGTTAGGCATTTGGATACAAACTTTGCTACATTACTTTTCATACCCATCCACCAGTAATGCTCCTTTAGCCCTCTATACATTTTTGTGCCACCAGGGTGCA
Source organism: Hevea brasiliensis (assembly GCF_030052815.1). Lineage (NCBI taxonomy): Eukaryota > Viridiplantae > Streptophyta > Magnoliopsida > Malpighiales > Euphorbiaceae > Hevea > Hevea brasiliensis. The sequence continues at coordinate 30,100,857 of NC_079509.1, read as the reverse complement.
TGGCAAAAGGAGACTCATGTGCTTCCTTCAAAATGATCTACCTCAAATCAACATTATTAGGAACACACATTCTGCCCTGGTGTAGTAGTAGACCATCATCTTTGATTGAGAATTTTGGTTTCTTGCCCTGTCGGACTTCTTCCATCAGCTTCTGATACTTCTGATCATTCTGAGCAGCCATTCTAATCTGATCAATCAACACTGGCTGTACATGCCATGCAACTGCTATCTCCCCATCATCATTAATCTCTAAGCTGGCATACAATGATCTTAACTCATGTACCAAAGACAAAGGAGTAACCCGTAGACTTGCCATAGTCTTGCAACTTAAGGCATCAGCTACAACATTAGCTTTTCCTGGCTGATAGTCAAAATTTTTATAAAATTTGCAAAAAAATAAAATGGGCCAAAAGTTTTAACTAGTTTTTAATTTCAATTAAATGTTTTAAATACCTATTAGAAAATGCTCACCACTTACCAAAAATAAGAAAATGGCTAAAGCGGACAATTCCTCTAATGGTTGAAGCCCGATCGTTACAATTAGTATCAGAGCCACTCGCGTGTCCTCTTGGGCGATGGTGGGGCAAACCTCAGTGAGGACGTTGAGTCCCGAAAGGGGGGGAGAATTGTCCCTTAGGCAAATCCCACATCGGCAAAGCACGGAGATAGTCTTGGATTCAAAAAGTAATGGTATATAAAATGGGGGAACTAATCACTAGAGGCGCCTTTTGGTGGAATGGTCTGGAGAGTTGGAAGAACTCCAGGGTTAAGCGTGCTTGCTTGAGAGAAATCCTAGGATGGGTGACCACCTAGGGAGTTCTCCATTCCACCTATGGGACAAAACTGTGAGGCTTATGGCCAAAGCGGACAATTACTCTAGTGGTTTGAGCCCGATCGTTACAAGTGAGGAGTCACCACTTTAATTTTGAGGGAGATTAAATAAAACCATTTGTAAAGGTTAAAAACCACTTCGAAAACAGAGATTCTAGGTTCGGGGTCTGTATATGGATGGGGAAGGTATTAGGCATCCCACTTCGTCCTTCGACAAGGGTAAGAAAATTTAATTTTGTGCTCTTTATAAATTAAAATTGATAATTTACGGATTAGAATGATGATGTTAATCCTTTGTATGGATAAAAGAAATGTTTGATATTTCACTATTACGGGTTGCCCAAGAACACGAGTACATGAGATGACCATTCAGTGAATAGGTGTCGTGTAATAGGTGTTTTGAGGATTAATATGAATATTGAAGTTGTGATATTTTCAGGGGGAATTTTTGCCCTATAAATATGACTGCCTTGAGGAGGACTCTCCATCGGGCCTCAACATAATATTCGGGATACTTTGGATGAACTCTCCCACAGACACACCATTTAGGATGTATGATGAGTATTAATTATAACAATGGAGTTAGAAGGGAAAGGACTCTCTCCCGATCTAAAATGTTTGATTAGGATTTTAGCTAAGATAATTCAGGTAAAAATTCTCTCCTGATCTCTTAATATATTTTAATTTGAATTTAAGCTAAGAGAATTCAGGTAAGAACTCTCTCTCGATCTCTTAATGTATTCTGTTAAAGTTCAAGCGGAGGATTCAGGTAAGAACCCTCCCCCGATCTCTATATATATTTTGTTAAAATTTTGGCAGAGAATTCAGGTAAGAAATCTCCTTCAATCTCTTAATATATTGCATTAAAATTTTTGTTGAGAATTTGGGTAAGAACTCTCCCCCAATCTCTTAATATATTGCATTAAAAATTAGGCTGAGTTCGAGTAAGAACTCTTCCTCGATCTCTTAATATATTGCATTAAAAATTAGGCTGAGTTCGGGTAAGAACTCTCCCCCGATCTCTTAATATATTTATAAGAACAACGTTTTATAAGAACTTCGAACTAGGGATTCAAGTACAGGGCCTTTCTTGATCCATTTTATATGGGAATGAAATGTTAGTAGTATGCCCTAGAGCATATCATTTAGTACGTATCTTGTACATGTTTTTATTAATAAAAGGCATTTCCACTTTTCCGTTTACATAATATATTTATGTGTAATAGAAAAGGTCCATTGATATTTTGTTAGAAATTCTATTCTTAAGTTGTTAAGAATATGAGTAATAGTATTTCTAGTACAAAGTATCATAAATAGGTTCACAATCGAGGATACTTCATAATAAGGACATGACTTATCTAGAAAGATTGTATTCATATTTGTTCCCAAGTTATTTATATGAGATATAAATAAGATGGAATGGTGAGTCTCATGCCATATAACAAACATGATAGGCACTTATACATGATAAGTATGCCGAACCAGTGACACTTATGACAAGCACATGGAGTTTACTCTTGTCAATGCATTGTCATAAATCATATCAGTGCATATAAACTTTAGACCTGAGATAGCACAGTTATCTTGTATATAGGTGGTTTGAGTTTGATACTGCTTTCATACTTATACTGTGTATGGGTATATGGGCATGTGTTGGCTCCTACTAGTTATATATGGAGGCAGGTGTTGATCAAGATGGAATCTGTTCCTCAAAGTAAATAGGGATAAAATCCTATGTTCATTAAATTGTTCTTGATGTTTCAAGTTCCTGGCCAAGACAGATAGATTTATTCAGAAAGAGTTTCTGATGAGAAAATCTTTTTAATCAAGAACTGGAATTAAAAGAGAACATAATATTCATAGCAAATCGAGTTTGACATAAACCATGACTCCAGCTTGAGTTGGGATTTTGTAACAGAGAGATTCTAGTGCATGGTAACATATGATTATAGGTTCATTTAAGGTAAACTTTATTACTGATTGGGTGGCCATGGCATGCTATGCTAGGTGTTAACTATGGTTTATGAGGTGTATAAAATGATTTAGAGAAATCATTTATGGTAAGAAAGAGTTCTGATAATATTAAGAGTTGATATCATATCTCATTACCAATTAGTGATGAGCCTAGTAAGTCACACACATACACAAATTATCACCTAATTAAATATGATTTAATTAATTAATTAAAGAGTCTAATTGTAACATCCTCCCGGTAGCAACTCCGTACATCCTACTGTTCCGGTGACCGGTGTCGGTCCGGACAGCTAGAACGTCCGAAAAAATATTTAAACTAAAGTCAGGAACCATAATTAACTCAAATATTAATAAGAAACACTTAGTAAAAATTTTAGAAATAAAATACAACCAAGCAAAATGAGCCGGTGCCCAAGCGATGGGTAACCGGAGGGAAGTTGCGGTTCTCGCAACGAGGAGCCCTAGACCCGGGGAAAAAATTGTAAAATAATTTTTGGGACTCCAGAGAAGGGTTACTGAGGTTCCCATAGCATTAGAATGCCAAGAAAATACCTAGAAAAATTTTTCAATCGGTACAGCCAATTTTGACCCGTTAAGCCAACCGGAGGGCATTTTGGTCATTTCGCCTTCAAAGGTGATTTTTGGCCGACTTGTCCAGTTAAGTAAATAATTAATATGACATAAAATATGAAGAACCATTACTAAAAATGAAATTGGAAATGAGTAGTGGAGGAAAGAAAAGAAAATGAAGAAAAAGGCTTAATAATGACATAAGGTGATGTCATTAAAAAGCCACCACCAATCACCATTAAGCTACCATTTGACTAAACCATTAAAAGACATAAAATGAAGACCAAATGGACCAAAAACCAGCAGCCAAAAACGCAGAGAGAGGGAGGAGAGGGTTTCCACCATAGCCACCTCCATGAAAGCTCTTTCAAGCTTTAAATTCCATGCTTCCTCACCCTAAAACCCATAAGTCTCTTCATCAAAAATTAATCCCACACCTAGACAAAGCTTTTGGCAGCCAAGGAAAGGAAGAAAAGTGAGGTTTAGGGCTTTGGAAATTCTGCCCAATCAAGGTTAGTGCATATGTACACTTAAAACTTTTAATTTCTATGTTAAGGACTTGAAACCAACAAGTATTTGTGAATGAAATGAACCAAACTCATGTGCATGTCCAATATAGAATTCGGCAGCCCTATTGAAGGTATAGGAATAAGTGTTTTTGTTGGTCTTAAAGTGGACTAAAAAGGATGTTGAGGATATATATATATATATATATATATATATATATATATATATATATATATATATATATATATATATATACATAGGTGATGAATTGGTATGCTAACTAAGGCACCTTGTAGAAATTATGTTGTGAAGCTAGGGTTTTGAAAGATGAAAATGTGATTTGGCTTAGGGAATTGTTAGAGAACTTGTTAATGGTCAATTAGTGACTATTTTAGGTATGTTGAACACAATTTGGACTGAAAAATGGTAGGGCAAAGTCAAGGTATAAACTGCCCTAGGACAGCAGCATAGGGACTGAAAATTCAGTCCCTTTGCACTGCCATAACTTGGGCTGTGCTAGTCCAATTGGTGTTTGGCCAATTGGACATGAAACTAGGCTTATAATGTCACATTTTTGCTGAAGAAACCATGCCCAAAAGACCAAAGCAAGAGGACCAAAACTTGGCCCCAATCCGGAACCCTGAAACTGATTCTGCAGAATGGACCAAATGAGCAGTAAATGTTCATTTGGCCATAACTCACTGTAGATTTGGTCAATTGACCTGAAATTTTTACAGCAATAAGTTAAGACATAGACAAACAACTTTCATGAAGGAACCTACCCCAAATTATGGCCAGAACCCATCCAACCAAGTGACTCTAATTACTGTTCATGCACTGTAGATATGGTAAATCTGCAGATTTGGCAATCCGGCCAGCTTGGGTTTTTGGACCATATCTGGAGCTACAAAACTCCAAATAGAGTGATTCAAAAAAAGAAATTCAACTAGACAAAATAAGGAACAACTTTCATGTTTTACATTTCTTCAAATTCCAACAGTAACAGTGTCCAATGGAACAGTGAAGTTGACCCACCAAAACTGAAAATTCTGCTAGTATTGAGTTACACTTTGGAATGGTATTAACACTTAATGCCAACAAGTTTTAAATACCAAATGTGGTATGTTTGGAGTGCCAAAGTCAATGTACATATTTTCTATCCAAAATTCAACATTTTTGTAGACCAATGAGGTGAATAGTGACACCAAAACCAAAAATTGGCAATTTTGCCAAAATGACCTAAGCTTTGAGAAAGTGACCAAAACTAACAAGTTTTAAATGCAAAATGGGGTACATTGGGAGTGTTAAAACCAATGCACCTATGTTTTATGCAAAAGTCAACATTTTAGTTGACTAATGAAATGAATAGTGACATGAAAACTTGAAATTCAAAAATTGTGAAACTAAAAAAATGCAAAATGTCCTAGTAGGCCTATTGTGATTGGTTTGGATAGTTTGGCATGCCAATAGGGTATTGTTTTAGCGATCGCGAAAGGAAAGGCTTTATGCATTCATGGCTTTATGCCATGGCTTTATGCCCGTATTCATGGCTTTTATGCCGATTATGTGATATCATGGCTCTTTAGCCATAAATTGGCAATTTTGCCAAAATGACCTAAGCTTTGAGAAAGTGACCAAACTAACAAGTTTTAAATGCAAAATGGGGTACATTGGGAGTGTTAAAACCAATGCACCTATGTTTTATGCAAAAGTCAACATTTTAGTTGACTAATGAAATGAATAGTGACATGAAAACTTGAAATTCAAAAATTGTGAAACTAAAAAAATGCAAAATGTCCTAGTAGGCCTATTGTGATTGGTTTGGATAGTTTGGCATGCCAATAGGGTATTGTTTTAGCAGTACTGCGAAAGGAAAGGCTTTATGCCTGTATTCATGGCTTTATGCCCGTATCCATGGCTTTTATGCCCGTATTCATGGCTTTTATGCCGATTATGTGATATCATGGCTCTTTAGCCATACTGACTGCATACGTGGTTGGCGCTCGTCCCATGGTATGACGGCCCGAGGCACCACGGTGTCCAGTGCCAACGACCCGTTATCCAGTCCAGTCGTCCAGTATAGGTTACTTGGGCATGGAAAAGTATAACTGTGATTGAACTGATTATTAAAGAAAATATGAAAATTAAGTATCAGGAATGATTACAAAAATACAAAGAAGCTCAAGATCATGAAGAAAATAATTAACGAAATGCATGAAGAAGTTAATATCATAAAACATGATTAGCCCTCGACTAAACAATAAGTTAGTAATTATTCATCTCTTATGAACACAATAGCAAGGAAATTATTATTTTTATTTGCATATTATATTTTCTTGTATTATTGGCACCACTAAGCTTTATGCTTAGCGCGTCGCTTTGCAACGCTGTAGGTATCAAGATTTGGACAGAGGGCCCAGTGAGACCAGTTCGGTAAGGCATTTCACGCTCAGATAGTGTCCATGTCACCTCACCATCCACAGTGCATTGGTAGGACACTAGGTCCCATTTTGTATTTTGAGGTTTTTGTAAATTTTGTAATTAAACTCTTATTTTATCATGTGTATTTGAAACAAATGTAATATAATTTTGTATTAATGTGAGTACTTGTAAATTGTAATTATAAATCACATGTGAGAATTTATTTATGATTTGAGTCTAATGATGATGTGAAATGAATGAATGACAAATAGAGGAATTGTTAAGAAAATTGTGTTTGTGAAAGGAAAAGTGAATACATAACTGTGACTTGTACATGATTATCACATGAGATGAATGATTGAGAAATGAATGGTGAAAAATGTTGAGATTTTGATATTGAAGTTTGTGAGTGATGAGATGATTGAATATGATCATAGGAAGTGTTTTTCACAGGTTCCGAAGAACTGTTTTCTCTATTTTTAGCCGGTACTCTGCCGGATTTTCTATAAAATCTCGGAACCTCAAATAAATTATAATTTCGATAAATGGCTTAAATAAATTATATTTCACAAGCTATATTCATAAGGAGGAATAAAAAATGAATTAAGATAAAATAGAGTGCTCGGCACACTGAGTGGTATAACTTGCTCGGCTACACTGTAGTCGGGTAAGGGGTGTCACACTAATTGATTAATTAAATAGGTTTGGTTTGCAATTAAATTGCAAAGTCCCTAGCATAACTTGAAACCAAATCTAGGTTATTGGATGTATAGTATAAGTTAAATTTATATTTAAAGTGTTTAAATATGAATTTAATTAATGAGAAATTAATTAATAGAGATTAATTAATTAATTTATATTTGATATACATTGATTAGAAGAAGAGAAATAATTATTTTGGGTTGAGAACTCAAAATTAAGACACAGGGGCATTTTGGTCATTTCACATGTGACATGTGGCACCATGAGATGGTGACACATGGCTGTCACACCCTACCCCTCTGTAAGGCATAACATGATCCCGTAGTATACCTAATAAATTATCAAACTTTGCCTACTGATAACCCATTGAATACACTACAAGGGATTTTAAACCTTTTATTTCTTTTTTTTTTAAGTGGTGAGCACTATTGACAGGTGCTAAAAATTTTCTTTTACTGAAGTGAAACCAAATAACAAATTTAAAGTATTAATAATTTCTTTAAAAATTTTGGTAGGGTGCCATCTATATTTTTAATAAAACAGTTCTTCAAAAACCTGTAAAAAGCACTTCCAATATTTTTCTCAATCCCAAATTCAAATATTCAATCAACACAATAAGTTTCTCAACATTTGTCAACTCAAATCCATAATAATTTTCCAGTGTTTTCAAAAGCTGAGATAAAAGAAATATATCACAATATTTACAAGCCAAAATAATTTATAAATTTAGTTTACAACTTTAATGTACAATTTTAATTTACAGCTGCTCAAAACCAAGAACAATATATACATACAGTGAACATACATTACAATACAAAATGCAAAATATGATATACTTAATATACCCGATGAACTCTCAATGTAGCACTAGCAGCCTAGTCTGCTGCCCTGTCAGTCTATCTACCTGCGATAGCAATGAAAAGCTATCGCTGAGCCAATGTCTCAGTGGTGCACAACATTAACAAAATGCAACTTTAAATCATAAATCATAAGTCGTATAAATAGTGGATACTTAAAACCATATTTAAATTCAAAGACAGTGAATGCCATAAAGAATTTAAACTCCATTTTACAATATCACAATAAATATCAATAAATCACACACACAGCTTAATCATGATCCCACAGTCCAATTCATCTCAAAAGCCGATGGCTAGTGAGGAATAACATAGCTAGCTAGCAATAATATGAGTACTCATTCTATTCGTCCTCAATAAGCACACACCTCAACACTTCAGCAAGAGAGGGAATTCAAAGTCAATTCATCCTACTAGACAAGCTAGCGAGGAATTCAATCAAATATACATGATAGCTGCGTTTTCAAACCAATTGCAATATTTTCAAACAATAAGTATCCATCAAATTTCCATTCAAACAATTTTTCACAATTCAAAACATTAACATACAAAATTCCCATAATTAATTTCAATTAAAAAGTCAAAAGAAATAACTGTTGTGCACAAACCTCTGATAAATGTCACTTGGTCCTGACTCAGTGTTTCCTTCCCCTTCCCTGAGTCTTTGCTAACTGAAACACACAATTTCAAGTGTTCCAGTACTCATTTAAACTGTCTCTAACAATAAGGTTGATTAATTAATTTATTGAACTCTATTATTTTCCTTAGACAACCTAAAATGTTGACCCTCGGTGCACTCTAGGTGAATTAGGTTTAATGTTACCAATATGTCACATTTTATAGCCTTTTGGTGTTGGTATATGTTACCAATTTCATTTTTAAGTATATTGCAATTTACTAGATTTTGTTATACTAATTTGACCTAGCCAGACGACCTAGTTCCCTCAGTTTTTGGGTTTCGGTCCAAACTACAAACTTGTAGGTCTATGTCTTATTACACTCGGGGCAAATTTCAGGTCATTCTGAGTTGTGTAGATCAAGTTATGGTCAATTTACCAATGCTGGATAGAATGCACTAAAATAGTAACTTTAGGTGATTTTTAGGTCACTTTTGGTTTAGCCAGTTTTGGTACCTGAATTTGTACAAGCTATTTGGCTTGGTTCTAGCCATTTATGGGCTTTGGTGTCTTCATAAGAATTGTAGATCTATGTCTAACTATTCATGGTAAAAATTTGAGGTCAATTGGACCTGTTTTGAGTAAGTTATGGTAAAAACACTAACTACTGCCCAAATGGTCAATTTTCAAGCTTTCAAGTCACTAATCCGGATTTGGTCATTTTTCAAGTCACCTTCTAGGCAGAATTTTAGGTAAGCTTCCTTTATAAAAGTTGGCACATTTTGTGCCTAGTTTCACCTTCAATTGTTCTCATACCAATTGGAATTACACACTTAAGGTTCTAAGCCAAAACATACACTGCCCTGCTACACACTCCTCATCACTTACCAATTACATATTCAATACTTACCAAATTACTTCCTTCATGCCAATTATGGTTTCTACCTTACCATTAACACATTTAACAACACATTTTGGTCATTCTGGATAGCCTTTAACCATTCTCAATATGCACACTATATCACGAAATTTTCTAAAGTCCATTTACACCATTTAACCACATGAACATACCCCATTTATATACTCAATTCTAAACCATTATACACATATACATGCTGCCATCAATAACAACATAATTCAATAATAATTTTCAATCTTTTTCATGAGGCTGCCACAAGTTTACACATACCCATCAACTTCCATTTTCACTTTTCCAAGCTTACAAATCAAACTTTACACATGGGATTCAACTTCAACACAATTAAACATTTAAATCAACATTCAAACAACTATTTACATGCAAGGAAAAGCTGTTCATGGTGAGGGTTCATGGCTGCCAAAATAACTCAACTCCAATAAGTCATCAAATATAAAACATTCTTCCATAAATCAATTACCCACAACATCCACTCAAAGTTTAAGGAAGCAAGATTGAAAAAATACACACTTACCACTTTTGAACTTCTTCAAAACCTCACCAAAACTTAACTTTCTTGCTCCAAGTATGCTGCCCAAGGTATGGTGGTCAAGTTTAATGAAGAAAGCTAGTGCAAAGGATGGCTAAATCATGGTGAACTTCAGCTTAGAGTGTGGATGGCCATGGAGTTTTCTCCCAAGGTTTGGTTCTGCTGGTTTTGCAAAGTGAGGTTGAAGATGAGTTATTGGCCTCCCAAGTGTCCCTTTAGGTGTCCAAATGCTGAAGTTAGTGGAGCACTATTAAAAATTTTAATGGTTATTTATTTAGTTTCTAATTTTTTTAATTTGGCCAACACACTTTCACTATTTACACTATGGACCACCATTTTAATTTTCATGGTATTTTCAAAGTTTAATATTATTTATTTTTAATGGACATTTAGGTCAAAAGGCAACTCAGGATGTCAAATGACCACAATGCCCCTATTCTGGTTGCATTCCCGATTTTTCGGTAATACCGAGTTTTGTCGTTTTGTCGATTTCTCGTTTTTCTTTATACTAATTAATTAATTTTTCTTTGATATTTATAATGACATTTATACTTCAATAGATATTTATTTAAGTCTTACAAATATTTTCTAGCGTTCCTCGCAGTCCAGGGCTAGTCCAGGACCCACTCTTTCCAGAATCTCATATGGTCCGATGAAACGATGACTCAGTTTCTCCTTTCTGCCAAATCTCGTAATCCTCTTACAAGGAGAAACTTTAAGGAATACCTTATCACCCACTGTGTGACACCCCTTACCCGACTACAATGTAGCCGAGCAAGTTATGCCACTCAGTGTGCCGAGCACTCTATTTTATCTTAATTCATTTTTATTCTTCCTTTTGAATATAACTTGTGAAATATAATTTATTTAAGCCATTTATCAAAAGTATTATTTATTTAAGGTTCCGAAAATTTTAAAGAAAATCCGGCGGAGTACCGGCTAAAAATGGAGAAAACAGTTCTTCGGAACCTGTGAAAAACACTTCCAATATTCATATATTCGTATTCAATTACTCTCAAACTCCAATAATCATCATCTCAACATTTGTCAACCATTCATTTCTCAATTTCAATTCTCAATCATTCATCTCGTTTGATAGTCATGTAACAATCACAGATCAATATTCACTTTTCCATTTACAAACACAAATTTGCATTATTTACATGAAAATCAAAATACATTACATAAGTTTCATTACATATGAGAAAATCAAAATTTATTACAGAATGCCAAAATGACACCTAGTGTCCTACCAATGCAATCGCAGGTTGAGGTGACACGGACACTATGCAGAACTGTGAATGGCCTTACCCAATCTGTGGTCTACCGGGCCCTCTGTCCAAATCTTCAGTACCTACGCGTTGCAAAAGCGACGCGCTAAGCATAAAGCTTAGTGGTGCAAATAATAAAATAGAAAGAAATAATATGCAAATAAAAATCATAATTTCTTAGCCATTGTGTTCATAAGAACTGAATAATTACTAACTTATTGTTTAGTCGAGGGCTAATCATGTTTTATGATATTAACTTCTTCATGCATTTCGTTAATTATTTTCTTCATGATCTTGAGCTTCTTTGTATTTTTGTAATCATTCCTGATTCTTAATTTTCGTATTTTCTTTAATAATCAGTTCAATCACAGTTATACTTTTCCATGCCCAAGTAACCTATCTTTGACGATCGATCGATAACGGGTCGTTGGCACCGACACCGCGTGCCTCGGTCATCATACCATGGGACGCAGAACGTCAACCACGTATGCAGTCAGTATGGCTAAAAAGCCATGATATCACATAATCGGCATAAAAGCCATGAATACGGGCATAAAAGCCATGAATACAGGCATAAAGCCTTTCCTTTCGCAGTACTGCTAAAACAATACCCTATTGGCATGCCAAACTATCCAAACTAATCACATTAGGCCTACTAGGGCATTTTGCATTTTTAAGTTTCACAATTTTTGAATTTCAAGTTTTCATGTCACTATTCATTTCATTAGTCAACTAAAATGTTGACTTTTGCATAAACAATAGGTACATTGGTTATAGTACTCCCAACATACCACATGTTGTATTCAAAACTTGTTGGTTTTGGTCACTTTCTCAAAGTTTAGGTCATTTTGGCAAAATTGCCAATTTTTGGTTTTGGTGTCACTATTCACCTCATTGGTCAACAAAAATGTTGACTTTTGGATAGAAAATAGGTGTATTGGTCTTAACACCTCAAACATACCACATTTTGTATTTCAAACTTGTTGGTATTGGTTGCCAATACCATTTTTAAGCTTAATGCTAATTGAGCAAAATTTTCGGTTTTCATGCTTCATCTTTACTGTTCCATTTGTTATTTTTACAGTGGGAATTTGAGGAAATAGTAAACATGAAAGTTGTTCCTTATTTTGTCTAGTTGAATTTCCTTTTTTGAATCACTCCATTTGGAGTTTTGTAGCTCAAGTTATGGCCAAAATAAGTTTATTGTTTACGTGCACTGTTTATGCTGAGATTTTGGGTCTGGCAGATTTTTGGTCCAACTTTGGTCAGTAATTTGATCAAGTTAAGTTCATCATTTGGTCTAACTTTCTTCATATGAAATGTTCTACTATGCCTTAGGTTTCCATCGGTTCAAGAATCGCCTAAATCCGAGTTTTCTAGAGAGAGTTATAGTCCTCCAAACATTGCTGCTCAAATGAAAATTCTGGAATTCTTAGTACAGTAAACTTCACTTTGCTCAATAATTTGATTTGGTTCTGGTCATAATTTGGGGTAGGTTTCTTCATGAAAGTTGTTTGTCTATGTCTTAACTTGTTTCTGTAAAAATTTCAGGTCAATTGACCAAATCTACAGTGAGTTATGGCCAAATGAACAGTTACTGTTCATTTGGTCATTTCTGCAGGTGCTGTTGCAGGGTGTCCGGATTGGGGGCAAGTTTTGGTCCTCTTGCTTTGGTCTTTTGGGCATGGTTTCTTCAGCACAAATGTGCCATTATAAGCCTAGTTTCATGTCCAATTGGCCAAACATCAATTGAATCTACACAGCCAAAGTTATGGCAGTGCAAGTGGACTGAATTTTCAGTCCCTCTGCTGCTGTCCTAGGGCAGCCTACAACTTCACTTTGCAATCCTATTTTTCAGTCCTTAATATGGTCAACTTACCTAAAATGGTCACTAATTGACCATTAAAATATGCTCTAACAATTTCATAAGCCAAATCAATTTTTCACTTCTCAAAACCCTAATGTCCAATTCAATTTGCCCATAAACCTCAATTAGCACACTAGTTCAACATCCATGCATATTCATACCTTAAACATCATTTCTATCCACTCTAAATTCATTAAAACAATCAAACTCATCCTTCCTTAGGGCTGCCAAAAATTCAAGGGATGCATACACTTAACTTTTATTCATTTAATTTACAATTTCTCACTTATTTCAAGCTTCTAACATGGAATCAAAGAAGTATATATATAAGTAGGCACTAACCTCACTTTAACCTCTTGTAGGGCAGATTTCTCCAAGCTAAAACTTCACTTTCCTTCCTTTTCTAGGCTGCCAAACACTTCCCAAGAGGTAGAGACAAGTTTTTAGTGAAGGGACTTAGGGTTTTATAGTGCAAATTCATGGGAAAATGGAAGTAATTAAAGAAAACTTCCATGGAGGGTTATGGAGGAGAGGATCACGTTTTGAAGAAGAAGATGGCTGCTTGTTTTTGGTCTTCCTTGGTCTTTATTTATCTCTTTTATTAATTAGTCAAATGGTTACTTAATTGTGATTGGTTATGGCTTTTAAATGACATCATCAAGATGTCATAAATTGCTTTTTATTTCATTTTCCTTTTCTTTTATCCACTACTCATTTCCAATTTCATTTTTAGTAATATTTATTCATATTTTATGTCATATTAATTATTTACTTAACTGGACAAGTCGGCCAAAAATCACCTCTGAAGGCGAAATGACCAAAATGCCCTCCGTTTGGCTTAACGGGTCAAAATTGTCTGTACCGATTGAAAAAATTTTTCTCGGTATTTTCTTGGCATTCTAATGCCATAGGAATCTCAATGACCCTTCTCTGGAGTCCCAAAAATTATTTTATGAATTTTTTCCCGGGTCTAGGGCTCCTCGTTGCGAGAACCGCAACTTACCTCTGGTTACCCATCGCTTGGGCACCGGCTCATTTGACTTAGTTGCATTTTATTTCTAAAATTTTTACTAAATTTTTCTTATTAATATTTGAGTTAATTATGGTTCCTCACTTTAGTTTAAATATTTTTCCAGAAGTTCTAGCTGTCCGGACCGACACCGGTCACCGGAACAGTAGACTGTGCGGAATTGCTACCGGGAGGATGTTACAACTCTTCCCCTCTTATTTAAATTTCGTCCTCGAAATTTACCCAATGTAAATAGCCAAGGAGCTAATACCTCTTTATTTCTTCACCTTTCCGTGTTATCCTACTTCACTTTCTCCTTAGTCTCAATCCTATCCTCAAACAGTTATGTACTCATCCTTTTTCATCTTAAATATAGTCTCCTTCTCATCTCCATTCGCTATCTCATTGTCTCTTCACTCTCTTATTCCATACCTTAACCTAAAATAAACAGGAAATACAGATCTGCAATAGTGTCACCTCGACTCTTATGAATGCAATGCATGATATGCAATCTATCTAGGTCCAGAAACGCCTAAACCGTGCTCTGATACCACTAAATGTGACACCCCTTACCCGACTACAGTGTAGCCGAGCAAGTTATGCCACTCAGTGTGCCGAGCACTCTATTTTATCTTAATTCATTTTTATTCTTCCTTTTGAATATAACTTGTGAAATATAATTTATTTAAGCCATTTATCAAAAGTATTATTTATTTAAGGTTCCGAAAATTTTAAAGAAAATCCGGCGGAGTACCGGCTAAAAATGGAGAAAACAGTTCTTCGGAACCTATGAAAAACACTTCCAATATTCATATATTCGTATTCAATTACTCTCAAACTCCAATAATCATCATCTCAACATTTGTCAACCATTCATTTCTCAATTTCAATTCTCAATCATTCATCTCGTTTGATAGTCATGTAACAATCACAGATCAATATTCACTTTTCCATTTACAAACACAAATTTGCATTATTTACATGAAAATCAAAATACATTACATAAGTTTCATTACATATGAGAAAATCAAAATTTATTACAGAATGCCAAAATGACACCTAGTGTCCTACCAATGCACTGCAGAAGTTGAGGTGACACGGACACTATGCAGAACTGTGAATGGCCTTACCCAATCTGTGGTCTACCGGGCCCTCTGTCCAAATCTTCAGTACCTACGCGTTGCAAAAGCGACGCGCTAAGCATAAAGCTTAGTGGTGCAAATAATAAAATAGAAAGAAATAATATGCAAATAAAAATCATAATTTCTTAGCCATTGTGTTCATAAGAACTGAATAATTACTAACTTATTATTTAGTCGACGGCTAATCATGTTTTATGATATTAACTTCTTCATGCATTTCGTCAATTATTTTCTTCATGATCTTGAGCTTCTTTGTATTTTTGTAATCATTCCTGATTCTTAATTTTCGTATTTTCTTTAATAATAAGTTCAATCACAGTTATACTTTTCCATGCCCAAGTAACCTATAGTGGACGACTGGACTGGATAACGGGTCGTTGGCACTGGACACCGCGGTGCCTCGGGCTGTCATACCATGGGACGCAGAACGTCAACCACGTATGCAGTCAGTATGGCTAAAAAGCCATGATATCACATAATCGGCATAAAAGCCATGAATACGGGCATAAAGCCATGAATACAGGCATAAAACCTTTCCTTTCGCAGTACTGCTAAAACAATACCCTATTGGCATGCCAAACTATCCAAACCAATCACATTAGGCCTATTAGGGCATTTTGCATTTTTAAGTTTCACAATTTTTGAATTTCAAGTTTTCATGTCACTATTCATTTCATTAGTCAACTAAAATGTTGACTTTTGCATAAACAATAGGTACATTGGTTTTAGTACTCCCAACATACCACATGTTGTATTCAAAACTTGTTGGTTTTGGTCACTTTCTCAAAGTTTAGGTCATTTTGGCAAAATTGCCAATTTTTGGTTTTGGTGTCACTATTCACCTCATTGGTCAACAAAAATGTTGACTTTTGGATAGAAAATAGGTGTATTGGTCTTAACACCTCAAACATACCACATTTTGTATTTCAAACTTGTTGGTATTGGTTGCCAATACCATTTTTAAGCTTAATGCTAATTGAGCAAAATTTTCGGTTTTCATGCTTCATCTTTACTGTTCCATTTGTTATTTTTACAGTGGGAATTTGAGGAAATGGTAAACATGAAAGTTGTTCCTTATTTTGTCTAGTTGAATTTCCTTTTTTGAATCATTCCATTTGGAGTTTTGTAGCTCAAGTTATAGCCAAAATAAGTTTACTGTTCACATGCAATCGCTCATGCCGAGATTTTGGTCCGCAGATTTTTGGTCCAACTTTGGTCAGTAATTTGATCAAGTTAAGTTCATAATTTGGTCTAACTTTCTTCATATGAAATGTTCTACTATGCCTTAGGTTTCCATCGGTTCAAGAATCGCCTAAATCCGAGTTTTCTAGAGAGAGTTATAGTCCTCCAAACATTGCTGCTCAAATGAAAATGCTGGAATTCTCAGTACAGTAAACTTCACTTTGCTCAATGATTTGATTTGGTTCTGGTCATAATTTGGGATAGGTTTCTTGATGAAAGTTGTTTGTCTATGTCTTAACTTGTTGCTGTAAAACTTTCAGGTCAATTGACCAAATCTACAGTGAGTTATGGCCAAATAAACAGTTACTGTTCATTTGGTCATTTCTGCAGGTGCTGTTGCAGGGTGTCCGGATTGGGGCTAAGTTTTGGTCCTCTTGCTTTGGTCTTTTGGGCATGGTTTCTTCAGCAAAAGTGTGCCATTATAAGCCTAGTTTCATGTCCAATTGGCCAAACATCAATTGAACCTACACAGCCAAAGTTATGGCAGTGCAAGTGGACTGAATTTTCAGTCCCTCTGCTGCTGTCCTAGGGCAGCCTACAACTTCACTTTGCAATCCTATTTTTCAGTCCATAATATAGTCAACTTACCTAAAATGGTCACTAATTAACCATTAAAATGTGCTCTAACAATTTCATAAGCCAAATCAATTTTTCACTTCTCAAAACCCTAATGTCCAATTCAATTTGCCCATAAACCTCAATTAGCACACTAGTTCAACATCCATGCATATTCATACCTTAAACATTATTTCTATCCACTCTAAATTCATTAAAACAATCAAACTCATCCTTCCTTAGGGCTGCCAAAAATTCAAGGGATGCATACACTTAACTTTTATTCATTTAATTTACAATTTCTCACTTATTTCAAGCTTCTAACATGGAATCAAAGAAGTATATATATAAGTAGGCACTAACCTCACTTTAACCTCTTGTAGGGCAGATTTCTCCAAGCTAACACTTCACTTTCCTTCCTTTTCTAGGCTGCCAAACACTTCCCAAGAGGTAGAGACAAGTTTTTAGTGAAGGGACTTAGGGTTTTATAGTGCAAATTCATGGGAAAATGGAAGTAATTAAAGAAAACTTCCATGGAGGGTTATGGAGGAGAGGATCACGTTTTGAAGAAGAAGATGGCTGCTTGTTTTTGGTCTTCCTTGGTCTTTATTTATCTCTTTTATTAATTAGTCAAATGGTTACTTAATTGTGATTGGTTATGGCTTTTAAATGACATCATCAAGATGTCATAAATTGCTTTTTATTTCATTTTCCTTTTCTTTTATCCACTACTCATTTCCAATTTCATTTTTAGTAATATTTATTCATATTTTATGTCATATTAATTATTTACTTAACTGGACAAGTCGGCCAAAAATCACCTCTGAAGGCGAAATGATCAAAATGCCCTCCGTTTGGCTTAACGGGTCAAAATTGTCTGTACCGATTGAAAAAATTTTTCTCGGTATTTTCTTGGCATTCTAATGCCATAGGAATCTCAATGACCCTTCTCTGGAGTCCCAAAAATTATTTTATAAATTTTTTCCCGGGTCTAGGGCTCCTCGTTGCGAGAACCGCAACTTACCTCTGGTTACCCATCGCTTGGGCACCGGCTCATTTGACTTAGTTGCATTTTATTTCTAAATTTTTTTACTAAATTTTTCTTATTAATATTTGAGTTAATTATGGTTCCTCACTTTAGTTTAAATATTTTTCCAGAAGTTCTAACTGTCCGGACCGACACTGGTCACCGGAACAGTAGACTGTGCGGAATTTCTACCGGTAGGATGTTACACATTGCATATTCAATATCTTTTCTCTTCAGATCAACATAGGACTTTTGACGGTCTGATGCAGCCTTGAGTCGATCTCTGATCAGTCTTATCATTTCCTCTATCTGCTAAATAATTTCTGGCCCAATCATCTTCCTTTTACCTACTTCATCCCAACATAGGGGAGTTCTGCACTTCCTGCCATACAAAGCTTTATATGGAGGCATCCCAATGATTGATTGGTAGCTGTTGCTATAAGCAAACTCAATCAAAGGCAAGTGTGTATCCCAACTACCTTCAAACTTAATCACACAAGCCCGTAGCATATCCTCCAATATCTGAATTACCCTCTCAGACTCTGTCAGATACAATCGATACTGGCACTCCATGCAGTTTAACAATCTCATTTATGTACAATCTGGCCAATCTCTCCAAACTATAGTCCATCTGGACTGGCAAGAAGTGAGCAGACTTGGTTAGTCTATCAACTATAACCCATACTACATCATGACTATTCTATGTCCTCGGAAGTCCCATCACAAAATCTATAGTTATCTATTCCCATTTCCACTCTGGTATTGGTAATGGATGTAACAAACCTATTGGTACTTGATGTTCTGCCTTCACTTGCTGACAAGTTAGGCATTTGGAAACAAAGTTAGCTACATTCCTCTTCATACCCATCCATCAGTAATGCTCTTTTAGCCCTCTTTACATTTTAGTTCCACCAGGATGCATAGCAAAAGGAGACTCATGTGCATTTTTCATAATGATTCGTCTCAATTCCACATCACTAGGAACACACATTCTACCCTAATGTAGTAATAAACCATCATCCCTCATAGAAAATTCAGGTTTCTTGCCCTGCTAAACTTCTTTCAGTAGCTGTTGATTTTTTTCATCATTCTGAATAGCCATTCTGATCTGATCAATTAACACTGGCTGTACATGCCATGCAACTACTGTCTGTCCCTCATCATCAATCTCCAAACTGGCATGTTGTGCTTTCAACTCATGTACCATGGACAAAGGAGAAACTTTGAGACTTGCCATAGTCTTGCGACTTAAGGCGTCAGCCACCACATTTGCTTTTCCTGGCTGATAGTCTATTAAGCAATCATAGTATTTAATCAGTTCTAACAATTTTCTCTGCCTCAAATTCAATTCCTTCTGGGTGCCTAAGTACTTCAAGCTCTTGTGATCTGTGTAAATGTAGCATTTCTCTCTATACAAATAGTGTCTCTAGATCTTCAGAGCAAAAACAATAGCTGCAAGCTCCAAATCATGTGTCAGATAGTTCCTCTAATATGGTTTAAGCTGGCGTGATGCATAAGCAATGACATTCCGATCTTGCATCATTACATAGCCTAACCCATTGTGAGAAGCATCACTATAAACTGTGTATTCTTTAACCGGGGTAGGTAAAGTAAGGACTGGAGCTTCAATCAAACACCTCTTCAACTCATCAAAACTTTACAGGTATTTATCTTTCCACTGAAATTTTACATCTTTTCGAAGCAGCTTGGTCAATTGAGAAGCTAACATAGAAAACCCTTTCACAAACCGGCGGTAATATCCAGCTAAACCCAGAAAACTGTGAATTTCTTTGATATTCCTGGGTGGCTTCCAATTAAGGATAGCTTTTGCCTTGTTGGAATCTACCTTGATCCCTTCAGCCGATACAACATGTCCCAAGAAGGAGATTTCTTTCAGCCAAAATTCACATTTCGACAATTTGGTGTATAGCTATCTTTCCCTTAAAGTCTGCAGTACAATCCGCAAATGTCTGTCATGCTCCTCTGCATTCCTCGAATATATCAAAATATCATCAATAAACACTACCACAAATTAATCGAGATATGGTCTAAAGATAGTGTTCATCAGATCCATAAAAGCAGCTGGAGCATTTGTTAACCCAAATGGCATTACTAGAAACTCATTGTGGCCATATCGAGTTTCGAAAGCAGGTTTTGGAAAACTCTGCTCTTGCACTTTCAATTGATAATAACCAGATCGCAAATCAATTTTGGAGAATACAGCTACATCTTTCAATTGATCAAACAGATCATCAATGCGAGGCAATGGATATCTATTCTTTATTGTCACCTTATTTAACTATCGGTAGTCAATACATAAGCGGAGAGTGCCATCTTTCTTCTTAACAAATAATACTGGCACTCCCCAATGTGACACACTAGGGCGGATGAAGCCCTTTTCAAGTAGTTCTTACAACTGTACCTTCAACGCCTTGAACTCTACTAGTGCCATTCTGTATGGTGTTATGGAGATTGGATCCACACTAGGCATAACATTAATTTCAAACTGCACTTCTCTTTCTAGAGGTAATCCTGGCAATTCATCAGGAAACACATTTGGAAAGTCATATATTATAAGGATGTCCCTCAATGCTGGACACCCCACTAGGGTGTCTACCACATGTGCCAAGTATCCTTCACACCACTTTCTAATCATTTTTCTGGCTAGTACAGCTGAAATGATGTTTGATGGCAATAACTGCCTATCCCTGTGTATTACCACTTCACTGTACTAAGGGAGACCAAAAGTGACTGTCTTTAGTCTACAGTTAATCATGGCGTGATGCTTGGCTAACCAATCCATGCCTAAGATGATATCAAAATCACTGAAGGGCATTTCAATGAGATCAGATAGAAAAGTGTGTCCTTGGATCACCAAAGGACAATCCCTATACATTTTATTAACCCTGACCTCTTGTCCTAGCGAACTTGTTACTGTTAGTAGTATGCCCTAAAGCATATCATTTAATATGTATCTTGTATATGTTTTATTAACAAAAGGCATTTCCACTTTTCCGTTTACATAAGATATTTGTGTAATAGAAAAGGTACATTGATATTTTGTTAGAAATTCTATTCTTAAGTTGTTAAGAATATGAGTGACAGTATTTCTTGTACAAAGTATCATAAATAGGTTCACAATCGAGGATACTTCATAATAAGAACATGACTTATTTTGAAAGACTGTATTCATGTTTGTTCCCAAGTTATTTATATGAGATATAAATAAGATGGAATGATGAGTCTCATGCCATATGATAAACATGATAGGCACTTATAAATGATACGTAGGCTGAACCAGTGACGCTTATGACAAGCACATGGAGTTTACTCTTGTCAATGTTTTGTCATAAATCATATCAGTGCATATAATCTTTAGTCCTGAGATAGCACAATTATCTTGTATATAGGTAGTTTGAGTTTGATACTGCTTTCATACTTGTACTGTGTATGGGTATATGAGCATATGTTGGCTCCTACTAGTTGTATATGGAGGTAGGTGTTGATCAAGATGGAATCTGTTTCTCTATGTAAATAGAGATAAAATCCTATGTTCATTTAATTGTTCTTGATGTTTCAAGTCCTGACCAGGATAGATAGATTTAATCAGAAAAGAGTTTCTGTAACACCCTCACTGTAGCAACTCCGTACATTCTACTGTTCCGGTGACCGGTATCGGTCCGGACAGCTAGAACGTCCAGAAAAATATTTAAACTAAAGTTAGGAACCATAATTAACTCAAATATTAATAATAAAAATTTAGTAAAAAATTTAGAAATAAAATACAACCAAGTTAAACGAGCCGGTGCCCTAGCGAGGGGTAACTCAGAGGGAAGTTGCGGTTCTCGCAACGAGGAGCCCTAGACCCGGGGGAAAAATTTTAAAATAATTTTTGGGACTCCAGAGAAGGGTTATTGAGGTTCCCATGGCATTAGAATGCCAAGAAAATACCTAGAAAAATTTTTCAATCGGTACAGCCAATTTTGACCCGTTAAGCCAAACGGAGGGCATTTTGGTCATTTCGCCTTCAGAGGTGATTTTTTGCCGACTTAGTTAAGTAAATAATTATTATGATCTAAAATATGAATAAATATTAGTAAAAATTTAATTAGAAACGAGTTAAAGAAAGAAGAAAGAAAAATCAAATAAAAAGGCATTAATGACATAAGCTTGATGTAATTAGAACCCCTTAGCCAATCAAATTAAAGGAAGACATTTATAATACATAAATGGGCAGAAAAAAGAAGACCATTTTAGAGAATTTCCTGCAGCTACTCTTCTTCCCCAATAAAACGTTTCATGCTTCTCTTTTCCCTTCTCCATTTTCATGCTTACAAAGCTTGAATCCACACCCTTTCTCACCTCAAAACCCTAAGTTATCTTCACTAAAACTTGTCCCCACATCCTAAGAAACCTCTAGGCAGCCAAAAGAAGAAGAAAGAAGGAGTTTGGGTAGCTTGAAAAATCTGCCACCTAAAGGTTAGTGCCTATTTACACTTAAATCTCTTTTAATTCATGTTAAAGACTTAAAGTGAGTAAGGTTTTGTAAATTAAATGAATGGAATCTATGTATATGGACCCTATGAATTTCGGCTACCCTAAGGAAGGAACAAAGGTGGAGTGTTTTTGATGGTTTTAATGGACTTAGAATGAATTAGAGATTATGTTTAAGGTGTATATACACATAAATAATGAATGGAAGTGCTTAATTAGGTGTATGTGTGAATCATAAGGGAAAACTAGGGTTTTGAGAAGTGAAAAATTGACTTGGCTTAGGAAATTGTTAGAGAACATCTTAATGGTCAATTAGTGACCATTTTAGGTGAGTTGACCATAAATTGGACTAAAATATGGCATGGCAAAGTGGGATGGTAGGCTGCCTAGGGACAGCAGCATAGTGGCTGAGATTTCAGTCCACTTGGACTGCCATATCTTTGGCTGTGTTGGTCCAATTGGTGTTTTTCCAATTGGACATGAAACTAGGCTTATAATGGCACATTTTTGCTGAAGAAACCATGCCCAAAAGACCAAAGCAAGAGGACCAAAACTTGGCCCCAATCCGGATACCCTGCAAACAGCCCCTGCAGAAATGACCAAATGAACAGTAACTGTTCATTTGGCCATAACTCACTGTAGATATGGTCAATTGACCTGAAATGTTTACAGCAACAAGATAAGATATAGACAAACAACTTTCACGAAGGACACCAATCTAAATTATGCCATTAACCTTATCAAATCATTGAGCAAAGTGAAGTTTCAGTCTTGAGATTTCGAATTTTCATTTGAGCAGTAATGTTTGGATGGCTATAACTCTCTCTAGAAAACTTGGATTTAGGCGATTCTTGAACCGATGAAAACCTAAGGCATAGTAGAACATTTCATATGAAGAAAGTTAGGCCAAATTATGAACTTAACTTGATCAAATTACTGACCAAAGTTGGACCAAAATCTGTCAAAACCCAAAAGTGCAGGATGAACAGTGCACGTGAACAGTAAACTTATTTTGGCCATAACTTGAGCTACAAAACTCCAAATGGAGTGATTCAAAAAGGAAATTCAACTAGACAGAATAAGGAACAACTTTCATGTTTACCATTTCCTCAAATTCCCACTGTAAAAATAACAAATGGAATAGTAAAGATGAAGCACCAAATCTGAAAATTTTGTTCAATTAGCTTTAGGCTTAGAAATGGTATTGGCAACCAATACTAACAAGTTTTAAATACAAAATGTGGTATGTTTGGGGTGTTAAAACCAATACACCTATTTTCTATCCAAAAGTCAACATTTTTGTTGACCAATGAGGTGAATAGTGACACCAAAACCAAAAATTGGCAATTTTGCCAAAATGACCTAAGCTTTGAGAAAGTGACCAAAACCAACAAGTTTTGAATACAAAATGTGGTATGTTGGGAGTACTAAAACCAATGTACCTATTGTTTATGCAAAAGTCAACATTTTAGTTGACTAATGAAATGAATAGTGACATGAAAACTTGAAATTCAAAAATTGTGAAACTTAAAAGTGCAAAATGCCCTAGTAGGCCTAATGTGATTGGTTTGGATAGATTGGCATGCCAATAGGGTATTGTTTTAGCAGTACTGCGAAAGGCTTTATGCCTGTATTCATGGCTTTATGCCCGTATTCATGGCTTTTATGCCCGTATTCATGGCTTTTATGCCCGATTATGTGATATCATGGCTTTTTAGCCATACTGACTGCATACATGGTTGACGTTCTGCGTCCCATAGTATGACGGCCCGAGGCACCGCGGTGTCCAGTGCCAATGACCCGTTATCCAGTCCAGTCGTCCAGTATAGGTTACTTGGGCATGGAAAAGTATAACTGTAATTGAACTGATTGTTAAAGAAAATACGAAAATTAAATATCAGGAATGATTACGATAGAATACAAAGAAACTCAAGATCATGAAGAAAATAATTAATAAAATGCATGAAGAAGTTAATATCATAAAACGTAATTAGCCCTCAACTAAACATTAAGTTGGTAATTATTCAGTTCTTATGAACACAATGGCTAAGAAATTATGATTTCTATTAGCATATTATATTTTCTTGTATTATTGGCACCACTAAGCTTTATGCTTAGCGCGTCGCTTTTGCAACGCGTAGGTACTGAAGATTTGGACAGAGGGCCCAGTAGACCACAGATTCGGTAAGGTAGTTCACAGTTCTGCATAGTGTCCGTGTCACCTCACCATCCACAGTGCATTGGTAGGACACTAGGTCCCATTTTGTATTTTGAGATTTTTGTAAATTTGGTAATTAAACTCTTATTTTATCATATGTATTTGAACAAATGTAATATAATTTTGTATTAATGTAAGTACTTGTAATTTGTGATTATAAATCACATGTGAGAATTTATTTATGATTGAGTCTAATAATGATGTAAAATGACAAATAGAGGAATCGTTAAGAAATTGCTGTAAATTGATGTGATACAAAATGTGAATTGTATATGAGTACCATGAGATGAATGATTGAGAAATAAATGAAATTGATGAAATTATTCTGAGACTTTGTTGATAATTGGAGTTGGGATTGATTGAATATGATCATAGGAAGTGTTTTCACGAGGTTCAAGAAAACGCTTTTCTCCATTTTTAGCCGGTACTCCGCCAGATTTTCTATAAAATTTTCGGAACCTCAAATAAATTACAATTTCAATAAATGAATTATATTTCACAAGTTATTTTCAAAACTATGATAAAAATGAATTAAGATAAAATAGAGTGCTCCGGCACACTGAATGGCATAACTTGCTCGGCTACACTGCAGTCGGGTAAGGGGTGTCACAGTTTCTGATGAGAAAATCTTTTTAATCAAGAACTGGAATTAAAAGAGAACATAATATTCATAGCAAATGGAGTTTGACATAAACCATGATTCCAGCTTGAGTTGGGATTTTGTAATAGAGAGATTCTAATGCATGGTAACATATGATTATAGGTTCATTTAAGGTAAACCTTATTACTAATTGGGTGGCCATGACATGCTATGCTAGGTGTTAACCATGGTCTATGAGGTGCATAAAATGATTTAGAGGAATCATTTATGGTAAGAAAGAGTTCTGATGATATTAATAGTTGATATCATATCCCATTGCCAATTAGTGATGATCCTAGTAAGTCACACACATACACAAGTTATCAACTAATTAAATATGATTTAATTAGTTGATTAAAGAGTTTAATTGATTAATTAAATAGGTTTGATTTGTAATTAGATTGCAAAGTCCCTAGCATGACTTGAAACCAAATCTAAGTTATTAGATGTACAGTATAAGTTAAATTTATATTTGAAGTGTTTAAATATGAATTTAATTAATAAGAAATTAATTAGTAAAGATTAATTAATAAATTTATTTTTTATATAAATTGATTAGAAGAAGAAAAATAATTATTTTGGGTTGAGAACTGAAAATTAAGACATAGGG
Source organism: Hevea brasiliensis (assembly GCF_030052815.1). NCBI lineage: Eukaryota > Viridiplantae > Streptophyta > Magnoliopsida > Malpighiales > Euphorbiaceae > Hevea > Hevea brasiliensis. The sequence goes on along the minus strand of NC_079509.1, from coordinate 30,074,837 downwards.
CCATTTTGGTCATTTCACAGGGTGACATGTGGCACCATGAGATGGTGACACATGGCATTACACATAAGCTTGCCAAATGTCTTTTAATCATGTAAGATGATTAAAATCAAGATTAAATATAGGTTTGACACTTAGCACAATGTGATTGGGTCAATTAAACCTAGAAGCAATCAAAGGGTGACAAATGGCAAGGGTTTAATGTGTTGACCTAGCTATATAAGTGTTGTTATGAAAAGAAAAATAACACAAGCAGCAGCCACTCCCTTGGTGCTGCCACCTAGAAGCTCTCATTCTTCTCTTATTCTTCTTCTTTATTAATCAATCCAAGAGATTAGCAAACAATCTCTTGAATTAAGAACACCATAAATTGTTTCTAGTGTCCTGTTTACATCCTTAATCTCTTAAAAGGAAGAACTTGATTTTCTAAATAATAAAAAAAGCTTTAGAAGCTATTCAAGGGCTGCCATAGGTGTTCTTGGTGTGGACAAGCTAGAGGGATAATATTTGGTGTTCTGAAGACGAATCTCAAAGGCGCAAATACACTGCAGTGCATCAAGAGGTTAGTGTGTTTGTTCTTGATTTAATCTAGGGTTCTAAAATTAATCTGATTAATTTTAAAATCTTAAATGGCAAATACAGATCCAAAAACATATTAAAAGAGTTTTAATATGTTGTTTGTCATTGAAATCAAATAGATAAAAATAAATCTTGCATGATGCATGTGACCCTAGGTAAAAATTTTTGAATTCAATGGTATAAACATGTGTTTTTCACGCTTCTATTCCTACAATTGGTATCAGAGCCACTATATTTGCCATTTAGATTGCTGATTATATGATTTATTTGTGTGTTTTGATCATGAGATGATTGATCCATTACTGGTTGGATCAAAAGGTATGGCGGCATGCTTGATCTTCCCTCTTTGGTGTGCACTCTTTGGGTATCCCATGGTGTGCATGGTTTGATTCTTGATTTTGTAATTGTTGTATGATCTAAAAAAATCATCCTATGTCTAATTAAATTGTTTAATTAGAATTTTAATCACACAATTAAATTTTGATTCAAATCAGAATTTTAAAAATGATTTGAATGTGATTCAAATATGAATTTTAAAAGTTGTTTGAATGTGATTCAAATATTAATTTTAAAGTTGTTTGAATCATATTCAAATCTGAATTTTTAAAGTTGATTGAATAATATTCAAATCTGATTTTTTAAGATATGTTTGAATGTGATTCAAATATGAATTTTTAAGGTTGTCTGAATGTGTTTCAAATCTAAATTTTTAAATTTGTTTGAATGAGATTCAAATCTGAATTTTTAAATTTATTTGAATCATATTCAAATCTGTATTTTTAAGTTGAATATGAGATATTCAATTTAATTTAAGTATGTATATTTTATTTAATTTTTAAATAGTGATATGCATGATGGATGATCATGGACTATAAAAGACCAATGTGCTTGGATTTATTTCTTTAATGTTTCTTTAGGATTGTAAATTAATTAATTTATTTTAATTTATTTTGGGCATGTATTATTAAGTTTGTAATAATTTTTGGGTTGTAATTTCATTTATTTAAGTTCTTGTAAATTTGCCTTAGCATGCCAAGGATTACTATGTAATTGAATTGCAAGAAGTTGAAGGAGGTCAAGAGCATTGGTGGGACCAGGGGGATGAATTCAAGATCAAGTGTTGATTATGTACTCCTTCAGCAACTCTTGTAAAATGAATGAATGAAATGCACCTAGGAATGCCCTGATTCAATTCTTGGTGGCTCAGAATTGAATCCCTTAGAAATTCCATGATCATACCATATTTACTGCTTATCCATGAATGCATGAAATGTGTGGGAATGTATGCAATTATATGATATATGCATGCTAAATGGATAATGTGCAAAGTGAGACCTTAATAGTAATTAGGATGACCATAAAATCTTCTAAACAAATGATTAAGTTAGAAATGCTATAATTAAAGTAATTATAACATGGGCCCTCCATTGAGGCAATTATTGTAAAAAATTTTAAATAGTTGCATAAGATGCAATTAATTTAAGAGATTTTCTTAAGAATAATTATTAAGCATGAGATGTTGTAAATATGTAAATGGTTTGGTGGCCAATATTGGATGTACTTGAGGACATTAAAATTATTTGCAGAATTACTGGCTCAATGGGATCAACTTAACTAATGCAAGATAAGTCAATAATGGATGTACCTGAGATTTTGAACATTAAGGGCTAGGTAAAGGATTGAACCTCACATGAGATGTGATAGGCAAGAAGTTGCTCACTTATAGTTTATTGTAATTCCAATAACGGATGTACCTGAGAATGATCAATAGAGTTATAAGAATTCAATCACCCACTAGAAATCCATCCAACTAGGATTTCCATTTTCTACTTTGGAAGTGTAGGATTCGCTAAGTTAGTGGGAGGACCAATTTGAATAAAAGACCATAATCATTTTGGTTAATTACTTGATACATTTACCAATTAATTTGGTTATTTTTTACAGTTAATTTTCTGATAATAATGAGGACAGAACAACCACCACCATCCAATATCCTTGCAAGCATACTTGATCGCAATAGGTTGATAGGACCTAATCTGTCTGATTGGATAAGAAATTTGAAACTTGTCCTGAACCTTGAACATATAGGTTATGTTCTAGACTCAAATGTTCCTGGTCCCTTACCTCCAGAGGCCACACAAGAGGAACATGAAACTTTGGACAAGTGGAAGGAGCATGATATGAGAGCAAAGTGTTACATGCTTACTTCCATGAGTAATGAGTTACAGAAGCAACATGAGAACATGCAGAGTGCGAGCGAGATCCTCCTTCACCTACAATAGTGGTAAGGTGAGCACAGCAAGAATGCTAGGTATAAGATATCTAGACAGTTATTCCGTATGAGGATGTCTGAGGGACAAAATATTGGGGATCATGTCCACAAGATGATTCGGCTAATTGAGCAGTTGGAACATCTTGACTTTGACATGGATTTCCAACTACAGATGGATTTGATTCTTCAGTCCCTTCCTGAGTCTTTTGGGAATTTTGTGACAAATTTCCATATGACTCAATAGGAATGCACCTTAGCTGGTTTACTCAATATGCTGGTTATTGCCCAAAAGAATATGCCGGGAAATAAAGAAAAAGAGGTTGCTTTGATTGCATCTTCTTCTGCTGGAAAGTCCAACAAGAAGAAAGGCAATAAGAAAAAGAAACCTCAGATTCCTGGTCCTTCCAAGAAAATAGCTAAACAGAAAGGGAAGACAAAAGCTTATGGAGGAAAAGGAAAGTGTTTTCACTGCCAGAAGGATGGGCACTGGAAAAGGAACTGCCCAGAGTATCTTACTTCTCTGAAGGACAAGAAGGATAAACCTTCAGAAGGTATGTCCATATCTTATTATTTAGATTCTGATGATACTCATAGTTCATCTACAGTTTGGGTTTTAGATACTGGTGCCAGTTCTCACATTTCTAATGATATGCAGGAACTAGCAAATAGTAGCAGCTTGCATTCTCAATATCTTAGAGTCTGGATTGGCAATGGCTCAACTGTTAAAGCTTTAGCCATAGGATCTAAATCTTTTTACATGTTTGGACATGTTTTGTGTTTGGATAATATTTTATATGTACCTGATGCTTTTAAAAATATCATTTCTATATCTATTTTAACTAGAAATGGCTATGAATTTCAGTTCACAGATGATGTTTGCAATATTTATTTTGGAAATAAATATGTTGGTTCGGGTTATATGAATGATGCTCTTTATTATTTGAATAATAATGACAAACACAAAATGAATGCAATGCATAGTGAAAATCAACTCAAGTTCAAAATATATTTGGCACTTAAGGTGATGTCATGTTGTAGAAGATAGGATTGCAAAACTGGAGAAAATGGGGATTCTATCCTCATTGGGCTCTGAGCCTACTCCAACTTATGAATCTTGCCTTCAGGGCAAAATGACTAGATCACCCTTTGTTGGACAAGGGCTAAGAGCTGAAAATATTTTGGGGCTAATACATAGTGATGTATGTGGTCCATTTAAAGAAATGGCTAGAGGGGGCTTTCATTATTTTATTACCTTTACTAACGATAAATCAAGGTTTGGGTATTTGTATTTGATGAAATACAAACATGAATCCTTTGAAAAGTTCAAAGAATTTAAATCTGAAGTAGAAAATCAAACAGGAAAAATTATTAAAGCTCTTTAATCAGATCGTGGAGGTGAATATTTGAGTACTGAATTTGATGAATACTTGAGAGAGCACGGCATTGTTTCCCAGCTGACTCCTCTAGGAACGCCACAGTTGAATGGTATATCTGAAAGGAGAAATTGTACCCTATTGGATATGGTACGTAGTATGATGAGCTATACTGATATGCTAATCTCCTTTTGGGGATTTGCATTAGAATCAGCTTTATATATTCTGAATAGGATTCCATCAAAATCAGTTTCTTCCACACCTTATGAGATATGGCATGGAAGAAAACCAAGTCTTAAGCATGTTAAGATTTGTGGTTGTCCAGCTTATATCAAAAAGCTGAACACTGATAAATTGGAGACCAGATCAGAAAAGGGTCGATTTGTTGGATATCCAAAAGATAGTTTTGGATATTATTTTTATTTGCCTACTTCACAAAAGGTTGTGATAAGTAGAGATGTCACATTTCTTGAACAACAGTTTGTTCAAGAAGGAGGCAAAGGAAGGCAAATAGAGTTAGAATTGGAGAATTCTGACCAACCAACAGATAAGATGGATATAGATCCATCTAGTCAACCTACACCCGTTGATGAAACATCTACAAATTCTTCAGAGAACAACTGGTATCTCACCCACCAGTGAGATATGGTTTCCTTCATGAAGAAGAACAAGAGTTGTTTACTCATGAAGAAGTAGATCATGGAGATGATCCACTTACCTATGAATAAGCTATATCAGATATAGACTCTTCAAAATGGATTGATGCTATGAAATCTGAAATTGATTCCATGTATAAGAATCAAGTTTGGGATCTTGTTGACCCACCTGAAGATATTGTACCTATAGCGAAAAATGGGTTTTCAAGAATAAAATTAGTTCTGATGGAAAGGTAGAGACTTATAAGGTAAGGCTAGTAGCGAAAGGGTTTCGCCAAAGGCAAGGAATCGACTATGAGGAGACTTTCTCGCCTGTTGCCATGCTTAAATCAATTAGGATTCTATTAGCAATAGCTGCATACTATGATTATGAGATTTGGCAAATGGATGTCAAAATAGCTTTTCTCAATTGATATATTGAAGAAAACATTTTCATGGAACAACCTAGGGGTTTTGAATCCCAAGATGGTTCCAAGGTATGCAAGCTAAAGCGATCCATTTATGAGTTGAAGCAAGCTTCGAGGAGTTGGAACATTCATTTTGATGAAGCCGTTAAATCCTTTGGTTTTATCAAAAATGAGGATGAGCCATGTGTATATGAGAAGGTTAATGACAGTGCTGTCTCTTTCCTTGTCTTATATGTGGATGATATACTATTGATGTGTAATGACACTGGTATGTTGACAACTGTAAAGGTATGGTTGTCAAAATACATTCACCATGAAAGACTTAGGGAGGTAACCTATATTTTTGGGATTCGCATCTATAGAGATAGAGCAAAAAGAATAATTAGTTTATCCCAAAGTCTATACTTGGAAAAGGTGTTAAAGAGGTTTAACATGCTTGATTCCAAGAGAGGATTGTTATCAGTGATACATGGTATCCACCAAAGAGATGTCTCCAAAGACACCTGAAGAAAGAGATAAGATAGCCAGGATTCCATATGCTTCAGCTATTAGAAGTTTAATGTATGCAATGTTGTGTACTAGGGTGGATATCGCATATGCTGTTAGTTTGACTAGCAGGTATCAATCCAATCCAGGTTTGGAACACTGGATAGTTGTCAAGAATATCCTTAAGTACTTGAGAAGAACTAAGGATTTATTCTTGATCTATGAAGGTGGAGACTTGCAATTGGATGGTTATACTGATTCTAATTTCTAATCAGATATCGATGATAGAAAGTCTACCTCTGGATTTGTGTTCATTTGTAATGGAGGTGCAGTCAGTTGGAAGAGTTCCAAATAGAGCACGACTGCAGATGCTGCAAAGGAAGATGTTTGGATAAAGAAGTTCGTGACAGAATTTACAGTAGTTCCTTCTATTGAGTCAGCAGTTCCACTACACTGTGACAACAATGGAGCAATCATACAGGCTAAGGAACCCAAGTCTCATCAGAAATCCAAACACATAGAAAGGCACTACCACATTATCTGATAAATAGTTGGACGAGGCGATGTAGCCATGCAGAAAATAGCATCAGCTGAAAATCCAGCTGATCCATTCACTAAGACTATATCACAGACTCAGCTAGACCCACATCTTGAGAAGATGGGTCTAAGATATTGTAATGAATGGCTCTAGTGCTAGTGGGAGATTGTTAGTAGTATGCCCTAGAGCATATCATTTAGTATGTATCTTGTACATGTTTTATTAATAAAAGACATTTCCACTTTTCTATTTACATAAGATATTTATGTGTAATAGAAAAGGTCTATTGATATTTTGTTAGAAATTCTATTCTTAAGTTGTTAAGAATATGAGTGACAGTAATTCTAATACAAAGTATCATAAATAGGTTCACAATCAAGGACACTTCATAATAAGGACATGACTTATCCAGAAAGATTGTATTCATGTTTGTTCCCAAGTTATTTATATGAGATATAAATAAGATGGAATGGTGAGTCTCATACCATATGACAAACATGATAGGCACTTATAAATGATAGGTAGGCCGAACCAGTGACGCTTATGACAAGCACATGGAGTTTACTCTTATCAATGTTTTATCATAAATCATATCAGTGCATATAATCTTTAGACCTGAGATAGCACAGTTATCTTGTATATAGGTAGTTTGAGTTTGATACTGCTTTCATACTTGTATTGTAACACCCTCCCGGTAGCAATTCCGTACATTCTACTGTTCCGGTGACCAGTGTAGATCCGGATAGCTAGAATGTCCGAAAAAATATTTAAACTTAAGTGAGGGACCATAATCAATTCAAATATTAATAAGAAAAATTTAATAAAAATTTTAGAAATAAAATACAACCAAATTAAACGAGCCGGTGCCCTAGCGAGGGGTAACCAGAGGGAAGTTGCGGTTCTCGTAACGAGGAGCCCTAGACCCAGGGAAAAATTCATAAAATAATTTTTGGGACTCCAGAGAAGGGTTATTGAGGTTCCCATGGCATTAGAATGCCAATAAAATACCTAGAAATATTTTTCAATCGGTACAGACAATTTTGACCCGTTAAGCCAAACGGAGGGCATTTTGGTCATTTCGCCTTCAGAGGTGATTTTTGGCCGACTTGTCCAGTTAAGTAAATAATTAATATGACATAAAATATGAAGAAATATTACTAAAAATTTAATTGAAATTGAGTAGTCATGAAAAGAAAAGAAAAATCAAAATAAAGCAATTTGTGACATCATAATGATGTCATTTATAAATTACCAACCAATCACAAGCTAATAAGCTTTCTTAAATACTTAAAAGAGACAAAACAAAGACCAAAACAATTAAAAGTCCAGCAGACATCACCCTCATCCTCATGCAGCCGAAACCTTGCCCTAGACCTAATCCTCCATTAACACTTCCATAAGCTTTCCATTCCACTAAGTGTCACCCTAAATCCTCATACTCCATTCACTAAAATTTATATTAGCACCTTGCATAATCTTTTGGCAGCCAAGAAGAAGAAAGAAAGTGAAGTTTGGGGCTTGGAAAATTCTGCCACTTAAAGGTTAGTGCATCCATATCCCTAAAACTCATTAAGTTCATGATTAGGAACTTGAATTTACTAAGAAATTGTGATTTAATTGAACAAAAACTCATGTGTATGGTACATGAATTTCGGCAGCCATATTGAAGGAACAATAATGGAGTGTTTTGATGGACTTAAAGTGGACTAGAGATCATGTTTGAAGTACATAATTATGCGGTTAATGACTTAACTAGTTAACTAGGGTAACTAGTGTGAAAGGGAGATGGGAATTAGGGTTTTGAGAAGTGTAAATTTGACTTGGCTTAGGAAATTGTTAGAGAACCTTTTAATGGTCAATTAGTGACCATTTTAGGTAAGTTGACCACAATTTGGACTGAAATATAGCATGGCAAAGTGAGTGTGTAGGTCGCCTAAGGACAAAGCAGAGTGAGGATCAAATTTCAGTCCACTTAGACTGCCATATCTTTGGCTGTGTTGGTCCAATTGGTGTTTGGCCAATTGGACATGAAAATTGGCTTACAATGGCACATTTTTGCTGAAGAAACCATGCCCAAAAGACGAAAGCAAGAGGACCAAAAGTTGGCCCCAATCCGGATCCTCAACAAAGACTGCAGAAATGACCAAATGAACAGCAACTGTTCATTTGGCCATAACTCACTGTAGATTTGGTAAATTGACCTGAAATTTTTACAGCAATAATTTAAGACATAGAAAAACAACTTTCATGAAGAAATCTACCCCAAATTATTGCCAGAACCTATTCAAATATGCAGTCACAATCCACTGCTCATGTTCAGAGATATGGTAATTTCTGTAGAATGGAAATCCGGCCAGCTGTGGTTTTTGGACCATATCTGGAGCTACAAAACTCCAAATGGAGTGATTAAAAAAGGAAATTCAACTAGAAAAAATAAGGAACAACTTTTATGTTTACCAATTCCTCAAATTTCCACTGTAACAGTTCCTAATGGAACAGTAAAGTTATGGTACAAAATCTGAAAAATCTGCTCCTTTGGTTTAATGCTTAGAAATGGTATTAACGCTTAATGCCAACAAGTTTTAAATACAAAATGTGGTATGTTGGGAGTGCCAAAGTCAATGTATATATTTTCTATCCAAAAGTCAACATTTTTGTTGACCAATGAGGTGAATAGTAACACCAAAACATGAAATTCACAAATTGAAGAATTTAAAAGTTTCAAATGCCCTAGTATACCTAACAAGATTGGTTTGGATAGTTTGGCATGCCAATAGGGTTCGATTAGCGATCGCACATGGCAATATGCCATTCTGTGATTTTATGGCTTTTAGCCATTCGACCTTGCATTGAGACTTGGCCTTGGGCACGATATTATTCTGACATTGTTAGTTGCTGCACACCGGAGATGAATATTTGACCGATTTTGTGACGGCCCGAGGTACTCGATACCCGGTGCTTACCCATTTATCCATCCGATCGTCTAGTGTAGGTTACTTGGGCAACCAAATGAATAAAAGTGGGCAAAGTTAATGAAATAATAGATATACCAATACCAAATAAAGAAATCATACACATTCTATACATACTTACTTTCAGCTATTTTCTTTTATTATATTATTGCACCACTAAGCATTATTGCTTAGCGCGTTGCTTTTGCCACGTGTAGGTACTAGAGATACAGATCATGAGCCCAGTAGACCGCAGACTGGGTGAGTTCATCCTGCAGCTCTGCATAGTGTCCGTGTCACCTCACTACCTGCAGTGCATTGGTAGGGCACTAGGTGTCATTTTGTCATTTTGTAACTAAATTTTTATTTTCTCATATGTATTTGGATTTATGTAATGTATTTTGAGGTTCATGTAAATAATAAAGATTTATGGTTATGTATGGAAGTAATTTGAGTATTTAATTGTTGTTTATATATGAGAACCCTGAGAAATGATGATTGAGAACTGAAATTGAAAAAAATGTTGAGATTTTGATATTGAGATTCTGTTGATGAATTGAAGTTGGGATTATTTGGAAATTATTTGGAAGTGTTTTTAACAGGTTCCGAAGAACTGTTTTCTCCATTTTTAGCCGGTACTCCGCCGGATTTTCTTTAAAATTTTCGGAACCTCAAATAAATAATACTTTTGATAAATGGCTAAAATAAATTATATTTAATAAATTATATTCACAAGCATGGTATAAATTAATTAAGGCATATTAGAATGTGCCGGTACACCGTGTGGCATTACTTACTCGGGTATACTGTACACGGGTAAGGGGTGTCACATTTAGTGGTATCAGAGCCTGGTTTAGGCGTTTCTGGGCCTAGATTGAGTTCATACCATGCATTGCATTTGTAAGAGTCGGGGTGACACTAATGCAGATCTGTTTGTCTTTCTTATTTTGAATAGGATATGGACCCTTCATCTCAAAGAGCAGTCGAGGAGGAAGTGGAGAGTCATGCTCCACCTGCAGCAGGGGAGACTGGGGGCATGGGAGAACCTGCTCTGCCAGCTCAAGCTGAGCTTGCTCAGCCTCCACAGGCCATGTTCCAACAAATGGCCGACTTCTTTAGACAAATGGCCGGGGTAATGCCAGCACCCCCACCACCACCAGCTCCACAGCAGAAATCACACCTGGAAAGGCTAAGAAAGTTTGGAGCAGTGGATTTCTATGGCAAGAGAGAAGATGATTACATTGCGGTAGATAATTGGTTGAACATGCAGAAGAGTTCTAAAACAACTCCACTGCACTCCAGAGCAAAACTTGGAAGCTGCCATATCTTTATTGCAAGATGATGCCTACGAATGGTGGGACACGGTGTCCAGTGAAGTGCAGCCAGAAGCTGTAACTTGGGACTTCTTTCTCTCCGAGTTCAAGAAGAAATATTTGGGTACTGTATACCTGGAAGAGAGAAGAAGAGAGTTCATTAACCTGAGGCAGAGACAGCTATCAGTGGCCGAGTATGAGAAGGAATTTGTCCGATTAAGCCGCCACGGAAGGGAGATAGTCCCTAATGAAGTTGAAAGGTGTAAGAGATTTGAAGAGGGACTAAATGATAACATCAAGATCCAGCTCACTGCCTTGGGAATCACAAAATTTAGCAAGTTAGTGGAAGCTGCAATAAGGGTTGAAAATGTGAGAATCAGTGAGCAGACCAGAAGGGATAGACAGCAGAAGAGGGGCCCAGGTCAGTCTAGTTCACTCTCCCGTGATCCGGGAAGAGGTTCAAAGGTCCACCGCACGCAGTTCAGGTCAGCCACATGGTCGTGGTCACCTCGGGGCCCAGGCCACAGTTCACCCCTAGGAGAGGTCAGTCCACACCATCTGTGGGCAGCTCTCCAGGGATGGGGTTCAAGGGACCAGCCCCAACATCTTCTGCATGTCCACACTGTCTGAAATGGCACAAGGGAGAGTGTTGGAGAGTAACTGGTGCCTGTTTAAGATGTGGGTCGATAGAGCATCAGCTGAGGAACTGCCCACGTAGAACTACTACAGCTACTCCAACACAAGCAGACAGACCTGCTCCTGCACCATAGAGAGGTAGAAAATCTAGTAAATCTGAGGCGGTTGGACCATCACAGAGGCCTGCATCTGAGCCAGCAGAGAGGCCAGATAATGCACTCACCGCGAGCTTATGCCTTGAGAGCTCAGGAGGAGCAAGATGCCCCGGATGTCATCAGGGGTACGTTCTCCCTCTACAATACTCCTGTGCATGCATTGGTGGATCCAGGATCCACTCATTCCTACATTTGCATCAACTTACCCGTAGAAAGGGGGATACTAATAGGGGAGAGTGACCAAGACATTTTGGTCACTAATCCATTGGGTCACAGTGTAGTGGTGAACAAGGTATACAAGGGTTGCCCGTTAAGGATTCAGGGGTATGAATTCTTGGCAGACCTGATTTAGTTGCCCTTCCACGAGTTTAACGTAATTTTGGGAATGGACTGGTTGTCACATCATCAGGCAATAGTTGATTGCAAATTGAAGAGAATTTCTCTGAAAACTCCTGAGGGTAATGAGATTACAGTTGTGGGTGAAAGGACAGATTTCTTGTCCAATGTCATCTCAGCCACAGTTGTAAGAAGAATGATGAGAAAAGGCTGTGAAGCCTACCCAGCACATGTGGTGGATACTAGGCAGGCTAAGCCAAACCTGAGTAATATACCCACAGTGAGAGATTTCCCAGAGGTATTTCCTGAAGAATTGCCTGGTTTGCCACCAGAAAGGGAAGTTGAATTTGCTATTGAGACACTGCCGGGTACAGCACCCATTTCCATTGCTCCTTATAGGATGGCACCCACTGAATTGAGGGAGTTGAAAACTCAGTTGCAAGAGTTGCTTGATAAGGGTTCATACGCCCCAGTGTGTCACCATGGGGAGCTCCAGTGCTGTTTGTGAAAAAGAAGGATGGGACTTTGAGGCTATGCATTGATTACCGGCAGTTGAATAAAGTGACAGTGAATTGATGATCTGTTTGATCAGTTGAAGGGAGCAGGAGTATTTTCTAAAATTGATCTCAGGTCAGGGTATCATCAGTTGAGGGTGAAGGATGCAGATGTGCCAAAGACTGCATTCAGGACCCGATATGGGCATTATGAGTTTCTAGTGATGCCCTTTGGCCTAACAAATGCACCAGCGGCATTCATGGACCTTATGAACCGTATCTTCCATCCACACTTAGATCGGTTCGTAGTGGTCTTTATTGATGATATTTTGGTATATTCCAAGACCAGGGAAGAACATGATGAGCATTTGAGGATTGTTCTGCAAACCCTGAGAGAAAAGAAGTTGTATGCTAAGCTGTCCAAGTGTGACTTCTGGTTAAATGAGATTGCATTCCTTGGACACATAGTGTCAACCGATGGGATTAGGGTGGATCCCAAGAAAATAGAAGCAGTGATGGAATGGAAGCCTCCCGGGAATACAACTGAGGTCAGAAGCTTCTTGGGGCTAGCTGGGTATTACAGAAGATTTGTGAAGGGATTTTCTTTAATAGCTGCTCCAATGACCAAGTTGTTATATAAGAATGTCAGATTTGACTAGAATGACAAGTGTCAGACCAGTTTTGAGAAGTTGAAGGCTATGTTGACAGAGGCACCAGTGTTAACACAGCCAGTGTCAGGAAAGGACTTCGTGGTCTATAGTGATGCTTCTCATAATGGGTTAGGTGTGTATTGATGCAAGAGGGGAAGGTGGTCGCTTATGCTTCCAGACAGCTAAGGCCACATGAACAGAACTACCCTACCCATGATCTAGAGCTTGTAGCAATTATCTTCGTGACCAAGATATGGAGGCATTACTTGTATGGTGAAAAGTGCTACATTTACACAGACCACAAGAGTCTGAAATACTTGCCAACTCAGAGGGAGCTCAACCTTAGACAGAGGCGATGGATTGAGTTCCTGAAGGATTATGATTGTGTGATTGACTACCATCCTGGGAAGGCAAATGTAGTTGCTGATGCTTTGAGCAGAAAGTCCATCACAGCTTTGAGATCATTGAATGCCCGTCTATCTTTGATTCGAGATGGAGCTATTTTAGCTGAGTTGCAAGTGAGGCCAAACCTGCTACAGCAGATTTTAGATGGGCAAAAAGTAGATGAAAAGTTACTAGCTATTATGAGCAAAATCCCAGAGGGAAAAGTAACTGACCATGAGGTGAAAGCAGATGGGTGTCTGTATTACAAAGGAAGACTGTGTGTACCAGATAATGGGGAATTGAAGGCCAGTATTCTAAAAGAGGCACACATCAGTGTATATGCTATGCACCCAGGAAGTACAAAGATGTATCATGATCTGAAGCTTCAGTATTGGTGGCCTGGTATTAAAAAGGACATAGCTGACTATGTGACTAAATGCTTGACATGTCAGCAAGTCAAGGCAGAACATCAAGTTCCATCAGGATTGCTACAGCCTATACGCATACTTGAATGGAAATGGGATCGGGTCACCATGGATTTTGTAAGTGGTCTACCTCTCACCCGGAAGAAACATGATGCAGCTGTTAGTAGTATGCCCTAAAGCATATCATTTAGTATGTATCTTGTATATATTTTTATTAATAAAAGGCATTTCCACTTTTCCGTTTACATAATATATTTATGTGTAATAGAAAAGGTCCATTGATATTTTGTTAGAAATATTATTCTTAAGTTGTTAAGAATATGAGTGACAATATTTCTAGCACAAAGTATCATAAATAGGCTCACAATCGAGGATACTTCATAATAAGGACATGACTTATCCAGAAAGATTGTATTCATGTTTGTTCCCAAGTTATTTATATGAGATATAAATAAGATGGAATGGTGAGTCTCATGCCATATGACAAACATGATAGGCACTTATAAATGATAAGTAGGCCGAACCAGTGACACTTATGACAAGCACATGGAGTTTACTCTTGTCAATGTTTTGTCATAAATCATATCTGTGCATATAATCTTTAGACCTGAGATAGCACAGTTATCTTGTATATAGGTAGTTTGAGTTTGATACTGCTTTCATACTTGTACTGTGTATGGGTATATGGGCATGTGTTGGCTCCTACTAGTTATATATGGAGGTAGGTGTTGATCAAGATAGAATCTGTTCCTCTAAGTAAATAGAGATAAAATCCTATGTTCATTTAATTGTTCTTGATGTTTCAAGTTCCTGGCCAGGACAGATAGATTTATTCAGAAAAGAGTTTCTGATGAGAAAATCTTTTTAATCAAGAACTGGAATTAAAAGAGAACATAATATTCATAGTAAATAGAGTTTGACATAAACCATGACTCCAGCTTGAGTTGGGATTTTGTAACAGAGAGATTCTAGTGCATGGTAACATATGATTATAGGTTCATTTAAGGTAAACCTTACTACTAATTGGGTGGCCATGGCATGCTATGCTAGGTGTTAACCATAGTCTATGAGGTTCATAAAATGATTTAGAGAAATCATTTATGGTAAGAAAAAGTTCTGATGATATTAAGAGTTGATATCATGTCTCATTGCCAATTAGTGATGAGCCTAGTAAGTCACACACATACACAAGTTATCACCTATTTAAATATGATTTAATTAATTAATTAAAGAGTTTAATTGATTAATTAAATAGATTTGGTTTGCAATTAAATTGCAAAGTCCCTAGCATGACTTGAAACCAAATCTAGATTATTGGATGTGTAGTATAAATTAAATTTATATTTAAAGTGTTTAAATATGAATTTAATTAATGAGAAATTAATTAATAGAGATTAATTAATTAATTTATATTTGATATAAATTAATTAGAAGAAGAAAATAATTATTTTGGGTTAAGAACTCAAAATTAAGACACAGGGGCATTTTGGTCATTTCACAGTGTGACACGTGGCACCATGAGATGGTGACAAATGGCATAACACATAAGCTTGCCAAATATTTTTTTTAATCATGTAAGATGATTAAAATCAAGATTAAATATAGGTTTGACACTTGGCACAATGTGATTGGGTCACTTAAACCTAGAGCTAATCAAAAGGTGACATGTGGCTAGGGTTTAATGTGTTAACCTAGCTATTTAAGTGTGGTTATGAAAAGAAAACATAACCAGCAGCCTCTCCTCTCAATTGTCACGCCAATTTGAGCCTCTCCAGCTATTTCTCTTCATCTCTCATCAATTCAAAGAGATTAGCCATCATTCTCTTGAATTAAGAACACTAGAAATTGTTTCTAGTGTCCTGTTTACATCTCTAATCTCTTAAAAGGCAGAACTTGAATTACTAATTAATAGAAAAAGCTTTAAAGGCTGTTCAAGGGCTGCCATAGGTGTTCTTGGTGTGGACAAGCTAGAGGGACAACATCTGGTGTCCTGAAGACGAATCTCAAAGGTGCGCATAAGCACATCAAGAGGTTAGTGTAATCGTTCTTGATTTAATCTAGGGTTCTAAAATTAATCTGATTAATTTTAAAATCTTAAATGGCAAATACAGATCCAAAAACATATTAAAAGAGTTTTAATATGTTGTTTATCATTGAAATCAAATAGATAAAAAATAAATCTTGCATGGTGCATGAGGTGAAAATTTTTGAATTCAATGGTATAATCTTGTGTTTTTCACGCTTCCGTTCCAACAATTGGTATCAGAGCCACTATATTTGCCATTTAGATTGTTGATTATATAATTTAATTGTGTTTGATCATGAGATCAAGAGATTCATTGCTGGTTGGATCATGAGGTGTGGCGGCACACATGGTGAAGCCACCATTGGTGGCGGCAACAATGGTTCCATGGGTGGTTCAAGGTTTGGCTTTTAAATTCTGCAATTGTTGCATGATCTAAGGCCTATTCTTTGACTAATTAAAGTGTTTAATTAGTTGTTTTAATCACACAATTAAATTATGATTCAAATCAGAATTTTAAAAATTGTTTGAATGTGATTCAAATCTGAATTTTAAAAGTTGTTTGAATGTGATTCAAATCTGAATTTTTAAAGTTATTTGAATCATATTTAAATTTGATTTTTTAAAATTGATACAATAAAATTCAGATCTGATTTTTTAAAAAATATTTGAATGTGATTCAAATCTGATTTTTTAAAAAATGTTTGAATGTGATTCAAATCTGAATTTTTGAAGTTGTTTGAATGTGATTCAAATCTGAATTTTTAAATTTGTTTGAATGAGATTCAAATCTGAATTTTTAAATTTATTTGAATCATATTCAAATCTGGATTTTTAAAGTTGAATATGAGATATTCAATTTAATTTAAGTATGTATGTTTTATTTAATTGTTAAATAGTGATATGTATGATGGATGATCATGGACTATAAAAGACCAATGTGATTGGATTTATTTCTTTTATGTTTCTTTGGGATTGTAAATTAATTAATTTATTTTAATTTATTTTGGGCATGTATTATTAAGTTTGTAATATTTTTGGGTTGTAATTTCATTTATTTAAGTTCTTGTAAATTCGCCTTGGTATGCCAAGGATTACTATGTAATATTGGAATGCAAGAAGTTCAAGGAGGTCAAGAGCATTGGTGGGACGGTGGGAGAATTCAATATCAAGTGTTGATTATGTACTCCTTCAGCAACTCTTGTAAAATGAATGAATGAAATGCACCTAGGAATGCCCTGATTCAATTCTTAGTGGCTCAGAATTGAATCCCTTAGAAAGTCCATGATCATACCATATTTACTGCTTATCCATGAATGCATGAGATGTATGGGTATGTATGCAATTATATGATATATGCATGCTAAATGGATAATGTGCAAAGTGAGACCTTAATAGTAATTAGGATGGCTATAAAATCTTCCAAACAAATGATTAAGTTGGAAATGCTATAATTAAAATAATTATAACATAAGCCCTCCATTGGGGCAATTATTTTAAGAAATTTTAAATAGTTGCATGAGATGCAATTAATTTAAGAGATTTTCTTAAGAATAATTGTTAAGCATGAGATGTTGTAAATATGTAAATGGTTTGGTCGCCAATATTGGATGTACCTGAGGACATTAAAATTATTTGCATAATTACTGGCTCAATGGGATCAACTTAACTAATGCAAGATAAGTCAATATTGGATGTACCTGAGATTTTGAGCATTAGGGGCTAGTAAAAGGATTGAACCTCACATGAGATGTGATGGGCAATGAGTTGCTCACTTATAGTTTATTGTAATTCCAATAATGGATGTACCTGAGGATGATCAATAGAATTATAAGAATTCAATCACCCACTAGAAATCCATCCAACTAGGATTTCCGTTTTCTACTTTAGAAGTGTAGGATTCGCTAAGTTAGTGGAAGGACCAATTTGATTAAAAGACCATAATCATTTTGGTTAATTACATGATACATTTACTAATTAATCTGGTTATTTTCTGCAGTTAATTTTCTGATAAAAATGAGCACAAAACAACCACCACCATCCAATATCCTTGCAAGCATACTTGATCACAACAGGTTGACAAGACCTAATCTGTTTGATTGGCTAAGAAATTTGAAACTTGTCCTGAACCTTGAACATATAGGATATGTTCTAGATTCAAATGTTCCTGGTCCCTTACCTCCAGAGGCCACACAAGAGGAACATGAAACTTTGGACAAGTGGAACGAGCATGATATGAGAGCTAAGTGTTACATGTTTGCTTCCATGAGTAATGAGTTACAGAAGCAGCATGAAAACTTGCAGAGTGCAAGTGAGATCCTCCTTCACCTACAAGAGTTGTATGGTGAGCACAGTAGGAATGCTAGGTATGAGATATCTAGGCAGCTGTTCTGCATGAGGATGTCTGAGAGACAGAATGTTGGGGATCATGTCTACAAGATGATTCGGCTGATTGAGCAGTTGGAATATCTTGACTTCAACATGGATTTCGAACTACAGACGGATTTGATCCTTCAGTCCCTTCCTGAGTCTTTTGGGAATTTTGTGACAAATTTCCATATGACTCAACAGGAATGCACCTTAGCTGGTTTACTCAACATGCTGGTTATTGCCCAAAAGAATATGCCAGGCAATAAAGGAAAAGAGGTAGCTTTGGTTGCATCTTCTTCTGCTGGAAAGTCCAACAAGAAGAAGGGCAATAAGAAAAAGAAACCTCAGATTCCTGGTCCTTCTAAGAAAATAGCTAAACAGTAAAGGAAGACCAAAGCTGACACTGCCAACAGGAAAGTGTTTCCATTGTCAGTAAGAAAGTGTTTCCACTGGCCAGAGTATAGTAATCTAAATGAATACAATGCCATGGTGAAAACCAACTCAAGTTCAAAATATATTTGGCACTTAAGGTTATGTCATGTTGCAGAAGATAGGATTGCAAAACTGGAGAAAATGGGGATTCTATCCTCATTGGGCTCTGAGCCTACTCCAACTTGTGAATCTTGCCTTCAGGGCAAAATAACTAGATCACCCTTTGTTGGACAAGGGCTAAGAGCTGAAAATAATTTTGGAGCTAATACATAGTGATGTATGTGGTCCATTTAAAGAAATGGCTAGAGGGGGTTTTCATTATTTTATTACCTTTACTGATGATAAATCAAGGTTTGGGTATTTGTATTTGATGAAATACAAATATGAATCCTTTGAAAAGTTCAAAGAATTTAAATCTGAAGTAGAAAATCAAACAGGAAAAAATATTAAAGCTCTTCGATCAGATCGTGGAGGTGAATATTTGAGTACTGAATTTGATGAATACTTGAGAGAGCATGGCATTGTTTCTCAGCTGACTCCTCAAGGAACGCCACAGCTGAATGGTGTATCTGAAAGGAGAAATCGTGCCCTATTGGATATGGTACGTAGTATGATGAGCTATACTGATATGCCAATCTCCTTTTGGGGATTTGCATTAGAATCAGCTTTATATATTCTGAATAGGATTCCATCAAAATCAGTTTCTTCCACACCTAATGAGATATGGCATGGAAGAAAACCAAGTCTTAAGCATGTTAAGATTTGGGGTTGTCCAGCTTATATCAAAAAGTCAACACCGATAAATTGGAGACCAGATCGTAAAAGGTCGATTTGTTGGATATCCAAAAGATAGTTTTGGATATTATTTTTATTTGCCTACTTCACAAAAGGTTGTGATAAGTAGAGATGCCACATTTCTTGAACAACAGTTTGTTCAAGAAGGAGGCAAAGGAAGGCAAATAGAGTTAGAATTGGAGAATTCGACCAACCAATGCATCGATGGATATAGATCCATCTAGTCAACCTATACCCATTGATGAAACATCTACAGCTGTTCCTCGTAGAACAACCAGGGTATCTCACCCACCGGTGAGATATGGTTTTCTTCATGAAGAAGAACAAGAGTTGTCTACTCATGAAGAAGTAGATCATGGAGATGATCCACTTACCTTTGAAGAAGCTATATCAGATATAGACTCTTCAAAATGGATTGATGCTATGAAATCCGAGATTGATTCCATGTATAAGAATCAAGTTTGGGATCTTGTCGACCCACCTGAAGGTATTGTACCTATAGGGAACAAATGGGTTTTCAAGAAGAAAATTGGTTCTGATGGAAAGGTAGAGACCTATAAGGCAAGGCTAGTAGCGAAAGGGTTTCGCCAAAGGCAAGGAATCGACTATGAGGAGACTTTCTCGCCTGTTGCCATGCTTAAATCAATTAGGATTTTATTAGCAATAGCTGCGTACTATGATTATGAGATTTGGCAGATAGATGTCAAAACAGCTTTTCTCAATGGATACATTAAAGAAAACATTTTCATGGAACAACCTAGGGGATTTGAATCCCAAGATGGTTCCAAGGTATGCAAGCTAAAGCGATCCATTTATGGGTTGAAACAAGCTTCGAGGAGTTGGAACATCCGTTTTGATGAAGCCATTAAATCCTTTCGTTTTATCAAAAATGAGGATGAGCCATGTGTATATAAGAAGGTTAGTGACAATGCTATCACTTTCCTTGTCTTATATGTGAATGACATACTATTGATGGGTAATGACACAGGTATGTTGAAAACTATAAAGGTATGGTTGTCAAATACATTCTCCATGAAAGACTTAGGGGAGGCAACCTATATTCTTGGGATTCGCATCTATAGAGATAAAGCGAAAAGAATAATTGGTTTATCCCAAAGTCTATACTTGGAAAAGGTGTTAAAGAGGTTTAACATGCTTGATTCCAAGAGAGGATTGTTACCAGTGAGACATGGTATCCATCTTTCTAAAGAGATGTCTCCAAAGACACCTGAAGAAAGAAATAAGATGGCCAGGATTCCATATGCTTCGGCTATTGGAAGTATAATGTATGCAATGTTGTGTACTAGGCCGGATATCGCATATGCTGTTAGTTTGACTAGCAGGTATCAATCCAATCCAGGTTTGGAACACTGGATAGCTCTCAAGAATATTCTTAAGTACTTGAGAAGAAGTAAGGATTTATTCTTGATTTATGGAGGTGGAGACTTGCAGTTGGATGGTTATACTGATTCTGATTTCCAATCAGATATTGATGATAGAAAGTCTACCTCTGGATATGTGTTCATTTGTAATGGAGGTGCGATCGTTGGAAGAGTTCCAACAGAGCACGATCGCAGATTGCACTACGTAAGTCGAGTATATTGTCGCATCGATGTCGCAAAGGAAGTCGCTTGGATAAAGAAGTTCGTGATGTAACTTACAGAGTTCCTTCCATTGAGTCGCCAGCCCACTACATCGTGACAATAATGGAGCGATCATACTGAGCTAAGGAACTAAGGTCTCACCAAAATCCAAACACATAGAAAGGCACTACCACATTATCGTGAGATATAGTTGGGCAAGGCGATATAGCCATGCAGAAAATAACATCACCAAAAATTCAATGATCCATGCACTAAGCCTTTGTCACAAGCTCAGTTAGACTGACATCTTGAGAAGATGGGTCTAAGGTATTGTAATGAATGGCTCTAGTGCTAGTGGGAGATTGTTAGTAGTATGCCCTAGAGCATATCATTTAGTATGTATCTTGTATATATTTTTATTAATAAAAGGCATTTCCACTTTTCTGCTTACATAATATATTTATGTGTAATAGAAAAGGTCCATTGATATTTTGTTAGAAATATTATTCTTAAGTTGTTAAGAATATGAGTGACAATATTTCTAGCACAAAGTATCATAAATAGGTTCACAATCGAAGATACTTCATAATAAGGACATGACTTATCCGTAAAGATTGTATTCATGTTTGTTCCCAAGTTATTTATATGAGATATAAATAAGATGGAATGGTGAGTCTCATGCCATATGACAAACATGATAGGCACTTATAAATGATAAGTAGGCCGAACTAGTGACACTTATGACAAGCACATGGAGTTTACTCTTGTCAATGTTTTGTCATAAATCATATCAGTGCATATAATCTTTAGACCTGAGATAGCACAGTTATCTTGTATGTAGGTAGTTTGAGTTTGATATCGCTTTCATACTTGTACCGTATGGGTATATGGGCATGTGTTGGCTCCTACTAGTTATATATGGAGGTAGGTGTTGATCAAGATGGAATCTGCTCTCTAAGTAAATAGAGATAAAATCTTATGTTCATTTAATTGTTCTTGATGTTTCAAGTTCTGCCAGACAGATAGATTTATTCAGAAAAGAGTTTCTGATGAGAAAATCTTTTTAATCAAGAACTGGAATTAAAAGAGAACATAATATTCATAGTAAATGGAGTTTGACATAAACCATGAGTCCAGCTTGAGTTGGGATTTTGTAACAGAGAGATTCTAGTGCATGGTAACATATGATTATAGGTTCATTTAAGGTAAACCTTATTACTAATTGGGTGGCCATGGCATGCTATGCTAGGTGTTAACCATGGTCTACGAGGTTCATAAAATGATTTAGAGAAATCATTTATAGTAAGAAAGAGTTCTGATGATATTAAGAGTTGATATCATGTCTCATTGCCGATTAGTGATGAGCCTAGTAAGTCACACACATACACAAGTTATCACCTATTTAAATATGATTTAATTAATTAATTAAAGAGTTTAATTGATTAATTAAATAGATTTGGTTTGCAATTAAATTGCAAAGTCCCTAGCATGACTTGAAACCAAATCTAGATTATTGGATGTGTAGTATAAATTAAATTTATATTTAAAGTGTTTAAATATGAATTTAATTGATGAGAAATTAATTAATAGAGATTAATTAATTAATTTATATTTGATATAAATTAATTAGAAGAAGAAAATAATTATTTTGGGTTAAGAACTCAAAATTAAGACACAGGGGCATTTTGGTCATTTCACAATGTGACACGTGGCACCATGAGATGGTGACAAATGGCATAACACATAAGCTTGCCAAATATTTTTTTTTAATCATGTAAGATGATTAAAATCAAGATTAAATATAGGTTTGACACTTGGCACAATGTGATTGGGTCACTTAAACCTAGAGCTAATCAAAAGGTGACATGTGGCTAGGGTTTAATGTGTTAACCTAGCTATTTAAGTGTGGTTATGAAAAGAAAACATAACCAGCAGCCTCTCCTCTCAATTGTCACGCCACTTTGAGCCTCTCCAGCTATTTCTCTTCATCTCTCATCAATTCAAAGAGATTAGCCATCATTCTCTTGAATTAAGAACACTAGAAATTGTTTCTAGTGTCCTGTTTACATCTCTAATCTCGTAAAAGGCAGAACTTGAATTTCTAATTAATAGAAAAAGCTTTAAAGGCTGTTCAAGGGCTGCCATAGGTGTTCTTGGTGTGGACAAGCTAGAGGGACAACATCTGGTGTCCTGAAGACGAATCTCAAAGGTGCAGACACGCTGCAGCACATCAAGAGGTTAGTGTAATCGTTCTTGATTTAATCTAGGGTTCTAAAATTAATCTGATTAATTTTAAAATCTTAAATGGCAAATACAGATCCAAAAACATATTAAAAGAGTTTTAATATGTTGTTTATCATTGAAATCAAATAGATAAAAAATAAATCTTGCATGGTGCATGTGACCCTAGGTGAAAATTTTTGAATTCAATGGTATAATCATGTGTTTTTCACGCTTCCGTTCCAACAGCAGCATGGGTAATAGTGGATAGATTGACCAAGTCAGTACACTTTCTGCCAGTTAGGACTGACTACTCACTGGAGAAGTTAGCAGAATTGTATATCAGTGAGATAATTAGACTTGATGGAATTCCACTTTCCATCATATCTGATCGAGACCCAAGGTTCACATCGAGATTTTGGAAGAAGTTGCATGAGTCCTTGGGTACACAACTCCATTTCAGCACAGCTTTCCATCCTCAGACGGATGGGCAATCAGAAAGAGTGATCCAGGTAAACAATTGAAACCAATTAAACAAATATACATATTGAACTGAAATGATAACAATAACATGAAATTTATGTCAGGTCCTTGAGGATATGCTGAGGAGTTGTGTCATTGAGCTTGAAGGAAGTTGGGATAGATACCTCCTACTGGCAGAATTTGCATACAACAATAGCTACCAAGCTAGCATCCAAATGGCCCCATATGAAGCACTGTATGGGAGAAAATGTAGAACTCTAGTGTGCTGGACTGAATTGGGTGAAGACAAACTGGTGGGGCCAGACCTGGTGAAACAGACTGAGGAGAAAGTGAAACTAATCAAAGCCAATCTGAAGGTTGCCTCAGACAGATAGAAATCTTATGCCGACCTGAAGAGAAAAGAAATAGAATATGTGGTTGGCGACAAAGTGTTCCTCAAGGTGTCACCATGGAAGAAAGTACTGAGGTTTGGAAGAAAAGGTAAGTTAAGCCCTAGGTTCATTGGCCCATATGAAGTTATTGAACGTGTGGGTCCAGTGGCCTATAGGCTAGCTTTACCACCAGAGCTGGACAAGATTCACAGTGTGTTTCACGTATCCATGCTCAGAAGATACCGCTCAGATCCTTCACATGTCATCTCCAGAGAAGAAATTGAAATACAACCGGATTTGACATATGAAGAAGAACCTCTACGGATCTTAGCTCGGGAAGTGAAAGAGTTGAGGAACAAGCAGATTCCACTGGTGAAAGTGCTTTGGAGGCACCACAACACCGAGGAGGCAGCTTGGGAAAGTGAAGAGATGATGAGGCAACAGTTTCCTCAACTGTTTGCATCAGTTAAATTTCGAGGACGAAATTTAAATTAGAGGGGAGGAGTTGTATCACCCTCCAGGTAGCAATTCCGTACATTCTACTGTTCCGGTGACCAGTGTCGATCCGGATAGCTAGAATGTCCGGAAAAATATTTAAACTTAAGTGAGGGACCATAATTAATTCAAATATTAATAAGAAAATTTTAATAAAAATTTTAGAAATAAAATACAACCAAATTAAACGAGCCGGTGCCCTAGCGAGGGGTAACCAGAGGGAAGTTGTGGTTCTCGCAACGAGGAGCCCTAGACTCGGGGAAAAATTCATAAAATAATTTTTGGGACTCCAGAGAAGGGTTATTGAGGTTCCCATGGCATTAGAATGCCAAGAAAATACCTAGAAAAATTTTTCAATCGGTACAGACAATTTTGACCCGTTAAGCCAAATGGAGGGCATTTTGGTCATTTCGCCTTCAGAAGTGATTTTTGGCTGACTTGTCCAGTTAAGTAAATAATTAATATGACATAAAATATGAAGAAACATTACTAAAAATTTAATTGAAATTGAGTAGTGATGAAAAGAAAAGAAAAATCAAAATAAAGCAATTTGTGACATCATAATGATGTCATTTATAAATTACCAACCAATCACAAGCTAATAAGCTTTCTTAAATACTTAAAAGAGACAAAACAAATACCAAAACAATTAAAAGTCCAGCAGCCATCACCCTCATCCTCATGCAGCCGAAACCTTGCCCTAGACCTAATCCTCCATTAACACTTCCATAAGCTTTCCATTCCACTAAGTCTCACCCTAAATCCTCATACTTCATTCACTAAAATTTATCCTAGCACCTTGCATAATCTTTTGGCAGCCAAGAAGAAGAAAGAAAGTGAAGTTTGGGGCTTGGAAAATTCTGCCACTTAAAGGTTAGTGCATCCATATCCCTAAAACTCATTAAGTTCATGATTAGGAACTTGAATTTACTAAGAAATTGTGATTTAATTGAACAAAAACTCATGTGTATGGTACATGAATTTCGGCAGCCATATTGAAGGAACAATAATGGAGTGTTTTGATGGACTTAAAGTGGACTAGAGATCATGTTTGAAGTACATAATTATGTGGTTAATGACTTAACTAGTTAACTAGGGTAACTAGTGTGAAATGGAGATGGGAATTAGGGTTTTGAGAAGTGTAAATTTGACTTGGCTTAGGAAATTGTTAGAGAACCTTTTAATGGTCAATTAGTGACCATTTTAGGTAAGTTGACCACAATTTGGACTGAAATATAGCATGGCAAAGTGAGTGTGTAGGCTGCCTAAGGACAGCAGCAGAGTGATTGAAATTTCAGTCCACTTAGACTGCCATATCTTTGGCTGTGTTGGTCCAATTGGTGTTTGGCCAATTGGACATGAAACTAGGCTTACAATGGCACATTTTTGCTGAAGAAACCATGCCCAAAAGACCAAAGCAAGAGGACCAAAAGTTGGCCCCAATCCGGATCCCCTGCAACAGCACCTGCAGAAATGACCAAATGAACAGTAACTGTTCATTTGGCCATAACTCACTGTAGATTTGGTCAATTGACCTGAAATTTTTACAGAAATAAGTTAAGACATAGACAAACAAATTTCATGAAGAAACCTACCCCAAATTATGGCCAGAACCTATTCAAATGTGCAGTCACAGTCACTGTTTATGTTACTGTAGATATTGTAATTTCTGGAGAATGGAAATCCGGCCAGCTGTGGTTTTTGGACCATATCCGGAGCTACAAAACTCCAAATGGAGTGACTAAAAAAATGAAATTCAAGTAGAAAAAATAAGGAACAACTTTTATGTTTACCAATTCCTCAAATTTCCATTGTAACAGTTCCTAATGGAACAGTAAAATTATGGTACAAAATCTGAAAAATCTGCTCCTTTGGTTTAATGCTTAGAAATGGTATTAATGCTTAATGCCAACAAGTTTTAAATACAAAATGTGGTATTTTGGGAGTTCCAAAGTCAATGTATATATTTTCTATCCAAAAGTCAACATTTTTGTTGACCAATGAGGTGAATAGTAACACCAAAACATGAAATTCACAAATTGAAGAATTTAAAAGTTTCAAATGCCCTAGTATACCTAACAAGATTGGTTTGGATAGTTTGGCATGCCAATAGGGTTCGATTAGCGATCGCACATGGCAATATGCCATTCTGTGATTTTATGGCTTTTAGCCATTCTGACCTTGCATTGAGACTTGGGCTTGTGCCTGATATTATTTACAGCTTGTTAGCTGTTCTGTTGCACACCGGGAGATGCATATGTGACCAATGGTGTGACGGCCCGAGGTACTCGATACCCAGTGCCAGTTTACCTATTTATCTAGTACAGTCGTCTAGTGTAGGTTACTTGGGCAACCAAATGAATAAAAGTGGGCAAAGTTAATGAAATAATAGATATACCAATACCAAATAAAGAAATCATACACATTCTATACATACTTACTTTCAGCTATTTTCTTTTATTATATTATTGCACCACTAAGCATTATTGCTTAGCGCATTGCTTTTGCCACGCGTAGGTACTGGAGATACAGATCGTGAGCCCAGTAGACCGCAGACTGGGTGAGTTCATCCTACAGCTCTGCACAGTGTCCGTGTCACCTCACTACCTGCAGTGCATTGGTAGGGCACTAGGTGTCATTTTGTCATTTTGTAACTAAATTTTTATTTTCTCATATGTATTTTGATTTATGTAATGTATTTTGAGGTTCATGTAAATAACAAAGATTTATGGTTATGTATGTAAGTAATTTGAGTATTTAATTGTTGTTTATATATGAGAACCCTGAGAAATGATGATTGAGAACTGAAATTGAAAAAAATGTTGAGATTTTGATATTGAGATTCTGTTGATGAATTGAAGTTGGGATTGTTTGGAAATTATTTGGAAGTGTTTTTAACAGGTTCCGAAGAACTGTTTTCTCCATTTTTAGCCGGGTACTCCGCCGAATTTTCTTTAAAATTTTCAGAACCTCAAATAAATAATACTTTTGATAAATGGCTAAAATAAATTATATTTAATAAATTATATTCACAAGCATGGTATAAATTAATTAAGGTATATTAGAATGTGCCGGTACACCGTGTGGCATTACTTACTCGGGTATACTGTACACGGGTAAGGGGTGTCACATGTACTATGTATGGGTATGTGGACATGTGTTGGCTCCTACTAGTTATATATGGAGGTAGGTATTGATCAAGATGGAATCTGATCCTCTAAGTAAATAGAGATAAAATCCTATGTTCATTTAATTGTTCTTGATATTTCAAGTTCCTGGCCAGGACAGATAGATTTAATCAGAAAAGAGTTTCTGATGAGAAAATCTTTTTAATCAAGAACTGGAATTAAAAGAGAACATAATATTCATAGCAAATGGAGTTTGACATAAACCATGACTCCAGCTTGAGTTGGGATTTTGTAACAGAGAGATTCTAGGGCATGGTAACATATGATTATAGGCTCATTTAAGGTAAACCTTATTACTAATTGGGTGGCTATGGCATGCTATGCTTGGTGTTAACCATGGTCCATGAGGTGCATAAAATGATTTAGAGAAATCATTTATGGTGAGAAAGAGTTCTGATGATATTAAGAGTTGATATCATAACTCATTGCCAATTAGTGTTGAGCCTAGTAAGTCACACACATACACAAGTTATCACCTAATTAAATATGATTTAATTAATTAATTAAAGAGTTTAATTGATTAATTAAATTGGTTTGGTTTGCAATTAGATTGCAAAGTCCCTAGCATGGCTTCAAATCAAATCTAGGTTATTGGATGTACAGTATAAGTTAAATTTATATTTAAAGAGTTTAAATATGAATTTAATTGATGAGAAATTAATTAATAAAGACTAATTAATTAATTTGTATTTGATATAAATTGATTAGAAGAAGAGAAATAATTATTTTGGGTTGAGAACTCAAAATTAAGACACGGGGGCATTTTGGTCATTTCACAGGGTGACATGTGGCACCATGAGATGGTGACACATGGCATTACACATAAGCTTGCCAAATGTCTTTTAATCATGTAAGATGATTAAAATCAAGATTAAATATAGGTTTGACACTTGGCACAATGTGATTGGGTCAATTAAACCTAAAACCAATCAAAGGGTGACATGTGGCAAGGGTTTAATGTGTTGACCTAGCTATATAAGTGTTGTTATGAAAAGAAAAATAACACAAGCAACAGCCACTCCCTTGGTGCTGCCACCTAGAAGCTCTCATTCTTCTCTTCTTCTTCTTCTTTAATCAATCCAAGAGATTAGCAAACAATCTCTTGAATTAAGAACACATAAATTATTTCTAGTGTCCTGTTTATATCCTTGATCTCTTAAAGGGCAGAACTTAGTTTTCTAAATAATAGAAAAATCTTTAGAAGCTGTTCAAGGGCTGCCATAGGTGTTCTTGGTGTGGACAAGCTAGAAGAACAACATTTGGTGTCTTGAAGTTGAATCTCAAAGGCGCAAATACACTGCAGTGCATTAAGAGGTTAGTGTGTTTGTTCTTGATTTAATCTAGGGTTCTAAAATTAATCTGATTAATTTTAAAATCTTAAATGAAAAATACAGATCCAAAAACATATTAAAAGAGTTTTGATATGTTGTTTATCATTGAAATCAAATAGATAAAAATAAATCTTGCATGATGCATGTGACTCTAGGTGAAAATTTTTGAATTCAATAGTATAAACTTGTGTTTTTCATGCTTTCGTTCCTACAATTACTAGCACCTCATAGTTCATTTTCATGCACGGAACAACAATGCAATCAATGATGCTAGTACTCATGTCACACCCTAGTCCTCGTAAAATGTAACATGTTCCCGTAGTACACCTAATGAATTACCGTACTTCACCTACCGGTAGCCCATTAAATATACTACAAGGGATTTTAAAACAATTTTCGTTCATTTTGAAATTGGTGGGTAATTTTTTTTTTCAAATTTTAAAAACCTTCATTTAGAGTCCAAACATAAATCAATTTTTTGGATATTTAAAATCTCCACAATTTTTACAAAAATTTCGACAGAGTGTCGTCTGTATTTTGAGAAACAGTTCTTCAAAACCTGAAAATAGAAACACTCCCAATATATTTCTCAATCACAACTCCATTTGCAATAACCAAACTTCAAATCAACAGCAATAGCAACACTTCAATTCAAAATCCAATTTTCAAATCAAGAATTAATATCTCAAAACATTTTATAACTCATGCACATTGCATTTTAAATCATTAATTTACAATCATAAGTTAATTTACAGATGCAAAATCTCAAAAATAATATTATTACAATTTTATCTGTACAACTGCTCAAATTACAGGGATACATATGCATAGTATCATATTTACATCAAACTAAACTACCAGGGTATAGACAAATACCCGTACAAAAATTCTTCAATTGTGCTCTTCTCTAACTGTAGCAGCTCGCTCTGCTGCTATGTCATTTTCCCTATCTGCGATAGCAAGTTAAAGCTATCGCTGAGTATATAAATAATCAATGGTTCACAATAAAACATAAAATGCAAAATATAAAACATTTATGAACAAATCATCATTGAAAAATCTCATAATTACATTTCGCAATTTTTTTTTTTCAAATCACATTTATAACAAATCATGATTTTCAAAACTTAATATAGCACAACTTGATCAAACAATTTAATAAACCTAGTGTTGTCAAATAATAACACAACTTAGGTCATGACACAAAATTTCCGAACATGTCGTGTGTACATCAAGAAAGTCATACTCACCCCACTAATCGAAATCAATGAGGGAGGTGGCTAGCTAGCTAATGAGTACTCATCCAAATTCGCCCCTTAGACTGGAAAGCCAGAGATGGAGGAAAGTGATCAAATATCAAACTCACCCCACAAATGGAGGAGGAACATATTAGTATTGCCATGCCAAGTGTGAACTAAAAATAATTTAAATCAAGTTATTCAAATATTTTATACAATTCACAAATCATATTTCATTCTAAACTTTTCATTTACAAAGTAGGCAACACACTATTTTTCAAATAAGATTTTCAAAGCCATAACTAAATTCAAAACCATATTGTTCAAATATTTCATAAAAATCAATAATTAATTTTCCTTCTAAATTTCCATTGTAGAATAGGCAGCACAACAGTCTCGAAATTCATAATGAACAAACACATTCACAATGTATAACAAATCAATTTCCATTATAAAAACTATAATTTAAAATTTTTGTGCACAAACCTGACGTGAGTCGCCTCTAGGCCTTGACTCAGTCCCTTATACCTTTCGGGTCTTTTTCAGCTGAAACACAACATTTATAGTATTTCAGTATCTTATTTCACAGTAAATCCAATAATTGATTCATAAATACTTAATTCTAGCCCAAATATGCTTAAACTAACATTCTTGAAAATTTTCATTTTAGAGTTACTATTCATGGTACTATTCAATTCAATTTGTTGACTTTTTAAGGCTTAATAGGTATGGGAATTCCAACATCACCCACATACCACATTTTGGTCACTAAATTTATTGGTTTTGGTTGTTTACTCAAATTCTAAGTCTTTTAGGCAAATTTCCAAATTTTCAGTTTTGGTGTCTTAAGTTGCACTGTTCCATTGGTCATTTTACTGTTAGAATTTGGCAAAACTTTCTTCACAGAAAATGTTCAATATTGTCTTAAGTTTATTCTCCTTTTTGAATCACTCCAATTGGAGTTTTTCAGTTCATGTTATAGCCATTTGAACCATGGCTGCCGGATTGGACTTAACCCAGATTTCTGGGCAAATTTTGGTTCTGGCAGTTTTAGGTCACCAACTTTGGGTGGCCAAATGACTTGGTTAATGGCATAATTTGGGTTTGTGTTCTTCATGAAAGTTTTAGGTCTATACCTCAAATGTCCACTGGTAAAATTTCAGATCATTTAGACTTGCCTAACTCAAGTTATGGCCAAATGAACAAACACTGTTCATTTGGTCATTTTGTACAGGGACAGACTGAGATTTTCCGAATTGAGTCAATTTATTCACTAGGTTTTGGTCACTTTTTGGGCATGCTTCCAAAATGAAAATTGTGTCATTTAGTGTCTATTTTCATTCCCAATTGGTCTCGTGCCAATTGGACATGTAAAATTTCATTTTTGGTCCCTCAAAGGTAACTTAGTCATGCTGCCAGCAGCATGGCCATACTCCCTCCGAATTTGGCCTTACCTCCAACCACTCCAACACACTTCATTTGGTTACAAATGACCATTTTTCACTTCAAACTAGATCAAATACATCATTTCACCATTTCTTCAATTTTTTGCCTCTAAACTCTAGGTCTCAAACCCTAACCACACTAACTCATTGCATTTAACTAATTTCAAAGCTTTTAACTATAATCACTCAACTAATGGAGGTCCATAAACTCATTCAAATCCATCAAACCATACAAATATACTCCCATACACCTGCTGGCCGAAATTCATTTTGGTCCTCCACACATGTTTTTATTTCATTTCAAGTTTATTTATAAGTTAATCAAACTATAAACACAACTAAATCAACTAACAAATCAAGTTTAGTTTACTAACCTTGTGTGCATAATTTTCTTCTTCCTTTCCTTCAAGTTTTCTTTTCTTTCTTTCCCTTAGATCTTGTTTCCTAGTTGCCCAAAAAAGTTTTATTTATAGTAGACTATTTTTTTATGGTGGGATTTTTGGTTCTTTAAGCTCACAATAGAGCTTAAATAGAGGTTTTGTGAGGGAGAGAGGAGAGAGGCGACAACCTTGGAAGAAGAAAGTAGCTTTTTTTGTTTTTTTTTTCATTTTTTCTTTATGCCTTTAGTCTTATGGAAGACCAAAAAATCTAATTAATTGAATTTATTAATTATACTATTTGTGGCATCATGCATGATGTCATGCAAGATGTCATCTTCCTACACCTTTTTCATTTTCTTTTTTTTTATTTTATTTTTTTATTAGTTCTTTAATTTAATTCTCAACTCCAAAATTTTCTTTTCTTCAATTTTATTTGACAGTTAGGTCAGGAGTCAGCTCTTGGGGTCAATTGACCAAATTGCCCCTCGCCGGTTTAACCCAGTTTGCAAATAATTCAATATTTCTTTCAGATCCCTGACCTAATTATTTGACTGGCTTAACAATTCTTTTTCATGATTTTCTCTTATCCACTGTGTTCGCAATAGTCCTAAGGACCGCAGAGTCATATTTTATGGTTCGAAATTCTAGTTTAAATTGACTTTGCAGTCCTTCCCGAGAAGGTCACCCATCGCTATGACTCTCGGCTCGTTTAACTTCTTATGTTCTATTTTTCTTATTTATACTTAACTAATTGACAGTTACTAATTATTTGTGTTTATGGTTTATCTAGTTGTCTTAGATGTGGTTCTAATCTCTTTAATTATCCGGACCGACAGCGGTCACCGGAATAGTAAAATATACCAGGCTATGCAAATAGGGGTGCTACAACTCACATAGGAATGGGTAGAACCCGGATCAAATAACACAAACACATCTTGATTAAAAGTTAACAAGGTACCAGCCACAATATCAGATGTTTTCGCCTCTTCTCTCTGTCTCATTACGTAGACTCTGACTGATGCACTTCCTTGCTCTGACTAATTGACTGTGCCTTGGCTGCCTGCTGGACTACCTCTACCCCTGCCTCTACCTCTGCTAGGTGGCTGTGAACCTCTAGTGGCAGGATTCTGAATTGACCCTTCTGTAGTAGTAGGAGGTGGTCCAACTCTACGAGTACTGGTGTAGTCTTTGGCAAAGTGCCCTGTGCCTCCACAGTTATAACAGGCTTTTATGGCCTTGTAGCACACTCCACCATGATTTCTTCCACAAGTTTCACATTGGCGGGGAGGGTAGGAACTTCTGGTACTCTGCTGACCAGATAGAGGAAGTTTCTGTCCCAAAAACCTTCCCCTACCAGACTTCTTACCACCCCTGCTGTGTCCCCCATAGTTCTTTCTCTTCCCAGTAGGACCACTGGAACTCTGTTCTACTGACTTCCCCTCTTTCTCTTTCTCTATCTTCTCTGATTTCTTTTTCTCTAGGACCACTTCTGATTCAATTCTTTCTAATTCTAGTGCTTGAGAAATAAGCTCAGAGAAGTTGTTATGTTTAAATCCGACCACTTGTAATCTGATACTAGGCTTTAAGCCGGTTTCAAACCTCTTAGAAAGTAGACTTACTGCATAATGGCTCAGGCGGGAAAATTCCCTTTCATATTCAGCCACTGATCTACTCCCCTGTTTTAGACTTAAGAACTTTTGCAGCTTCTAGTCCACATAAGCATTAGGGACATATTTTTTTCTGAAATCCCGTAGAAAATCATTCTATGTTAGCACTGAAGGTTCTACCAGACTATAGGGAATGGTTTTCCACCAGTCATTTGCATCCCCCTGTAGCAGAGACACTGAATATTCAAATCTGAGCTCCTCTGTATAATGTAGCTTCTTGAACACCCTATCCATTCTCTCTAACCACTGTTCTGCCTCTAGAGGATCTACTATCCCCTTGAACTCAGTAGCCCCATATTTTATTAATTTGTCATACTGCCTAGCTGAAAATTGTGGTTGTGCCACTGGTGTCTGTAGTGGGACTTGAGTAGGCATGTTACCAACCATCTGTTGGAATATTGTAGCCATCTGTGGCGAGCGAGCGAGGCTGCAGATCGAGGGGCTGGTGCAGCTGATCCACTGACATCGTGTAGGGCTGGGGCATCCCCTTGTACCTCAGCCTCTATAGATTGATCGATTGAATGATCCCCTTCTTCCATAGTCAATTCAAGGATTGTAGACCTCCTGAACAAGTAACACAAGGAGATTTCCTCCTGTTAGTGCATATTTATAATGTAATGTACTATATGCATCAAACAATGACATTGAGCAGTTGTACTATGAGGAAAGAATATTCAAATTACAGGTGAAAGCAGAATTTAAAAACTAGCTCTGATACCACTAAAACATGTCACACCCTACCCCTCTGTAAAACATAACATGATCCCATAGTATACCTAATGAATTACCAAACTTCGCCTACTGATAACCCATTAAATACACTACAAGGGATTTTAAACCTTTTCTTACTTCTTTTTACAGTGGTGAGCACTATTGACAGGTGTTAAAAATTTTCTTTTACTTAAGTGAAACCAAATAACAAATTTAAAGTATTAATAATTTCTATAAAAATTCTGCAGGGTACCATCTGTATTTTGAATAAAACAGTTCTTCAAAAACTTGTAAAAAGCACTTCCAATTTTTTTCTCAATCCCAAACTCCAATATCCAATCAACACAATAAATTTCTCAACATTTTTCAACTCAAATCCACAATAATTTTCCAGTGTTTTCAAAGCTGAGATAAAAGAAATATATCACAATATTTATAAGCCAAAATAATTTACAAATTTAGTTTACAACTTTAATACATAATTTTAATGTACAATTTTAATTTATAACTGCTCAAAATCAAGAACAATATATACATACAGTGAACATACATTACAGTACAAAATGCAAAATATGGTACACTTAATATACCCGATGAACTCTCAATGTAGCACTAGCAGCCTAGTCTGCTGCCCTGTCAGTCTATCTACCTGCGACAGCAATGAAAAGCTATCGTTGAGCCAATGTCTCAGTGGTGCACAACATTAACAAAATGCAACTTTAAATCATAAATCATAAGTCGTATAAATAGTGGATACTTAAAACCATAGTTAAATTCAAAGACAGTGAATGTCATAAAGAATTTAAACTCTATTTCACTATATCACAATAAATATCTGTTGTGAATGAAAATTCAAAGGCAGTGAATGAAAATCACAATTTTTCACAATTCAAGACATTAACATACAAAATTCTCATAATTTATTTCAATTGAAAAGTCAAAAGACATAACTGTTGTGCACAAACCTCTGATAAAAGTCTCTTTGATGTGAACCTTCAAGTAATTGGTAACTTGAAAACCCACATTCAAGAATTAAATGAACAATATGGAAAGCACCAAATCAAGATGTATGAATTTGAATCTTTGAACCAGCACAATCAGATTGTTGTGTAATTCAAAGAAAATATCAGAAATGGGATTCTTGACCTAATTCATATGGAGAATGAATAAACCAAGAATATTATGCACATTAAACCTTGCAAGATAGAATCTCAGCAAGTTAATGAGCTTCACAAGAACAAAGGCAACAGCCAATTTACTCACTAGAGGAGCAGAAACAATCTCTCATTAATATTCAAGTGTGTCCTCTACTCTCTCATTACACTTGTATTTATAGCCTCTTGCCTTCAAAGCTAAAGACAAAAATATCCCTACTTTAGTAACAGCTGTAAGGAGCTTTAAGTCCAAACAAAAATTAATCTATCAAAAGACTAAAAACTCCTTACAAAAAGTAAATTTAATACAGCAGCAAATAAGGGCATTTAAGTCCAAAAGAGAGGTGGTTATAACAGATGGAATATTCCTTGAAAAAGGTACCAGCAGATACATGTACATGGGTTGGATCTAGTGCATGCATGTCCACAGGTTATTCCATGTAATCTAATGCTCCACATGACACCTGGTCACTTCTAAGCATAATTTTCACCAAATTTAATCCTTTACATTTTTCTTCATGCCATTCCAGCTTATAATCCTTGCTCCTTATGATTTCACAAATTAAATTCTGAAGTGATTTAGCTCTAGCTCTAGTAATTGGACTTTGGATGAAATCCTTTGTCGTGGATGTAGCTTGATTCTCATCATTCCCTTCCGCTTCAAAATGATTCGTCCTCGAATCTGTTCCTGCATCAACACAAGGAGATAAATCAGCAACATTGAAGGTGGCACTGACATTATACTCATCGGGCAGGTTTATTTTGTAAGCGTTATCATTAATTTTGGTCATCACTTGGAAAGGTCCATCACATCTTGGTTGTAATTTTGATTTCCATCGAGAGGGAAACCTTTCTTTGCGCAAGTGAACCCATACCCAATCTCCAGGTTGAAATGTGACTTTCTTCCTTCCTTTGTTGGCTTGACTAGCATATTTTTCATTGTTCTTTTCAATTTGAAGCTTGGCTTGTTCATGGATTTTCTTCACCAATTCTGCTTTTCTTTTTCCATCTAAACTAGCAAGCTCGTTCACAGGCAAAGGTAAAAGATCCAAAGGAGTTGAAGGATTGAAACCATACACAATTTCAAATGGAGAATAGCCAGTAGAAGAATGCACATTTCTATTGTATGCAAATTCAACAAGTGGAATGCAATCTTCCCATGACTTCAAATTTTGCTTAACCACAGCACGCAAAAGAGTAGTTAGTGTCCTATTTACTACTTCAGTTTGACCATCGGTTTGTGGGTGACAAGTGGTGGAAAATAACAACTTGGTGCCCAATTTTCCCCACAAAACCTTCCAAAAGTGACTAAGGAATTTAACATCCCTATCACTAACTAAACTCTTAGGTATGCCATGCAACCTAACAATATCTCTAAAAAATAAATTTGCAACATTTGTAGCATCATCAGTTTTATGGCACGAAATAAAATGTGCCATTTTTGAAAACCTGTCAACAACAACAAAAATTGAATCATGGCCTTGTTTAGACCTAGGTAATCCCAACACAAAATCCATAGACAAATGAACCCAAGGATCACTAGGGGTAGGCAAAGGTGTATACAAACCTTGTGGCAAAACTCTAGATGTATTGAAGGAACATTTTTATTGGCCGAATATGAAAAGAGATGTTGAAAGAGTATGTGAACATAATTTGATCGGGTCTGCCGCAAAATTTTGGTTCAGCAGGCAAACGATATCAAACAACCCCCAAAATTTACACCCAACGTCTTAAACACACCCAGATATTGCTGGTACAGTTTCAGGCCAAATTGGTAAGTCGAACTCAATGAACTAGATAATCTCTCATGCTTAATATCAAAATGAAGGAAGCAAAATGGATGGCTAGAATAATCGCTTTGGCTTGATTAACCCAAAACCCTAAGACAAACCCAACAAAACAAATTTTTAAACAAACAGGTCCAACTAAACCCCAAGAGCCAAACAGCAAATATGAAGAAGGTAAGAAACACAAAGAATAAAAAGCAAATAGAGAATCTACCTTGTTTGGACGTCCCTTTGCTCACGATACCAAAGCGATGTGAACCTTCAAGTAATTGGTAACTTGAAAACCCACATTCAAGAATTAAATGAACAATATGGAAAGCACCAAATCAAGATATATGAATTTGAATCTTTGAACCAGCACAATCATATTGTTGTGTAATTCAAAGAAAATATCAGAAATGGGATTCTTGACCTAATTCATATGGAGAATGAATAAACCAAGAATATTATGCACATTAAACCTTGCAAGATAGAATCTCAGCAAGTTAATGAGCTTCACAAGAACAAAGGCAATAGCCAATTTACTCACTAGAGGAGCAGAAACAATCTCTCATTAATATTCAAGTGTGTCCTCCACTCTCTCATTACATTTGTATTTATAGCCTCTTGGCTTCAAAGCTAAAGACAAAAATATCCCTACTTTAGTAACAGCTGTAAGGAGCTTTAAGTCCAAACAAAAATTAATCTATCAAAAGACTAAAAACTCCTTACAAAAAGTAAATTTAATACAGCAGCAAATAAGGGCATTTAAGTCCAAAAGAGAGGTGGTTATAACAGATGGAATATTCCTTGAAAAAGGTGCCAGCAGATACATGTACATGGGTTGGATCTAGTGCATGCATGTCCACAGGTTATTCCATGTAATCTAATGCTCCACATGACACCTGGTCACTTCTAAGCATAATTTTCACCAAATTTAATCCTTTACATTTTTCTTCATGCCATTCCAGCTTATAATCCTTGCTCCTTATGATTTCACAAATCAAATTCTGAAGTGATTTAGCTCTAGCTCTAGTAATTGGACCTTGGATGAAATCCTTTGTCGTGGATGTAGCTTGATTCTCATCACTCTTGGTCCTGACTCAATATTTCCTTCCCCTTCCCTGAGTCTTTGCTAACTGAAACACACAATTTGAAGTGTTTCAGTACTCATTTAAATTGTCTCTAACAATAAGGTTCAATAATTAATTTATTGAACTCTATTATTTTCCCTAGTCAACCTAAAATGTTGACCCTCGATGCACTCTAAGTGAATTAGGTTTAATGTTACCAATATGTCACATTTTATAGCCTTTTAGTGTTGGTACATATTACCAATTTCATTTTCAAGTATATTGCATTTAATAATAATTTGTCGGATTTCAGTATACTAATTTGACCTAACCGAACGACCTAGTTTCCTCGGTTTTCGGATTTCGGTCCAAACTAAAAACTTGTAGGTCTTTGCCTTATTGCACACGGGGCAAAAGTTTAGGTCATTCTGAGTTGTTTAGACCAAGTTATGGTCAATTTACCAATGCTGGACAGAATGCACTAAAATGGTAACTTTAGGTCATTTTTAGGTCACTTTTGGTTCGGCCAGTTTTGGTACCTGAATTTCTACAAGCTATTTGGCTTGGTTCTGGCCATTTCTGGGCTTTGGTGTCTTCATAATAATTGTAGATCTATGTCTAAACTATTCATGGTCAAACTTTCAGGTCAATTGGACCTGTTTTGAGTAAGTTATGGTCAAAATACTAACTACTGCCCGAATGGTCAATTTTCAGGCTTGCAAATCACTAATCCAGATTTGGTCATTTTTCAAGTCACCTTCTTGGTAAAATTTAAGTAAGCTTCCCGCATGAAAGTTGGCACATTTTGTGCCTAGTTTTACCTCCAATTGGTCTCATGCCAATTGGAGTCACACACTTAAGGTTTTAAGCCAAAACATACACTGCCCTACTACACACTCCTCATCACTTACCAATTACATTTTCAACACTTACCAAATTACTTCCTTCATGCCAATTCTGATTTATACCTTACCATTAACACATTTAACAACACATTTTGGTCATTTTGGAGAGCTTGTAACCATTCTCAACATGCACACTATATCACTGCATTTTTCAAAGTCCATTTATACCATTTAACCACATGAACATAACCCATTTACACACCCAATTCCAAACCATTATACTCATATACATGCTGCCATCAATAACAACATAATTCAATAATAATTTCATGAACTTAAATACTTCAATCTTCTTCATGAGGCTGCCACAAGTTTACACATACCCATCAACTTCCATTTTCACTTTTTCAAGCTTACAAATCAAACTTTACACATGGGATTCAACTTCAATGCAATTAAACATTTAAATCAACATTCAAATAGCCATTTACATACAAGGACAAGCTGTTCATGGTGAGGTTTCATGGCTGCCAAAATAGTTCAACTCCCATAAGTCATCAAATATAAAAAATTCTTCCATAAATCAACTACCCACAACATGCACTCAAAGTTTAAGGAAGCATAATTGAAAAATACACACTTACCACTTTTGAACTTCTTCAAAACCTCATCAAAACTTAACTTTCTTGCTCCAGGTATGCTGCCCAAGGTATGGTGGTCAAGTTTAATGAAGAAAGCTAGTGTCAAGGATGGCTAAATCATGGTGAACTTGAGCTTGGAGTGTGGACGGCCATGGAGTTTTATCCCAAGGTTTGGTTCAGCTGGTTTTGCAAAGTGAAGTTGAAGATGAGTTCTTGGCCTCCCAAGTGTCCGTTTAGGTGTCCAAATGCTGAAGTTAGTGGAGCACTATTAAAAATTTTAATGGTTATTTATTTAGTTTCCAATTTTTGCAATTTGGCCACCACACTTTCACTATTTACACTATGGACCACCATTTTAATTTTCATGGTATTTTTAAAGTTTAATATCATTTATTTTTAATGGAAATTTAGGTCAAAAGGCAATTCGGGATGTCAAATGACCACAATGCCCCTATTCGGGTTGCATTCCCAATTTTTCGGTAATACCGAGTTTTGTCGTTTTCTCGATTTCTCATTTTTATTTGTACTAATTAATTAATTTTTTTTTTGACATTTCTAATGACATTTATACTTCAATAGATATTTAT
Source organism: Hevea brasiliensis (assembly GCF_030052815.1). Classification (NCBI taxonomy): domain Eukaryota; kingdom Viridiplantae; phylum Streptophyta; class Magnoliopsida; order Malpighiales; family Euphorbiaceae; genus Hevea; species Hevea brasiliensis. The sequence continues at coordinate 30,034,387 of NC_079509.1, read as the reverse complement.
TTAAGTATTAAAAATATTTTTCAGGATTTTCCGCGGTCCAGGGCTAGTCAACGGTCCACGCCGCAACTTTCCGGTGCGGTCACCCATCGCTATTATTTTTCCTTTGTTTCTCTTGTACTTTCTTTTCTTGTATTTCATTATTTTATTTCTCCTCACCCACATCTAAGTATAGTTCTAGGAATCCTAGCTGTTCGGACAACACTGGTCACTAGAACAGTAGAAATGCACTACCGAACATAGGAGTGTTATAATGGCACTGCACATAAGCATTCTAAATGTTTTTTAATCATATAAGATGATTAAAATTAAGATTAAATATAGGTTTGACACTTGGCACAATGTGATTGGATTAATTAAACCTAGAACCAATCAGAGGGTGATATGTGGCAAGGGTTTAATGTGTTGACCTAGCTATATAAGTGTTATTATGAAGAGAAAACAATACAACCAGCAGCTGCTCCTCTTTGTGCTGCCACCCAAAGGCTCCTTTCACTCTCTTCTTCTTCATCTCTCATCTATTCCAAGAGATTAGCAAACAATCTCTTGAATTAAAAATAGTAGAAATTGTTTCTAGTATCCTGTTTACATCTTTAATCTCTTAAAAGGCGAAACTTGATTTTCTAATTAATAGAAAAAGCTTTAGAAGCTGTTCAAGAGCTACTATAGGTGTTCTTGGTGTGGACAAGCTAGAGGGACAACATCTGGTGTTCTGAAGATGCATCCGAAAGGCACAAATACACTGCAGTGCATCAAGATGTTAGTGTATTTATTCTTGATCTAATCTAGGGTTCTAAAATTAATCTGATTAATTTTAAAATCATAAATGGCAAATACAGATCAAAAAACATATTAAAAGTGTTTTAATATGTTATATCATTGAAATCAAATAGATAAAAATAAATCTTGCATGATGCATGTGACCCTAGGTGAAAATTTTTGAATTCAATGGTATAAACTTGTGTTTTTCATGCTTCCATTCCCTCTATTGGTATCAAAGCCACTATATTTGCCATTTAGATTATTTATTATATTATTTAATTTTGTGTTTTGATCATAAGATGATTTATCCATTGCTGGTTGCAATGGATGTGTGGCGGCATGCTTGAAGAACATCATCTTTGGTGCGCCATTTTTAGCTTCCATGGGTGGCTCAAGGTTTGGCTTTTTAATTTGCAATTGTTGTATGATCTAAAAGTTCATCCTATGTCTAATTAAATTGTTTAATTAGAATTTTAATCACACAATTAAATTTTGATTCAAATCAGAATTTTAAAATTTGTTTGAATGTGATTCAAATCTGAATTTTAAAAGTTGTTTGAATGTGATTCAAATTTGAATTTTTAAAGTTGTTTAAATCATATTTAAATCTGATTTTTTAAAGTTTTTTGAATAATATTCAGATCTGAATTTTTAAAAATTATTTGAATGTAATTCAGATATGATTTTTTAAAAATTGTTTGAATGTGATTTAAATATGAATTTTTAAATTTATTTAAATTAGATTCAAATCTGAATTTTTAAATTTATTTGAATCATATTCAAATCTGGATTTTTTAAGTTGAATATGAGATATTCAATTTAATTTAATTATGTATGTTTTATTTAATTGTTAAATAGTGATATGCATGATGGATGATCATAGACTATAAAAGACCAATTTGATTGGATTTATTTCTTTCATGTTTCTTTGGGATTGTAAATTAATTAATTTATTTTAATTTATTTTGGGTATGTATTATTAAGTTTATAATAATTTTTGGGTTGTAATTTCATTTATTTAAGTTCTTGTAAATTCGCCTTGGTATGCCAAGGATTACTATGTAATTGGATTGCAAGAAGTTTAAGGAGGTCAAGAGCATTGGTGGGACCAGTGGGAGAAATTCAAGATCAAGTATTGATTATGTACTCCTTCAGCAACTCTTGTAAAATGAATGAATAAAATGCAACTAGGAATGCCCTGATTCAATTCTTGGTGGCTCAGAATTGAATCCCTTAGAAAGTCCATGATCATACCATATTTACTGCTTTTCCATGAATGCATGAGATGTGTAGGAATGTATGCACTATGTGATATATGCATGCTAAATGGATAATGTGCAAAGTGAGACCTTAATAGTAATTAGGATGACTATAAAATCTTCCAAACAAATGATTAAGTTGGAAATGCTATAATTAAAGTAATTATAACATGGGCCCTCTATTGAGGCAATTATTTTAAGAAATTTTAAATAGTTGCATAAGATGAAATTAATTTAAGAGATATTCTTAAGAATAATTGTTAAGCATGAGATGTTGTGAATATGTAAATGGTTTGGTGGCCAACATTGGATGTACTTGAGGACATTAAAATTATTTGCATAATTACTAGCTCAATAGGATCAACTTAACTAGGCAGATGTTCCACATGAGGATGTTTGAGGGACAGAATGTTGGGGATCATGTACATAAGATGATTCGGCTTATTGAGTAGTTGGAACATCTAGACTTCAACATGGATTTCCAACTATAGACGGATTTGATCCTTCAATCCCTTCCTGAGTCTTTTGGGAATTTTGTAACAGATTTTCATATGACTAAACAGGAATGCACCTTAGCTGGTTTACTCAATATGCTGGTTATTGCCTAAAAGAATATGCCGGGCAATAAAGGAAAAGAGGTTGCTTTGATTACATCTTCTTCTGCTAGAAAGTCCAATAAGAAGAAGGGCAATCAGAAAAAGAAACCTCAGATTCCTAGTCCTTCTAAGAAAATAGCTAAACATAAAGGGAAGACAAAAGCTGATGGAGGCAAAGGAAAGTGTTTCCACTGCCAGAAGGATGGGCATTGGAAAAGGAACTGCCCAGAGTATTTTGCTTCTCTCAAGGACAAGAAGGATACACCTTCGGAAGGTATGTCCATATCTTGTTATTTAGATTCTGATGATACTCATAGTTCATCTACAGCTTGGGTTTTAGATACTGGTGCCAGTTCTCACATTTCTAATGATATGCAGGAACTAGCAAATAGTAGCAGCTTGCATTCTCGAGATGTTAGACTCCGGATTGGCAATGGCTCAACTGTTGAAGCTTTAGCCATAGGATCTAAATCTTTTTACATGTCTGGACATGTTTTGTGTTTGGATCATATTTTATATGTACTTGATGCTTTTAAGAACATCATTTCTATATCTAGTTTGACTAGAAATGGCTATGAATTTTAGTTCACTGATGATGTTTGCAATATTTTTTTTGGAAATAAATATGTTGGTTCGGGTTATATGAATGATGGTCTTTATTATTTAGATAATAATGACAAACACAAAATGAATGCAAGTGATCTAAATGAATGCAATGCCATGGTGAAAACCATCTCTAGTTCAAAATATGTTTGGCACTTAAGGTTATGTCATGTTGCAGAAGATAGGAATGCAAAATTGGAGAAAATGGGGATTCTATCCTCATTGGGATCTAAGCCTACCCCAACTTGTGAATCTTGCCTTCAGGGCAAAATGACTAGATCACCCTTTGTTGGACAAAGGTTAAGGGCTGAAATTATTTTGGAGCTAATACATAGTGATGTATGTGGTCCATTTAAGGAAATGGGTAGAAGCGGTTTTCATTACTTTATTACCTTTACTGATGACAAATCAAGGTTTGGGTATTTGTATTTGATGAAATGCGAATATGAATCCTTTGAAAAGTTTAAAGAATTTAAATCTAAAGTAGAAAATCAAACAGGAAAGAGTATTAAAGCTCTTCAATTAGATCATGGAGGTGAATATTTGAGTACTGAATTTGATGAATACTTGAGAGAGCACAGCATTGTTTTCCAGCTGACTCCTCTAGGAACACCACAGCTGAATGGTGTATCTGAAAGGAGAAATCGTACCCTATTGGATATGGTACGTAGTATGATGAGCTATACTGATATGCCAATCTCCTTTTAGGGATTTGCATTAGAATCAGCTTTGTATATTTTAAATAGGATTCCATCAAAATCAGTTTCTTCCACACCTTATGAGATATGGCATGGAAGAAAACCAAGTCTTAAGCATGTTAAGATTTGGAGTTGTCTATCTTATATCAAAAAGCTGAACACTGATAAATTGGAAACTAGATCAGAAAAAGGTCGATTTATTGGATATCCAAAAGATAGTTTCGGATATTATTTTTTTTTGCCTACTTCACAAAAGGTTGTGATAAGTAGAAATGCCACATTTCTTGAACAATAGTTTGTTCGAGAAGGAGGCAAAGGAAGGTAAATATAGTTGGAATCAGAGAATTCTAACCAACCAACAGATCAGATCGATATAAATCGATCTAGTAAACCTACACCTGTTGATGAAACATCTACAGCTATTCCTCGTAGAACAACCAGGGTATCTCACCCACCTGTGAGATATGGTTTCCTTCATGAAGAAGAACAAGATTTGTCTACTCATGAAGAAGTAGATCATGGAGATGATCCACTTACCTATGAAGAAGCTATATCAGATATAGACTCTTCAAAATGGATTGATGCTATGAAATCCGAAATTGATTCCATGTATAAGAATCAAGTTTGGGATCTTTTTGACCCACCTGAAGGTATTGTACCTGTAGGGAATAAATGGGTTTTCAAGAAGAAAATTGGTTCTGATGGAAAGGTAGAGACCTATAAGGCAAGGCTAGTAGCGAAAGGGTTTTGCCAAAGGCAAGGAATCGACTATGAGGAGACTTTCTCACCTATTGCCATGCTTAAATCAATTAGGATTCTATTAGCAATAGCTGCATACTATGATTATGAGATTTGGCATATGGATGTCAAAACAGCTTTTCTCAATGGATACATTGAAGAAAACATTTTCATGGAACAACCTAGGGGTTTTGAATCCCAAGATGGTTCCAAGGTATGCAAGCTAAAGTGATCCATTTATGGGTTGAAGCAAGCTTCGAGTAGTTGAAACATCTGTTTTGATGAAGCCATTAAATCATTTGGTTTTATAAAAAATGAGAATAAGCCATGTGTATATAAGAAGGTTAGTGACAGTGCTATCACTTTCCTTGTATTATATATGGATGATATACTGTTGATGGGTAATGACACAGGTATGTTAACAACTGTAAAGGTATAGTTGTCAAATACATTCTCCATGAAAGACTTAGGGGAGGCAACCTATATTCTTGGGATTCGCATCTATAGAGATAGAGCGAAAAGAATAATTGGTTTATCCCAAATTCTATACTTGGAAAAAGTGTTAAAGAGGTTTAACATGCTTGATTGCAAGAAAGGATTGTTACCAGTGAGACATGGTATCCACCTTTCTAAAGAGATGTCTCCAAAGACACCTAAAGAAAGAGATAAAATGGCTAGGATTCCATATGCTTCGGTTATTGGAAGTTTAATGTATGCAATGTTATGTACTAGGCCAGATATCGCATATGCTGTTAGTTTGACTAGTAGGTGTCAATCCAATCCAGGTTTGGACACTGGATAGCTGTCAAGAATATCCTTAACTACTTGAGAAGAACTAAGGATTTATTCTTGATCTATGGAGGTGGAGACTTGCAATTGGATAGTTATACTGATTCTTATTTCCAATCAGATATCGATGATAGAAAGTCTGCCTCTAGATATGTGTTCATTTTTAATAGAGGTGCAGTTAGTTGGAAGAGTTCCAAACAGAGCACGACTGCAGATTACACTACACAGGCTGAGTATATTGCTGCACCAGATGCTGCAAAGGAAGCTATTTGGATAAAGAAGTTTGTGACAAAACTTGCAGTAGTTCCTTTAATTGAGTCAGCAGTTCCACTACACCGTGACAACAATGGAGCAGTCATACAGGCTAAGGAACCAGGGTCTCACTAAAAATCCAAACACATAGAAAGGCGCTACCACATTATCAGAGATATAGTTGGGTGAGGCGATGTAGCCATGCAGAAAATAGCATCAGCTGAAAATCCAGCTGATCCATTCACTAAGCCTATGTCACAGACTCTGCTAGACCAACATCTTAAGAAGATGGGTCTAAGATATTGTAATGAATGGCTCTAGTGCTAGTGGGAGATTGTTAGTAGTATGCCTTAGAGTATATCATTTAGTATGTATCTTGTACATGCTTTTATTAATAAAAGGCATTTCCACTTTTTCGTTTACATAATATATTTATGTGTAATAGAAAAGGTCCATTGATATTTTGTTAGAAATTCTATTCTTAAGTTGTTAAGAATATGAGTGACAGTATTTCTAGTATAAAGTATCATAAAAAGGTTTAAAATCGAGAATACTTCATAATAAGGACATGACTTATCCAGAAAGATTGTATTCATGTTTGTTCCCAAGTTATTTATATGAGATATAAATAAGATGGAATGGTGCGTCTCATGTCATATAATAAACATGATAGGCACTTATACATGATAAGTAGGCCGAACCAATGACACTTATGATAAGCACATGGAGTTTACTCTTGTCAATGCATTGTCATAAATCATATCAGTGCATATAATCTTTAGACCTGAGATAGCACAGTTATCTTATATATAAGTGGTTTGAGTTTGATACTGCTTTCATACTTTTACTGTGTATGGGTATATGAGCATGTGTTGGCTCCTACTAGTTACATATGGAGGTAGGTGTTGATCAAGATGGAATCTGTTCCTCTAAGTAAATAGGGATAAAATCCTATGTTCATTTAATTATTCTTAATGTTTCAAATTCCTGGCCAGGACAGATAGATTTATTCAGAAAAAGTTTCTGATAAGAAAATCTTTTTAATCAAGAACTGGAATTAAAAGATAACATAATATTCATAGCAAATGGAGTTTGACATAAACCATGACTCCAGCTTGAGTTGAGATTTTGTAACCGAGAGATTCTAGTGCATGGTAATATATGATTATAGGTTCATTTAAGGTAAACCTTATTACTGATTGGGTGGCCATGGCATGCTATGCTAGGTGTTAACCATGGTCTATGAGGTGTATAAAATGATTTAGAGAAATCATTTATGGTAAGAAAGAGTTCTGATGATATTAAGAGTTGATATCATAACTCATTACCAATTAGTGATGAGCCTAGTAAGTCATACACACAAGTTATCGCCTAATTAAATATGCTTTAATTAACTAATTAAAGAGTTTAATTCATTAATTAAATAGGTTTGGTTTGCAATTAAATTCATGACTTGAAACCAAATTTAGGTTATTGGATGTATAGTATAAGTTAAATTTATATTTAAAGTTTTTAAATATAAATTTAATTAATGAGAAATTAATTAGTAGAGATTAATTAATTAATTTAAATTTTATATAAATTGATTAGAAGAAGAGAAATAATTATTTTGGATTGAGAACTCAAAATTAAGACACAGGGGCATTTTGGTCATTTCACAGTGTTACATGTGGCACCATGAGATGGTGACACATGGCAATGCACATAAGCTTACCAAATGTTTTTTAATCATGTAAGATGATTAAAATTAAGATTAAATATAGGTTTGACACTTGACACAATGTGATTGGGTCAATTAAACCTAGAACCAATCAGAGGGTGACATGTGGCAAGAGTTTAATGTGTTGACCTAGCTATATAAGTGTTGTTATGAAGATAAAACAATACAACCAGCAGCTGCTCCTTTTTGTGCTGCCACCCAAAGGCTCCTCTCCCTCTCTTCTTCTTCATCTCTCATCTATTCGAAGAGATTAGCAAACAATCTCTTGAATTAAAAATACTAGAAATTGTTTCTAGTGTCTTGTTTACATTTTTAATCTCTTAAAAGGCAAAACTTGATTTTTTAATTAATAGAAAAAGCTTTAGAAGCTGTTCAAGAGCTGCCATAGGTGTTCTTGGTATGGACAAGCTAGAGGGACAGTATCTGGTGTCCTGATAATGCATCCAAAAGGAACAAATATACTGCAGTGCATCAAGAGGTTAGTGTATTTATTCTTGATCTAATCTAGGGTTCTAAAATTAATCTGATTAATTTTAAAATCTTAAATGGCAAATACAGATCAAAAAACATATTAAAAGTGTTTTAATATGTTGTTTATCATTGAAATCAAATAGATAAAAATAAATCTTGCATGATGCATGTGACCCTAGGTAAAAATTTTTGAATTCAATGGTATAAACTTGTGATTTTCACACTTCCGTTCCATCAGGAAACCCCTGTGAAAAGCTTTTCCTGGCCTACGGGATTTTATAACTAGATGGCGGACGTTAGGCAAAACTCCTTGCCGATCTTCTGCATGATTGTTTTATCCGAACTCTTTGGTTTTAAACTCCATCCCTTTTTTGGTTATCTGCCCAAGGTTCGAACTTCGTTTTGATTTCCGATCTCTTATCATATCGTCTGAGCTTATTCCAGGCCCCGATATCATAGCTTATTTTCCATTTTAGCCCCTCTAGCCTATTGTAATCTTTTTATGACTGCCGAAGTTATGTTCATTTTCCTATTGTTTTCATTGATTTGTTAAAGTAATTCTGCCTATGCTCTTTAGAGTATTTACTAGTCGCCAATGACTCAAACATCTACTTTCGAAAGAAATGAAAATGGGGTGACGATAAATGAAATTTATAATTGAATAAAAAATGATAACAACAATAACTAAGGGCTAAGATAACCTATTCTGAGATTTAATGTGACTGGATATGTAAAAAAAAAAAATTTGAGAAAACAAACCAAGGATATTCAATAAAATGATAGTTTAGACGCTTACCTGTAGAAAGTTGGGGAGACAGGTGAGCTGACTCCGGTATCAGCAAATTTTAGAGAGCTAAAGGCAGACGGCCAAAGAACCTGGGCTTACCCAAGGTAATGGGAATAAAGCGGAATGAAGTTGAGCTTGGAGGGTAATGCACAGATACTAAAGCAATGGGAATGAGGCAGAGTGAAGTTAGGTTCACAGGGTAGTGCACAGGTTTTAAAAATGAAAATCACAGGATTTGGAGCTCTTTGAAATGAAATAATTCAGAAAACTGGTTTCTAAAGTTTCTCAACAGTTTGAGAGCTTCGAATGGCAAGCAGTAAGACTAAATCAAAGTCCAGAGTCTTTCCATGATAATCACCACCTCCTTCTTTCCTACAATATTGCATGCAGGTATTTATAGGGAATGGGTGTTCAAAATGAAGGATCAGGATCTTATCAAGGGGAGAGGGAGGGTTTAGATTCAAAAGGACATAATCTGATATATGAGAACTAAAGAGCATCAAAATAGAGGGTCATGATTCCGTTCGAAATATCTGTCCTTTTATCCCTTAATCCAACGGTCAAGGGTCTCTCCTTACAAAATGGATCCAAAGGCTAGGAATAAAAGGTGCCGAATCTGTCATCTGCTTCCAAATCCATCCTTACAATTATAATCAATGGTGTAGATCGAGATGTACAGGGTTGCTTTAACTTTTTGGCATCTAGAAGCTGGGAGGGCATCCTAACAAATGAGATGTGTGGTGAGGATCTGATCATGCCTACAATGCTTTAACTAACTCGGATCTGATGGTGAAGGGAGTTAATTGAAGGTCTTGACCGAAAGTTATTTAACCCCTCTGAGTTCTCCGATCTCTATCGGTCGTCCCCTATTTCTTCCGATCTTATTGTGACTGACTCATCTTAAGATTGTTATTCCGATATTTATCTTATTTTGCATCCGATCCTTTTTACTTCCCGATCTCTCTATTTTCCAACCTTCAACTCAATCTGACCTGTATCGGCCAAAGCAATAAATTCTTCGATTACCGATGAACCCACTTCGAGTTTCACAATAAATGCCAGGGCCCTATATATATGTAGTGTCACACCCTACCCCTCTGTAAGGCATAACATGATCCCGTAGTATACCTAATGAATTACCAACTCCGTCTACTGATAACCCATTAAATACACTACAAGGGATTTTCAAAACTTTTCTTACTTCTTTTACCGTGGTGAGCACTATTTACAGGTGTTAAAAACCTTTTTGAACTGAAGTGATAAAACTGACACATTTGACTTAATTGGAGTTTCTGTAAAAATTTTGGCAGAGTGCCATCTGTATTTTGGATAAAACAGTTCTTCAGAAAACCTGTAAAAAGCACTTCAATATGTATTTGCAAATCTCAACTCCAATATATTTCTCAACACAACATATTTCTCAATTCAAAATCCATAGTGATTTTTCAAAGACTGAGATACAAGAAATATAATACAAAACTATTTAAGTAAATGAAATCTCAGATTTACATTCACGATAATTTACATTTAATTACATACCAAAATATTTTACAAGAGTTTCTATACAACTGCTCAAATAATTTACATACATATTATTACATGCATACATCAAAACCTATGTACATGGGTATATCTATGATATACCTGGAGCTGATCTGAATGTATCTTCAAAGAAATTTACTCACTGCTCTATGCTCTTCTTACCTGCGACAGCATACAAAGCTATCGCTGAGTGGTGAACTCAGTGGTGCACAACTATAATTTAAAACATAGTACAATATACATTGACAAAATTTACAGTAAATAATTTGGAAATCTGAATATTCATCAAATTCCACAACTTAAAATATTCATTGCCAATAATGTAAATCAATTGTATAAATGACTTTGATCACAAAATTCAATTTATCAAATCATGACTATCCCTTTAAGTAATTCCAACAAAATCAATTATACATAAACCATAATTGAAATCACAATTTCTTACCATTCAAAAGCCATTCTGTATCTCAAAAATCATTTTGTATCTCAAAAATCATACTGTATCTCAAAAGTCATTATGCATCTCAAAAACCATGTTGTATCTCAAAAATCAATCTTTATCTCACTAACTATGCAAGACTAATCCGAAAGGGCCATATTCGATGTGATTCTAACTCCCTATGGTCGGGGAGGTCGAATCTGATTCTAACTCCCTATGGTCGGGGAGGTTGAATCATCGTGCACAGTACCATCACAATAATGAATCTTCCGTAAGGGCCATAACGATAAAATAAACTTAGATCTAACCTCAAATCAGAGGAGAATCTAAGCCTGTGCACGTACCATGGTAATCAAAACACAACTCACTCCATTGTCTTCTCAACAAATGAGAGAGACGGGTAATAACCTAGTCAAGCATTTATAGTGAGATATAAAACAATATCACAATCCTTTTAGCGAGCATAAATCACAATATAATTCGATTCAAAGTCAATTCCAATATCCAATAATTTTTATGCTCATCACAATTCAAATAATAAAGTTTTCATTTTTTTCCATGAATATTACCATCACAATTCAAAACATATTCTATCACAATTTTCCAAAACATAATTTACTTAATCCATAACAATGCTTAATACTTATGGAAATACCATTTACAAAGCCAAATTCATACATACAATAACAATTTTCAATAATCATGGAATTAAATCCAATGCTTGTTAAACATAATTCATAAGAAAAATATATCATTTAATCATATGAAATATTCAAAACAAAATCAGTTAAAAACTAGTTGTGCACAAACCTCGATGTTGTCTCACGATCTGGACTCGGTGTTTCCTTCCCTTTCTGAGTCTTTGGTAGCGAAACACAATTTGAAGTGTTTGATACTAATTTAAATGTCTCTATCGATGGTGTTTGGTAAATAATGCACTGAACTCAATTATTCACTTAATCACCTAATATACCGACCCTCATTGCGTTTTAGGTAAATTAGGTTTTAGTGTCGTTAATATGTCACATTTGATAGGGTTTTAGGTTTGGTATGTTTTACCAAAGTCATTTCCCTTCTTAGTGCATTTTAATGCAAATTCTTTGGATCAGGGACAACTGGTTTGACCTAACATGACGATCTAGTTTCCTCGGTTTTTGGGTCTCGGTCGAAACTACAAACTTGTAGATCTAGGTCTTATTGCACGCGGTGCAAAATTTCAGGTCAATCCGAGTTAAGTAGACCAAGTTATGGTCATTACACTCTTGCTGGTCAAATGGTACCATTTTAGGTCAATTTTAGGTCAAATTGGTCAATTTTGGTTCGGCCAGTTTTTGGACCCGAACTTGTGCAAGTTGTTTGACTTGCTTATGGTCATTTATGGGCTTTGGTGTCTTCATAAGACTTGTAGGTATGGGTCTTAACTATTCTTGGTCAAAATTTCAGGTCAATTGGACCTGGTTTGAGTGAGTTATGGCCTAAACACTCACTGCTGCCCAATTGGTCATTTTTCAGGTCCTAATTGCACCTAATCCGAATTGGTCATTTTCTTAGGTCACCTTGCAAGCAGAATTTTGGTATGGTTTCTCAATGAAAGTTGGCACATTTTGTGCCTAGTTTCACCTCAAATTGGTCTCATACCAATTGAGGTTACACATTTAAGGTTATAGGCTAAAATGTACACTGCCCTCACTATGCCTTTCACACCCCACTTCAAACACACATTTAACTTGCAAAGTTTACTTCCATACCCTACCAATCTGTTTTGGTACATTACCAAAAGCATTATCTACTTTACATTAACATTATTTTGGGCAGATTACCATTACCCTCAACACACCAAATATCATTCATAATTACAATTTCTAATTACCATTACAAACACACCTAACCATTACAAATTTTACATACATTTTACAATATCAATCTACATACATCTCATCAACCTTCTAGGTCAATATTCTGCCCACACTTCCTTCAATATATACCATTACTCAAGTGTCCCCAAGCTGCATAAACCATTCTTCAAAATCAAAGTGCCATCCAATTTACCAATTCCCATCCAAGTGCATAATTCACCATATAAACATGAAATAATTCACTAGGTTACTAATTCATCATGATCAACACCATTTCTCATCAATTATATGCACAAATATCTCATCAAAAACGTGGCTCATGGCTGTCCAAAATGAAAACAAGAATAACCCTTCAAACTCAAAATTTTCCTTCACCAAACTAACACCCATAACATGAACATAAACTTTAACAAAGAGATTCTCAAAAATGCAAACTTACCTTTAATTGTAACTTGCTAAACCTTCACCAAACTTCTCAAAATTGGTATCAATATCTTCCTTGAGATGTGTAGACAAAGTTTAATGAAGAACCCTAGGTGATTTGGGGTTGAAATGAGGGATTAGGTGAGCTTGGAGAAAACGTTAATGGTGTTTCCTCTCACTTTCATTCACGGCTAGTTTTATGGAAATGGAGAAGATGAAGTATCCAGCTGCATATTAAGTGTACACATGTCCCACTATGTGTTTAATTAATTCCCTTAGTGGTCCACTTAGTCACTTAATCATATAATAAGCTAAATTCCCACTTATTCCACATTTAACCTTTAATTTCTACTATTTACTTTAGGTACCACCAATTTAATTTTTCATTTTATTTTCTAAGTGTAATATTATTTATTTTTAGTGGAAATTTAGGTCAAAAGACAATTCGGGGTGTCAAATGACCATAATGCCCCTGTTAGATTCGTTCGATTTTTCGGTATTACCGGGTTTTGTCTGTTTTTCGATTTCTCACTTTTCTTTGTACTAATTATTTAATTTTTCTTTGATATTTCTAATGATATTTATTCTTCAACAAGGGTCTATTTAAGTCCTAAAAATGTTTTCCAGGGTTCCCCGCAGTCCAGGGCTAGTCAACGGTCCACGCCGTGACTTCCCGGTGCGGTCACCCATCGCTAGGTTTCCCGGCTCGCTTAACTTGATCACATTTCTTTGCTATTATTTTTCCTTTGTTTTTCTTGTATTTTCTTTTCTTGTATTTTATTATTTTATGTCTCCTCACTCATATTGAAGTGTAGTTCTAGGCATCCTAGCTGTCCGGACAGCACTGGTCACCGGGACAGCAGAACGCACTACCGAATTTTGGGGCGTTACATGTAGCAATAGGAAATCACCTTCACACTTCACTTTTCCTTTTCTAGTTTATTTCTAATGTACTACTTCCCCAATTCTAGCATTTTCGGCAGTAGTTCTAATTATGATGGCCATTTTGATCTTTTTTTTTACTGTTTCCTTCACCCCTCGCCTAAAAATTTATGACTTGGCGATCAGAGAGCTATGAGAATGTCATCTAATGACAGTGAGAGAATTGGACTAATTTGCCGATCAAGGTCAAAAGTGACGGCCGTGTCAATCTCGAATCGGTCTACCGATACGATCGATAGACCGATCTCAGAGAAGAGGATTGCTCATTTTAATATTGATGTCGGTGACTGCCTCTTGAAGTTCATTTGGCTCCCAACCATATCGGGTGTCCTGACTACAGCTCTGTTCTGGTCAATGAGATCGACGATGACTCTGCTCAATATCATAAGACTCATAGTCACCCTATCTGAGCTGCACATCTATCCAATATTTGTGGCTGGCTTTCTGATCAAACACATCTTTGATCAGCCACAAGACTAGGCTTTGACATATTCCCATTAAGCAACATTTTGAGTTCAGAAGTAGTCTGAGTTTGGTAGAATGTAGTGTAGAGATACTTGTAATTGTTAATCTTGAGAGATCACCCAAATGATGTAATCTGATCTTTTGGAAATGAAATGAAATTTTATTTGAATATGTAACACCACTAAGTTCGGTAGTGCGTTCTACTGTTCCGGTGACCAGTGTTGTCCGGACAGCTAGAATGCCTAGAACTACACTTCGATATGAGTGAGGAGACATTAAATAATGAAATACGAGAAAAGAAAATACAAGAAAAATAAAGAAAAAATAATAGTAAAGAAATGCAACTAAGTTAAGCGAGCCGAGAACCCTAGCGATGGGTGACCGCACCGGGAAGTCACGGCGTGGACCGTTGACTAGCCCTGGACCGCGGAGAACCCTGAAAAATATTTTTAGGAGTTAAAGAGACATCAATTGAAGTAGAAATATCATTAGAAATATCAAAGAAAAATTAAATAATTAGTACAAAGAAAAGTGAGAAATCGAAAAATGGACAAAACCCGGTGTTACCGAAAAATCGGGAATGCAACCCGAACAGGGGTATTGTGGTCATTGACATCCCGAATTGTCTTTTGACTTAAATGTCCATTAAAAATAAATGATATTAATGTTTGAAAATGCCATGAAAAATGAAATTTTATGTGTTGTATAAATAAGAAAAATTATGGGGTATAATGTTGAATAATTAAAAGTTTAACATTAACTTAATGTTTTAATTGTGTTAGTGGACAACTAAACATTATATTACGTATTAAAAACCAGGTTCCTTCCACTATATCTCTGCATTCATTTTAAACTTCATTTGGCCGAATGAAAATCTCTCCCAAAGTTCATCCATGGCCGCCCCATTTGCATGCTCCATGCTCCCATGATCAAGCAACAATTTCTTGCAAGAGTCTTCATCAAAGTTGGTCTATACAACTTGGGCAGCCATATGAGAGCAAAAAGGGAGAGGTTTGAAGAAGATTTAGTAAGCTTCAAAGATAGGTAAGTGCTTATTTTCCATTTTTGCTTCATTAAAACTTGTGAGGATGTTATGGGTACTTGAATTATGGAAAGAATTTTGAGGTTTGATGTTGAATGGGAATGTGTAATTTTGGCAGCCATGGAAATAACTTGAAGGCAGGTTATTTGTGCTTGTAAATGGTGAATTAAATGATTGATTAAATGTATATTGTGTAGGAAATTGTTTGGGTGATATATACTTAGTGTATGTAAATGTAAAATGAGATTTAAAGCTTGGAAAGTAATGGAATATAAGTGTACCATTGTGGCAGTTTGCTAACTCTTGAGGAATGCTGGAATTCATGCTTGGTTTATGGAATAATGATGTTAAAATGTGTTGGTTGTTATGGCAGTTTGAGTGTATGCATGGTGGTGTGAAGTGAGACATGTAAATGAGCATGAATTAGTGATTGAATTGTTGTAAATTGAATTAGACAAATTCTGCACTTGTTGATGCACATTGAATGTAATTGTAAGCTGCCAAAATGACTTATAATATGTTGTAAATTCTGTTTAGGTTGTGGTACAACCAGAATTAGTTTGAATGTTAAGTTTGGTGAGTGTTAAAAGTGATGTTTGATATGTATGCAAGAATTGCAATAAGGCAGTTTGTATTTTAGGCCTATAACTTTAAGTGTGTGGCTCCAATTGGTATGAGACCAATTGGAGGTGAAACTAGGCACAAAATGTGCCAACTTTCATGAAGGAAGCTTGCCAAAATTCTGCTTGCAAGGTAGCTTGAAAAATGACCAAATCCGGATTAAGTGCAAATGAGGCCTAAAAATTGACCATTTGGGCAGCAGTTAGTGTTTAGGCCATAACTCACTCAAAACAGGTCCAATTGACCTAAAATTTTAACCATGAATTTAAGACCCATATCTACAAGTCTTATGAAGACACCAAAGCCCAGAAATGACCATAAGCAAGTCAAACAGCTTGCACAAGTTCGGGTCCAAAAACTGGCCGAACCTAAAATGACCTAAAGTGACCTAAAATGATTAATTTTGGTGCAATTTGACCAGCAATAGTAAAATGACTATAACTTGGTATACAAAACTCGGAATGACCTGAAATTTTGCCCCGCGTGCACTAAGACATAGATCTACAAGTTTGTAGTTTTGACCGAAACCTGAAAACCGAGAGAACTAGGTCGTCCGGCTAGGTCAAACTAGTATCCCGGAATCCAGCAAATCGCAAGAAAATGCAGTATACACGGAAATGAATTTGGTAACATGTACCAACCCTAAAAGACTATCGAATGTGACATATGAATGACATTAAAACCTAAATTACCTAGAATGTACCAAGGGTCGACATAGTAGGTTGACTAAGCGAATAAATGAATTCAGTGAATTAATTATCAAGCATTATCGTTAGAGACAGTTTAAATGAGTACTGAAACACTTCAAATTGTGTTTCTCAGTTAGCAAAGACTCAGGGAGGGGAAGGAAACACTGAGTTAGAGCCAAGAGACAGTTATCAGAGGTTTGTGCATAATAAGTATTTCTTTTGAATTTTTCAATTGAAATAAATTATGATTATTTCTATGTTATTATTTTAAATTGTGTTTGTGCACAATAAGTATTTCTTTTAAATTTTTCAATTGAAATAAATTACGATTATTCATATGTTATTGTTTTAAATTGTGTTTGTGCACAATAATTAATTCTTTTGAATTTTTCAATTGGAATAAATTATTATTATTTGTATTGTTTTAAATTGTGTTTGTGCACAATAAGTATTTCTTTTGAATTTTTTTCAATCGAAATAAATTATGGTTATTTATGTGTTATTGTTTTAAATTATGTCCGTGCACAATACTTTTATATTCACTGCTTTTACTAGCAAATTTATTTGGAGAAATGAGTTATGAATAATTTTTTATTGCTTTGGTTTTGGGAATATTATTTGGAAATTATTGTGTTGCCAACTTTGCAAATGGAAATTTTGAGATAAAATGTGATTTATGGTTTGTATGAAATATTGTGATTTGAAATTGTTTTGATTCACACTTGGCATGACACTGTTACTATGTTCCTCCTCCATTTATGGGGTGAGTGTGATATATTCCTCCCTCTTTGACTTATCAGTCTGGGGTGAGTGTGATTGTGTTCCTCCCTCTTTGACTTCCCAGTCTGAGGTGAGTGTGGATGAGTACTCATTATTCAGCTAGCTTCCTCCCTCATTGATTTCGATTATTGGGGTGAGTGTGTCTTGTCGTGGTGTACAACACGGCATGTGTGGAGAAAAATTGTGTCATGGCCTAAATTATGTTATCGATTGGCAACATTGTGTTACTTAGTTATTTGATCGAATTGTGTTATTGATTTGCAAAATGGTATTATTCAGTTATTTGATCGAATTGTGTTATTGATTTGCAAAACGGTATTATTCAGTTATTTGATCGAATTGTGTTATTGATTTGCAAAACGGTATTATTCAATTACTTGATCAAATTTGTGTTAGGTGAATTTTGTAAATTGTGAATCATTTGATTTGTGAACTGTCAATAAAAGATTTATATATCGCATTTCAAATTGTTATTGTGCACCACTGAGTAAATTTTACTCAGCGATAGCTTTTCATTGCTATCGCAGTGGAAATGACAGCGATGTGAGACTAGGCTGCTAGTACATTCAACGAGAAATCATCGAGTATATTGAGTATATCATATTTTGCATTTTATATTGTAATGTATGTTCACTATATGTATATAGTGTTCTTGGTTTTGAGCAGTTGTAAATTAAAATTGTACATTAAAGTTGTAAAATAAATTATGAGTTATTTGGACTTGTAAAAATTGTATTATATTTCTTGTATCTCAGTCTTTGAAAAATTATTGTGGATTTGTGTTGAATTATGCTAGAGTTTGAGATTGAGAAAAATATTGAAGTGCTTTTTATAGGTTTTTGAAGAACTTTTTATCCAAATTACGGAGGGCACTCTGTCAAAATTTTTTTTACAGAAATTACTAATAGTCTAAATGTGTTAGTTAATTCACCTCAGTTCAAAAAGGTTTTTAACACCTATAAATAGTTCTCACCACTGTAAAAGAAGTAAGAAAAGTTTTTGAAAATCCCTTGTAGTGTACTTAATGGGTTATCAGTAGGCGAAGTTGGTAATTCATTAGGTATACTACGGGATCATGTTATGCCTTACAGAGGGGTAGGGTGTGACAGAATATTCATTTTGTTTTATTATTACATTATTTTTCGATCCCTTTTAATTGTGTCCGATCTAATCTCGCTAAATGAACTCATAAACCGATCTCCTTTATCCAATCTCTTTTTCGTGCTTCTAGAATTTTCTCGGGGCACTGATCAGATCTCACTTATTGATGCAGTATTTAATGCACTAGTGGGTATAAATAGGGAGGGGTAGCCATTCGTAAATCACTCCACTTTCAGATTTCTCTCATTGATATCAAATTTTCTCTTGTTTTCCAAGTTTTTTCGGCACCGACTAACACTTCGGTAAGAGCTTTAATCTTTTTCTGATCAATTTTCCTTTTTATTTCATGAAAATGAGTGGTACTGAGGGTCAAATAGCTACGAGCCCGCCTTCCGTCCATATTTCATGGACCTCAAAAGAAGGCAACGCGATTAGACTAAGCGGGCGATCTAGCACAACCATCATTCCGGTTACTAGTCCAACTACCAGACCAAAGCGAGGAACGTTTTCGAGAAAGGAGAACTTGCCAGTTGATGAACTGCTGTCAATCCTTAGAGAGATTAAACTCCAATCTATAAGTCAAGAATACAATCTGCGGATCGACTCTTTTGAACTAATCAGATGCCATGGCAATCTTCGGGCCTATCACTTCTTTGAAGAAGGCGATTTTATCATAGTATACTAGGAGCAGCTGAAGTTTGGGCTCCATTTTCCCTTGGATGGATTTTACAAGGCCGTCCTGAAATTCCACCATGTATCGGTAGCTCATGTAACACCCTCACTGTAGCAATTCCGCACATTCTACTGTTCCGGTGACCGGTGTCGGTCCGGAAAGCTAGAACGTCTGGAAAAATAATTAGACTAGACTGAGGAGTCATAAATAACTCAAATATTAAAAAGAAAAATTTAGAAAAAATTTTAGAAATAAAATACAACCAAGTTAAATGAGCCGGTGCCCTAGCGATGGGTAACCCAGTGGGAAGTTGCGATTCTCGCAACTAGAAGCCCTAGACTCGGGAGAAAATTCATAAAATAATTTTTGGGACTCCAGAGAAGAGTCATTGAGGGTTCTATGGCATTATAATGCCAAGAAAAGGCTTAGAAAAAATTTTCAATCGGTATAAACAATTTTGGCCTGTTAAGCTAAACGGAGGGCATTTTGGTCATTTCGCCTTCAGAGATGATTTTTGGCCGACTTGTCCAGTTAAGTAAATATTTAATATGACACAAGATGTGAATAAATATTGTTAAAAATTGAATTGAAAATAAGTAGAAAATAAAATAAAAGAAAAATGAAAAAAATTGGAAATTATGACATCACATGATGTCATTAACATGCCCCCACCCAACCACATTGTGACACGTATCTATAAACATAATTAAAAGCCTAAAATGGGCAGAAAAATTGAAGAAACAATCTGCCTTCTTCTTCTTCCCAAAATCAGCCGTAACCCACTTCCCACACCCTTCCACCATTGAAGCTTCACCCAAGCTTCCAAACCTCTACCAAAACCACCTCAAAACCTCATATTTCCTTCACAAAAATTTGTCTCTACCACTAGAGCTAGACTTGGGCAGCCATTAGAAGAGGAGAAAGTGGAAGAAAGTGAGGTGTGAATAAGCTTAGAAAATCACCAAAGAGGTTAGTGCCATATTCTTTGCTTTTATATCTTTCTAATCATGAATTTGAGCTAAGTTAAGTTGAAAATTTGATAAAAATTGAATTAATGAGGCATGGTTATGTTCCATGAAATTTTGGCAGCCTTGGCATGAGTTAGAGTTAGGAGAATTCTTTGGTTTAAAGTGACATATTAGCTGCCCCTCTTATAAATTATATGATTAGTATAGCAAATTAGGAGTAAGATGCATGAAATGGAGGCTTGGTCAATTAGGGTTAGGGTTTTGAAATTTAATTTTGGTGGTGGATGAAAATGGACATAAACTAAAGTTGTAATGGTCAATTAGTGACCATTTGGCTATGTTTGATTAGGAAATGAAGTGAGCAAGAATGTTGGAATTGAGATTAGTGTTGCTGCCATAGGTGACCTGCAGAATTGGACATGAGTCCAGCAGTTTTGGGCAGCCATAACTTGAAATATAGAGGTCCAATTGGTGCAAGGCCAATTGGACATGAAACTAGACACATAATGGCACAACTTTGGTGAAGAAACCATGCCCAGAAAACCAAACCAAGTTGACCAAAAGTTTGCCCTAATCCGGGTGACCTGCAATCTGCCTGGGCAAAATGACCAAATGAACAGTATTTGGTCATTTGGTCATAACTCAATGTAGCAAGTCCAATTGACCTGAAAGTTTACCAGAAACAAGTTGAGATATAGACGAACAACTTTCATGAAGAAACCTGACTCAAATTATGATCATAACCTAGTCAAATTGCCAACCAAACTCGAGTTACCAAATCTGCCAGAAACAATTTTACCCAGAATTTTGGGTTCTGCCCAATCCGGCCAGTCATGGTTTTTAGGCCATAACTTGAGCTAAAAAACTCCAAATGGAGTGATTCGAAAAAATAAATTCAACTAGATAAAATAAGGAACAACTTTCATGTTGAACAATTTTTCCAAATTTCCACTGCAAAAATGACTAATGGAACAGTAAAGATAAGGCATGAAAACTGAAAATTCTGCCCAATTAATATTAAGCATGGAAATGGTATTGACAACTAATACCAACAAATTTTAAATGCAAAATGTGGCATCTTGGAGAACTTAGGTTCAATAAAATTATTATGTATTAATAAGTCAACATTTTGGTTGACTAGTAAGGTGAATAGTAATCAAAATGATTAGCAAACTAAGATAAAGACTTAGAACCAGTTCTAAGCTTAAATGCTTAGAATTGTATGACAAATGTGGACTATGCATCTTAGTCAAAATTGTAAAAAGGAAATTAAGACCATAAATTTAAAATCCATGAAATGTTCATTGATTACTTAAAACATGAAAAATAAGTCACCTAATTGATGTGAATAGATAGTTAGGGCTTATATGCCCATCACAAATGGAATTCATAAAATATTAGTAACTCAACTTGAAATATAAAATTTGTAATTACATAAGTAGATTTTTGAATGTATAAATGAGAAAGGAAAAATGTTTTGAATACAATGGTACATGTGAACCATTGTTTAGAAATGTGATCAATATGAATAACATAATGAATGAATAAATGAACCATACTAATGTATGAATGAGACATTAGTTCTCATTATTGTAGAGATGAGAAGTATTTTGAGTACAATGGTATAAAAGGATAATTGATGTGAATTGTGATCATATAAATGATCAAATGAATGTATGAATTATAATTGAAATTTATCATGAAATAATGAAGTCATAAAACACAATATATTAATATTTAATGATATTATGTGCCCTTGTATTGCCTAGACATGTGTGTCATATTGGATAGTTTGGCATGCCAATAGGGTATTGTTTTAGCAGTACTGCGAAAGGCTTTATGCCTGTATTCATGGCTTTGTGCCCGTATTCATGGCTTTATGCCCGCATTCATGGCTTTATGCCAACATTCATGGCTTTTATGCCTGATTATGTGTTATCATGACTTTTTAGCCATACTGACTGCATACGTGGTTGACGTTCTGCGTCCCATGGTATGACGGCCCGAGACACCGCGGTGTCCAGTGCCAACGACCCGTTATCCAGTTTAGTGAGCCTGTCATAGGTTACTTGGGCAGTGAAATTTATGGAAATAAGTTAAGAATACTAGCAATTAAAAATATTAGAAATTAAATAAAATAAATGAGTAAGATGACCTAAAATAAATTAGAATAGTTATTTATTAGAAAGAATCGAAATGAACTGGACCGATATTAAAATTTACTTATTATGAGATAATCTAAGACAACCTAGCAAGTATAGAGAAAATGCTAAAAGATTAGCAAAGAAAATTATAACATAAATAAATATTACAAATGTGACTTTTATAATAATATAAGCATAAATTTATTATTTTTAGATCATTTTTCTTTGTACATTATTACTGTACATTGGCGAAATAAACACTTCCAAAGAAGACTAAATTATGATAAAACATATTAAATTTTAGAATCGCATGTGAAGTATAAATAAATCTTAATTATTTAAATTATGTTTTATTTCTATCTTTATTTGTATATTATTTCCTTGTTATATTATTGCACCACTAAGCAGCAATGCTTAGCACGATGGAATTGTTTCCTGTGCAGTCTTGAAGGTAAAGCCCAGATAAAAATACTAAACAGAGATTTTGGAGTTCTGATCTGCAGAGCGTTCAAGGTTGTCACCTCCTCAGCAATGCATGTAGATAGGGCTCACATTAAGCATATCATGTATTTTGTGTATCTTATTTATTTCTTATATTGTAATATAAATTAGCAAATTGTAATTAATTTGTATATCATGTAAATTAAGGATTTATTTAATTATTGCAAATGATGTAAATTAACGCAAATTTGAGAATTTTGCTATAAGAATGGAGCATGAATGAATTTGTACAAATGAGTATAGATTTGAATTACATAATGATTTTTTAAATGATGATATGAGTGGATGAGATTATACTTAGAAAATATTGGTGAATTTTCAAACAGGTGAATAGTAAAACACGTCAAATGAAAATAAAATAGGGGAAACTCTGTTAGTTTCTCCGTTGAAAAATAATCGATATTAAATATAACGAGAATAAAATTTTTAAAGAAATAAAGTAAGATAAGTTAGGGTGCTCCGGCACTGAATGTAACACGCTTTGCTCGGCTACATTGTAGTCAGGCGAGGGGTGTTACAGCTCAAGTGCATCCGAACTCCTGGCGGACTTTAGTAGCCTTCAGAGGTTTTTTCTGAGCTAAGAGACTGGAGCCCAAGGTTAGGGTCTTTGCCGACCTACATAGGCTTGACCAAAGAAAGGATGTTGAACTTTGGTTTTTTCAGGCAAAGCCAAACTGTGGGCTTTTCACCAATCTCTCTTCTTCGTTGAAGAACTGGAAGGATCGAATTTTCATCCTTAGGAGCAAGGATCGAAATGGTTTTGAGGGGATCCCACGTATTTGGAATTATTTGGTCCCCCAAGTTCCTAAGAAGCTTATTTTAAATAAAGACGAAGATACCATGGTGAAAGAATTAAAAGCTCAGGTGGCCACCCATAAATATTCGTGCTTAGATGCGGTCATTGCTGAACTAAAATGACGGATGATGCGGCTGATCTCCCATGAAGATTATGAGCTTCAGTTTTTTGACCTCGGTCCTACGATCGGTATAATCCAGATCCCTAGTCTCTCAATCATAGCGAACTCACTGACTTCTTCTTTATGCAGGTATGGCGAGTGGTGACACTTCCAAAGAGAGCCGCAAGCGAAAAAGGGAGGTCTCCCAAAAGGTACAAATGATGAAAGAAGCTACTGCTGTCACTGCTCAAACACCTCGATGAGACTTGGTAGAAGTACAGAGCTCCCCTCCTCGACCTCAGGAGCAGCCAATCTCGAAAGTAGAGGTCGTCGTCTCTCCACCTCAGCAGATTGAAAGTCCACCTCCTCCGATCTCTTTTAATGTAGAAGCGGAGTCTTTTGGCCCTACTATTAGAACACTCTCTTGAGCCGCTCAACTCCTTATCCAATCGCTGGAAAGAAACCGCTCAACTCGAGGGAATCCTAGTCTAGCCAAGGTCATAGGCGCCTCCTTCTGTTTCCATGAAGATTGGAATCGGTTGGCTAAGGAGAGTATTGATGATATTCTAACTCAGACAATGAGTTTGGGCTTGGAGGCTATTGTAAACCAACACGTGATTAGAGAAAAAGCTCACGTCTTAAGGAAAGAGATTCTTAAGGCAGTCCAAGATGCTTTGACTGCAAAGGCTCAGCTCTCCACTACCAATGATTACATTGTCAAACTTGAAGATCAGGTAAAGTATTGCAAAGAGAGGATAGCTGAAGTGGAGTGAGAACTTGAAGTCACCCGGGCTGGTCAATTTGTCGATCTCACTCATTTTTCTGAGGAACTTCAGGCAAAGGAGGAGGAGCTCCAGGCAAAGGAAGAGGAGAGCACTATAAAAGAGGCTAGGGCATATGTGAACGCCCATAGTGACCTCTTGTCTGAACTAAAGAAGCGTTATCCTGAGGAGGACTATACCTGGATGGATAAGCTCATCCTGGTGGTCGAAGAGGATAGTGATGAGGAGCACGAGGGTGAGGAGAGAGAGAGGAATGTAACTGGGGAGCAGGGAGGAGAAGACCCTCCTGCTAATTGACTTGCATATTTTATTTTGAAATGAATTGAAGTCTTTTATGTTCAATTTCTTGATAAGATCGGAAAGCATCCAAGCCAAATTGTCTGAGTACTTAATTGATTGAATGTAGTTGAACATTAAACCTGAGAGCGACTATTAATCATAAGATATCAAATTACTCCAAGAGATCAGAAAAATATTACACGTGAACATGAGATCAGACAGAGCCATATCGAATGGAACTTTAGAACATTAGAATTGCAAAGATTTGAAAATGTCTTGAATTTTTAAGGTCGAAACCATTATTTAGAGACCAAATAAAACCTTAACTTCATTTGAGGAATATCTGGGCAATTCAAGCGAGAAGCCCGATCACAACATTGGTCAAATGGAATTTTATGGTATTTGTACATAGAGAGATCGGAGAACAACAGTAGGCAAGATTGGATGGTCTGGCGATCCAATATTGACTCAAACTCATCTGATAAAGACCAAGGGATCAGAAAGCAATCTAACTTGAGCGTGAGATCGATTTGTTCCAGAGACGAGCCATCGGTAAGTTCGGAAAAGCTACCTATGATCAGGACATTGATTGAGAACGGATAATAAAGTTTCAATTTTAAAAGAACCTTGCCTTTGAAGGTCGGCCAAAATATGGTGTCTACAGCTACCCCTTTTTACATAATTTCTATTAAAGAGAATGAAATTCTCTTGTATAGAAATCATGTAAAGATTCAGAACCATATTTTGGGTGGCTGGAATATTATATCCAAAGGTCGATAAGAAATTAAATGATAAAAATTAAAATCAACTTGGGTCTTGAACTTAGAGGTTGATGACAGAAAATTAAATGCTAAAAATCAAAATCAACTTGGGTCTTGAACCCAGAGGTTGATGACAGAAAATTAAATGCTTAAAATCAAAATCAACTTGGATCTTGAACCCAGAGGTTGATAATAGGAAATTAAAATCAACTTGAATCTTGAACCAAGAGGTTGATAATCGGAAATTAAAATGCTAAAAATTAAAATCAACTTGGATCTTGAACCTAGAGGTTGATAACAGGAAATTAAAATGCTGAAAATTAAAATCAACTTGGATCTTGTACCCAGAGGTTGATAACAGGAAATTAAAATCAACTTGGATCTCGAATCCAAAGGTTGATGACAAAAAATTAAAATCAACTTGGATCTTGAACCCAGAGGTTGATGGCAGGAAAATAAATGCTGAAAGTTAAAATCAACTTGGATCTTGAACCCAGAGGTTGATAACAGGAAATTAAAATCAACTTGGATCTTGAACCCAGAGATTGATGATAGGAAAATAAATGCTGAAAGTTAAAATCAACTTGGATCTTGAACCCAAAGGTTGATAACAGGAAATTAAAATCAACTTGGATCTTGAACCCAGAGGTTTATGGCAGGAAAATAAATGCTGAAAGTTAAAATCAACTTAGATCTTGAACCCAGAGGTTGATAACAGGTAATTAAAATCAACTTGGATCTTGAACCCAGAGGTTGATGGTAGGAAAATAAATGTTGAAAGTTATAATCAACTTGGATCTTGAACCCAGAGATTGATGGCAGGAAAATAAATATTGAAAGTTAAAATCAACTTGGATTTTGAGCTCAAAGGTTGATAACAGGAAATTAAAATGCTGAAAATTAAAATCAACTTGGATCTTAAATCCAGAGGCTGAGGGTATGAAATGTTATGTTTGTACCTTTAATGATCACAAAGCAAACCTGACACAAGAAGTTCCTCCAATCAAAGTGTACTTAACATGGTCCTGAAAATAGATGATTAATGGAAAGGGTCAGAATGAGTCCCAAGGCTTGGCCTATAATTTCCTCCTTTTACTCACTTCTTCAGGATGCCCTTTCGGGTTTTCACCCCTTACTCATTTTGTAGAAAGCGCCCTTGTGGGTTTTCGCCCTCTTTCACACATTTTGCTAGGAGTGACATTTCAGGTTTTCACTCTTTCAATTTTTTTTTTGCACTAATCGCTTAGCCATCATTTTTCCCCTGCAAATCTCATAGCAAAGTATATGAGGTTACCAATATTCAAATCCTTATCTTATAATAAAGTTTTAATGAATTAATAGAGCATAAATCAAAGTATATAATTGAAAAAACAAATTAGAATGAGGGAACAATTTTATTATGGCTTAAAAACAAAGGTACGATTTCAAAGGAAAAGGGTACAAGAATAGATCTCACAAATTCCTTTTAGCTAACTTTGAACTCCCTTAACTGCCACCATTTTAAGTAATCTTCCGTCGAACGTTCGTGCCGTGGTGACTTATTACCTCTTCTAGTCTCAGGCCCCCTTCCTTATTTCTCCGTTTTCTGTACTTAGGAGCGCCCTTTCTGGTTTTCACCCCTAGAGGATGATCTTTTTTTTTTTTAGGTACTTTTTTAGGATGCCCTTTCGGGTTTCCACCTCTTACTCATTTTGTAGAAAGCGCCCTTGCGGGTTTTTGCCCTCTTTCACACATTTTGCTAGGAGCGCCCTTTCAGGTTTTCACTCCTACCTTTTTTTTTTTTTTTTTTCTTTAGGCATAATATCTTTTTATAGCATCTGCATTTACGGGTATTGGGAATTCTTCTCCGTCCATATGAGTCAAGATCAGTGCACTGCCAGAAAATGCCTTTTTAACCACATAGGGTCCCTCATAAGTTGCTTACCATTTGCCCCGGGGATCATTTTGATTTTGGAGGATCTTTTTTAAAACCAGATCTCCCGATTGGAATTCATGCAGGCGAATGCCTTTATTAAATGCTTTAATCATTCTCCTTTGGTATAATTGTCCAAGACATGCCACTGTTAGTCTTCTCTCGTCTATTAAATTTAGCTGATCAAACCTCGATTAAATCCATTCTGACTCATCGAGTTCCAACTCTTTTAGAATTCTCAGGGAGGGAATTTTCACCTCTATAGGTAGAATAGCTTCCATTCTATAGACCAATGAATATGTAGTTCCCCCAGTCGATGTCCTTATAGAGGTCCGATAAGCATGAAGGGCGAAGGGAAGCATATCACCCCAATCTTTATAAGTGACGGTTATTTTCCTGATTATTCTCTTGAGATTTTTATTAGAAGCTTCCACCACTCCGTTCATTTGGGGACGATATGGTGATGAATTGAGATGCTAGATTTTGTACTGGTCATATAAATTTTGGATCTTCGGGCCATTCAAATTCTTAGCATTGTTGATGAAAATCTCACCAGGAAGGCCATATCAGCAGATAACATTATTCTTGAAAAATTTAAGGAATGTATTTTGTGTGATATGAGCATATGATGTTGCCTTAACCCATTTGGAAAAGTAATCAATAGCCACCAAGATGAACCTATGCCCATTGGATGCTTTGGGATTAATAGGACCAAATACGTCGATGCCCCACATTGCAAAAGGCTAAAGTGAGATGAGATTAAAAAACTGATTAGGCGGGACATTTATCGGATTAGCATAAATTTTACATTTATGACACTTTTGAAAGTACTCAATGCAGTATTTTTCCAGAATAGTCCAGAAGTATCCCCGTCTCATTATTTGCTTGGCCATCATATGCCCATTGGCGTGAGTAGCGCAATTCCCCTTATGAGTTTCAAAAAGGATCCTCCTTACTTCTTTTGCATCCACGCACCTCAACAACTCGCCATTAAAGCTCCTTTTGTACAAAATTTCGCCATTGGTGAAGTATCCTAGTGCTAACCTCCTGATCATTCTTTTTCCATTTCTGCTTGCCCCGGGAGGGTATTCCCTGGTTTTGATATAGACCTGAATGTCATGATACCAGGGTTTACCATTTGTTTCTTCTTCGATCATGAAGCAGTATGCCGGCCCACTCCTTGCTTTAATTTGTAACATCTGTGTCGTTTGTCCTTCTCCCATCTGAGTCAAAATGGCTAGAGTGGCTAAGGCATCGGCGAATTGGTTTTTGTCACGGTTGAGGTGAGTGAAGAAAATCTCTTCTAATTTCTTAATCAATTTTAGGAGATACTTTTGATACAGGATCAGTTTCGAGTCTTTAGTTTGCCATTCCCCTTTGACTTGGTAAATGATTAAGGCCGAATCTCCGTTCACCTCTAATTTCTTGATCTTCATTTTGATGGTAGCTTGGAAACCCATCGCACAGGCTTCATACTCTGCAACGTTGTTGGTGCAGTTGAACTTTAGCTTGACAGCTATTGGGAAATGTTTTCCATCTAGGGATATCAAAACTGCTCCAATCCCATTACCAGACAAATTGATTGCTCTGTCGAAATACATTTCCCATATGTCCTTTGGTTCTTTGTCATCACTGCTGACTTCATTAACATACTCATCACGGAATTTGAAATCCAGGGCTTCATAAACCTTGATCGGGTTTCCTACTAGGAGATCAGCAATCACGTTTCCTTTTATTACCTTTCTAATCATGTAAACAATGCCATATTGAGAAAGTATGACTTGCCATTTTGCTATCCTCCCTAGCACAAATGGGCTTTCAAATACATACTTGATTGGGCCCATTCTGGAGATGAGCCATGTTTTATGATTCAACATGGAGTGCGTAAGTCGATTTGCTATCCATTCTAATGTGCAATAAATTTTCTCTAGGAATGAGTATCTTGACTCGCATTCATTGAATTTTTTGCTTAGATAGTAAATGGCTCTTTCCTTTCTCCCCGTGTCATCGTGTTGTCCGAGCACACATCCCATCAAACTTTGTTGCACTGCTATGTATAAAATCAACGGCCTTCCCATCACTCGAGGAACCAATATCGGTAGATTTGACAAGTACTGTTCAATCTTTTCAAAAGCCTCTTGACAAACTTGATCCCATTGGGTGGTGTTATTCTTCTTGAGTAGTTTAAAAATATGCTCAGCTTTAGTAGTGAGATTGAGATGAATATCGAAATGTAGTTCAGTTGTCCCAGGAAACTATGCACCTCCCTTTCTGTCTTTGGGGATGGCATTTCTTAAATGGCTCGAACTTTGTCTGGATCCACTTCTATTCCTTTCTCGCTTATTATGAATCCCAATAGCTTACCAGACTTGGCCCCAAACACACATTTAGCCGGGTTCAGCTTTAGTTGATGCTTAGCCTTTTGAACACCTTTCTCAACACCTGTACGTGACTTTCTGCCCCTCTAGATTTGATGATCATATCATCCACATATACTTCTACTCCCTTGTGCATCATGTCATGGAATAATGTGACCATGGCGCATTGGTAGGTAGCTCTGGCATTCTTTAATCCAAAGAGCATCACCCGATGGCAAAATGCCCCCCACTGGGTGATAAAAGTAGTTTTGTCTTTTTCCCCCTCATCCATGGGAATTTTGTTATACCCCGATGCCCCGTCGATACATGACCATCTTCCCAGCCCTGCAGCATTGTCTACCAGCACATCTATGTGTGAGAGAGGAAAATCATCTTTCAAGCTTGCCTTGTTGAGATCCCTGTAATTAAGATATACCTTTACTCTTCCAACCTTCTTCATTACAGGGACAACATTAGCTATCCACTGGGGGTATTTCACCACTTATAGGAATCCAGAATCATACTGCTTTTTTACTTCATCCCTAACTTTGAGTAGCATGTCGGCGTTCATTCTTCTCAATTTTTGTTTCACTGGGATCGTCCTAGGAATCAAAGGGATTTTATGCGTTACTATCAGAGGATCCAATCCCGGCATGTCATCATAGCTCCATGAGAATACATCAATGAATTCCTAGAGCAAACTGATCATACTCTCCAATTCTCCATTATTCACAACCTTAAGTTCCCTTTTCATTTCCTCAGTCCCTAAATTTATGGTGTGCATTTCATCCCCACAAGGCACCAGGGAAGGCACATCTCTTTCGCCCTGTTCTTCTACAAACTCTTCTTCGGAATCACTCGAATCAATGGCAGTTATGGGACTTTTAAAGTTAACATAAGGAATTTCAGAGTCAATTGAATTATTATGTCTGGATTGGTCAATGGTCCTGAAGAAATGAAAGAGGAGTATATTAAAAAAAATGGTTTCTAATGGCGAAAGGAATTGGATGCAAAATGTGCTATTAATTTATTAAAAGCTCCATTTACAGCATTACACTTATCACAAAATGATCAAATGTTGATAACAAAATGTACTTTACTCGAGATTAAGAATAGAGATACCTTCTGCTTCCCAATTATCAAGCTCTTGCCCTTCAGCGTTTGGTGGAATCGGTGCCTCGGACATGGAGTCTAGCTGTATGACATTAATGGATGGTTCTAAAGGAGACTCTTCACTTTCTTCTGGATTCTCAATATTGGTTCGGTAAAAACATCTGTGATTTTCGTGACAACTTTCACTTTCCCAAATGTTCTGTTAAACCTTTGATCCCTGAGCATATTCCTCATCCAGAATCTTCCATCCACTAGAGCATCTTCTTTATATCCCAAGCCGAAGTGACGGATCTTCTGAATAGCTGGTACAGGTTCGACAATCCCCTGTAACGCGACGCCCAATCCCTTGCCCTTTTCATAGCCACTTTTCAACATTACCTTTGCAACCATTACCGCAGCTCTTTCATCCCTAGGGATAGTTCCTTGTAATTCCAGCACTTGGAAAGAACTTTCTAAGGATCTTTCAGTTGTTTCTACATAAGGAACCGGTTGAGGTTTAGTGACAAGCATGGCTTCCTCCCCTCTTACTATGATGATTTTATCGCTCATGAAGTATTTGATCCTCTGATGCAAAGTTGAAGGTACCGCATTTGCCAAATGGATCCAGGGTCTCCCCAACAATATGGTGTATGCTGGCTCAATGTCCATTACTTGGAATGTGAAGTTAAAAGTGCATGCCCCGATCTAAAGTGGAAAATTGATGTCCCTAGTACCACTCTCTTTATACCGTCAAAGGCTCTTGCTACCATGGCACTTTGGCGTATGGCTGATGGATCAACAGATAGTTTCGCCAAGGTGGCATTAGGCAAGACATTAAGGGCAGATCCATTATCAATAAGAACTTTAGTGACTATGCACCCCTTACACTTAACTGTCACATGCAGAGCTTTGGTCTGCTTTAAGCCAGTCGGGTCTACTTCATCTTCCAAGAAAGTGACAAAATTGGACACCTAAATTTGCCCAACTATCTTCTTAAATTGCCTCGGTGTAATGTCGGAGGTCATAAAGGCCTGGTCTAGAACTTTTTATAAGGCATGGCGATGCACTTTCGAACTCAATATCAATGACAATAAAGAAATTTGAGCGGGTATCTTTCTTAACTGCTTGATGATGTCATATTCACTTTGTTTCATGATCTGCAGTAGCAGTTCCTCTTCTTTCTTTCACTAGATTCCGCTTTGTCAACCCTTACAACCCCTTCCTCTATATTTTCTGGTGACTCTCCCATTTTTACTTTCCCCTTCTTCTTTTCTGTTTCATCATTTACGTAACATCTCCCACTCCTGGTTATAAATTCTACTTCCTGATCTTGTGGGAGCAAGTTACTAGTTGTGATAGGTTTTGGCTTTGGTTGGGGAGTAGTATTGTTGGAGGGTCCTGTATAGGTCATCTTTAAATGCTCATGTGGGGTGAAGCATGGCTTAGGAGAGGTGATGGGTTGAGTGTAGGTATTGTTGAGGGTAGGAATTGAAGTGCTGTTGGATGTGCTCTAAGTAAATACTTAGAGATTGTAGTTTTAAGGCACTGCATGGGTATTAGTGACTGGGAGTTGAGGCGGAGTTGGGATGATCGTTATTGGTGGTACTAGTGGTGTTGGTGTGTTAAGAGCAGAAAAGACTATTCTTGGATTGGGGGTAAAGGTATCTCGGCCAAATCTGGCTGTGTTCACTTCATCCTCTATCCTTGACCTCCACTGACATCTCAAAATTCTGAGTGATAGCATTCTCTGAACTTCCTACCTAAATTCATCGCAGTTTTACAACTCATGATCGGCCGTCCCTCCATGGTAGGGGCATCTTGAATTATGTCGATCACTTCCCAACCCAGATCCCTGAGGGCATACATATTCCTCTCTTACTGCGATTGCAAAAATCTCATTGAAATGCGGAATTAACTAATTCACCTCCAAGATTGATCTTTCATCCTAAGGTTCTATCACATTCACGCCATTCCTTGTATCATAATTAGGTAATGGGTTTGAAGTGACGTTGAGAAGAGAGCTATTTCCCTCAATTTTTAACCATCCATTTCTGATCAGAGCCTGTACCCTCACTCGAAGAGCTCCACAATTATCAGTTGAATGCCCCACTACCCCACCATGATATTCACATTGGGCATTAGCATCATACCACCTAGGATATAGTAGCTGAACTGGGTCAAGTCGAATGGGCACTATCTAATTTATGCCCAATAGGTATTGATAGATTTCACTGAGCGGAAGGGGGAGAGGCGGATCAGGATTCCTTGGTGGTCTTGGGTTGGTTTGAGGAGCAGGTGGTCTTAATTGAATAGGTTGAGCAGGCAGTTTGGGGTGGTAAGCAGCTTAAGGTGGATATTGCGGGCGAGGGTGAGGATAATTTAGAAAAGGAAGTGGAACATTTACTATCATTAGACCCTGAATTGAAAGGTATGTCGAAAGTTATTTTCAGGGAGTGGTGGTTGAGCTTGTCTAGTGATAGAGTGTACATCACCTTCCTTCTTTTTCCCGAAACTGGCAGTTTTCTTTGCAGAGTTTTCTCTATTCAACTCCTGTAACCTTCCTAACCTGAGGTTAGCTTTAATCCTTTCACCAGCCTAGATAATATCGGAAAAGCTATTGGACATATTTCTGATCATTAAATTGAAATACTGGGCCTTCAGGGTTTCGATGAATAGAGAGCGAAGCTCATTATCAGTAATCGGAGGATATACCTCAGCTGTCTTCTCTCTCCATCCATGCATGTTCCTTAAAGCTCTCCTTCTCCCTCTGCACCAGATTTTAAAGGTCTCTTCGTGTCGGGGCAATATCGCAATTGAATTTGTACTGCCTGAGGAAAGCATCAGCCAAATCTTTCCAGGAGCTTAGTTTACTCTTATCCAACTGTATGCACCATCGTAACGCAGCCTCGGAGAGGCTTTTATGAAAGAAATGGACTAGAAGTATGTCATCTTCTGTGAGGGTAGACATTTTGGCTATGAAAGTAGCAAAATGGATGCGGGGATTTGAATTTCTAGTATATTTATCAAAATTCAGGACTGTAAAACTTAGGTGGTATTACCACATCCAGTACCAATCTCCGTGAAGATACATCAACTGAGCCATATATGTTTAGACCTTCTATAGCTCTTAGTCTTTCTTCTAGAGCAGATAACTTCTCATTTTCCTTTTCTTTATTTTCACCCCCTGCTACATAAGCCATGCCTCTGGTTGGGAAATTAGTTATAGGTTAAACTGAAGGGATTGGGATGGAAAGGTGAAATTCGGTGTTTGTGTCACACCTTACCCCTCTGTAAGGCATAACATGATCCCGTAGAATACCTAATGAATTACAGAACTTCACCTACCAATAACTCATTAAGTACCCTACAAGGGATTTTAAAACAATTTTCTTATTTTTGATAAGTGGTGAGCATTTTCTAATAGGTATTTAAAACATATGATTAAAAGTAAATCTAGTTAATATTTTTGGTCCACTTTATTTTTTCGTAAATTTTATAAAAATTTTGACAGAGTTCTATCTGTATTTTGAGAAACCAGTTCTTCAAATACCTGTAAAAAGCACTTCTAAAAATGTTTTCTCAACAACTACTTCAATTTCACAATCAAACTCAATCCAATTCAACAACTCCACAATTATTTCAATCAATTTCTCAAGTTTAAAATTCAATAATCCTCAAAATACTAACAATACATTTCATTCAAATTAAATAAAATAGTTCCACTCTGAAGGAACAGAAGTGTGAAAAACACAAGTTTATACCATTGAATTCAAAAATTTTCACCTAAGGTCACATGCATCATGCAAGATTTATTTTTATCTATTTGATTTCAATGATAAACAACATATTAAATCTCTTTTAATATGTTTTTGGATCTGTATTTGCCATTTAAGATTTTAAAATTAATCAGATTAATTTTAGAACCCTAGATTAAATCAAGAACGATTACACTAACCTCTTGATGTGCTGCAGCGTGTCTGCGCCTTTGAGATTCGTCTTCAGGACACCAGATGTTGTCCCTCTAGCTTGTCCACACCAAGAACACCTATGGCAGTCCTTGAACAGCTTCTAAAGCCTTTTCTATTAATTAGAAATTCAAGTTCTGCCTTTT
Source organism: Hevea brasiliensis (assembly GCF_030052815.1). Lineage (NCBI taxonomy): Eukaryota > Viridiplantae > Streptophyta > Magnoliopsida > Malpighiales > Euphorbiaceae > Hevea > Hevea brasiliensis. The sequence goes on along the minus strand of NC_079509.1, from coordinate 29,999,339 downwards.
AAGAGATTGGAGATGTAAACAGGACACTAGAAACAATTTCTAGTGTTCTTAATTCAAGAGATTGATGGCTAATCTCTTTGAATTGATGAGAGATGAAGAGAAATAGCTGGAGAGGCCCAAAGTGGTGTGACAAATGAGAGGAGAGGCTGCTGGTTATTTTTTCTTTTCATAACCACACTTAAATAGCTAGGTTAACACATTAAACCCTAGCCATATGTCACCTTTTGATTAGCTCTAGGTTTAAGTGACCCAATCACATTGTGCCAACTGTCAAACCTATATTTAATCTTGATTTTAATCATCTTACATGATTAAAAAAACATTTGGCAAGCTTATGTGTAATCCCATGTGTCACCATCTCATGGTGCCACGTGTCACACTGTGAAATAACCAAAATGCCCCTGTGTCTTAATTTTTAGTTCTTAACCCAAAATAATTATTTTCTTCTTCTAATTAATTTATATCAAATATAAATTAATTAATTAATCTCTATTAATTAATTTCTCATCAATTAAATTCATATTTAAACACTTTAAATATAAATTTAATTTATACTACACATCCAATAATCTAGATTTGGTTTCAAGTCATGCTAGGGACTTTGCAATTTAATTACAAACCAAACCTATTAAATTAATCAATTAAACTCTTTAATTAATTAATTAAATCATATTTAAATAGGTGATAACTTGTGTATGTGTGTGACTTACTAGGCTCATCACTAATTGGCAATGAGACATGATATCAACTCTTAATATCATCAGAACTCTTTCTTACCATAAATGATTTCTCTAAATCATTTTATGAACCTCATAGACCATGGTTAACACCTAGCATAGCATGCCATGGCCACCCAATTAGTAATAAGATTTACCTTAAATGAACCTATAATCATATGTTACCATGCACTAGAATCTCTCATTACAAAATCCCAACTCAAATTTGAGTCATGGTTTATGTCAAACTTCTTTGGCTATTAATATTATGTTCTCTTTTTATTAGAGTTGTTGATTAATATGTTTTTTCTCATCAGAAACTCTTTTCTGAATAAATCTATATGTCCTGGCCAGGAACTTGAAACATCAAGAACAATTAAATGAACATAGGATTTTATCTCTATTTACTTAGAGGAACAGATTCCATCTTGATCAACACCTACCTCCATATATAACTAGCAGGAGCCAACACATGCCCATATACCCATACATAGTACAAGTATGAAAGCAGTATCAAACTCAAACTACCTATATACAAGATAACTGTGCTATCTCAGGTCTAAAGATTATATGCACTGATATGATTTATGACAAAACATTGACAAGAGTAAACTCCATGTGCTTGTCATAAGTGTCACTGGTTCGGCCTACTTATCATTTATAAGTGCCTATCATGTTTGTTATATGACATGAGACTCACCATTCCATCTTATTTATATCTCATATAAATAACATAGGAACAAACATGAATACAATCTTTCTGGATAAGTCATGTCCTTATTATGAAGTATCCTCGATTGTGAACCTATTTATGATACTTTGTGCTAGAAATATTGTCACTCATATTCTTAACAACTTAAGAATAATATTTCTAACAAAATATCAATGGACCTTTTCTATTACACATAAATATATTATGTAAACGGAAAAGTGGAAATGCCTTTTATTAATAAAATTATGTACAAGATACATACTAAATGATATGCTCTAGGGCATACTACTAACAATCTCCCACTAGCACTAAAGCCATTCATTACAATATCTTAGACCTATCTTCTCAAGATGTCGGTCTAAGCGAGTGCGTGACATAGGCTTAGTGAATGGATCACCGGATTTTCAGTGATGCTATTCTGCATGGCTACATCGCCGCCCAACTATTTCTCCGATAATGTGGTAGCGCCTTTCTATGTGTTTGGATTTACGGTGAGACCTTGGTTCCTTAGCTCAGTATGACTGCTCCATTATTGTCACGCGATTAGTGGAACTGGCGACTCAATGGAAGGAACTCTGTAAGTTACATCACGAACTTCTTTATCCAAACGACTTCTTTTGCAACATCGATGCGACAATATACTCGACCTCGTAGTGGAATCTGCGATCGTACTCTGTTTGGAACTCTTCCAACCGATCGCACCTCCATTACACATGAACACATATCAAGAGGTAGACTTTCTATCATCGAAATCAGATTGGAAGTCATAATCAGTAAAAACATCTAATTGAAAGAATCCACCTCCATAAAACAAGAATAAATACTTAGTTCTACTCAAGTACTGAAGGATATTCTTGATGCTATCGATGTTCTAAACACGGATTGGATTGATACCGCTAGTCAAACTAACAGCATATGCGATATCTGGCCTAGTACACAACATTGCATACATTAAACTTCCAATAGCCGAAGCATATGGAATCCTGGCCATCTTATCTCTTTCTTCGGGTGTCTTTGGAGACATCTCTTTAGAAAGATGGATACCATGTCTCACTGGTAACAGTCCTCTCTTGGAATCAAGCATGTTAAACCTCTTTAACACCTTTTCCAAGTATAGACTTTGGGATAAACCTATTATTCTTTTCGCACTATCTCTATAGATGCGAATCCCAAGAATATAGGTTGCCTCCCCTAAGTCTTTCATGGAGAATGTATTTGATAACCATACCTTTATAGTCGTCAACATACCTGTATCATTACCCATCAACAGTATGTCATCCACATATAAGACAAGGAAAGTGATAGCACTGTCACTAACCTTCTTATATACACATGGTTCATCCTCATTTTTGATAAAACCAAAGGATTTAATGGCTTCATCAAAACGGATGTTCCAACTCCTCGAAGCTTGTTTCAACCCATAAATGGATCGCTTTAGCTTGCATACCTTGGAACCATCTTGGGATTCAAATCCCCTAGGTTGTTCCATGAAAATGTTTTCCTCAATGTATCCATTGAGAAAAGCTATTTTGACATCCATTTGCCAAATCTCATAATCATAGTATGCAGCTATTGCTAATAAAATCCTAGTTGATTTAAGCATGGCAACAGGCGAGAAAGTCTCCTCATAGTCGATTCCTTGCCTTTGGCGAAACCCTTTCGCTACTAGCCTTGCCTTATAGGTCTCTACCTTTCCATCAGAACCAATTTTCTTCTTGAAAACCCATTTGTTCCCTATAGGTACAATACCTTTAGGTGGGTGAACAAGATCCCAAACTTGATTCTTATACATGGAATCAATCTCGGATTTCATAGCATCAATCCATTTTGAAGAGTCTATATCTGATATAGCTTCTTCATAGGTAAGTGGATCATCTCCATGATCTACTTCTTCATGAGTAGACAACTCTTGTTCTTCTTCATGAAGAAAACCATATCTCATGGTGGGTGAGATAGCGTAGTTGTTCTACGAGGAACAGCTGTAGATGTTTCATCAACGGGTATTGGTTGACTAGATGGATCTATATCCATCTTATCTGTTGGTTGGTCAGAATTCTCCAATTCTAACTCTATTTGCCTTCCTTTGCCTCCTTCTTGAACAAACTGTTGTTCGAGAAATGTGGCATCTCTACTTATCACAACCTTTTGTGAAGTAGGCAAATAAAAATAATATCCAAAACTATCTTTTGGATATCCAACAAATCGACTTTTACGATCTGGTCTCCAATTTATCGGTTTTGACTTTTGATATAAGTGGACAACCCCAAATCTTAACATGCTTAAGACTTGGTTTTCTTCCATGCCATATCTCATAAGGTGTGGAAGAAAGCGATTTTGATGGAATCCTATTCGGAATATACAAAGTGATTCTAATGCAAATCCCCAAAGAAGATTGGCATATCGGTATAGCTCATCATACTACGTACCATATCCAATAGGGTACGATTTCTCCTTCGGATACACCATTCAGTGTGGCGTTCTGGAGAGTCGGTGAGAAACAATGCCATGCTCTCTCAAGTATTCATCAAATTCAGTACTCAAATATTCACCTCCATGATCTGATCGAAGAACTTTAATATTCTTTCCTGTTTGATTTTCTTCTTCAGATTTAAATTCTTTGAACTTTTCAAAAGATTCATGTTTGTATTTCATCAAATACAAATACCCAAACCTTGATTTATCATCAGTAAAGGTAATAAAATAATGAAAACCCCCTCTAGCCATTTCTTTAAATGGACCACATACATCACTATGTATTAGCTCCAAAATATTTTCAGCTCTTAGCCCTTGTCCAACAAAGGGTGATCTAGTCATTTTGCCCTGAAGGCAAGATTCACAAGTTGGAGTAGGTGCAGAGCCCAATGAGGATAGAATCCCCATTTTCTCCAATTTTGCAATCCTATCTTCTGCAACATGACCTAACCTTAAGTGCCATGTATATTTTGAACTTGAGTTGGTTTTCACCATGGCATTGCATTCTTTTAGATCACTTGCTATACTGCGGTGAAAACACTTTCTTCGGCAATGAAAACACTCTTTTGGCGGTGGAAACACTTTCCTTTGCCTTCATCGCCTTTAGTTTTCCTTTTCTGTTTAGCTATTTTCTTAGAAGGACCAGAATCGAGGTTTCTTTTTCTTATTGCCCTTCTTCTTGTTGGACTTTCCCGCAGAAGAAGATGCAACAAAGCTACCTCTTTTCCTTTATTGCACAGCATATTCTTTTGGGCAATAACCAGATGTTGAGTAAACCAGCTAAGGTGCATTCTGTTTAGTCATATGGAAATTTGTCACAAAATTCCCAAAAGACTCGGGGAAGGGGATGGATCAAATCCGTTTGTAGTTGGAAATCCATGTTGAAGTCAAGATGTTCCAAGCTGCTCAATTAGCGTAATCATCTTGTGGACATGATCCCCAACATTCATCCCTCGGACATCCTCATACGGAATAGTGTCTAGATATCTCATACCTAGCATTCTGCTGTACTCACCATACAACTCTTGTAGGTGAAGGAGGATCTCACTACTCTGCATGTTCTCATGTTGCTTCAGAACTCATTACTCATGGAAGCAAGCATGTAACACTTAGCTCTCATATCATGCTCCTTCCACTTGTCCAAAGTTTCATGTTCCTCTTGTGTGGCCTCTAGAGGTAAGGGACCAGAACATTTGAATCTAGAACATATCCTATATGTTCAAGGTTCAGACAAGTTTCAAATTTCTTAGCCAATCGCATGATTAGGTCTGTCAACCTATTGTGATCAAGTATGCTTGCAAGGATATTGGATGGTGGTGGTTGTTTTGTGCTCATTTTTATCGAGAAAATTAAGCTGAGAAAATAACCAGATTAATTAGTAAATATATCATGTAATTAACCAAAATGATTATGGTCTTTTAATCAAATTGGTCCTCCCACTAACTTAGCGAATCCTACACTTCCAAAGTAAGCAAATCCTAGTTGGATGGATTTCTAGTGGGTGATTGAATTCTTATAATTCTATTGATCATCCTCAGTACATCCATTATTGGAATTACAATAAATTATAAGTGAGCAACTCCTTGCCCATCACGTCTCATGTGAGGTTCAATCCTTTACCTAGCCCCTAATGCTCAAAATCTTGGTACATCCACTATTGACTTATCTTGCATTTGTCGACACCATATTTTGGCGGTCCTAGAATCAATAAAATTCTTCTTTGAGCAGCTAATCTCGTTTCGATCCCTCTTTAGGGGTCACATTTCCGATCTCTCCTCACAAAAATTGAATTAATCTTTGAGTCCTCATATTCATTAAGCCTCGCCGATCTCTCAAATCATTTTACCGACCTCTCAAACCCGTTGTCGAATTTCGGACACTGTCAAGTATATTCTGATCTGTTGATAAATAAAATGAGCGGCACTAGATCTTTTCCTACCAGTTTATTGCCGACCTCCTTTTGGAAGATTAAGAGCTAAAGTTTAGGTTTGGTTTAACGAGGTTCGATCTTAAGTGTTCAAGTTAAATTTTCAATTTTAACCAAGTCGTTCAGCATTTCTCCCCACCGATCTCATGCTTATTGTGCTTTCCGATCTTTTATACTTGGATTAATAATGGCATTTAGTTCATGTTTCGCTATGCTCATACAATCAAATACTTAGGCAAATTCGAAATTTTCCAATCACATCCATTCATTGAACAAAGAGATATTCCATTTCATTTCATAATTTGTACAAGTTATTGGTGGGGATCACCCCGGCTGATTTATTCTGCTCACTCTCTCTCTCTTCCTCGCCCTCCTCCTCACTATCTTCACCATCGCCCCGGAGCAGTCGTCCATCCAAGAAAAGTCCTCTTGAGGATAGCGCTTTTGAAGTTCGGCCAAGAGATCCTTATGAGCATTCACATAGGCTCGGCTATTCGACACCATCTCTTCATCCTTTTCCTTGAGCTCTTTTTCTTTCTCAAAGCTCCTTATCCTTCGCGTTAAGCTCCTCTACAAGTTGAGCGACACTGGCGGCCGTTGGCACAAGTGCGGATTTCTCTGAGCCGTTCACTTTCAGCCAAGTCACGAACCTTCGGCCGGTGGTCTTCATGGTACTTCGCCCGTCCCTCGACTTGAGATATATAATCCCGGCGGATGAGAGTTGGGATCGGAGGAAGTCAATTCTGATTTTTCTTCCCAACCTCCTTACCCGGGCTGAATCTTTTCTCGAATCATGATGCAGTTCACGGACACTCCACGTTTAGGCTCATGGTTGAGTCAAGATATCATCGAGACCGATGCAGGATAGCTTTGTCCGATCCTCTTGAAAGAAGATGGTAGATCCCGGGACTTTGGCAAAATCGGAGTTCTCCCTAACGATCGGTTATTCTTCAAGCGATCGATCGATGTCGGCGCCACGAGAAGAGGTCCTCCCAGAAGATTGAGACGCCTCCCTTTCCGTGCTTGGAATAACTGAGATAGGCGGGGGAGGCTCTTCCGATCTAGGAGGAGATCGCGGACCTCAATGGTCGGCGGACCCAAAGGTTGGCGGGTCTCTTTGGATCTCCCGAGTTCGTGGCCGGTGTTTGAAGGCGTTCAACGCTTCATCTCCTTTACCTTAGGAGATCTCTCTTTCCTTCTTAGCTTCCTAGAACCCTCACCACCCGCCATACCTGCACGAGAAAGAGGTTAGTGAGATCGCTAAGGTCTGAGCGAGATATAGAAAATACCAATGCCGAGTCGGAGCGGAAGTTCGCGATCTCGGCCGGTGATCGATTGCATGGTCAATGGTGCGATTCGCGATCACGCATTTGGGCGAGAATATTTTAGAGTGGTGGCGACTTTTCGGCTCCATCACTATCAAGCTTTCCTCTTGACTCGGGGTAAAGTGCTTGAGCGAGGGCCCTGGTACCACCGACTCTGAGGAAAGTCCTCAGCGGCTCGGATCTTTACTCCTCGGAATGAAGAACCGGTTCTTCCAATTCTTAAGGGATGAGGGCGGTCGGAAAAGAGTCCGCGAGGCCGCTGAAAGAACCGGTGTTAAGTCATCCTTTGGCGAGTTAGTGCATGCGGCTCGGCGAACACCTTAGCCGTAGGTCTGATTCCCTTAGCTCGGCATAGACCTCGGAAAGCTACCAAGATCCGCCACGAGTTGGGGTGGATTTGAACAATGGATGCTCGGTGAAGTTTTAGGACCTCCTTATAGAAATCGGCTAGAGGAACCTCGGGCCGGCCTTTAAGCGTTCCTCGTACACCATGACCATGTCATTCTCTTCAAAAGAGTGATCGACACGAAGATCGCCATGGCACTTGATCACTCATATGAATCGGGACAAATATTGTATTCTTGAACAAGCGATTGCGGTCAGTTCAGAAGAACCGGAAGCTCGTCTATAGGAAGGGTCTCTCTCCTTGAAGGTGGTGCAAGCCTTGATGGTATGACCACCGACACGGAGCGAGAGACCTAGGGGTTTAGGTTGCCATGGCCCAGCGCCTCTTCTTCATCGGACGATGACCATGAGAACCGAATGGAAGGAGGGCTCGCCGCTCTCGACCTTGGCACCGCTCATTTTCAAAAGAAACAAAGATCTTAAACTTAAAAGAGGATTAAAGCCCTTACAGGAGTCTGATGGCGTCGGAAGAAGCGGAAAAGGAGAGAACTTTGAAGTTGTGAGCGAGGATTGAAAATGGAATGAGAGAACAAGCGGCTAACCCACCCACCCCTATTTATACTAGTCAGAGCATTTAATGCTCGCGAGGTTCTAAGCGGCGCATCGATTGGTGGGACTCGGCAATTACGACACTTTTCTCAAATATCAGAATGTTACGAGATCGGTTTATTAGAGATCGGCATAATAAGTAAAAATTTTGAATGAAGGATCGGCTAAGTGTCATTCGGGTAAAGAATCGATTGGATAATAACATTAGGGATCGGAAAATAATCAATGCAAAAATAATAAGATGATAGCAGACAAAATAAAGTCTTTATTTTCAAAAGTTCGGATTACAACATTTGGGCGATCTCTAGGATCGGATTACACTAACATTGGATCACATCATTTACGTGATCTCTAAGAATCGGTGCATTGAAAATAAAATACATCATTTGGGCGATCTCTAGGGATCGGACTACAATAAAGGTCTAACTACATCATTTGGGCAATCTCTAGAGATCGATTACATTTAGGATTACATCATTTGGGCGATCTCTAGAGGCGGTGGAACATCCTATCTAAAGGCCTATGTCAAAGCCTAGTCTTGTGGTGAATCAAAAGATGTGTTTGACCAGAGGCCATTTGTTGGCATCGGATAGATGTGCGGCTCGGATGGGGTGATTATGACTCCCATGAAGATGAGAGACATCGTCACCGATGTTACCACCTGAAACCGACCCGCTGTCGGAACACCCAATGTGGAGGAAAGACGTTGTCGGAACACCCAATGCGATGAGAAGCCGAATGAACTTCGGTTGGCGACTCGAGATCGGTACAACCAAAGTCCGCAATACTGATCGGCCAAATCCGGTCCTCTCACCATCGTCGATTAAGGTCATTCGATCAGGATCGTAAATTTTCGATCGGTGAGTAAAGAAGTCCATCGGAAAAGATCAAAGCCACGATTATAGCGAACTTCCAGGCGGCTAGAATAGGGAAAGTAAGAAAGGAAGAGAGGAAAATCGGATGAAAGAAATGTCTCTGTCGACGGGAGTATATATAGGGAAAATGAGCATTTATTCTTTGAAGCGACAAGCGAGCGGCAGGAATCGAGGACAATTAATACTTTGACGACCGGACTGAAGAAGGAAAAGATCGGAATAGTAGATCGGAAGGTGGGAGACCAGCATGAAAGGTCGGAAAGAACATGTGAAAGAAATCGAAAGAGGAGGATCGGTAGGCAAAGGAATAAGACAAATTCCAATAACCGTCGGAATCGAGCCGAGGTAGTTAAGGCGTTGCGAGCGAGATCTCCACCATACGCCTAAGAATCGCACTTAATCTTGGAGTGCGGGGTATGTCATGTGATCCTGTACATCCCAATCTCCACCGTTGATCCCACTTGTAAGGACAAACCGGAACCCTTAGATCAAGAGAGAAGGCGACAATACGGCGTCTTTCACTCTTAGCCCTCGGATCATTCCGGACAAGGAAATTTGGGACCGTCAGATGGAAAGAAGAAAAGGACAAATATTATGAAGAGTTATCTCAACCATTCATTTTGATTCTCTTTAATTCCTGAACCTCCGATCATGTCCTTGAGATCTCGACCCTCCATCTCCCTCAAATAAATCGACCCTTCACGAAGAGCACCCGATTCCTATAAATCTGGCATAAAAAGCTGTTCAAGGGACGGACAAAAAATATAGACAAGAGGTGCTATTATCATGGAGGAACTCGAAACTTCATTGATTTGTTACTCTGCTGTTTTGTAGTGATCAAAAGACTTTTGAAACTAGTTTTGAGTGTTTTCTTGGAAAAGATTTTGAATACTGGAACTCTACATTTCCAGTTTGTTCATTATCTGGTCATACTCGTCATCTTTGCTTTCTTTTCCTCTGTTCAAGCTCAACTTCCTTCCACCTGGTTCTTACCCGGTTACCTTTTAGCTAAAGCATCTCTCGGTTTCACGACAGACATCAACTCTAAGGCTGGTTAATCCGCCATCTTCATCACTATTTACCACCTCATAGTTATTTCAATACATTTGGCTCCTCACGGACATCAACTCTCGGTGATCAATCCGCCATCTTCATCACTATTTACCACCTCACGATTATTTCAATATATTTGGCTCCTCACGGTAAGAGTTCATACTCTTGTTTTATTAAGTATTTGCGTTTACTTTTCGCACTTTCTTTGTTCTCTTTACGTACGCGGTTTTCTTTAAGTTTATTCTAAGCAAAAAAAAATCTCAAAGAACGTTACTCTCGAATTATCTCTTTAGTGATCGGTCCATCATTTAATCTATTTTCGTCATTTCTGTATACGAGGTTTTAGCTCCTAGTAGCGTGTAAGTGGTCGGGCAAAATATAGGTATCTGCAACTTAAGGGCCTCTTTTAAAGAAAGCTTGAATAACACGTCGGAAAATAGCCAAACTATTAGGGTGGCGTGAGCGAGAATTCGGCAAGATACCATGAAGAGGAATAAAACCAAAATAAACTAGACGAGCAGATCGGACATTAATAGGTATCGTGAAATGACTACATGGAAGGTCGGTGAATCAAGTTTAGTATTACCCATTTAGTCATAGGGTATCAAGAAACCTTATCTCCAGCATTTTTGAATGCCGAAACCTTAGTTTTAGGTTCTTGTGACATGTAGCGAAATTGAAATTCGGAGATCGGCAAAGCCCCTTCGGGCTCCTGCTAATCCGAAAGAGATCGGAGGAGAGTTCTTATCGGTCTCGACTTAAAATTTTAATAAATACTTAAAAGAGGTCGGAGGAGAGTTCTTATCAGGCCTCAATTCAAAATTTTTAATAAATATTTAAAAGAGATCGGAGGAGAGTTCTTATCAGGTCTCGACTTAAAATTTTAATAAATGCTTAATAGAGATTGGAGGAGAGTTCTTATCAGGTCTCGACTTAAAATTTTAATAAATACTTAAAAGAGGTCGGAGGAGAGTTCTTATCCGATCCCAAATTAAAATCTCTAATAAATATTTAATAGGGATCGGAAGAGAGTTCTTATCAGATCTTCTAAATTAAATTTTAAATAAAACATTCCTTTTCAAGTAAAATTAACATGCAAAAGTAATTCACTAAGGTTGTCTCATTTACTTATGTATCAGGTGATCCTAATCGGTGAAAAATCAAACATTCCTTTTACCAAAAGGACTAACATTCCCATCAGAGCCCTTCTAACTAATTTATAAAGGAAGCAAAATTAAATCTACCTACCCTTATTAAGGGACGAGGTGGGGTGCCTAACACCTTCCCAACCCGTTTATCTACACCGAACCTATAATCTCTGTCTTGAAGTGGTTTCATTATTTATTTATCTTCTCAAATTGTTTTCTTTAGTTCACCTCAAAACTAAGTTGTCGACTCCTAACTATTTCCCACTTCGGTGAGTGATCTTCAGGCGACCAAAAATCCCATTCACGACGACTTAGCGACTCACTGAGGACCTATTGACCCAACCTGATCTAGAGGTCCAAAAGTAGGATTAATTTTTGTCAGATCAAATTATATTTAGGGGGGCTCACTCGGCGATTTCTTGTATGCTAATTATTATTGCTACTAACTTATTTGTTTTGCCTGTTCTATCTCCTACATTTCTCTTCATTTCAAAGGAAAAGAAAAAAAAAAGAAAAAATGGAAAAATAAAATCCCCTTTAATTGGGAAGAGTTAAAAGTGTCCCTTCACACACTAAACACTTACACAATGTTCTCACACACTATGGTCCTAACAGGGCTTTCTCACCCTTTTAGGAAAGTAGGAGGGTCATGTAAGCAGTACCCATGGGTTTTACCCGTTAGTATCAGTGAAGGCTTGCTCAAATTGAAACTTGTTCTATTTACCGTGATACAGTGGAATTTTCCGACAATATCATGGGGGTAGAATGGGGCTCTCTTTTTCTGATGAGGGCAATTTAGAACTGTGGCTATTAGAAAAATTAGATCTGAGCTAAACCGTCACGATAGTGAAAGCCGTAGTAAAGCGCCTCATAAGATAGAACTATCCGGATAGGTAGCGCTTACCGGTGTTAGGAGTCTCCCTACTATAGGACAAAGGGCATACTTACTCTTACCTATTGCTTTAATTTCCTTTTGTTCATTTCTTTTGGGTAATCTTGAATCCTACTAAACGCCTACACATTTTCCTACTTTGATAAATGTGTGCGTGTCACTGTCAACAGTATGATTCAAAATTACCTAATTTGTCTTACTAACAAATTTTCCATGACGTTGCCAAACCAAGAGTCTGTATAAGGATAGGCATCATTTTTATCATGGCATCCTCGAGTCGGGCCAGGAGAGGCTCGACATGCTAAACTTTGGTCCAAATCGGCTCATTGGTGGTACCCTCGCAAAATGATGTTTAGAGGCATACATTAGCTCAATACCTTCCTTTGGATCTGGACAAAATAGAGGTCAAAATGAACAACCTCGAAGTGCATCTAATAGATGGAGGTTGCTTCCCGACCAGTCAAGAGTGCAGTTTGAAGAGAAATGCGGAAGGATTGCAACCTTAATGCAAGTCAAGCTCCAAATCCCTGCATTAAAAGCCATGTTGGACGGTTTGGAATCCTAAGTGCAGTGTATTCTCTTTCAATGACATTGTCGGCCCCCACTATGGAGGAATATCGGGCATTCTTTGGGGATCCCATACTCATTGCGAGCAGGATCTACTTACACCTCGAGCATGGCGGACACAGAAGCGGTTGGCACATATGTTGGGTTCTCCCCGGAAGAAGTAAAGTCGAGCGATCAAAGGGAACACGCATGGATGGCATTGGGCGTACCTTGAAGCGGTTAGATCATCACCTCCAAGAGAAAGCGGTGGGATCAAGCTTAGTAGCACTCGCCTTGGGAATCTATGGTACGATCCTGTTCCGGGGCCATTGGGGATCATCACTAGCGATGCGGTGGAGGTATTTTGGGCGATAGAAAGCGGGGATCAATCCGATCTGGCAATTCTTGCGAAACCTTGTTAACCTAACTACTGCGGACAACGGGGAAAGGGTCCATTAAGTGTTGCTCTCGGTTATTATACCTCTGGACTATCGGTCACATGTGTCTGTGGAGACAAAAGGATTGACTTGGTACCTTGACCAGCCTCCCATTGAGAAGATGATCCGGTTAGTGATCGGCTCGAAGAATGAAAACGATGGCGGGAGCAGTTTTGAGTTTCAATAGCCATGATTCTTGTTGGAGGAAGCTGTGGGCGTCAAGCCAACCCGTCTTGATTAGTACAGAGGTATTCGATCGGTGTCCACGATTGGAATAACAGGGTATACAAGTTACACTCCGGCCAGTAATGAGGCGGTTTGGCTCAACACGATCCATGATCAACATTAAAGAATACCACCAAGGTCACTTCTACCATGAGCTCAAGGAAGAAGAAGGGTTGAAAAGGGCTGCAAGTCACAGGAAAACATCACTCTAATGGAGAGATCACCCAAAGGCCCAAGTGCCTCGGGCGATTACCTTAAATGGAGAGCGATAGGGACCAGAGCGCTCTACCATAGAATTCAAGGACAACCCTCGCCAAGATGCCCTATTAGAGGAAGGCGATGTCGCTGGTTGACTCGCTACAAAAGGCAAATCTGAGAACTCACGGTGCAAACGAATGAGACAATTGGAGGACCAACAGTGAAACTTAAGAGAAGGGTAAGAAAGCTCAAGGAAGAGGCAAGGGCCGAAAGGATAGGGTTCGAAGAGCAAGAGTCATGGGAAAAAGAAAGAAACTCTCTCCAAGTGAGGTCAAAGAGATGAAAGGGCGAATAGTAAGCTTAGGAAAGGATGAAGTACCAAGAAGTACTCGTTGAAGAGTATAAGCAGGAAAACAAGAAGAAGAAGCTTGAATTAAAAGAACTGCACTCCTCATCAACGACATCTTGAAAGAGTGTGCTAAAGAAAGGAAAGAGAAAGAGAAACAAGCTGCCCTCTATCAAGGGTGAAAGAAAATGTGGACCAGTTGGAGAAGATGATAGCACGGGGAAAAAGGAACTATTACGAATCAGAGTATGCTCTGAAAGTGTTCGATCTGCCAAACAAGAGGAAAGGTTATATGAGTATCTCGAGAAAATGTCATCTCATTATAAAGAACCTCCCGAACCTAGGCGATGTAAAGAATATCTTTGTACAAATTATTGATTAATGAAATGATTTTGGACCATTGTCTAAGCGATTTGTGAATGAATAATATGACTCCCGTAGGAACTCCCTCGCTAGGGTTATGTGAAAAATTGAAATGCGCTATATGGACAGGTATCATAAATGCGCATTCAATCCCGTCATTCACAGTCAGACTATCAAACGATGCCATGATAAAGCTGAGGCGATTATCCTTTTGCGATTCAACTGGCTCTCAAATGCCACTGTATCCTTCGTCGGACGGGACTTTTAGTTTCTTTGCAAAACTCAAATTCATTTAAATTTTTTTATCCTCACGAAATCAATATTGATTCAAACAAGGCAAGTCGACCAAGCACGATCCAACCCAAGCGAGTGTACTTAACAAGATCTCGAGCGAGGAAGATAATGGAAAATCGGGAGCAAGTCTAGAACCTACGAGGGACAGTCTCAGAGTTGAAGGATCGACTTTACGAAATTATGAGACTAATGAAGGAAATGTCTCGAGCAAACTGCTTGAGAACCTAGCCTACCATTACCTCCTCGCCTCCTACAACAAATGATCCTCGACAAGCCTCAACCTCTTTTACCTTTCGGTCTCCCATTCGGACAGACAATCACTTTGTCAATCCGGTGACCATAAATAATGACCCACCTTTTTCCTATTACGGCCGTCTCAAATGCCGAGCCTCACCATTCAATCCGATCCCTCGATTTACTCCACCCCTCGGCTCCGGTTGGAGGAGTGTATCATGCGGTGGAAGGAGAACATAGAGGCGAGAAAGCGAAACTATACGCCTAGAAGAAAGATTGAGAGCAATAGAAGGGTTGAACATGTATGGCTCGATCGATGTGTAAATCGTGAGATTGGTGCGGATGTGGTGGTACCACCCAAATTCAAGGTTCTGATTTAGACAAATCTGGCGGAAACTCGGACCCCGCATCCACACGGCAACCTACATTGCCAAAATATGCGCCTTAATGAAGGCGATAGACTCCTCATTCACTTCTTTCACGAGAGCCTCTCGGGCGGCTACGAGATGGTGTATACAATTGGGCGAGAGCAAGTGCACTCTGGAAAGATTTGGCGATACCTTTCTTAAGCGGTACAAATTCAATTGTGATGCAGCACCCACAAGGAGGACCTCGGAACACAGTGCAGAGAAGGCAGGGAAGGTTTTAAGCGATGCCCAACGATGGAGGGAGAAAGGCTGCGAAGTATATCCTCCGGTGGTGACAATGAACTCTGCTCCTATTCATTGAAACATTGAAGGCTCCCTACTTGAACGATGATCGGAAATACCTCCAGCACTTCTCGGATATCATCAAGCGGTGAGAGAATTGAAGCTAATCGAGAATAGGAAGGCTACAGGAGTTGACTGAGAACCCTGTGAAAAAGACTGCCAATTTTGGCAAGAAGAAGGAGAGTGATGTACATTCCATCACTCGACAGAATAATTTTCCCCAATTCCCCCAAAATAACTACCGGCCCTCTCCTCCCTCTCATGGCCCAACTATCGCAAACATCCCACCCCCTTTCCCTAATTATTCACAACCACGCCCACAATACGCCCCACCTGCAAATTTCCAACCAAGACCACCTCCTCCTCCAGCTCAACCACGACCACCACAAAATAACCCAAGACCTCCAAGGAATCCTGATCCACCCCTTCCCCTCCCTCTCAGTGAAATATACCGATACCTTGTCGGTATAAACCAAATCGTACCAGTCCCTTTAGACCCAATCCAGCCGCCATATCCCAGGTGGTATGATGCCACTGCCCGTTGTGAGTATCATGGAGGAGCACAAGGGCATTCAAGCGACAAGCTGCGGGGCACTCGAGGAGAGTGCGCTTTAATCCGAAGCGGTGGTTGAAGATCGAGGAAATGGTTCCCTCCCAATGTTACCTCAAACCCCTTTGCCTAACCACAATGCGGGCGGTGGTGTAAATATGATAGAGTCTAAAGGAGAGGATCAACACGGAAGTGGATGAGCTGGTTCCATACTTTAAGGAGATTTTACTATAGCAACGAGGAAGGCTACCTTTGCCCTCGGTAGCGGGATTCAAAGAGAGTGCGAGTGTCCTTACCATGGAGGCGGTGACCATGAGCTGCGAGATTGTGAGGGTTCGGGCAAGAAGTCAGAACTTATTGTCTCTCGGGGTTACGAGATGCCAAACAAAGTGAAAGCGGAAAAAGGAGTGAACACCACCGGATCTGACGGCCGAGCGCCTCCACCTCCAAACCCAGAATCACCTTCTCACCCGGTAGCCTCTCCGTGCGTGTGATTATCAAACTCCACCTCGGCTCCCCATCACCAATACTCACGCTGTCCCTTGGAATTATAACTTCCAAGTTTTCACTCGAGGAGCGTCAGCGGTACATCGCTCCTAGTCTTGCCTCACCTCGGCACCACCAAAACCATGTTTCGCTCCTCACGAGCACTTGAATGACTTATCTTTGGACACCTAGCAACACTACTCCCAAGCCGGTTCTAGACCGTTATTGCAACAAAATCCTCTCCACTGCGCAAGAAGTCGAGTTTATAACTCGAAGTGGGAGGTGTTCTGAAACGAAGAAAGAGAGAAGAGAAAGGGAAAGTAAAAATGGGAGAGTCATCCGAGAAACACGGAAGAGGAGGTTGAGAAAGCGAGAAGCGAGCCTATTGAGCACAAGGAAGATGAAGAAGCTGCTCCAAATAATGAAACAGAGGCGAGTATGGCGTGGTGGAGCAATTGAGAAAAACCCCCGCCGAATTTCACTGTTATCAGCGATCTTGAGCTCGGAAGTCCACCGACAAGCCCTACAAAGAATCTGGATCGGGCCTTTGTGAACCACGACATTACTCGGGCGGTTTGAGAAAATAGTAGGACAAATCCGGGCATCGGCTCTGTAGCCTTTTACGAAGAGGAGGTAGACCACTGCGGGCTTAGGGCACAATAAAGCTCTACATGTAAGTGAAGTGTAAGGGTTGTATAGTGGCCAAGGTTCTCATCGATAACGGATCGGCCCTCAATGTATTGCCTAGTGCGACCTTAGCGGACTCTGGTTGACCAATCGCATATCGTCAAAGTGCAATGGTGGTAAGAGCCTTTGGCGGTACCGGAAGAGAAGGTCTTTGGGAGACATTGACTTGCCAATCAAGTCGGGCATGTACTTTCAACGTCACGTTTCAAGTGATGAACATTGAGCGGCTTACACTATGTTATTAGGAGGCCGTGGATCCACTCTGCGACATTTGTTCCTTCAACCTTACCGGAAGATCAAATACATTAAGGGCGGCAAAATCATCACGATGAGGCGAAGAGGCCATCTTGGTCACCAAGCGCAATCACTTCCTTATGTGGAAGCGGCCGAGAATCATTGGAGAGTTCTTTCCGGGCCCTTGAATTGCAAGATCTTTGGGAAGGAAGGGGCTATGGCTATGGTGGCCAAAGTAATGTCAAGAAAGCGGGTATCAAGAGGGGAAAGGCTTGGGCCTTTGCCTTGCAAGGAATCGTCGAGCCTATACCGCTATTCGGAAGATAGGCCGTTGTGGTTTGGGGTATGAGGGGATACCCTCGTGGATGGGCGATTACGGATGAGGAGGATGCTTCGGATCGGAGGTTCGACCGGAGGCGGGAAAAATGAAAATAGTCCCAGAATTACGGAGATCTTCGCCAAACCGGTCATCCAACATCCGGCAAGTCTGGAAGAATCGCGGATGATCCATCCATAGATGTCATCCAAGCTGGATTCCTTGTATGAGGCCCTAGTTTCACCCATGGTGAGGAGCGGGAGCTTGACAAGCTGGACAACGGAGGATATCCACGTACTCAATTTGAGTAAAGTACCTCTGGTTATCTACACTTGATCATTTTGTCCATGGTGACAAGTGTAATCTTGTAAATGGACCTTTTCTTATGGCATTAATATTAATGAATTGATAGCGCATTTTAAATCCAATACTCTCTTTCCTTTTAATTCCATCCTTATAACATGTTCTATTCTTTATTCATTGGGACCATTCATCAATTAACACCTAATAATCCAATAGACTCAAATTCCTCTGGTTAATTTTGAAATCCCCATAAGCGCCATTACTTCAAGTAATTACGAGGAAGACCTTCTGAAGAAAGCGGTGAAAAGATGAACCCTCCCTCGCACCTTGTGAAGATGAAAGCGCGAACAATAAACTTAGGCTCGGAAGAAGTAAAGGAAACTTAAGATAGTGGAGAGTGAGGAATTGGGAGATATGATCGATGCCTTAAGGAAT